>NW_027362804.1:2400000-3000000 GCF_046119375.1 Phyllobates terribilis | reverse complement strand
ATGCAACACTCAACCTGCTTAGCCACATTCAGATGGTAGAAAATCAACTTCATAGATTATTATTGGTACAAAAATGTAAGGATAGTAACATGGGTAGTTGACTGAAAGTAAGTGGAGGCCTTCTGGTCTGGGAGGCCTACTGCTACAGGCAACACACATGAAGGAGACCCAACCAGTAGTCTCCCCATTTCAAAAAATTAAATGTTGATACCACCAAAGTGGCATCAATTTCACCAGAGTAGAAATATTACAATTAGGACTATAATAATATAATAATAATAAAATAACAAATCCCAATTCTGTTCTCCCTCTGATATATAACAAACAGGTCATGCTGGAGAAACTTGCACATACTGCCACTCTGTCTTCAGCTCCTTTGTGAGAAACGAATGTTTGAGTAGTGTAAGGTGGCACAGACACATAGTTGATCGGAGGTATGTATCACAGAGATGGCTGTCGTCTGTGATGTAATCCTGGAATGTTGCTGTAATGCACGCAAGCACTAAGAGGATTGTTTGGTGCATCTAGGCCCAGGTTTTGCGGGTAGTCGGAGAGATGGGCGGGTCTGGCTACCCACATACTTCACCTCTGGGTGTGGTTAACAAGGTAAAATGGAGTCCATTGTTTGACACATAGTCTGTGTGATGAGGAAGAGGTCCTATTTTGTGGTATCTGCAAACTGAGCCGGTGTACTGAATGTTTTCCAGCCGGTGTGATTAGGACTGGTTCTCAAGAGACTTTGCCTAAAGAGCTGTTTACTTTGTTTGCCTGAACTGAAGGCTGTTTATTTTCCTTAGTTTATGGCTGGATTATGACTCCGCAATAAACTAGAATGGACCTTTTAATGGAAATGCTTCCTGTTTTGACTACCAACTCTCCCAAGTGAGTAGAAACCCCACAGCAGCCAGTCTGGCAAATAAAATTCCTGAGTTATTGAAATTGGGGATGGCTTCGCCTCTGGTACTGGTTGCTCATATCAAACCATGACGTGCCATTCGCTGGAAATTCCTGCCTGCTTGGAGCCAAGTTCATTCTCACCGAAAAGTACCAGGCAGCAAGCTAAGGAGATGGTGGTCTCTACCATCGTGAAGGAGTTTTCTCGTTGTCTAGGGGAGCCACCACTTCTGCTGTCTACCTTGTGAACATTGTGTTGAAGCTTGCAAGGATTAAGAGATTGCATTGGCGAGTCTGGTTTTTATACTAAAGATCCTGCTGTGTTTTTATAGTTTTTATTTTTTTTTTTTTTTATGGCCTTATATACAAGTCATGACCCTGCAAAGAATGTTTCTTAACATTTCTCCCAGGAAAATCCAATTTAGCTTTGTGTTTGTATGTTTTATTGTCAGTCTTCTGACAAAGTCACTGGCAGAATACTGGAGGAGAGATATGCTTCACTGAGGCTATTAGCTTCAGTGATGTGAAACATGGAAATTTTCTCCTGCATGGTAGATGCAGAGAGGGTTAATCAGCCTTGTTTGAAAGGGCGTGTTTTATGAGAACCACCATAGAGAGGGTGGGAAGTTGTTCTCCATATCTCCACCTCAGGGTGTGGTCCAGGCTATAAATAGCCAGTCTTTTGAATCTGGAGAGACTTACTCCAGATAGGAACTTGCATGTATTGTGCTGAACTGTGTGTGGTTAACCCTGAGTGTCCTGAACCCAGCCAATATATGGACTGTGCTGCATCTTTATATATATTTTTTTCCGTTATGCCGAATGGGCTGTATTTACCTTATGAATTCTAGGCTGGTTTATAACGTTTTATTAAACCAACTCGAAAACTTAAAGAGACAGTGTTCCATGTCTACCTCCATGTACAGCTGAGCAAGCCATTTTATCAGAGTCCGTAAAAGTGGCTTAATACTCTGACAACATTGTTCACAGATACGGTATGTCAGCAACCAACTGTGAATATATTTGAACACACAACTGCCAGACTTTAAATGGAGTGTAATACTTGACACGCTCCCAAAAATGTAAGGATTATTACCGCAGTAATATGGTATAACGTCTGATGACCACAGCTTTAGGAAGTGGTCTTATAGCTGTGGTATTGGTCAGCGATAAAGTGTGAATAGGATGAACAACACCAAAGTGGTAGACTTTAAATGGAGGGTAATATTTGGCACGCTCCACAAAATGTCTGTATTATTACCACAGTAATATGGGGTCACATCCGATGATGGAAAAGTTTCTACTTCTACAATACAGCAATGCAAATAAAACAAAATAAAAATCTGTCTGAATTCTGCTAACAAGCAAATAGATCAGTAAAATGGTGTACTATATCACTTTTTAAGCAAAACAATCAGGATTAAGAGCAACAAAAATAGCCCTGTTATCTAAGGCTACGGATATCTGTAACAGCAGCAGAGCAGACAGAATGTGCAATGGACCCTATTCTGCTGTTTACAGTGTCCACAAACTCTGCCTGCATAGCTCCTGCTGTCATCTGGATTTATATATGCAGCTGGATTAGTCCTCAGGACTGTTAGTTCAGATGGATATATATCTTACTGTGGAATACCTATACCTAATTATTACACCGTCAATTCTATCCCTCACTCAGCAGCACCTCTCCCTACTCTGCCTGTTTCCAGGGTAAACTGTGCCAAGCATAGGGACACTGGGTCTTATATACATCCGATGACGCTATGCTGCCAGCCTTCACTGTTATGCCACAATCAACATGGCTACGGCATTGCAATGCGTGGCAGGCAATCCCTTCATGTTAATTGGCTGTCTAAAGAGCGCCCAACATGCGGGGCTGGGACCCGATTTCCCTCAGGAGTATCTCGGAAATACTCACCAAGCATGTTAAGCAGTGAGATGCTCGTGCAAGTACCGAGCAGTGGCGAGGACGCTCACTCATCACTAGTGGAGACCCAATCAGGAGTTTCCATATTTCCAAAAACTAGTGTCAGACACCACCGAGGTGGCATCAATTTCAGTAGAGTAGAACTAGTATAATGGGAACCGACACCTCTTCCACTACAGCCAACCCAGCAAATGGAGACCCAATCAGGAGTCTCCACATTTCCAAAAATTAGTGGCAGAAACAACTGAAGTAGCATCAATTTTACTACAGTAGAAATAGTATAATTAGAATCAACACCTCTTCCACTACAGCCAACCCAGCAGATGGTGACCCAATCAGGAGTTTCAACATTTCCAAAAATTAGTGGCAGACATCACCAAAATGGCATCAATTTCACTACAATACAAATAATATAATTAGGACTGACACCTATTCCACTACAGCCAACCCAGCAGATGGGGACCCAATCAGGAGTCTCCACATTTATAAAAATTTGTGGCAGACACCACCGAAGTGGCATCAATTTCACTACAGTAGAAATAGTATAATGGGAACCCACACATCTTCCACAACAGCCAACCCAGGAGATAGAGACTCAATCAGGCCTCTCAACATTTCCAAAAACTAGTGGCAGGCACCACCAAAGTGGCATCAATTTCACTACTGTAAAAATAGTATAATAAGAACATAACCTCTTCCAACCCAGCTTATGCACACCCAACCTGGAGTGTTTCGGCCTAACACCACCAAAGTGGCATCAATTTCAGTAGCGTACAACTAGTATAATTGGGACCGACACCTCTTCCACTACAGCCAACCCAGCAGATGGGGACCAAATCAGGAATCTCCACATTTCACTACTTTACAAATAGTATAATTATGATTGACACCTCTTCCACTACAGCCAACTCAGTAGAGGAAGACACAACCAGGAGTGTTCACATTCCCTAAATTAGGGTCTGACACCACCATAGTGGCATGAATTTCAGTAGAGTAGAACTAGTATAATGGGTACCCACACGTCTTCCACTACAGCCAACCCAGCAGATGGAGACCTAATCAGGCGTCTCGACATTTCTAAAAACTAGTGGCAGACACCACCAAAGTGGCATCAATTTCACTACAGTAGAAATAGCTTAATGAGGATTGACACCTCTTCCACTACAGCCAACCCAGCAGATGGAGACCCAAGTAAGAGTCTCTACATTTTTAGTGGCAACACCACCAAAGTGGTATCAATTTGACTACTGTAGAAATGAGGTAATAAGGACCGACACCGCTTCCACTACAGCCAAGCCAGCAGATGGAGACCCAGTCAGGAGACTCCACATATCCAAAAATTAGTGGCAAACACAACCAAAATGGCATCAATTTCACTGCAGTGCAAATAGTATAATTAGGACTGATACCTCTTCCACTATAGCCAACCCAGCAGATGGAGACCCAATCAGGAGTTTCCACATTTCCAAAAGTTAGTGGCAGACACCACCAAAATGGCATCAATTTCACCACAGTACAAATAGCATAATGATGAACAGCCAGTTTTCTTCGGCACTTTGTCAACACTCACCATAGCGATTGGGTAGAACTTCCGCCTTAGGCCGAGTATTCTTATAACAACCATGTGAGTGAGTCCTCTGCTAAGTCTCCGCTTTTTGTGGTTTACGGTCAACACCCCCGAATTCCGTTTCCCGTCTCTTCCTCAGTGGACAATCCTGCCGCAGAGTGTCTTGTCAGTGACTTTTCGGTGATTTGGGAAGACACTAGAGCTGCACTTCTACAGTCCTCTGAGCGGATGAAGAGAAACGCTGATAAGAGACGTCTGGATCCGCCTCATCTACGTCTGGGAGACAAGGTCTGGCTTTCCTCTAAGTATGTTTGCCTCAAGATGCCTTCTTACAAGGTGGGTCCTCGATTCATTTGCCCGTTCAAGATTCTGAGCCAAATTAATCCGGTGGCATACAAGCTGAAACTTCCTGGCTCATAACGGATCCACAACTCCTTCCATGTATCACTCCTCAAGCCTGTTGTCCTCAATCCTTTCTCTCATTATCTGGGTACAGCTCCAGTTCCAGTCAGCGCTGAGGACGTTTATGAGGTAGAGAACATTCCGGCTACCAAGAGGGTAAGAGGAAAAACCTTTTTTCTTGTGGATTGGAAGGGGTTTGGTCCTGAGGAGAGGTCTTGGCAGCCCAGGGAGAACATACATACTCCTCCTCTTCTTGAAAAAATTCTTGGGGGCTTGAAAAAGAGGGGGCGTAAAGGGGGGGGTACTTTAGCATCGGCGTCTCTGACTCCTGCCGGTCAGAGACGCCGATCCACTCACCACCGCGGCTCCGGTACGGCGTTCCGCTCCCCCCTTGGCCTCATCACAGCGTCTGTCCGGGGTGCGCGCACCGCGCTTAGATCCCCAGTCTCTGAACTTGGGGCACGCGCGCGCTCCCTTCCTCTTAAAGTGGGCGCCCGCGCCATCCTAAAACCAGTGGCACTGTGGCACCAGACTTAGTAACCCGGGTATGTGCTCCTCCACATTTTGGTCATGATCCTGCCCTATTTCGGGGCTTCATTAATCAGTTTTCACTTCACTTTGAGCTCCTGGCGCACCAGTTCACCTTCGACAGGGCCAAGGTGGCATTCATCATGTCGAACCTCACCTGAGTGACGTTGGCGTGGCTTAACCCTCTGTGGGAGAGAGGGGATCCTCTGGTGTCCGTCCTCCAGGCTTTTCTCGCGGCTTTCCGGAAGGTGTACGATGAGCCCAGACAAAAATCTTCGACTGCCTCCTCTCTTCTCTGTTATGATCTGCTACAGGGACTAAGGAAAGACAGGAGATCTGTCCCTACAATAGAACTAAACTAGATCCCTACGATGTAACGGGGAACCTGATCCTGCGATCAGACCCGCTAAAGTCCTCGGCTAGTCTGTACGAAGACCTATAGATGTGAGGGAGGGATCCCTACAAGAACTAGGGACTGGGATAAGTTGGACACCTCCTAGCAGAAATAGTAGCAGTCAAAGACAAACACACAACAAAAAGCATAGAGGTCAGAAGACCTAGCAAAACTAGCAGAGAACGGCAACAGAGCACCAAGCTAGCTCAGGAGTAGTAAATACAATGAAGTCCAGCAAGGCCAGGAGGGCGGAGCCAGATTAAATAGGCAAAAATGGTCATGTGACCAGCAAACTAAAAAAAAACTAACAGGAGAGTTCTAACAGTACCCCCTCTTCTAAGAGGATCCTCCGGATCCCCTAGGCCCAGGCTTACCAGGAAACCTCCTGTGAAACGCTCTGACAAGTCTGGAAGCAGAAACATCATCCGCCCTCACCCATGAGTTATCCTCAGGTCCGAAACCCTTCCAAGCGACGAGATACTGCAAACTCCCTCTATACCGTCTGGAATTTAGGATGCGGGAAATTGCATATTCCCCGTCCTCCACCACCGGAGGAACAGTGGCAGAGGCATCACCATCCAACACATCAGCTTTTTTCAACAGAGAAACATGAAACACCGGGTTAATCTTCCAGGAGGTAGGAACCTCCAACCTAACAGCAGATTGGTTAACTATCTGAAGCACCTTAAAGGGCCCTACGAACTTGGGACCCAATTTTTTAGAAGGAATCCTCAATCGCAGATTCTTAGAGGACAACCAAACCATGTCACCAACAGCAAACAAAACCTCTTGCCGTTTCCTATCAAAGTACCTCTTAGATTTTTTGTTAGCCTCCTGAAGATTAGCATGCACATCCGTCCAAACTCTCTCCAAATCACCGGAAAAACTCTCCTCCTCAGGCACAGCCGAAACCAATTTGGAGAATGACCCAAAAGACGGATGTCTCCCAGAACAACAAAAAAAAGGTGAACACCCAGCAGAAGAGGATGTATGGTTGTTAAGAGCAAATTCAGCAAGTGGCAGAAACTCAGACCACCCCTCCTGATTGTCTGCCACAAAACAACGCAAGAACTGCTCAACATCCTGGTTCTTCCTTTCTGTCTGGCCATTAGACTCAGGATGATATCCGGATGAAAACGACAAATGAACTCCCAACCTGTCACAAAAGGCACGCCAAAAACGAGCCACGAACTGAGGTCCCCTATCAGAAACAATGTCAGTAGGAACACCATGTAGTCTGACAATTTCCTTGACAAAGGCCTTAGCGAGTGTCTTAGCGCAAGGAAGTTTGATGAAGGGAACCAAGTGACACATCTTGCTAAAACGGTCCACGACCACCCAGATGACCGTGAAACCTTCAGAGGGGGGAAGGTCAGTAATAAAGTCCATAGCCAGATGTGTCCAAGGTGCACTAGGAACCTCCAGAGGGCAAAGCAACCCCGCAGCAGGAGCATGCGAAGACTTGGATCTAGCACACACAGTACATTGGCGCACCCACTTAATGACTTCCTTCTGCCATCCAGGCCACCAAAAACTGCGACCCACAAGTCTCTTGGTCTCAGAAATTCCTGGATGACCTGCCAACCGAGACTCATGACACTCAACAAACAAATCTCTCCTAAAGGTCCTAGGCACAAACAACCTCCCATGGGGAGTGTTAGATGGGGCATTCTCCTGAGCTTTAAGTATCTCATCCTCCAAAACGGAGTCCAAAGCAGCAATCACAACACCTTCTTGTAAAATGCTCACCTCTTCCTCCTCAACACCGACCATGGGAGAAAAGCTGCGAGACAAAGCATCCGCTTTAACATTCTTGGTACCCGGGATGTAAGTAACGGAAAATTTAAACTGCGAGAAAAAAAGTGCCCACCTAGCCTGGCGGGCATTCAAGCGCTTGGCAGCATCAAGATAGATCAGATTTTTATGATCAGTGAAAACCTGAATGGGAAATTCAGCACCTTCCAAGAGGTGACGCCAGTGTTCAAATGCGAGTTTAATCGCCAGCAATTCCCGATTACCAATATCGTAATTAAGTTCAGTCTCAGAAAAATTTTTTGAAAAAAAGGCACAGGGATGTACTCCATCCTTGCTTTCCTGAGACAACACCGCACCGACCCCCACCGAAGAAGCATCAACCTCAACCAAAAACGGCTTAGTCACATCAGGCTGCATAAGGATGGGAGCAGAGGTGAGCCTCTCCTTTAGAAACACAAAAGCTTCAATGGCCTCAGAAGTCCACTGAACCGCATTAGCACCTTTCCTGGTGAGATCGGTCAGCGGTTTGACAATAATAGAAATTTTTTTTATGAATTTTCTGTAATAATTGGCGAAACCCAAAAACCTCTGTATCGATTTCAAACCAATAGGCCTAGGCCATTCCTGCACAGCTTGAACTTTAACCGGGTCCATCTCAAAACCTTAACTGGAGATAATGTAGCCCAAAAAACTAATTCTCTGTACAGCGAACTCACATTTCTCCAGCTTAGCAAAAAGCGAATTGTCCATTAATAACTGTAATACCTCACGTACGCTCCGCCAATGAGACTCCAGATCAGGCGAATAAATCAGAATGTCATCCAAATACACAACCACATTTTTGCCAATTAAAGGTCTAAGGATGTCATTAATAAGATTCTGAAAAAATGCTGGAGCATTGGTAAGACCAAAAGGCATCACCAGATTCTCAAAATGACCCACAGGAGTGTTAAAAGCAGTCTTCCATTCATCACCCTCCTTCATGCGCAACAAATTGTATGCCCCCCGGAGATCAATTTTAGAGAACCACTTGGCCCCCACTAACTGGTTAAATAAATCAGGAATCAATGGCAGTGGGTAAGGATTGCGTACAGTAATTTTATTAATCTCACGAAAGTCCAGACAAAGACGTAAACCGCCATCTTTTTTTTTTACAAAAAAAAATCCAACAGCCACAGGAGACTTGGAAGGCCTAATGTGACCGGCGGCCAAGCTTGTCTGTATGTATTCCTCCAAAGCCTTTCTCTCAGGAATAGTAAGATTAAATAAACGACTTTTAGGAAGAGTCGCTCCAGGGACAAATTCAATGGTACAATCATAGTCTCTAAGGGGAGGCAAAATTTGTGACTCCTCCTCAGAAAAAACTCTCCAAAAATCCTGAATAGGTACAGGTAGTTCCCCTTTATCCACAGCAGCAATGCGCCCGTTACAACACTTGTCATAACACTTAGGGCTCCAGGACTTAATTTCATTGGTAGACCAATCCAGTACAGGATTGTGCAATTTTAACCAGGGTAACCCCAATATTACTGGAGAAGGCAAATTATCCAATACCACCAAATCCAAATTCTCTTGATGAATACCATTAATAGTGAGGGGAAATTCACAGACCTTATGAGTAACACTCTTCAAGGGAGAGCCATCAACAGAAACCACAGCAATAGGGGATGACAAAGTTTTAGGTTCTAATCTAAGTTTTTCCAAGAATCCCCCATCAATCACATTCAGAGTAGAACCACAATCCACAAATACCCGAAATTCAATTAATTCATCCTGAGCAGCAGTAGTGGCAGATAGGAATACTCCCTTAGAATTTAAACAGGCTATACGTGCATGACTGACCATTTTTTTTTCTTTCTTCATACGAAGCACACAGTTCTTAATAAAATGACCAGAATTTCCGCAATAGAAGCACAAGCCTTCAGAAAGCCTGCGGTCTTTTTCCTGAGAGCGGGGTGCCATCGCCCCAATCTCCATCGGCTCTCCATTGTCAGCACAGACCCTCTCAGGACTCGGAGCTGACATAGAAGAGGATTTGCTCTCATTAACCCTTGCACGCAGTCTCCTGTCCACCCGTATAGCTAATTGCATTGCCTCCTGCAAGTTTCCAGGTGTGGGATAAGCAATCAGTAAATCCTTAACCCTTTCACCTAGCCCTGCAAGAAACAAGCTTTTCAAAGCTGAATCGTTCCACCCCACCTGGGCAGACCACCGACGGAAGTGAGAACAATATTTTTCCACATTACCTGATCCCTGCCTCAGATGTCTCAATTCAGACTCAGCAGATGAGACACGATCAGGATCATCGTACAAGAAACCCAAAGCAGAAAAAAAACTATCCACTGATCTAAAGCACGGATCACTAGGTTGGAGAGAGAAGACCCATCCCTGAGGATCTTTGCGCAAAAGTGACATTATGAACCCTATACACTGTGATTCATCACCAGAGGATCCGGGTCTCAAACGAAAATACAATAAACAAGCATTTTTAAAAGAAAAAAAATCTTGTTGTTCGCCAAAAAATAAATCAGGCAGACGTACCTTTGGTTCCATAAAATGTGCTCCAGAACAGCTACTCACGTGTTGTTGGAGCTTGGCCACCTCCAGAGAGAGTCCCTGCAAGCGTTGAGCCAAATCTTGAACCGAGACCATGATGGAAAACTGGAGGTCTTTCCTTAGAGAAAAATTTTTTTTTTCTTTTAAGGCTGGACTTACTGTTATGATCTGCTACAGGGACTAAGAAAAGACAGGAGATCTGTCCCTACAATTGAACTAAACTAGATCCCTACGATGTAACGGGGAACCTGATCCTGCGATCAGACCCGCTAAAGTCCTCGGCTAGTCTGTACGAAGACCTATAGATGTGAGGGAGGGATCCCTACAAGAACTAGGGACTGGGATAAGTTGGACACCTCCTAGCAGAAATAGTAGCAGTCAAAGACAAACACACAACAAAAAGCATAGAGGTCAGAAGACCTAGCAAAACTAACAGAGAACGGCAACAGAGCACCAAGCTAGCTCAAGAGTAGTAAATACAATGAAGTCCAGCAAGGCCAGGAGGGCGGAGCCGGATTAAATAGGCAAAAATGGTCATGTGACCAGCAAACTAAAAAAAAACTAACAGGAGAGTTCTAACATTCTCCAACTCCGCCAAGGGAGTCTCTCTGTGGGTCAGTAAGCCATGCGTTTCTGCACCCTCGCATCTGAACTTGCCTGGAACAATGAGGCTCTGGTGTCTACTTTTTGGGAGGGCCTTTCCGGACAGATCAAGGATGAGCTAGCCGGTCGTGACATACCTACCTCTCTGGACGACCTGGTGTCATTAGCTACATAGATCGACTTTCGTTTTCAGGAGCGTTCTAAGGAGGCGACCCATGAGAGAAGATCCCTGCACCTCGCACCAACCTTCCAAAGGCCAGTCTCGCAACCAACATCCCCGCCAGTTTCTTCTCCAGGGTCTATGCAAATAGACCAAGTTAAGATGGTCAAGTGTCGCCAGGAGGCCCGCCGCGCCGAGGGGAGTTGCTTCTACTGTGGCAATATAGAGCATCTAATCCGCTCCTGTCCGGTGAGACCGGGAAACTCCAGTGTCTGGGACCGCTCGGAGAGGTCGTCCTAGGCAAAAGTTCTTGCTCTCTGCCCTTGAATCTGTCCGTTTCGGTTACCAGTGACAAGACCTGCTTCTTCGAGACTGCCTATCTGGATTCTGGAGCCGCTGGGAACCTCATTCAACAGGCCGTTGTGGAGCGATATCAGATTCCTACTATATGTCTGGCTGATCCTTTAGTGGTTTCCTCCATGAACGGAAAGCTTCTCTCTGAGACCATCTTGTTTGTCACTGAGCCTGTAACTCTTCAGGTGGGAATTCTACATTCGGAGATGATCTCCTTCTACGTGTTGTCCGGTCTCTCTTATCCCCTCTTGCTTGGCCTCCCTTGGTTACAGAGACATAAGCCCATCCTGAATTAGAGATAGGGTGAGGTCAGGAATGTCATAAGTCTTGTCTGGTTCCTGTTCGTCCTGCTCGACCTCTGTCTACTCCAGCTAACCTACCTGGCCTGCCGGCACCCTACTGGTCATATGCGGATGTCTTTGATAAAAAGGAGGCAGAGACACTACCACCTCATAGGCCGTATGATTACACCATTGACCTAATACCTGGTGCTTCACCTCCTCGCTGGCGAATCTACCCCTTGTCATGGCCAAGACCCATGCTATGTCTCTGAGTACATAGAAGAGAATCTTGTTTGGGGATTTATCCAGAAATCCACCTTTCCAACTGGAGCAAGATTCTTCTTCGTCAAAAAGAAAGACGGCTCTCTTTGTCCATATATCGACTATAGGGGCCTAAACCAGATTAACATCAAAAATAAGTACCCCCTGCCTCTCATCTCGGAGTTGTTTGACCGCCTAAAAGGCGCAAAGATCTTCACTAAGCTTGATCTTTGAGGGGCATACAATCTGGTCCAGATTCGCCAGGGAGACGAGTACCATGTGATGCCCTTCGGTCTCTGTAATGCTCCAGCCATCTTGGAGGAGTTAGTGAACAACATCTTCCGAGATCTCCTGTATTCCTGCGTGGTTGTGTACCTGGATGATATCTTGGTGTTCTCTACTGATCTGCCCTCTCATCGGAGGGATGTTCGTCAGGTACTGCTGAGGCTCCATAAGAATCGCCTGTATGCTAAGTACGAAAAATCCGTCTTTGAGCAGACCTCCCTACCATTTTTGGGGTATATCATCTAAGAGACCGGACTGCAGATGGATCCCGAGAAGGTGTCTGCCATCTTAAAGTGGCCCCGACCTGAGGGGTTGAAGACTATTCAGCGGTTTCTGGGATTCGCTAACTATTACCGCCTCTTCATTCCTCATTTCTCCTCCCGGACTGCTCCCATCTCTGCTCTCACCCGTAAAGGGGCAAATCACAGGGAATGGACTTCCGAGGCGGAAAGTGCCTTTGCCTCTCTTAAGCAAGCTTTCTCCTCTGCTCCAGTGCTACGACGTCCAGATTGCAATAAACAGTTCTTCTTGGAGGTTGATGCCTCTTCCTCCGGGACAGGAGCAGCGCTCACCCAGAAATCCTCGTCCGGACGAATGGTGACCTGCGGCTTATTCTCCAAACTCTTTTCTCCGACCGAGCGCAATTACTCCATAGGAGATCGAGAACTGCTGGCCATCAAATTAGCTTTGGAGGAGTGGCGCTACTTGCTTGAAGGGGCCCTGGATTCGGTGGCCATCTACACTGACCATAAAAACCTCGCTTACTTGCAGACCGCCCAAAGGCTAAATCCGTGTCAAGTCAGATGGTCTCTGTTCTTTGTTCATTTCAGCTTTACTCTCCATTACCGCCCGGCAGACAAGAATATTAAAGCTGACGTTCTATCCCGCTCTTCTCTGTCTGCTGACCCAGAGGAGGAGCCTCTACACACCATTGACAAGAATAAACTTCATAAGGGGAGGTTCCCCCCACCCATGAGACCTATTGTCTCTGGGATAGGGTCATATAGTGAACATTTGTCCGAATGGGTGGACTCTCTTTTGCAGCCGGTGGTACAAATTTGTCCAGGCTATATAAAGGATACAAATCACTTGTTAACCCTTTTGGAACGGGTTGTATGGGAGGAAAAACACACATGGGTTGCATGTGATATTGAATCCTTTTATTCTTGTATTCCACATGCCTTGGGAATAAAAGCGGTCTCTGAGATGTTGCAGAAATATTCGAATTATTCCCCAGACTTGATTTCCTTTGTTTGTTTGGCACTTGACTTCCTATTAAGCCATAACTATTTTCTGTATGATAATAAATATTTTTTACAATGCTGGGGTGCCTCAATGGGCGCAAAATTTTCCCCTTCTTTTGCTAATTTGTTCGTTTCTTGGTGGGAAGAGTCAAGTATTTTTTCAGCTGACAACCCTTTCCAATACAGTATATCACATTACTAGATGGTGGCCCGATTCTAGCGCATCAGGTATTCTAGAACATGTATGCGGCCGATCGGGCGCAATTAGCTAAGCGGTGTTTAAATTTGGCGCCAAAATCGCTGATTGATCGCGGCCGGCGGCCTCGACCAATCAGCAGAGCGTTGTTTAAATCTGGCGCTAATCTCGCTGATTGGTCGCAGCTGGCGGCCGCGACCAATCAGTAGAACGGGGTTTAAATTTGGCGCAAATCTCGCTGATTGATCGCGGCCGGCTGCCGCGACCAATCAGCAGAGCGGTGTTTAAATTTGGCGCCAATCAGCAGAGCTTTGTATAAATTTGGTGCCAATCTCGCTGATTGGTCGCGGCTGGCGGCGGCAACCAATCAGCAGAGCGGTGTTTAAATTTTGCGCCAATAATGCTGATTGGTCGCGGCCGGCGACCGCGACCAATCAGCAGAGCAGCGTTTAAATTTTGCGCCAAAATCGCTGATTGGTCGCGGCTGGCAGCCACGACCAATCAGCAGAGCGGGGATTAAATTTGCCACCCATATCGCTGATCGGTCGTGGCCGGCCACCGCAACCAATCACCAGAGCGGGGTTTAAATTTGGCGCCAATAATGCTGATTGGTCGCGGCCGGCGACCGCGACCAATCAGCAGAGCAGCGTTTAAATTTTGCGCCAAAACCGCTGATTGGTCGCGGCTGGCGGCCGCGACCAATCAGCAGAGTGGGGTTTAAATTTGGCGCCAATAATGCTGATTGTTCGCGGCTGGCCACCGCGACCAATCAGCAGAGTGGGGTTTAAATTTGGCGCCAAAATCGCTGGTTGGTCGCGGCTGGCCACCGCGACCAATCAGCTGAGCGGCGTTTAAATTTTCCTTCCATATCGCTGATCGGTCGCGGCCGGCCACCGCGACCAATCAGCAGAGTGGCGTTTAAATTTGCCGCGCATATCACTGATTGGTCGCGGCCTGCCACTGCGACCAATCAGCAGAGCGGCGTTTAAATTTTCCTTCTATATCACTGATTGGTCGCGTGCGTCGACCGCGACTAATCAGCGTCGTATTATTGAGGACCGGGGAGCGGCGCTGCTTGTGCGGCTACTTCCGCTGCGAGAAGCCGGGAGATGAGCGGCTGCTCGCAGCAGAAGCATCCCGACCGGCGGCGCCGCTCCCCGGTCCTCCGTTCACACTTGCCGTCCGGAGATCAGCGGGCCAAGCCGCTGATCTCCCGACGTTAGCAGCATGGAGGTGAGCGGCGCCGCCTGTCGGGGTACTTGTGCTGCCAGCAGCGGGGAGATGAGCAACTAGCGCCGCTCATCTCCCGGCTGCATCGCCGCTGACCTCCGTGCGGCAGATGAGCCGCTAACGGCCGCCATCTTTTTTTGAAATCCCACGTCGCTGATTGGCCGCGGCCGGACCAATGAGCGACGCGGGACTTCCTTGACAGACAGCGGCTGGACCAATGAGCGACGCGGGATTTCCTGGACAGACAGACAGACAGACAAACGGGATAAGACAATTATATATATAGATGCTAGATATATGGACGATATGATCATTCTGTGGTCCACAGACGTTGCCAATGTTCCCCAATTTATGGAATATGTTAATGCCAACAATTGCAATCTTTTTTTTACTTACAGGTGCAGTAAGGCAGAGATTAGTATTTTGGATTTAAAAATTTCTGCAAATGTATCTGATGGTAAAGTAAAAACATCGACTTTTCGTAAAGAAACCATGGGAAATACTATCCTCAGAGCTGATTCTTGTCATCCAAGACACGTAAGGGTTAATATTCCAAGGGGTGAGATGTATAGATCTAAAAGAAACTGCAGTGACCACGAATGTTATATCCAGGAGAGAAATGATATCTGCAGTAGACTCAAAGAAAGAGGTTATCAGGACTGGTCTCTTACCAGAGCAATTAAATCAGTGGAAAAAATTCCCCGGTCAGATATGGTGGGCAAGTGTAAAAATCAGCAGAGACGGAAAAATAATAAAAAAACGGTATTTGTAGCAACATGCAGCAAGGAATATAGTCAGATTGAATCAATTATTAAAAAATATTTGCCAATGTTAAAAAGTGACCAAATCTTAGATAACATTCTGAAGGAAGGCTGCTTATTTTCAACTAGGAAAGCTCCAACTTTGTCCAATATTTTATCACCAAGTTTGGTGATGACAGGTTTGGGAAATAGAACATGGCTATCTACAAGGTTTTTTTTTTAAATGTGGTAATAATAAGTGTGGTACATGTAGATATGCAGTGAATACTAAACAATTTCAGAAAATAGCGAAACCAGAAATGTTTAAAATTCAGAATTTTATCCACTGCAGAAGCTCATATGTCATTTATATAATTACCTGCAATGTCTGTAATCTCTCATACATAGGCTGCACTACGAGGAAATTGCGACATCGTATTAACGAGCATCTTCGTGATTCAGTGAACGGCGAAGCCTGTAATCCATCCAATGTATCCAAGCATTTTTTTCAAGTACATGGAGGAGATCTGAGGGGTTTCCCATTCTTTGGGATACAAAGAGTCAACAAGCCTAGGAGAGGTGGGGCTTGGAGACAGAAACTCCTGAGTCAGGAAACCTATTGGATTCTGATGAAGGAGACCGCCCACCCCACCAGCCTGAATAAACGCTCGGATTTGATTCTATTCTATTAAAACTGTTCACGAATCACATTTATAGCACCTTGTTACAATATTGTAATTTGTTTTTAAACTTGTATATGTGTTTTGCATTGGCATTTTAAAATGTGTTTGATACAGAGGTTTTGTAAGTCATGTGACAAGGGAGGCGGGACATGTTTGCCCGGCTATTTTAAAATTCCCATGCCACAGCCATACAGCTAGGTTATGATTAAGGGGCACACATAGCCCTGAAACGCGTAAACCAGTGTCCTGGGACCTTGCTGTATTAAGCCCTCCACCTTCAAAAATGTATGCCTGTGTTTTTATACCTAAGAATTTTTTGGAACAAAGCTTTGGAACATATTGCTTTGGTACCGGATTTCTTCATATTTCTATTGGACTCTTCGAGGATTGCAGCCAGGCACAAAGGGACAGATGAGCAGGAAAAAAAACTTTTCCTTTATTTATGATTGGCCCTCCAGAATAATGACTGTTGCTCCGTTTGACTCTGGGGTCATTCTTCCAAACTGGCTGGTCATGCCGGCCAGAGTAAGACGCTTCTGCTTATTGCCCGACATTATTGGTGGCCCACCCTGCGCATGGATGTTGCGGATTTTTTCGCGGCTTGTTCCTCCTGTGCCCGTAAGAAGATACCTAGGCACCTTCCAGCTGGTCGTCTTCTTCCTCTCCCCGTGCCTTCTGCTCCTTGGCAACACATTGCTATGGACTTCATCACTGATCTTCCGGTATCTGCCGGTTCTACCGTTATATGGGTGGTCGCTGACCGCTTCTCCAAGATGGCCCACTTCATTCCTTTGCCTGGTCTTCTGTCCACACCTGTGCTGGCTAAGGACTTCATCCGTTACATCTTTCGTCTCCACAGCTTACCCCTCCACATTGTCTCGAACAGAGGAGTTCAGTTCACTTCTCGCTTCTGGAGAGCCATGTGCAAGCTGCTGGATGTCGCTTTGGACTTTTCTTCGGCCTATCATCCTCAGTACAATGGTCAAGTGGAACATATTAATCAGATCCTCACCATTTTTCTTCGGCACTTTGTCAACGCTCACCATAGCGATTGGGTAGAACTTCCGCCTTAGGCCGAGTATTCTTATAACAACCATGTGAGTGAGTCCTCTGCTAAGTCTCCGTTTTTTGTGGTTTAAAATCAACACCCCCAAATTCCGTTTCCCGTCTCTTCTTCAGTGGACAATCCTGCCGCAGAGTGTCTCGTCAATGACTTTTCGGTGATTTGGAAAGACACTAGAGCTGCACTTCTACAGTCCTCTGAGCGGATGAAGAGACACGCCGATAAGAGACGTCTGGATTCGCCTCTTTTCCGTCCGGGAGACAAGGTCTGGCTTTCCTCTAAGTATGTTTGCCTCAAGATGCCTTCTTACAAGTTGGGTCCTCGATTCATTTGCCCGTTCGAGATTCTGAGCCAAATTAATCCGGTGGCGTACAAGCTGAAACTTCCTGCCTCATAACGGATCCCCACCTCCTTCCATGTGTCACTCCTCAAGCCTGTTGTCCTCAATCCTTTCTCTCATTATCCGTGTACAGCTCCAGATCCAGTCAGCGTTGAGGACGTTTTTGAGGTAGAGAACATTCTGGCTACCAAGAGGGTAAGAGGAAAAACCTTTTTTCTTGTGGATTGGAAGGGGTTTGGTCCTGAGGAGAGGTCTTGGCAGCCCAGGAAGGACATACATGCTCCTCCTCTTCTTGAAAAGTTTCTTGCGGGCTTGAAGAAGAGTTGGGGGTACTGTAGTGTCGGCATCTCTGCCTCCTGCCCGTCAGAGACGCCGATCTACTCACCACCGCGGCTCTGGTCCGGCGTTCCGTGCTCCTCCGCCCGGCCTCATCACAGCGCCTGCCCGCGGCGCGCACACCGTGCATAGATCCCCAGTCTCTGTACTTAGGGCACGCGCGCGCTCCCTTCCTCTTAAAGGGGACACGCACACCGTCCTAAAAAGTCCCCGGCCAATAGCCGGAGTACTGCCCCTACTTACAACCCCTCCTCCATAATGGAGGTGCCTGTGCAAAGTTGTTCTTTGTGTGCTAACACTCTCCCCAGCCCTCAGGTTCCAATGCCCGCCAGCCTGTCTATCAGCCGTGCCCACCTGTCTGTCTATCAGCTGTGCCCGCTGTTAAATAATAATTATGGATATTCATTTTATTCTTAATTCTGAATTCTGTACCATACATTGCATAAGATGGCATCAGCCTCGTGCTAGGGTTTCTAGATGACATGCGCTATTTGTGTGTGTATGTTTTGTTCACTACCATATGCGGAATAACAGGTGCTATAAAAGCCCATGTTAGAGACAGGGGGGCTCTTGCAATTCCACAGGACACAGGACAAGGATCTGTGTGTAAACCAGCTGCTGATGTAGGCCCAAGGAAACACGTTCTTTACCCGGACACATGGTGTCATCTTGACACATGTGCTGGACACAGACAGACGCAATCTACCATCCAGGATCCCAGGAAAATATTATTGTGAATCTCAACAATTAAGCTAATTATGGACAAATGGACAATGACTTTGTAACTAGCTATTGTATTTACCTTCTGCAATCATTCTTTTTAATGGACAACCCGAGAATAAATAGATACATTTTTTTTTAAAGAATATCTTGATATTGATACTTTGAGTGTTAGAACTCCTCTTGTTAGGTTTTTTTCTAGTTTGCTGGTCACATGACCTTTTTTGCCCATTTAATCCGGCTCCGCCCTCCTGGCATTGCTGGACTTCATTGTAATTTCTACTCTTGAGCTAGCTTGGTGCTCTGTTACCTTTCTCTGTCAGTTTTGCTAGGTCTTCGGACCTTTATGTTCTATGTTGTTTGTTTGTCTTATTTCTGCTACAATTTCTGCTAGGAGGTGTCCATCTTTCTCCCAGTCCCTAGTTCTTGTAGGGATCCCTTCCCTCACATCTATAGGTCTTCGTTCAGACTAGCCGAGGACTTTAGCGGGTCTGATCGCAGGATCATGTTCCCCGTTACATCGTAGGGATCCAGCTTAGTTCCATTGTAGGGACAGATCTCCTGTCTTTCCTTAGTGCTTGTAGCAGATCATAACAGTAAGTCCAGCCCAAAAATTTCTCTAAGGAAAGACCTCCAGTTTCCATCATGGTGTCGGTTCAGGATTTGGCTCAATGCCTGCAGGGACTCTCTCTGGAGGTGGCCAAGCTCCAACAACACGTGAGTAGCTGTTCTGGAGCACATTTTGTAGAGCCAAAGGTACGTCTGCCTGATCTATTTTTTGGTGAACAACAAGATTTTTTTTCCTTTAAAAATGCTTGTTTATTGTATTTTCGTTTAATACCCGGATCCTCTGGTGATGAATCACAGCGCATAGGGTTCATAATGTCACTTTTGCGCAAAGAACCTCAGGGATGGGCCTTTTCTCTCCAACCTAGTGATCCGTGCTTTAGATCAGTGGATAGTTTTTTTTCTGCTTTGGGGTTGTTGTATGATGATCCTGATCGTGTCTCATCTGCTGAGTCTGAATTAAGACGTTTGAGGCAGGGATCAGGTAATGTGGAAAATTATTGTACTCACTTCCGTCGGTGGTCTGCTCAGGTTGGGTGGAACGATTCAGCTTTGAAAAGTTTGTTTCTTGTGGGGCTAGGTGAAAGGGTTAAGGATCTGCTGATTGCTTATCCTTCACCTGGAAACTTGCAGGAGGCAATGCAATTAGCTATACGGGTGGACAGGAGACTGCGTGCAAGGGTTAATGAGAGTAAATCCTCTGCCATGTCAGCTCCAAGTCTTGAGAGGGTCTGTACTGATATCGGAGAGCCGATGGAGATTGGGGCGATGTCACCCCGCTCTCAGGAAAAAGACCGCAGATTTTCTGAAGGTTTGTGCTTTTATTGCGGAAAATCTGACCATTTCATTAAGAACTGTGTGCTTCATATGAACAAAGAAAAAAAAAGGTCAGTTACGCTCGTATAGCCTGTTTAAATACTAAGGGTGTACTTCTTTCTGCTACTACCACTGCTCAGGAAGAATTAATTGAATTTCGGGTATTTGTGGATTGTGGTTCTACTCTGAATGTGATTGATGGGGGATTCCTGGAAAAACTTAAATTAAAACCCAAACCTTTGTCATCCCCTATTGCTGTGGTTTCTGTCGATGGCTCTCCCTTAAAGAGTGTTACTCTCAAGGTTTGTGAATTTCCCCTCACTATTAATGGTATTCACCAAGAGAATTTGGATTTGGTAGTATTAAATAATTTGCCTTCTCCAGTAGTGTTGGGGCTACCCTGGTTAAAATTGCATAATCCTGTACTGGATTGGTCTACCAATGAAATTAAGTCCTGGAGCCCTAAGTGTTATGACAAGTGTTGTAACGGGCGCATTGCTGCTGTGGATAAAGGGGAATTACCTGTACCTATTCAGGATTTTTGGAAAGTTTTTTCTGAGAAGGAATCGCAAATTTTGCCTCCTCATAGAGACTATGATTGTACCATTGAATTTGTCCCTGGAGCGACTCTTCCTAAAAGTCGTTTATTTAATCTTACTATTCCTGAGAGAAAGGCTTTGGAGGAATACATACAGACAAGCTTGGCCGCCGGTCACATTAGGCCTTCCAAGTCTCCTGTGGCTGTTGTATTTTTTTTTGTTAAAAAAAAGGACGGCTGTTTATGTCCTTGTCTGGACTTTCGTGAGATTAATAAAATTACTGTATGCAATCCTTACCCACTGCCATTGATTCCTGATTTGTTTAACCAGTTAGTGGGGGCCAAGTGGTTCTCTAAAATTGATCTCCGGGGGGCATACAATTTGTTGTGCATGAAGGAGGGTGATGAATGGAATACTGCTTTTAACACTCCTGTGGGTCATTTTGAGAATCTGGTTATGCCTTTTGGTCTTACCAATGCTCCAGCATTTTTTCAGAATCTTATTGATGACATCCTTAGACCTTTGATCGGCAAAAATGTGGTTGTGTATTTGGATGACATTTTGATTTATTCGCCGGATCTGGAGTCTCATTGGCGGAGCGTACGTGAGGTTTTACAGTTATTAATGGACAAGTCGCTTTTTGCTAAGCTAGAGACATGTGAGTTCGCTGTACAGAGAATTAGTTTTTTGGGTTACATTATCTCCAGTGAAGGTTTTGAGATGGATCCAGTTAAAGTTCAAACTGTGCAGGAATGGCCTAGGCCTATTGGTTTGAAATCGATACAGAGGTTTTTGGGTTTCGCCAATTATTACAGAAAATTCATAAAGAATTTTTCTATTATTGTCAAACCACTGACCGATCTCACCAGGAAAGGTGCTAATGCGGTTCAGTGGGCTTCTGAGGCCATTGAAGCTTTTGTGTTTCTAAAGGAGAGGTTCACCTCTGCTCCCATCCTTATGCAGCCTGATGTGACTAAGCCGTTTTTGGTTGAGGTTGATGCTTCTTCTGTGGGGGTCGGTGCGGTGATGTCTCAGGAAAACAAGGATGGAGTACATCCCTGTGCTTTTTCTTCAAAAAAAAATTCTGAGACTGAACTTAATTACGATATTGGTAATCGGGAATTGCTGGCGATTAAACTCGCATTTGAACACTGGCGTCATCTCTTGGAAGGCGCTGAATTTCCCATTCAGGTTTTCACTGATCATAAAAATCTGATCTATCTTGATGCTGCCAAGTGCTTTAATGCTCGTCAGGCTAGGTGGGCACTTTTTTTCTCGCGGTTTAATTTTTCCGTTACTTACATCCTGGGTACCAAGAATGTTAAAGCTGATGCTTTGTCTCGCAGCTTTTCTCCAATGGTCGGTGCTGAGGAGGAGGAGGAGAGCATTTTACAGGAAGGTGTTGTGATTGCTGCTTTGGACTCCGTTTTGGAGGATGAGATTCTTAAAGCTCAGGAGAATGCCCCGTCTAGCACTCCCCATGGGAGGTTGTTTGTGCCTAGGACCTTTAGGAGAGATTTGTTTGTTGAGTGTCATGAGTCTTGGTTGGCAGGTCATCCAGGAATTTCTGAGACCAAGAGACTTGTGGGTCGCAGTTTTTGGTGGCCTGGATGGCAAAAGGAAGTCATTAAGTGGGTGCGTCAATGTACTGTGTGTGCTAGATCTAAGTCTTCGCATGCTCCTGCTGCGGGGTTGCTTTGCCCTCTGGAGGTTCCTAGTGCACCTTGGACACATCTGTCTATGAACTTTATTACTGACCTTCCCCCCTCTGAGGGTTTCACGGTCATCTGGGTGGTCGTGGACCGTTTTAGCAAGATGTGTCACTTGGTTCCCTTCATCAAACTGCCCTGCGCTACGACACTCGCTAAGGCCTTTGTCAAGGAAATTGTCAGACTACATGGCGTTCCTACTGACATTGTTTCTGATAGGGGACCTCAGTTCGTGGGTCATTTTTGGCGTGCCTTTTGTGACAGGTTGGGAGTTCATTTGTCGTTTTCATCCGGATATCATCCTGAGTCTAATGGCCAGACAGAAAGAAAGAACCAGGATGTTGAGCAGATTTTGCGTTGTTTTGTGGCAGACAATCAGGAGGGGTGGTCTGAGTTTCTGCCACTTGCTGAATTTGCTCTTAACAACCATACATCCTCTTCTGCTGGGTGTTCGCCTTTTTTTTGCTGTTCTGGGAGACATCCGTCTTTTGGGTCATTCTCCAAATTGATATGGGCTGTGCCTGAGGAGGAGAGTTTTTCCGGTGATTTGGAGACAGTTTGGACGGATGTGTGTGGTAATCTTCAGGAGGCTAACAAAAAATCTAAGAGGTACTTTGATAGGAAACGGCAAGAGGTTTTGTTTGCTATTGGTGACATGGTTTGGTTGTCCTCTAAGAATCTGCGATTGAGGATTCCTTCTAAAAAATTGGGTCCCAAGTTTGTAGGGCCCTTTAAGGTGCTTCAGATAGTTAACCAATCTGCTGTTAGGTTGGAGGTTCCTACCTCCTGGAAGATTAACCCGGTGTTTCATGTTTCTCTGTTGAAAAGAGCTGAGGTGTCGGATGGTGACGCCTCTGCCACTGTTCCTCCGGTGGTGGAGGATGGGGAATATGAAATTTCCCGCATCCTAAATTCTAGACGGTATAGAGGGAGTTTGCAGTATCTCATCGCTTGGAAGGGTTTCGGACCCGAGGATAACTCATGGGTGAGGGCGGATGATGTTTCTGCTTCCAGACTTGTCAGAGCGTTTCACAGGAGGTTTCCTGATAAGCCCGGGCCTAGGGGATCCGGAGGATCCTCTTAGAAGAGGGGGTACTGTTAGAACTCTCCTGTTAGGTTTTATCTAGTTTGCTGGTCACATGACCATTTTTGCCTATTTAATCCGGCTCCGCCCTCCTAGCCTTGCTGGACTTCATTGTAATTTCTACTCTTGAGCTAGCTTGGTGCTCTGTTACCTTTCTCTGTCAGTTTTGCTAGGTCTTCGGCCCTTTATGTTCTATGCTGTTTGTTTGTCTTATTTCTGCTACAATTTCTGCTAGGAGGTGTCCATCTTTCTCCCAGTCCCTAGTTCTTGTAGGGATCCCTTCCCTCACATCTATAGGTCTTCGTTCAGACTAGCCGAGGACTTTAGCGAGTCTGATCGCAGGATCAGGTTCCCCGTTACATCGTAGGGATCCAGCTTACTTCCATTGTAGGGACAGATCTCCTGTCTTTCCTTAGTGCTTGTAGCAGATCATAACATTGAGAAGTCCTCGATAGAAAAAATATACAGAAATAAGTATTTTTTTACATTGGCGAGCCTTATCCAGTCCTGATTTTTCATGTTTGCATGTGAATTTCCGTCTTGAACAAAGGGGGGAGAGAAGAGATGAGACGAGCTGAACAGCTGTTGTTCACGTGTCAGGAAATCCACTAACTTTGTCACAAGAATCAGAAAGAACCTACAGATTGAGGACTGATCTATTCTCCAGATGGATTGACAGGCACCAGAAGTACTACAAGGCACCAGAATCAGACGAACTGAGGATAAGACGTGCTGATCACCAAAGCTAAGAAATCTGAAGGTAAGCAAAATATGGATATAATTTCTTCTTTTGCTAAACAAAGTAAGATTAACTTCAAAGTTAATGATGAAACTGACTTAAATGTTTTGTGGCTTAGTTTATATAGCAAATGTGAATTTCAGAATTTACAGTTAAATGCTAAGTTGATATCTTTTCAAAGAGACAAAGAAAAATTGAGAAATATTCTACATTTGGTAGATGTATTTCATAGTCTTGTGTTAGAGAAGTCTAAGCTGGACAGATGTGTAGAAGTAGTGTCAAATGGTGATACTAATTCTGAGTGTAATGTGGAAATTGAACAAGAAGTAAGACACATGTCTGTAACTGAAGGTGACCTTGGGTCTGAGGAAGAGACGGACATACAAAAAACTGACATGGGAGGAGACATGAGTGACATACGAGAAACTGACATATCAAATAACTGACGTAGGAGGAGCTGACATACAAGGGCCACTAAAATAGCAGGAAACTTAGAAGCTACCGAGGCCCAACTCCAAATTAAAATGAGGAAAAATTTGCTAAAATTATACAAAATCATGCCAAAATATAATGTCAAAATCCATGTCTGTAGAAATTCAGAGATATTTGAGAGCTTTTCTGATAAGTTTGATTTATCCAATGAGGAGAGGAATCAATTATTTAAAATGTGGATTCCAGTCACATTTTCCAGACTTTTAAATTTAATGCCCTGTGAAAATGACTCTCCTAATGAATGGAAAAATGATTCGGACAGATTAAAATATTTGATTTATTGTGCCACAAAGGATTTTCCAGACATAGATGATCTTCAAAAATTAAGAATTGGTAGGAAAGAATGTACATATACATTCATGTCCATATTTGAATGGTTGTACAAAGCTCTCATCAAAAATGGAAAATTACAACAAATGATAACAACTTTTGTACAAAAATTCAAATTCTTAAATCCAGTATCTCGAGTTATTGCGTCACAAAAAGTTTCTCTATTTAAATGTGCGCAGTTGCTTGATTTTGTTAGAAAACATGAAAATCGTGAAAAGAAAATAAATCAAGCTAAATTTGTAAAACCAGAAAAGGAAAAATATCAGAAGCCAATGAGTCATCCTCAAAATGAAATCTATGAAATACGTAGAAGATTTCATATATGTTATAAGCCATATCAGATGATTCAAAAGTCATTTTTTTCACAGAAAGAGTTAAAACTCAGTCAGAACTGTGACTTCTCTCTAGAAAGGAAAATGGCCAAAATTGACGGACAGAGACAGGTGAGACGACCAGTTCACAGTGACATCATGGAATGTAGACAGAGGAACAGGCAATTATCTGAGTTTATATAGCAAATGTGAATTTCAGAATTTACAGTTAAATGCTAAGTTGATATCTTTTCAAAGAGACAAAGAAAAATTGAGAAATATTCTACATTTGGTAGATGTATTTCATAGTCTTGTGTTAGAGAAGTCTAAGCTGGACAGATGTGTAGAAGTAGTGTCAAATGGTGATACTAATTCTGAGTGTAATGTGGAAATTGAACAAGAAGTAAGACACATGTCTGTAACTGAAGGTGACCTTGGGTCTGAGGAAGAGACGGACATACAAAAAACTGACATGGGAGGAGACATGAGTGACATACGAGAAACTGACATATCAAATAACTGACGTAGGAGGAGCTGACATACAAGGGCCACTAAAATAGCAGGAAACTTAGAAGCTACCGAGGCCCAACTCCAAATTAAAATGAGGAAAAATTTGCTAAAATTATACAAAATCATGCCAAAATATAATGTCAAAATCCATGTCTGTAGAAATTCAGAGATATTTGAGAGCTTTTCTGATAAGTTTGATTTATCCAATGAGGAGAGGAATCAATTATTTAAAATGTGGATTCCAGTCACATTTTCCAGACTTTTAAATTTAATGCCCTGTGAAAATGACTCTCCTAATGAATGGAAAAATGATTCGGACAGATTAAAATATTTGATTTATTGTGCCACAAAGGATTTTCCAGACATAGATGATCTTCAAAAATTAAGAATTGGTAGGAAAGAATGTACATATACATTCATGTCCATATTTGAATGGTTGTACAAAGCTCTCATCAAAAATGGAAAATTACAACAAATGATAACAACTTTTGTACAAAAATTCAAATTCTTAAATCCAGTATCTCGAGTTATTGCGTCACAAAAAGTTTCTCTATTTAAATGTGCGCAGTTGCTTGATTTTGTTAGAAAACATGAAAATCGTGAAAAGAAAATAAATCAAGCTAAATTTGTAAAACCAGAAAAGGAAAAATATCAGAAGCCAATGAGTCATCCTCAAAATGAAATCTATGAAATACGTAGAAGATTTCATATATGTTATAAGCCATATCAGATGATTCAAAAGTCATTTTTTTCACAGAAAGAGTTAAAACTCAGTCAGAACTGTGACTTCTCTCTAGAAAGGAAAATGGCCAAAATTGACGGACAGAGACAGGTGAGACGACCAGCTCACAGTGACATCATGGAATGTAGACAGAGGAACAGGCAATTATCTGAGTTTTTGAAGGATAGAAAGATGTATTTTCTAAACAGAGCTTTTCTGGAGATTTTTGACAGAGACGGAAGATTTGGTTTAGGTAGTGGCTAAGAAAAAAATGTAATTATATGTTGTATCAAAGTGTTATACAATGTATCATTAGTTATTTATTATTTTATACAGTAAAATTGTGTAGTTACAGTACAGACCAAAAGTTTGGATACACCTTCTCATTTAAAGATTTTTCTGTATTTTCATGACTATGAAAATTGTACATTCACACTGAAGGCATCAAAACTATGAATTAACACATGTGGAATTATATAGTTAACAAAAAAATGTGAAACAACTGAAAATATGTCTTATATTCTAGGTTCTTCAAAGTAGCCACCTTTTGCTTTGATGACTGCTTTGCACACTCTTGGCATTCTCTTGATGAGCTTCAAGTGGTAGTCACCGGAAATGGTCTTCCAACAATCTTGAAGGAGTTCCCAGAGATGCTTAACACTTGTTGGCCCTTTTGCCTTCACTCTGTGGTCCAACTCACCCCAAACCATCTCGATTGAGTTCAGGTCTGGTGACTGTAGAGGCCAGGTCATCTGGCGTAGCACCCCATCACTCTCCTTCTTGGTCAAATGGCCCTTACACAGCCTGGAGGTGTGTTTGGGGTCATTGTCCTGTTGAAAAATAAATGATGGTCCAACTAAATGCAAACCGGATGGAATAGCATGCCACTGCAAGATGCTGTGGTAGCCATGCTGGTTGAGTATGCCTTCAATTTTGAATAAATCCCCAACAGTGTCACCAGCAAAGCACCCCCACACCATCACACCTTCTCCTCCATGCTTCACAGTGGGAACCAGGCATGTAGAGTCCATCCGTTCACCTCTTGTGCGTTTCACAAAGACACGGTGGTTGGAACCAAAGATCTCAAATTTGGACTCATCAGACCAAAGCACAGATTTCCACTGGTCTAATGTCCATTCCTTGTGTTCTTTAGCCCAAACAAGTCTCTTCTGCTTGTTGCCTATCCTTAGCAGTGGTTTTCTAGCAGCTATTTTACCATGAAGGCCTGCTGCACAAAGTCTCCTCTTAACAGTTGTTGAAGAGATGTGTCTGCTGCTAGAACTCTGTGTGGCATTGACCTGGTCTCTAATCTGAGCTGCTGTTAACCTGCGATTTATGAGGCTGGTGACTCGGATAAACTTATCCTCAGAAGCAGAGGTGACTCTTGGTCTTCCTTTCCTGGGGCGGTCCTCATGTCAGCCAGTTTCTTTGTAGTGCTTGATGGTTTTTGCCACTGCACTTGGAGACACATTCAAAGTTTTCCCAATTTTTCGGACTGACTGACCTTCATTTCTTAACCCCTTCAGGACCCAGCTTATTTTGACCCTAAAGACCTTGGCATTTTTGTCAATTCTGACCAGTGTCCCTTTACGAAGTAAAAACTCTGGAACACTTCAACGGATCCTAGCGATTCTGAGATTGTTTTTTCGTGACATATTGGGCTTCATGTTAGTATTAAATTTAGGTCGATAATATTTGCGTTTATTTGTGAAAAAATCAAAAATATGGGAAAAATTTTGAAAATTTTGCAATTTTCAAATTTTGAATTTTTATTCTGCTAAACTAGAGAGTGATGTGACACAAAATAGTTAATAAATAACATTTCCCACATGTCTTCTTTACATCAGCACAATTTTTGAAAAAAAAAAAATTTTTGGTACGAAGTTAGAAGGGTTCAAATTTCATCAGCAAATTTTCTTTTTTCCAGCAAAATTTGCAAAGCCATTTTTTTTAGTGACCACATCACATTTGAAGTCCCTTTGAGGGGTGTACATGACAGAAAACACCCAAAAGTGACACCATTCCAAAAACTGCACCCCTCAAGCTACTCAAAACTACATTCAAGAAGATTATTAACCCTTCAGGTGCATCACAGGAACTAAAGCCACATGGAAGAAAAAAATGAACATTTTTATTTTTCTAACAAAAATTTTCTTTTAGCCTAAATTTTTTAATTTTCACATGGGTAACAGGATAAAATTTGTTGGTCAATTTCTCCTTAGTACACTGATACCTCATATGTGGTCATAAACCACTGTTTGGGCACACGGCAGGGCTCAGAAGGGAAGGAGCGCCATTTTACTTTTTGAATGGAAAATTAGCTCCAAAAGTCAAATTGCGCTCCTTCTCTTCTGAGCCCTGTCATGTGCCCAAACAGTGGTTTACGACCACATATGAGGTATCAGTGTACTCAGGAGAAATTGACCAATACATTTTAGGATGCATTTTATCCTGTTACCCATGTGAAAATTAAAAAATTTAGGCTAAAAGAAAATTTTTGTGAAAAAAAAAGTACTTTTTTGTTTTCACAGATCATTTTGTGAAGCACCTGGGGGTTCCAAGTGCTCACTATGCATCTAGATAGGTGCCTTGGGGGGTCTAGTTTCCAAAGTGGGGTCACTTGTGGGGGAGCTCCACTGTTTAGGCACATTAGGGGCTCTCCAAACGCAACATGGTGTCCGCTAACAATTTGAGCCGATTTTCCATTCAATTTGTTAGCGGACACCATGTTGCGTTTGGAGAGCCGCTGTGTGGCCAAACATTGGAGCTCCCCCACAAGTGACCCCATTTTGGAAACTAGACCCCCCAAGGCACCTATCTAGATGCATAGTGAGCACTTGGAACCCCCAGGTCATTCACAAATTAATCCGTAAAAATAAAAAAGTGTTTTTTTTTCCACTTTTTCATTTTTATGAATCAATTTGTGAAGCACCTGGGGGTTCCAAGTGCTCACTATGCATCTAGATAGGTGCCTTGGGGGGTCTAGTTTCCAAAATGGGGTCACTTGTGGGGGAGCTCCAATGTTTGGGCACACAGCGGCTCTCCAAAAGCAACATGGTGTCCGCTAACAAATTGTCGGCTCAAATTGTTAGAAGACACCATGTTGCGTTTGGAGAGCCGCTGTGTGGCCAAACATTGGAGCTCCCCCACAAGTGACCCCATTTTGGAAACTAGACCCCCCAAGGCACCTATCTAGATGCATAGTGAGCACTTGGAACCCCCAGGTCCTTCACAAATTAATCCGTAAAAATAAAAAAGTGTTTTTTTTTCCACTTTTTCATTTTTATGAATCAATTTGTGAAGCACCTGGGGGTTCCAAGTGCTCACTATGCATCTAGATAGGTGCCTTGGGGGGTCTAGTTTCCAAAATGGGGTCACTTGTTGGGGAGCTCCAATGTTTGGGCACACAGGGACTCTCCAAACGCAACATGGTTCCAATTTGTTAGTGGACACCATTGTGTAGTGTATGTCAGGTTGGTGTGCGGTGTGGTATATTGTAGTGTATACACCCCACACACACACACACACTACAACACACACACCAACCTGACATAGCCTACTAAGCTGAGTACGCCCTAGACTGGGATGAGTGGGACGGGCGGGACATTTTGTGTGCTGTGTGCGTGTGTAAAAAAAAAAAAAAAAAAAAAATTGAAACTTTATTATAGTGTGAGTGTACGTGTGTGTGTGTGTGCTTGGTGTAACCTTCTGCAGTCACGTGTGGGGGCTGTCAGGCGTAGGGGGGCTGTCAGGCGTAGGGGGGCTGTCAGGCGTACGGGGGGGCTGAAGAGATGGAGGAGCCAGCAGCTGCAGCAAGGGGGGTGATCACTGGGGCAGGAGCCGGCAGCAGCAAGGGGGGTGATCACTGGGGCAGGAGCCGGCAGCAGCAAGGGGGGTGATCACTGGGGCAGGAGCCGGCAGCAGCAAGGGGGGTGATCACTGGGTTTGCGGGGGGGGGGGATGATCACTGGGATGGGGGGGTGCACACTGGGGATGGGGAGTGAACACTGGAGACAGGGGGGGTGAACACTGGGGGGGTGAACACTGGGGGGGTGAACACTGGGGTCTGGGGGGGTGAACACTGGGGTCAGGGGGGGTGAACACTGGGGACAGGGGGGTGAACACTGGGGACAGGGGGGGTGAACACTGGGGGAGGGGTGATTATTGGGAGGTGGGGGGTGATATCACTGGGACTGGGGGATGGTGGGTTTGATCACAGGAGCAGGGCATTTACACTGAGCCTGCTGCTGCTGTGATCACAGTCCACTGGCTGTCAGAAGGAGAGCAGCAGCCGGTGGATGAAGACGTGGGAGAGGGAGCAGAGGGAGCGGAGGTCGGGGTGCAGGTATGAAAGTGGAGGGGGGGTCGGGGGTGGAGGGGGGGGGCAGGGTGGAGGGGGGGTCGGGGGTGGAGGGGGGGGCAGGGTGGAGTGGAGGGGGGGTCGGGGGGGAGCGGGGGCAATACTACCTGATGCAGATCAGCGGCGGCAGCAGGCGATCAGCGGCGGCAGCAGGCGATCCACGGGGGGGCAGCTGCAGAGGGTCCACGGGGGGGCAGCAGCAGAGGGTCCACAGGAGGCAGCAGCAGAGGGTCCACAACGGCCGGCACCCGATCCATGGACGGGCAGTTGCGGCCATCATTAAAAACTCCCTCCACATCTGATTGGGGCTAGTATCCATGTGACGCTAGCCCCCCAATCAGATCTGGGGGGAGGGGGGGACAGAGGTGACACTCCCCCCAGCCAATGGCTGATGCTGTAAGCATCAGGCCATGCCCAGATTTAAATATTACACCAATTTTCATTGGTGAAATATTTAATTCATACCGATTGGCAGTTTCATTAAAAGTGAAAATGAAACAGCCAATCGGAGGGGTCCCAGGCACGGGGGGGTTAATCCACCCCCCGGGGGGTCGACTTCAGGATGTCCAGTTGCAGTAGCAACTGTGACACCTGAGCGATCCCGCTCGCAGGCGCTGCAGGGGGTCTTTCCCTCCATGTCACAGACGCTGTGACATGGGTCGGGAACAAACTGTTTTCCATGTCACAAACGGTGTGACACGGGTCGGGAAGGGGTTAAAGTAATGATGGCCACTCGTTTTTCTTTACTTAGCTGCTTTTTTCTTGCCATAATACAAATTCTAACAGTCTATTCAGTAGGACTATCAGCTGTGTATCTACCTGACTTCTGCACAACACAACTGATGGTCCCAACCCCATTTATAAGGCAAGAAATCCCACTTATTAAGCCTGACAAGGCACACCTGTGAAGTGAAAACCATTTCCGGTGACTACCTCTTGAAGCTCATCAAGAGAATACCAAGAGTGTGCAAAGCAGTCATCAAAGCAAAAGGTGGCTACTTTGAAGAACCTAGAATATAAGACATATTTTTAGTTGTTTCACACTTTTTTGTTAAGTATATAATTCCACATGTGTTAATTCATAGTTCTGATGCCTTCAGTGTGAATGTACAATTTTCATAGTCATGAAAATATAGATAGAAAAATCTTTAAATGAGAAGGTGTGTCCAAACTTTTGGTCTGTACTGTAAATAGTATCTGCTAGTTCATATATATATATATATATATATATATATATATATATATATATATACACACTTATATACAGTAGAGATTGTGTATAATTGTATTTATATATTTATGGTAATAAATAAAATATTAATTAATAAATTATAATCTCATATATAAATTAAAGTAGCAATATTTTGAATTACATTAGAACAAATATATGTATAAGATATTTAAAGAATTCTGTTTCTGTATGAATTTGATATTTCATTTTATTTTTTATATTTCCTTAGAGTTTTCATTCCAAAGCAGGATTTGATCAAACAACTCTAAAATGGATTTATTTCTTTATTCACACAGAAGTTGGAAAAAATTGCATAATTTTATGTGTATAACATTTTAAGATAATAATAATATAACTAGTTTATTACTATATTACAGTGGTGGCCAAAAGTATTGGCACCCCTGCAATTCTGTCAGATAATACTCAGTTTCTTCCTGAAAATGATTGCAATCACAAATTCTGTGGTATTATTCTCTTCATTTAATTTGTCTTCAATGAGAAAACACAAAAAGAATTGTCCTAAAGCCAAATTGAATATAATTCCACACCAAACCTAAAAAAGTGGGTGGACTAAAGTATTGGCACTGTTTGAAAAATCATGTGATGCTTCTCTAATTCGTGTAATTAACAGCACCTGTAACTTATCTGTGGCACCTAACAGGTGTTGGCAATAACTAAATCACACTTGCAGTCAGTTAACATGGATTAAAGTTGACTCAACCTCTGTCCTGTGTCCTTGTGTGTACCACATTGAGCATGGAGAAAAGAAAGAAGACCAAAGAACTGTCTGAGGACTTGAGAAACCAAATTGTGAGGAAGCATGAGCAATCTCAAGGCTACAAGTCCATCTCCAAAGACCTGAATGTTCCTGTGTCTTCCGTGCCCAGTGTCATCAAGAAGTTTAAACCCATGGCACTGTGGCTAACCTCCCTAGATGTGGACGGAAAAGAAAAATTGACAATAGATTTCAACGCAAGATTGTGCGGATGGTGGATAAAGAACCTCGACTAACATCCAAACAAGTTCAAGCTGCCCTACAGTCCGAGGGTACAACAGTGTCAACCCGTACTATCCGTCGACATCTGAATGAAGAGGGACTGTATGGTAGGATACCCAGGAAGACCCCACTTCTTACCCCGAGACTTAAAAAAAGCCAGGCTGGAGTTTGCCAAAACTTACCTGAGAAAGCCTAAAACGTTTTGGAAGAATGTTCTTTGGTTAGATGAGACAAAAGAAGAGCTTTTTGGGAAAAAGCATCAACATAGAGTGTACAGGAGAAAAAAAAGAGGCATTCAAAGAAAAGAACACGGTCCCTACAGTCAAACATGGTGGAGGTTCCCTGATGTTTTGGGGTTGCTTTGCTGCCTCTGGCACTGGACTGCTTGACCGTGTGCATGGCATTATGAAGTCTGAAGACTACCAACAAATTTTGCAGCATAATGTAGGGCCCAGTGTGAGAAAGCTGCGTCTCCCTCAGAGGTCATGGGTCTTCCAGCAGAACAATGACCCAAAACACACTTCCAAAAGCACTATAAAATGGTTTTAGAGAAAGCACTGGAGACTTCTAAGGTGGCCAGCAATGAGTCCAGACCTGAATCCCATAGAACACCTGTGGAGAGATCTCAAAATGGCAGTTTGGAGAAGGCACCCTTCAAATATCAGGGACCTTGAGCAGTTTGCCAAAGAAGAATGGTCTACAATTCCAGCAGAGCATTGTGAGAAACTCATTGATGGTTACCGGAAGCGGTTGTTCGCAGTTATTTTGGCTAAAGGTTGTGCAACCAAATATTAGGCTGAGGGTGCCAATACTTTTGTCTGGCCCATTTTTGGAGTTTTGTGTGAAATGATCAATGATTTGATTTTTGCTTCGTTCTCTTTTGTGTTTTTTCCTTGCAAGCAAATTAAATGAAGAGAATAATACCAAAGAATTTGTGATTGCAATCATTTTCAGGAAGAAACTGAGTATTATCTGACAGAATTGCAGGGGTGCCAATACTTTTGGCCAGCACTGTATATACAGTACAGACCAAAAGTTTGGACACACCTTGTCATTTTAAGATTTTTCTGTATTTTCATGACTTTGAAAATTGTACATTCACACTGAAGGCATCAAAACTATGAATTAACACATGTGGAATTATATACTTAACAAAAAAGTGTAAAACAACTGAAAATATGTCTTATATTCTAGGTTCTTCAAAGTAGTCACCTTTTGCTTTGATGACTGCTTTGCACACTCTTGGCATTCTCTTGATGAGCTTCAAGAGGTAGTCACCGGAAATGGTTTTCACTTCACAGGTGTGCCCTGTCAGGTTTAATAAGTGGGATTTCTTGCATTATAAATGGGGTTGGGACCATCAGTTATGTTGTGCAGAAGTATGGTGGATAAACAGCTGATAGTCCTACTGAATAGACTGTTAGAATTTGTATTATGGCAAGAAAAAAGCAGCTAAGTAAAGAAAAACGAGTGGCCATCATTACTTTAAGAAATGAAGGTCAGTCAGTTCGAAAAATTGGGCAAACTTTGAAAGTGTCCCCAAGTGCAGTTGCAAAAACCATCAAGCGCTACAAAGAAACTGGCTTACATGAGGAGCGCCCCAGGAAAGGAAGACCAAGAGTCACCTCTGCTTCTGAGGATAAGTTTATCCGAGTCACCAGCCTCAGAAATCACAGGTTAACAGCAGCTCAGATTAGAGACCAGGTCAATGCCACACAGAGTTCTAGCGGCAGACACATCTCTACAACAACTGTTAAGAGGAGACTTTGTGCAGCAGGCCTTCATGGTAAAATAGCTGCTAGGAAACCACTGCTAAGGACAGGCAACAAGCAGAAGAGACTTGTTTGGGCTAAAGAACACAAGGAATGGAATTAGACCAGTGGAAATCTGTGCTTTGGTCTGATGAGTCCAAATTTGAGATCTTTGGTTCCAACCACCGTGTCTTTGTGCGATGCAGAAAAGGTGAACGGATGGACTCTACATGCCTGGTTCCCACCGTGAAGCATGGAGGAGGAGGTGTGATGGTGTGGGGGGGCTTTGCTGGTGACACTGTTGGGGATTTATTCAAAATTGAAGGCATACTGAACCAGCATGGCTACCACAGCATCTTGCAGCGGCATGCTATTCCATCCGGTTTGCGTTTAGTTGGACCATCATTTATTTTTCAACAGGACAATGACCCCAAACACACCTCCAGGCTGTGTAAGGGCTATTTGACCAAGAAGGAGAGTGATGGGGTGCTACGCCAGATGACCTGGCCTCTACAGTCACCAGACCTGAACCCAATCGAGATGGTTTGGGGTGAGCTGGACCGCAGAGTGAAGGCAAAAGGGCCAACAAGTGCTAAGCATCTCTGGGAACTCCTTCAAGATTGTTGGAAGACCATTTCCGGTGACTACCTCTTGAAGCTCATCAAGAGAATGCCAAGAATGTGCAAAGCAGTCATCAAAGCAAAAGGTGGCTACTTTGAAGAACCTAGAAAATAAGACATATTTTCAGTTGTTTCACACTTTTTTGTTAAGTATATAATTCCACATGTGTTAATTCATAGTTTTGATGCCTTCAGTGTGAATGTACAATTTTCAAAGTCATGAAAACACAGAAAAATCTTTAAATGAGAAGGTGTGTCCAAACTTTTGGTCTGTACTGTATATATATTATATACACACACATACACACTTGCATATTTTATTTATATAAGTAAATATAAAAATCTATATATATGTAACTATTTATATATTGTGACAGGATTAGAGAATAAGTTCAAGCGATCACCGTCCCCTGGACCAGACATGTGCTTCAGGTATTCCAAGGCACAATTCACACCAGGCAGGTTTGGTACTACTGGTTACAACCAATTTTACAAAGTCCTGACTCACCAGAGCTCGGCCTCGTTCACAGCTCTTAACCCAAACAATTGCTTTACTCACAGCAGTTTTCCCAGGAGCAGAGAGAGCCTCTTCTTGTGGACTCTCAGCCCTATTATATCAGACCTGAACATTGCAGGTGATTAGCCAGAAAATACACTGTTCACATGAGCGGATCGAAGGTGACATGCACACACCACACGTTTCCCCCGCTCATGTTACATATCCTCCCATCTGTTTCTACCTCAGCGCCGGAATATTCTTAGCGCTTAAATCATTAAACCAAAACTAGGACCCTGGACAGGGCACCTGTATTGGCCAGCTGACGTCCGGGTCTATGCTCTGCAGAAAAACTAAAATATTTTATTACGTTTCTATGATCTGGGATCTCAGAAAACATATCCCTATTGTCAGGGCCGGCTCCAGGTTTTTCTGGGCCCTGGGCAAAAGAGTCTCAGTGGGCCCCCATAACACATACCACGATTCATATATATATATATATATATATATATATATATATAGTACAATGCAAAGATTTCACTTCTTACATGAGATATATCTATTGTAAATTCTACAAAAGCTCAAAAAACGGCGAATTGCTCTGCACAGGATACTGGCCCCCATAAAATGCTCCATACAGAATACTGGCCCCCATATAAAGCTGCATACGGAATACTGGCCCCCATATAACGCTCCATACGGAATACTGGCCCCCACATAACAATCCATACAGAATACTGGCCCCCATATAACGCTCCATACAGGATATTGGCCCCCATATAACGGTCCGTACAGGATACTGGTCCCCTTATAACGCTCTATACAGGATACTGGCCCCCTTATAACGCTCTATACAGGATACTGGCCCCCATATAATGCTCCATGCAGGCTGTTCCCCCCCACATAATGCCCTATGCAGGCTGTTCTCCCCTTATAATGCCCTATGCAGGCTGTTCTCCCCTTATAATGCCCCATGCAGGATGTCCCTTTCCCCCCATATAATGCCCCATGCAGGATGTCCCTCCCCCCCCCCCATATAATGCCCCATGCAGGATGTCCCTCTCCCCCACCATATAATGCCCCATGCAGGATGTCCCTTTCCCCCCATATAATGCCCCATGCAGGATATCCCTCTTCCCCACCATATAATGCCCCATGCAGGATGTTATCCCCCCTCTTTATAATGCCCCATGCAGGATGTCTCCCCCCCTATATAATGCCCCATGCAGGATGTCACCCCCCCTCTTTATAATGCCCCATGCAGGATGTCACACCCCCATATAATGCCCCATACAGGATGTCACCCCCCCATATAATGCCCCATGCAGGATGTCACCCCCCCCCATATAATGCCCCATGCCTCCATACATTAAAAAAAAAAAATCAAATACTCACCCTCACCTCACTCCTCCTCACCTGCTGCCGCTGCTCAGGTCCGGACTCCATTGCTGGCATCTTCCTGCTCTGCGCTGCCTGTGATGGCTCCTGGGAGGGTGCGGTGGAAAGACGTCACCGCGCCCTCTGACCTGAGACGTCACAGGGAGCGCAAAGCGGGAAGACAGCGGAGCTGCGGAGGCATGGGGAGAAGGGCGGGCGCTGGCACCGCTCTCCTTCGCCCATAGCCCAGCGTGGTGCCCGACCGCAAGTGGGCCCCCTCGTCTGCTCAGGGCCCAGGCACTTGCCCGGGTGCTGACGCCGGCCCTGCCTATTGTTCTGTACAGACTCCTGTACTTCTAGTACCTGAGCACCTGACATGTCTGACATTTTTACCTCAGATCAAGCTGCGTTTTACAGTATCAGCAAAAGATATGAGATTTTAGAAATTTCACTCATATGCTTGATTTTTTTTCCTGACTGAATTTGACAAATGCAGCGTTTTTAAAATCCACAGCGTGTCAATTCTCTCAGTGTTTTTGTAGCTTTTTTTTTTACAAAGAAATGAAAGGGGGAAAAAATGCTGTAAAAAATGCAAGTTTTTTCACAGCGTTTTGGCAGCGGTTGTGGTGAATAAAACTAACTTTATTAAACATGTACTGTATTAACAAAAATATTAATCAGCAAAATATAGCTGTTCAAACACAAAATAATAATCCCCTACAACTAGAATGCACAACAGACAATAATAAAAAATCAAACAAGCTTTATTGAGTAAAATCGACAAACAAATAAGTAATAATACAGAATCCGACAGGTGATGTTATACGAGATAAAGTGCCAAAACAGAATATAGATAGATAGATGTACAAAATCATGGGAACATGTATAATATATTATGAGTAGCAAATGATGCTAAAGACTTGAGTAAACCCAAGAAAATGTATAAAGATAATTATCTAATATCTGGTGGGTACGTGCGGACACAATCACAAGATGTATGATATAAATATCAACAACTCAAAAAGTGGAATTGTGAATAAGAGAAAAAAAGGGTGACTCTTCAAAATTTGCATACATCACAAAATTGTAAAAATAAATGATTGTGATATTTCCCATAGTAGTAATGGAATAAAGTGACAGTGCTAGTAATAGTGCAAACACGCGTTTCGCCTTGCTGGCTTTCCCTTGTTAAAGCCAGCAAGGCGAAACGCGCGTCGGGATACGCAGGGTTCAGTGCCTACACACTGGTGGTAAGCATGCCTATTTTACAGCTTTTTGCTTCTGCTCCCCTCCTTATTATATGAGGGATTGTTTGCTCTAATTGTGGATACTATACCTTAATTGTTGAATTACTTTCCCTTTATTTATTCTTGCATATTTGCACTATTACTAGCACTGTCACTTTATTCCTTTACTACTATGGGAAATATCACAATCATTTATTTTTACAATTTTGTGATGTATGCAAATTTTGAAGAGTCACCCTTTTTTTTCTCTTATTCACAATTCCACTTTTTGAGCTGTTGATATTTATATCATACATCTTGTGATTGTGTCCGCATGTACCCACCACATATTAGATAATTATCTTTATACATTTTCTTGGGTTTACTCAAGTCTTTAGCATCATTTGCTACTCATAATATATTATACATGTTCCCATGATTTTGTACATCTATCTATCTATTTTCTGTTTCGGCACTTTATCCCGTATAACATCACCTGTCGGATTCTGTATTATTCCTTATTTGTTTCTCGATTTTACTCAATAAAGCTTGTTTGATTTTTTATTATTGTCTGTTGTGCATTCTAGTTGTAGGGGATTAAACATGTACTGTAGACAAAGCTCATATGTAATCCACACCCAAAAAAAGGCTACAAAAAAGTGACAAAAATGCAGGGAACATGAGGAAAACCAGGGGTTTTGAACACAGTGTTTTTACTGCCAAGACAAGTTTTTATTGTTGCAGTAAAAAACACAGAAAAACGCTATGTATGAGGGTCACTAACATGGGCCCTTCAAAGTTAAGCTTAAATAATATTCTAGATATGACTCTATTATACCAACTGAGCTAAACTGCAAGGGTCCCCGCAGGGCCTGACTGTCCATCTGGAAGTTCCAACAAATACCAGATGGGCCGGTGTGGACACTTGTTGACAGTATCCACTTTCTGAGGATGTGGATATCATTAACCATTAACAACTGAGGCGGAGCAGAGAGCCATGGACTCCCTGCTCTGCCACTTGCTCAGAAAAGCCGTAGACTGCTTATGTCTTATGAACTCAAAGAGGTCAGCACCACATGAGGGACATCAGGCGATGCAATGACCTCACTTCAACATCTGCTGCACCTAGACTGTAGTGAGGAGGAGAATATCACCCCTCAGCGTGGGAGAGAGGGGGTGATAAGTATTAGCATATGTTTCTGGTTTCCCAGGACACAATTATTACATAAGAAGGCCCGGGGGGCATTATAAGGATACACAGGGCACCACTGTCATGAGACATTATTATTATTATTAGTCAGTATAGGGGGCATTATTATTATAACGTAGCCCAGTGAATATAAGTATTATTATAAGGAAAAAGAGGACACCATTATTGATAGCAATAAATTTAGATTTTCTTCAAGTATTTGCAATTTGAGGAGATCTGAGTGGCTGCAAATCTATTTTTTTTTTAATTTGTCAAACTAGGTGAAAACATTGTCTCCTCTCTGTTACTGATAGAGGAGACTAGATTACTCCACGTGCTCTCCTCACACACTGAGCAGCACTTATGTCCATAAAATGGCCACTGGGGGAGGATCATGTGACCAGATCAGCCATAGGCGGATTATAATGAGGGCAATCCGGGCGACCGCCCGGGGCCCCGAGCCTGCAGGGGGCCCGCGGCTCCGGGCGGGGTGTCTAATGCCGGATTGCCCTCATTATATGTGCGGGCCGCCGCAGCACATACCGGTAGCAGTGGCGGGAGGGGGGCCCCGGACCGCTCCCCCAGCAGCGGCCGCCGCTACTTCTTCATCGGCCGGGCCAGCACTGCAGCAGTTAACTTCCCTGTGCTGGCCCGGCCGCGTCACTGCTAGGAGACACGGCCCTGTGCGCGGCCGTGTCTCCTAGCTCTGACGTCACGCAGTGCGCCCGGCCTGTACTGCTACTTACCACCGGAGAGGAGAGAGAGCAGGCAGGAGGAATGGAGCCGGGGGATGGTGAGTGTGTGTGTATGTATGTATGTATGTATGTATGTATGTATGCATGTATGTATATGTGTGTGTGTGTGTGTGTGTGTGTGTATGTGTGTATATATGCATGCTGCCGGCTGCATATCCTCTGTATAACCCTGTCTAGTATATGTGTGTGTTTGTGTGTGTGTGTGTGTATATATGCATGCTGCCGGCTGCATATACTCTGTATACCCCTGTCCAGTGTGTGTGTGTGTGTGTGTGTGTGTGTGTGTGTGTGTGTGTGTGTGTGTGTGTATATGCATGCTGCCGGCTGCATATACTCTGTATACCCCTGTCCAGTGTGTGTGTGTGTGTGTGTGTGTGTGTGTGTGTGTGTGTGTGTGTATATATGCATGCTGCCGGCTGCATATACTCTGTATACCCCTGTCCAGTGTGTGTGTGTGTGTGTGTGTGTGTGTGTGTGTGTGTGTGTGTGTATATGCATGCTGCCGGCTGCATATACTCTGTATACCCCTGTCCAGTGTATGTGTGTGTGTGTGTATATGCATGCTGCCGGCTGCATATACTCTGTATACCCCTGTCCAGTGTGTGTGTGTGTGTGTGTGCATATGCATGCTGCCGGCTGCATATACTCTGTATACCCCTGTCCAGTGTGTGTGTGTGTGTGTGTGTGTGTATATGCATGCTGCCGGCTGCATATACTCTGTATACCCCTGTCCAGTGTGTGTGTGTGTGTGTGTATATGCATGCTGCCGGCTGCATATACTCTGTATACCCCTGTCCAGTGTGTGTGTGTGTGTGTATATGCATGCTGCCGGCTGCATATACTCTGTATACCCCTGTCCAGTGTGTGTGTGTGTGTGTGTGTGTGTGTATATGCATGCTGCCGGCTGCATATACTCTGTATACCCCTGTCCAGTGTGTGTGTGTGTGTGTGTGTGCATATGCATGCTGCCGGCTGCATATACTCTGTATACCCCTGTCCAGTGTGTGTGTGTGTGTGTGTGTGTGTGTATATGCATGCTGCCGGCTGCATATACTCTGTATACCCCTGTCCAGTGTGTGTGTGTGTGTGTGTATATGCATGCTGCCGGCTGCATATACTCTGTATACCCCTGTCCAGTGTGTGTGTGTGTGTGTGTGTATATGCATGCTGCCGGCTGCATATACTCTGTATACCCCTGTCCAGTGTATGTGTGTGTGTGTGTATATGCATGCTGCCGGCTGCATATACTCTGTATACCCCTGTCCAGTGTGTGTGTGTGTGTGTGTGCATATGCATGCTGCCGGCTGCATATACTCTGTATACCCCTGTCCAGTGTGTGTGTGTGTGTGTGTGTGTGTATATGCATGCTGCCGGCTGCATATACTCTGTATACCCCTGTCCAGTGTGTGTGTGTGTGTGTGTGTATATGCATGCTGCCGGCTGCATATACTCTGTATACCCCTGTCCAGTGTGTGTGTGTGTGTGTATATGCATGCTGCCGGCTGCATATACTCTGTATACCCCTGTCCAGTGTGTGTGTGTGTGTGTGTGTGTGTATATGCATGCTGCCGGCTGCATATACTCTGTATACCCCTGTCCAGTGTGTGTGTGTGTGTGTGTGCATATGCATGCTGCCGGCTGCATATACTCTGTATACCCCTGTCCAGTGTGTGTGTGTGTGTGTGTGTGTGTGTATATGCATGCTGCCGGCTGCATATACTCTGTATACCCCTGTCCAGTGTGTGTGTGTGTGTGTGTATATGCATGCTGCCGGCTGCATATACTCTGTATACCCCTGTCCAGTGTGTGTGTGTGTGTGTGTGTGTGTGTGTATATGCATGCTGCCGGCTGCATATACTCTGTATACCCCTGTCCAGTGTGTGTGTGTGTGTGTGTGTGTGTATATGCATGCTGCCGGCTGCATATACTCTGTATACCCCTGTCCAGTGTGTGTGTGTGTGTGTGTGTGTGTGTGTATATATGCATGCTGCCGGCTGCATATCCTCTGTATACCCCTGTCCAGTGTGTGTGTGTATATGCATGCTGCCGGCTGCATATCCTCTGTATACCCCTGTCCAGTGTGTGTATATGCATGCTGCCCGCTGCATATACTCTGTATACCCCTGTCCAGTGTGTGTGTGTATATGCATGCTGCCGGCTGCATTTACTCTGTATACCCCTGTCCAGTGTGTGTGTGTATATGCATGCTGCATATACTCTGTATACCCCTGTCCAGTGTGTGTGTATGTATATATGCATGCTGCCGGCTGCATATACTCTTTATACCCCTGTCCAGTGTGTGTATGTGTATTTGCATGCTGCCGGCTGCATATACTCTGTATACCCCTGTCCAGTGTGTGTATGTGTATATGCATGCTGCCGGCTGCATATACTCTGTATACCCCTGTCCAGTGTGTGTGTGTATATGCATGCTGCCGGCTGCATATACTCTGTATACCCCTGTCCAGTGTGTGTGTGTGTGTGTGTATATGCATGCTGCCGGCTGCATATACTCTGTATACCCCTGTCCAGTGTGTGTGTGTATATGCATGCTACCGGCTGCATATCCTCTGTATACCCATGTCCAGTGTGTGTGTGTGTGTGTGTATATGCATGCTACCGGCTGCATATACTCTGCATACCCCTGTCCAGTGTGTGTGTGTATATGCATGCTGCCGGCTGCATATACTCTGTATACCCCTGTCCAGTGTGTGTGTGTATATGCATGCTACCGGCTGCATATCCTCTGTATACCCATATCCAGTGTGTGTGTGTGTGTGTGTGTGGGCAGGTGTGTGTGGGCAGGTGTGTGTGTGTGTGTGTGTGTACGTGTGTGTGTGTGTGTGTGGGCAGGTGTGTGTGTGTGGGCAGGTTAGAAAGTCTTGCCCTGTTGAACACTACACCTGACTTGAGGCCACCACCTCTTGGTTGTCCAATGTTCTTGCTTCTCTAGGGCTCTTCTCAGATATTCATTATACCAGCTCCCCAGAATACCAAAGCTAGGGTGGGTGACCGCGAGCCCTGGTGGTGGTCATAACTGCGGCCACCCAGGGGCAATACTCCATAACAACAATCCCCTGAGGTGGTGTAGGATGTAAGGACCTATTCACACTACATTCAGCGCTGCATTCAGGTCTTTACAAAAGGCTTACATCTGAATCCCTGAAATTCAGGATTGTGCTGTCTGAAATGAGACATCTGAAAGCAGAGCAAATGGAGCCTAAAGATTCAGACTTTAGCCTCGGTTTGCCTTTGTTCAAATCAATGGCTATGTCAAGGCACATCTGAATGCCATTTTTCAGGGGTTTAGATAGAAGCCTGGAAAGAGGAGATGAATGCATTGCAAAATTCAGTGTGAATAGGCCCTTATATCTGGAGTCTTGATATTGATGCCACATGCATTTTACTTGTTTTTAACTTAAAAAAAAATACACACACACACACTATACATACACACACACACACTATACATACACACACACACACACACATAGATGTGTGTGTGTGTGTGGGCAGGTGTGTGTGTGATGTCTGTCTGTTTGTGTGTGTATGTGGACAGATGTCATTGTGTGATGTCTGTTTGTATGTATTTTTGTGTTTCAAATGTGTTTATGCGTGTCTGTATATGTTTGTGTGTGTGCATGACTGCATGCGGCCTCCTGCTGAGTATAGTTGGCGCCGTGCGGCCTCCTGATGTCTCTGGGGGGGGAGCCGTGCGGCCTCCCGCTGTGTATAGATGGCTACGTGCGGCCCCCCGCTGTGTATTGATGGCTACGTGCGCCCCCCCGCTGTGTATAGACGGCGCCGTGCGGCCCCCCGCTGTGTATAGATGGCTACGTGTGACCCCGCTGTGTATAGATGGCTACGTGCGGCCCCCCGCTGAGTATAGATGTCACCGTGCGGCCTCCTGCTGTTTATAGATGGCTACGTGCGGCCTCCCGCTGAGTATAGATGGCGCTGTGTGGCCTCCTGCTGTCTCTGGGGGGAGCGCCGTGCGGCATCTATACTCAGCAGGAGGCCGCACGTAGCCATCTATCCACGTATACTCAGCAGGAGGCCGCACGTAGCCATCTATACGGCGCCATCTATACACAGCGGGAGGCCGCACGGCGCCATCTATACACAGCAGGAGGCCGCACGGCGCCATCTATACACAGCGGGAGTCTCAGTGCTTTGTAAGAGCAGTCAATAAATTCTGCTTGACTAATTCTGAGCACCATAAAGTCTGGTTCGCTTCTAACCAGCTGTTTTCATTTTCAGCTTGCTGAATTCTATCTCATTTACTGTCATTCGAGACGATGCCTTTGCTGGTCTCTTTCACCTTGAATACCTGTAAATGCTCCACTTAATGTCATATTTTTGATTCTGTTCTTCTTCATCTTTTGGCATGTGCAATTGTATGAGCAAGTATTCATATGAATTTATGACCTACTTAAACCTTCGAGGACCTTAAATTTTATTCAATCAAATTTTTTTCCAGTTTAAAACTATGGGACATATATGTGCCTTGGTCCTCAAAGGGTTTTTAAAGGGGCTGCAAACATAAATACGAAAAAAATAATTCAATTAGTGCTTTTTGTGTTCATTTAATTTTTATTTGAAGTCCATTTTTTTATATACCTTGAAATTAAGCCCTACCCCATGGAATGAAGCCCTACCTACATGACATCTGAGAGCTACATGGATCCCGCTTGTGAGGTGCCTGTCCGTCACTACTATTCAGTTTTAGGGTCCACTCACTAAGCCATATATTCTCTCATACAAGAGAATAGGGCCAATTATGCTAATGACACTCGGCTCAAACTCTGTCAGAGCTTCAACTGAGTGTGATCCGATTCTCTCGCAGCACAGATATGGAGAAGATGGAGAACTTAATTTCTCCATCTTCTCCATAGTCTCTGTGAGTGTTCATCGGACTGCACTTGGATGACATCCGAGTGCAGTCCAATGTTTTACGTGCACCCATAGACTTGTATGGGTGCACATGGTCCGAATATCGAATGAGGTTATTTTCTCATGCCAATAATCACACTGTCCCATAGTATAACATAGGGCCGAGTCCTATCCGATAAAACATCACATAGCATTCGGCCGTGTTATACGACAGTGTGAGCGAGCCCTTAGAGTCAAGGAATATTTACATGCAGATGATGATATTACTCTCCAAGTGTATATTTTTTTAGGCGAGTTCATAGTAAATGCTTTGCTTTTTGACATGTGATCAACTAAAGAACAAGAAAGATTTAGGACCTCCCCTATAGAGAAACGGAAAATAGTTTGGAGGACTTGCATGTCCTTTTTTATTTATTATGAGAAAATCATAAAAGATCCCGTTTTTTAACCATGCTGTGACTTTCTGCTGAGGGAGAGGGAGAGAGCTGCCCTATTCAGAGTCTGTAATAAGACCTGCTGACAAAAGTGTTGAAGATACAGTCTAATGTGAATTAACAATGAAAAAAAGTTAATTTCACAAATGGCTTGTATTTTTCTTAATACAAACTTTTTTGTCTTTACAGCTCCTTTAAAGGGAATCTGTCATCAGGTTTTTGCCACCTAATCTGAGAGCAGCATAATGTAGGGTTAGAGGCACTGATTCCAGTAATGTGTCACTTACTGGGCTGCTTAGTGTTGTTTTGATAAAATCATTGATTTGTCAGAAGGTAATTATCACTAGATGACTAGTAAGTTCTGTAGGACCCCACCCCCATCACTGATCAGTAGATTTCTGTGTACACTGAGCATGGGCAGAAAGCTGTCAATCAGTGGTGTGGGCGGGGCTATACAGAGCGCAGCATTCAGAGAGCTGCTAGATCTGCAGCAGATAAAACGGTGATTTTCTCAAAATGACAACAAGCAGCTGAAAAAGTGACACATCGCTGGAATCAGGGAATCTGCCCCAATATTGTGCTGCTCTCAGATGAGGCAACACAATTAATATTGTGCCAAATTAATTTCCCGTGAACTGTCACATGATCTATCACAGGGGATCATGTGACATGTCACGTGATAAATCAGGTGTGGGGGGGGCCGCGCCTTCTAAACTGCCCGGGGCCCTTGCTACTCTTAATCCACCCCTGTACAAGCCTGTAGGCTCTGCACTTGGTGCCCATTTGGCCGGCACATTAATCAGTCTGTTTTTCCCCCTCCGCAGGATTCCCACCGCTTTGGCAGACACATTCGACAATCTCTGCTCGATATTCTCAGCCTGTTCAAGCTGGATAAGATGTAGGACGTCTCCTCTCATGACAGGCTTAAAAAACATCTCTGTCAAGTTACCCCCAAGGAGCAAGAAAAATAAAACGTACCAATAAATTGCTGCCGAATACAGGGACCATTGCGTTATTTTCCAATAACTCCGCAGACTGTATGAACTGCCTTACTAGCAGTGCAATCATGGCAGCCAGCAGCCTGTCGGGTGGAGACATCTCCAGGGTCCTGTGTACACGGCTGTGGCTGACGACTTATTGTAAGAGGAGCATCTTGTGTGGGGTGCTAGAGATTGGACAAGTCCCATGTGTGAGCTGGTGCCTTATGTGTTCTGTCTTATTCCTTACAGTGATTGTTTTATACCTACTATATTGAACCATTGCTCATCAGTTGCATTTTCTAGGTTTCGCCACACCTCTGGGGTTTCGTCCATTATTTTCAATAGGCTTTATATTTTTGGCTTGTAACGTTACAGGAGTGTTTGATTGGCTGTGTTTTGTTTTCTAACTTTTTTTTTCCACCTTTTATTCCATTAACGTAACCAAACTATTTTCTAATCTACTGATACACAATTTCCTGCTTAACTTAAAGGGAAAGCCATTTTTACCTATCTTTTTGAAGTTCATAAGGGTTTTGGTTTGCGAGGTCAGGTTGAAGGTCCCGCACCGTTTAGCAGGACCGTGATGTTTCGCACAGCACCCAACACCTCTGGGGTGATATGGTAATTTTTTTTATAATTTATGAAACCGACCTAACCGGTGACCGCATTCACTGGCTCCTAATAGCACATACACAATATAGGCCTATGAATGGTGATCCTGTAGGCCACTCTCAGACTGTGCAATATACTCCATATAATGGCTGTATTGACCTCTCGGACCATGGGAAGTCCAGATGTTGCAGCCATCATACAGGCACTAAAATGTGCCCATATTATGACTCAAAAAGCAGACAGGCACATTTACAACCAATGCACAATCAAGTTTAAGAGCTTTACCATGGAGCCGCTTACTAATATTTCTATCTGCAGCACATCTGTGAAATTCATCTAAAGTTGGCCAACCCCTTTAGGATTGAATTCCCCTTTTAATTTTGTAAGAAATCTTTTCTCTTGCTTATTATACTGATTTGTTTTGCTGGATAACGGGAATGTTTCATCAGAGAAGGACCTACTGTTTAAATCAGATTTTTATCTTAAATGTAGATTATTATTTTTTTTTAAATCTTTTTTGTGGTTTTTTTGGCTTTTTTTTTATTTCACAATCTGTATTTTTTTTTATTTTTTTAAATCTTTTAATTTTCACACTGGTGGCCACTGGCGTTATTCTGCTCTCCTATTTTCTGTTGTTTCGGGAAATTCACATGTACATTAGCAGCATCTAATGCATTGAAGCATGTAATTAACATAGGCAAAGGTCACTGTGAAGAGAGGGGGAGGAGGTGAGCTGTGACATCACCTACTGTGATTGGTGGATCCTGTGTTATCAGCTGTGTATAGAGGTGTCATCGGTCATTGTACAGGAGGAGGTGAGCTGTGACATCATCTACTGTGATTGGTGGATCCTGTGTTATCAGCTGTGCATAGAGGTGTTATCAGTCATTGTACTGGAGGAGGAGGAGGAGGTGAGCTGTGACATCATCTATTGTGGTGGATCCTGTGTTATCAGCTGTGTATAGAGGTGTCATCAGTCATTGTACAGGGGGAGGAGGAGGTGAGCTGTGACATCACCTACTCTGGTGGATCCTATGTTATTAGCTGTGTATTGAGGTGTCATCAGTCATTTTACAGGAGGAGGAGGTGAGCTGTGACATCACCTATTGTGAATATTGGATCCTGTGTTATTAGCTGTGTACTGAGGTGTTACTTGTCATTTTATTCCTGCCTGTGATGATAATGAGACTTCTGAAAGTCTTCTGTAAAGATCAGGAAGCATGAGTCTAGAATAGCCCCGGTGGCCAATATGAAAATTGCAAGGTTTCTAATTTTTTTTTAATACAGATTTTAAATGGGAGAAAAAAATGCATTAATAATCTGATTTGAAATAAATAGGTCATTTTCTGATGATACATTTCCTTTAGCAGCCATTGAGTATTTGCCTTATTAAAAGGGAAGATATAAAAATACAAACAACTGTTTCCGAACTTCGGCAGCATTGGCTATAGGACCGGAATCTGTGATTTGACGTTTTTCCAAATACACCAAATCCTCTATCCAACATTCACTGTCTGAATGCGGACTGTGGTGCCGCGGGTCAGTAGACTCACAGCCGATCTGATCATCGCGGTCCGTACCCACACTGTGAATGTTAGAAAAGTGAAAGCGGCCTAATGATGCCATTTCAGAACTTTTTCTAGGCAATCAGTAATGTAAAATACATAGTAATTCATTTTCTCTATTTTTTGTTTATGTATTTTAGACTCTTTAAAATTAATTTCCTTGAAGGATTTTTCCATCTTTTACTATTTTAGACCCATTTTATGTCTATAGGGGCTGCCATCCACTTTAATATCTTTGTTTCCTATGGGGATAAGCGGAGCCGGGGTGTCTGATGGCTGCTTATCCTTCACCGTCGGCGTGGAGGCTAATAGCTGACAATCACTTTGCTGACAGTTGTTGCATAGTTGGAGTAGGATTGGTCAGAAAAAATGTGGCTGACTATATTTATTGGAAGACTCTGCCTTTCTCTTTTTGACAAATTTTCCAAAATTGGGGCCAATTGCAATTTATACACCGGAATCAGGGTGTCTAATCAGGATAAGAAACTGGAGACGTCGTAGGGTTAATGTCGTAGTTATACTAAATATTTTTCTTTATTGCGAAATATTAAGAAATGATTTATACTTGATCCAAAGCCAAAAAACGGGTAAAAGAAGAAAGTAACAGTCTGGATTTTGTTGTGGTTTTTTTTGTGGCCTAGTCCCTATCTATGATTTCTACTGCTGATATTTTAGGTTTCTCTTAATTTCTACCTTATTTTATGATCTCTTACTTGAGCGTTGAACCTTTCGTTCCCGTCTTACTGAGCTGAGATACCGTTTTTGCTGTCCGTAATTTCTCTCTTGCACCATATGACGTTAGATTGTACCCTGTACAGAGCATATATGCTATATCCCACGCCAGGACAATGTGACACCAGTGGTGGTGCAGATAGTGCTTTCACCAGTGACACCAGCAATGGGCATCCAATCATGTCATTATAGACTAGCGAGGGGGTAGCCCATCGTTTCATTAGTGACATCAGTCAGTGGGCACCCAATCATTTCACTAGTGCCACCATTGAGAGGACAGCTTATCACTTTATATGACACTAGTCAAGAGACAGCTTATTACTTTACTAGTGACATGAGGCGGCCTATCCTTTCACTAGTGACACCAGTGAGGGGGCGCCTATCATTTCTGTAGTGACACCGGTGAGGGGGCGCCTATCATTTCTGTAGTGACACCAGTGAGGGGGCGCCTATCATTTCTGTAGTGACACCGGTGAGGGGGAGCCTATCATTTCTGTAGTGACACCAATAAATGGGCAGGTTCTCATTTCACTAGTGACATCAGTGAGGGGGCGCCTATCATTTCTGTAGTGACACCGGTGAGGGGGCGCCTATCATTTCTGTAGTGACACCAGTGAGGGGGCGCCTATCATTTCTGTAGTGACACCGGTGAGGGGGCGCCTATCATTTCTGTAGTGACACCGGTGAGGGGGCGCCTATCATTTCTGTAGTGACACCAATAAATGGGCAGGTTCTCATTTCACTAGTGACACCGGTGAGAGGGCAGCTATTATTTCACTAGTGAAGGATGACCCATCATTCCACCAGTGATGATAATGTGTATGGGGTCCTGTAGGCTCTATTACAGTGTTCCCTTGTATTTCATTCAGAGCTGTATAGGATCTTACATTACCTCCAGTTATTTAGTACTGCCATCCACAATGTACGGCATTACTAACTCATGTCACTCCACTCATCCACTTCTCATTTGCTGCCATATTATATAGGACGACTTTACGGTAAAAGATATTTAATGTCATCGTGCTATATTTGATTGCACTCCCGGGAAAGGTTTTAGCATTAGTTTATGTTTCTTTATATATTTTACGCTTTTTTAATTACATTCAATTTGCTTATCGGTGTACTTTGCATTTTGTTCTTGTTGAGAAAACATTTGTATATTTTTGTTTTTGCCATTATCAATGCAATTTCAATTTGGGAAGGACTTGTGGGCAATAAAAAGCCAACGTTTAACGTGTCGTGTCATATAAGTGTATAAAAGGGTGTAATGTGCCCTCTACTGTGAATAATACGGAGAATACAAGTCCCCTGAACATATAACACCAAGTTCTGGAAATACACTGAGTAAAAATATAAACTTAACACACTTTTGTTTCTGCTCAGATTTTTGATAAGCTTAACTCAAAGATCTAAGACTTCTTCTATGGACACAAATGGCCTTTTTCTCCCAACTATTGTTCACAAATGTGTCTAGATCTGTGTTAACGAGATCTTCTCCTTTGCTGAGATAATCCATCCACCTCACAGGGGTGGCATATCCAGATGCTGATTCGAAAGCAGGATTACTGCACAGGTGCAGGGTGGACACAATAAAAGGCCACCCGAAAATGTGAAATTTTACAGTATTGGAGGACCTGGGAGGAGGTCAGAAAACAAGTCAGTATCTGGTGTGACCACCATTTGCCTCACGCACCTCAACACATCTCCTTCACATAGAGTTGATCAGGTGGGTGATTGTGGCCTGTGTTGGTCCACTCCTCTTCAATGGCTGCAAAGTTGATGGATAGTGGCAGGAACTTGAACATGCTGTCGTATATGCCGATCCAGAGCGTCCCAAACATGCTCAATTGGTGACATGTCCGGTGAGTGCATCTCTGTGCATTCACCAATAAAATGTACCAGTGTCCATAACAAACGCCTTCCCATACCATAACCCCACTGACAACATGGGCCACTCGATTCACAATGTTGACATCAGCAAACTACTCAACCCCACCATGCCATACTCGCAGTCTGCCATCTGCCCTTTACAGTGAAAACTGGGATTCATCCGTGAAGAGAACACCTCTCCAACTTGCCAGACGCCATCCAATGTGAGCATTTGCCCACTCAAGTCGGTTACGACGACGAGCTGCAGTCAGGTGGAGACCCCCATGAGGACGACGAGCTGCAGTCAGGTGGAGATCCCGATGAGGACGACAAGCTGCAGTCAGGTGGAGATCCCGATGAAAATGACGAGCTGTTGACAGGTGGACATCCCGATGAGGATGGCGATCTGCAGTCAGGTGGAGACCCCGATGAGGATAAGGATCTGCAGTCAGGTGAAGACCCCGATGAGGATAAGGATCTGCAGTAAGGTGGAGACCCCGATGAGGATAAGGATCTGCAGTCAGGTGGAGACCCCGATGAGGACGACGAGCTGCAGTCAGGTGGAGACCCCGATGAGGATAAGGATCTGCAGTCAGGTGGAGACCCCAATGAGGATAAGGATCTGCAGTCAGGTGCAGACCCCGATGAGGACGACAAGCTGCAGTCAGGTGGAGACCCGATGAGGATAAGGATCTGCAGTCAAGTGGAGACCCCGATGAGGATAAGGATCTGCAGTCAGGTGGAGACCCCGATGAGGATAAGGATCTGCAGTCAGGTGGAGACCCCGATGAGGATAAGGATCTGCAGTCAGGTGGAGACCCCGATGTGGACGACAAGCTGCAGTCAGGTGGAGACTCAGATGAGAATGACGAGCTGCTGACAGGTGGACACCCCGATGAGAACGACGAGCTGCTGGCAGGTGGACACCCCGATGAGGATGGCGAGCTGCAGTCAGGTGGAGACCCCGATGAGGATAAGGATCTGCAGTCAGGTGAAGACCCCGATGAGGATGACGATTTGCAGTCAGGTGGAGACCCCGATGAGGATAAGGATCTGCAGTCAGGTGGAGACCCCGATGAGGACGACGAGCTGCAGTCAGGTGGAGACCCTGATGAGGACGAGCTGCAGATGAGCTTCCCAGAGACTGTTTCTGACAGTTTGTGCAGAAATCCTTTGGCTGCGCAAACCGATTGTAGCAGTGACTGGTCTCAGATGATCTTGGAGGTGAAGATGCTGGATGTTGAGGTCCTGGGCTTGTGTGGTTACACGTGGTCTGAGGTTGTGAGGCTGGTTGGATGTACTGCCAAATTCTCTGAAACACCTTTGCAGACGACTTATGGAAGAGAAATTAATATTCAATTCACGGCAACAGCTCTGGTGGACATTTCTGCTGTCAGCACACCAATAGCACGCTCCCTCAAAACTTGCAACATCTGTGCCATTGTGCTGTGTGATAAAACTGCACATTATAGAGCGGCCTTTTATTGTGTCCAGCCTAATGCACATATATAATAATCATGTGTCTAATCAGCATCTGGATATGCTACATCTGTGAAGTGGACAAAAGCAATTTATCACCTATCCACTGGATAAATGCCTAATTGCTGGAATGCCAATCATTCACGAGAATTGGGGTTCCGACCCCCTTATTCTTCCTTTTATTGGATGGAATGAAGCGCCATGGTCATGTGTCATTGCTGCGGTCTTAGTTGTTAGAATACCCCCTTATTTTTATGGGAGATGAGTGGTCAGTGACACAGCTGACATTTTATCTTACCTCATATTGAGACAAAATGCCTTTAAGGGTCTCCCAACCGGAACCCAATAATCTTATAGACATATGTAAGGCTGTTGACTTAGGGCCATGTTCACATGAATCAGATTCAACACCGATTTTTGTGGATACGGCACAGAAAATCAGACATGACAATAGGGTTAAAGGCAGCCATATATATTACGTTGTCTGGATGCGTCACCCATCTAATGTGTATGGGTGGGCTCAAAATTCTCCCCTTATAGGTGATGTTGGTGGAGAGAAGGATCTAGCGTGTTGAATTTCAACAGTTGATCCTTTCGATTAGTGGGGAGGTAAATCGTGGGCAAAAATTTCTTTATGGGGGAGATGGCTGCTGGTCTAACGCTATCTAATGTGTATGGGGGGCTATAAATTGCACATCTGCCAAAGATATCCAAGGGTCGGTTTGGATTTATCCATCCTATGTGCACAAACCCCTAAATGTGCATATTCGGTCTAGGGCTACACACTCTTTGTGGTGAGGTTTTCCAACTTTATCTAGAGGAGAGCACTGCGCTGGACTGATCTTTCATACACCCTCATCAAGCAGATGTTAAAGGGGGTTTCCACTACTGTGATATCGATTATCTATCCTGGGAATAGATCATCATATCAGAGGAGGTCCGTCACCAGTCAGCAGTATCGGCTCTAAAAGCGGCTGGACCTTAACAGTGTATAGAGCTGGTAACAGCTGATCGGTGGGGGTGTCTGACCCCACTAATCTGATATCCTGAGAATAGGTCATCAGTATCATAGTTGTGGAAACCCTTTAACGAATGGTCACATCTCCATTAGAATTAGAGAGCTTCCAATTTGGACGATGGTCCCATACTTCCCCCCAGCCCGCGCCTCATTACGTGTGACATGACAGAGTGTGGATGTACTTTAACATAACATATGGTGAAAAGACCACCCATACTGTGTGACTGACAGTTTATTGGATGTAGAACAGGGATGAGATAGCAGAAGTTACGGTTTCGGGGGAAGGTTGCACGATGGCTCTCTGCTCCTGGATGTTCTCAGGTAGACGTTCTTGCTGCTCCTTAGCACAACTCCCCTGAGATAGAAATGATTTAATCCTCGTGTCGATGTGGAAGACCTTTTTATGCACACTCATCAGTAAACTGCTCACGGTCTCGAAGTGAATACAAATTTGGGCTGTGCTTTTCCTGTAAAAAGTACAAGATGTTATCATAAGGTGGATAGGACCAGAAGATCTCACCACAAGAAGATGCAAAATAAAACAGGGAAACATTGAAAAGACTTCTGCAAAGTTATCCAACCAAAACCAGTGGTGCACTGTATCCTCATGACAACACTTATTGTCCTTGATTTAGTTGGCCTTATAATAAGGTCATTATTATATGTATGTATGATGACTAGATCCGATCCAGTGGCCAGGTCAATATCCCGTGGCAGCTGGACAGGAGTCCTGTGGATCACCTCCTACCTGACTGCATCTGTGGCTCTCTTGATTAGTCGGTCTGGTGCGACATCATTTTTGGAGTGTGGTGTCATGCCAGGCCGGCTAATCTAAAAAAGATCCGTAGATGCCTACAGGTAAGAGGTAGTCACAGAATACTAACCTGACCGCCTGGACCAGGGTCCTGCAAATTTATTTGCTCTTCTCTAGTCCCTAAGGTTAATAAAAGAAAAAAACACCAGAGTGCCGAACAGGAAGTGCTGCCTTGTGGACATTGGAAAAGAAGCTTCACAAGGCTCCAAGGTCCCCCAATATACGTTAGATGAAGTTCAGATGGGCTCGACAATTTTGGAGGAACTGAAAGACCTGACAGGTGACCTGACAGATGAGATAGAGAAGGATCTAGCGGTTGGAATGTCAATCCCCCCGTCCTGTCATTTTCACAGGCGATAAGCGGCCGCCAAAAGCGTCTTGCAGCTCTTTTCTCCTCTTGAGCGCTCACGAGTGTGAGGGAGTCAAGAGCGATAGATGTTGACCCAACTAACATTTGTCCAAAGTTCTTTCAAGTGTATGGCCAGCCTTAGTCTCGTGAAGAGATTGTCCCATAGGGTAGGTGATAAATATAGGATCACTGGAGGTCCAATAGCAAGAGCTCAGATCCTAAAGTCTACTGTGTGGAGCAGAAGTACACGTTGATGTCCACTGCTCTACTCACTGTCTATGGGAACGGTGGTCACTCATGATTATACTGCTCTCAAAGACCCATGCAAGTGAATAGAGAGTGGTGGTCACACAATTTTGGGACTTCCATTCTCCTAATCGCTCGGTGTCCTCAGAGGTTGGCCTCCTACAAATTATATCATTTATCACTTTTTTTTTTATAGAGAGGTGATAAAATGTTTTTGGGACAACTCATGTAGTTAGGATTGGCTATCAATTGGTGGAGGTCTAACCTCTGAGACCCTTGCTATTCGGTACGATAAAAGGTGCAGTGGCAACCAAATACTTCAGCCTTACCGTGAAAGGTAAAATCACATTTTAAGACCTAGTTGAATAGGAATCTGGCTGGTACACAGCCCTAGATATGTGGCCTTATGTGACCAGTCCACTGAGATCACCTTGAGTTGTCACGTACCTTATCTCCTCTATCGTAGCCATCAGTTTGGTCATGTCCTGCTTCTCCACATCTCTGCTGGGCTCTGCTGTTTGCTCGACAGTTTCCAGGCTACGCTGCTGATCTTTTAAACCGAGGCACAGGGAGACCATATTTTGGCTCATATCTCTCAACAGAGCGGTCTTGTTCGTGGATTCTACAGTCTGTAGCAAGCCTTGCAGAGAAGACATGTCCTTCAGGATTTCATATTTCAGGTTCTTCAGGTTATCTCTTTTCCCATCGACGTCTCTTAGCTTTTTAGTGATGCAACTTCGTTTATCCTTTAAGAAAATGTATGAAATACCCATTAATACTGTGAATAAAAGTAAAATCGTTCCCCCTCCTTAAAGGGAACCTGACAGTAAAGTCATGATGCCTGAACCATGGGCAGCATGAATCAGAGTTTGGCTGCGTTATTGCAGCCAGGTATGCTTACAGTATTTTGTCTTTTTTTAAAACACATACTTTGAGAAGCTGGACAAGGACTATGCAAAGAAGGTGATTACCCTTTGGGGTACACTCTTTTTCCTTGGGGGGGGGGTCTTCTCCCCTCAGGGGGCTCATTTTGGGGCAGAAGGGGGAATGTAGCCTAGGCGTTTTTGTTTTTTTTTGCAGCATTTCCACAACACTGTCACTGTGGATTTCTGTGGCCGGAATTCTGCCTGTGGGACAAACCCTTAAAGGGGTTGTCCGGCCTTAGGGTTCAAGTCTGCAGTCACTCTATGTGACTGTTGACTTGGGAATCCTCATAGCACGCACAGTGCTCACTGTAAGGATTCTCCAGTGCCGGTAGCAGGAGGTCATGTGACCACAAGTATGAGATTTGGAGAATCCTGACAGCGAGCACTGTGCGCACTCTAAGGATTCCCAAGTCTGCAGTCACAGAGACAACCCCTTTAATCTGCAGTTTTTTAATTTACACTGCAGCTTTTCACAGTGGATTACGCAGTTTTCACACCTGCCGCAAATCTGCATCAAAATCTGTGACAAACCCTTGAAGCTCATCAATAGAATGCCAAGAGTGTGCAAAGCAGTCATCAAAGCAGCAAAAGGTGGCTACTTTGAAGAACCTAGAATATAAGACATATTTTCAGTTGTTTCACACTTTTTTGTCAAGTATATAATTCCACATGTGTTAATTCATAGTTTTGATGCCTTCAGTGTGAATGTACAATTTTCAACGTCATTAAAATACAGAAAATCTTTAAATGAGAAGGTGTGTCCAAACTTTTGGTCTGTACTGTATCCGGATGGGCCCAGGATGGGGGACATATACACCAGGATGGGGGACATATACACCAGGATGGGTCCAGGATGGGGGGCATATACAGTGGGTAAGAAAAGTATTCAGACCCCTTTACATTTTTTACTCTTTGTTTCATTGAAGCCATTTGGTAAATTCTAAAAAGTTCATTTTTTTCTCATTAAAGTACACTCTGCACCCCATCTTGACTGAAAAAAAAACAGAAATGTTTGCAAATTTATTAAAAAACAAAAACTGAGATTTCACATGGTCATAAGTATTCAGACCCTTTGCTCAGACACTCATATTTAAGTCTCATGCTGTCCATTTCCTTGTGATCCTCCTTGAGATGGTTCTACTTCTTCATTGGAGTCCAGCTGTGTGTAATTAAACTAATAGGACTTGATTTGGAAAGGCACACACCTGTTTATATAAGACCTCACAGCTCACAGTGCATGTCAGACCAAATCAGACTCATGACTTCAAAGGAACTGCCCAAGGAGCTCAGAGACAGAATTGTGGCAAGGCACAGATCTGGCCAAGGTTACAAAATAATTTCTGCATTACTCAAGGTTCCTAAGAGTACAGTGGCCTCCATAATCCTTAAATGGAAGAAGTTTGGGACCACCAGAAGTCTTCCTAGACCTGGCCGTCCAGCCAAACTGAGCAATCGTGGGAGAAAAGCCTTGGTGAGAGAGGTAAAGAAGAACCCCCAGACCACTGTGGCTGAGCTCCAGAGATGCAATAGGGAGATGGGAGAAAGTTTCACAAAGTCAACTATCACTGCAGCCCTCCACCAGTCGGGCCTTTATGGCAGAGTGGCCCGACGGAAGCCTCTCCTCAGTGGAAGACATATGAAAGCCCGCATAGAGTTTGCTCAAAAACACATGAAGGACTCTCAGACTATGAGAAATAAGATCCTCTGGTCTGATGAGATGAAGATAGAACTTTTTGGTGATAATTCTAAGCGGTGTGTGTGAAGAAAACCAGGCACTGCTCATCACCTGCCCAATATAATCCCAACAGTGAAACATGGTGGTGGCAGCATCATGCTATGGGGGTGTCTTTCAGCTGCAGGGACAGGACGACTGGTTGCAATTATAGGAAACATGAATGTGTCCAAGTACAGAGATATCTTGGATGAAAACCTCTTCCAGAGTGGTCTGGACCTCAGACTTGGCCGAAGGTTCACCTTCCAACAACACAATGACCCTAAGTACACAGCTAAAATAGCAAAAGAGTGGCTTCAGAACAACTCTGTGACCATTCTTGACTGGCCCAGCCAGGGTCCTGACCTAAACCCATTTGAGCATTTCTGGAGAGACCTGAAAATGGCTGTCCACCAACGTTCACCATCCAACCTGACGGAACTGGAGAGGATCTACAAGGAAGAATGGCAGAGGATCCCCAAATCCAGGTGTGAAAAACTTGTTGCATCATTCCCAAGAAGACTCATGGCTGTACTAGCTCAAAAGGGTACTTCTTCTCAATACTGAGCAAAGGGTCTGAATACTTATGACCATGTGATATTTCAGTTTTTCGTTTATAATAAATTTGCAAAAATTTCTACATTTCTGTCTTTTTCAGTCAAGATGGGGAGCAGAGTGTACTTTAATGAGAAAAAAAATGAACTTTTTCGAATTTACCAAATGGCTGCAATGAAACAAAGAGTGAAAAATTTAAAGGGGTCTGAATACTTTCCATACCCACTGTATACCAGGATGGGAGACATATATATACCAGGATGGGCCCAGGATGGGAGACATATATATACCAGGATGGGCCCAGGATGGGAGACATATATATACCAGGATGGGAGACATATATATATACCAGGATGGGAGACATATATATATACCAGGATGGGAGACATATATATACCAGGATGGGAGACATATATATATACCAGGATGGGAGACATATATATATACCAGGATGGGAGACATATATATATATATACCAGGATGGGAGACATATATATATATATACCAGGATGGGAGACATATATATATATATACCAGGATGGGAGACATATATATATATACCAGGATGGGAGACATATATATATACCAGGATGGGAGACATATATATATATACCAGGATGGGAGACATATATATATACCAGGATGGGAGACATATATATATACCAGGATGGGAGACATATATATATATACCAGGATGGGAGACATATATATATATACCAGGATGGGAGACATATATATATACCAGGATGGGAGACATATATACCAGGATGGGAGACATATATACCAGGATGGGAGACATATATACCAGGATGGAGGATATATATACCAGGATGGAGGATATATATACCAGGATGGAGGATATATATACCAGGATGGGCGACATATATACCCAGATGGGCCCAGGATGGGGGGCATATATACCAGGATGGAAGATATACATACCAGGATGGGAGACATACATGCCAGAATGGGCCCAGGATAAGGTACATACAGTGGTGGCCAAAAGTATTGTCACCCCTGCAATTCTGTCAGATAATACTCAGTTTCTTCCTGAAAATGATTGCAATCACAAATTCTTTGGTATTATTATCTTCATTTAATTTGCTTGCAAGGAAAAAACACAAAAGAGAATGAAGCAAAAATCAAATCATTGATCATTTCACACAAAACTCCAAAAATGGGCCAGACAAAAGTATTGGCACCCTCAGCCTAATACTTGGTTGCACAACCTTTAGCCAAAATAACTGTGAACAACCGCTTCCGGTAACCATCAATGAGTTTCTTACAATGCTCTGCAGGAATTGTAGACCATTCTTCTTTGTCAAACTGCTCCAGGTCCCTGATATTTGAAGGGTGCCTTCTCCAAACTGCCATTTTGAGATCTCTCCACAGGTGTTCTATGGGATTCAGGTCTGGACTCATTGCTGGCCACCTTAGAAGTCTCCAGTGCTTACTCTCAAATCATTTTATAGTGCTTTTGGAAGTGTGTTTTGGGTCATTGTCCTGCTGGAAGACCCATGACCTCTGAGGGAGACCCAGCTTTCTCACACTGGGCCCTACATTATGCTGCAAAATTTGTTGGTAGTCTTCAGACTTCATAATGCCATGCACACGGTCAAGCAGTCCAGTGCCAGAGACAGCAAAGCAACCCCAAAACATCAGGGAACCTCCGCCATGTTTGACTGTAGGGACCGTGTTCTTTTCTTTGAATGCCTCTTTTTTTTCCTGTACACTTTATGTTGATGCTTTTTGCCAAAAAGCTCTAATTTTGTCTCATCTGACCAGAGAACATTCTTCCAAAACGTTTTAGGCTTTCTCAGGTAAGTTTTGGCAAACTCCAGCCTGGCTTTTTTATGTCTCGGGGTAAGAAGTGGGGTCTTCCTGGGTATCCTACCATACAGTACCTTTTCATTCAGACGTCGACAGATAGTACAGGTTGACACTGTTGTACCCTCGGACTGCAGGGCAGCTTGAACTTGTTTGGATGTTAGTCGAGGTTCTTTATCCACCATCTGCACAATCTTGCGTTGAAATCTCTCATCAATTTTTCTTTTCTGTCCACATCTAGGGAGGTTAGCCACAGTGCCATGGGCTTTAAACTTCTTGATGACACTGCGCACGGAAGACACAGGAACATTCAGGTCTTTGGAGATGGACTTGTAGCCTTGAGATTGCTCATGCTTCCTCACAATTTGGTTTCTCAAATCCTCAGACAGTTCTTTGGTCTTCTTTCTTTTCTCCATGCTCAATGTGGTACACACAAGGACACAGGACAGAGGTTGAGTCAACTTTAATCCATGTTAACTGGCTGCAAGTGTGATTTAGTTATTGCCAACACCTGTTAAGTGCCACAGGTAAGTTACAGGTGCTGTTAATTACACGAATTAGAGAAGCATCACATGATTTTTCAAACAGTGCCAATACTTTTGTCCACCCCCTTTTTTAGGTTTGGTGTGGAATTGTATCCAATTTGGCTTTAGGACAATTCTTTTTGTGTTTTTTCATTGAAGACAAATTAAATGAAGAGAATAATACCAAAGAATTTGTGATTTCAATCATTTTCAGGAAGAAACTGAGTATTATCTGACAAAATGGCAGGGGTGCCAATACTTTTGGCCACCACTGTATATACCAGGATGGGAAACATATATACCAGTATGGTCATATATAAAACACTGGATAGATAGATAGTAGTGATGAGCGAGCATGAGAGACACTCGATCGAGTAACAGGGTGCTTGGGTACTGTGTATGGCAGACAATCCCTGCATATTTATTGGCTGCTAACAGCCGCGAAACATGCGGGGCGGGGACTCAAGCATGGCGCTCGAGCACCCACGATACTCGATGTGTGCCCGAGCACCCTGACTCTCCATCAACTGGCGAGCACGCTCGCTCATCAGTAATAGATAGATATTTATAGAGTTACTAGATGGTGGCCCGATTCTAACGCATCGGGTATTCTAGAATATTTATGCGTCCGACTGGGCGCGACTAATCAGCTAAGCAGTGTTTAAATGGGTTGTGCACTACTTTAAATTAACCCCCCAATGTATCCCCCCGGGGCCCCTAATGAATTTTGGAGGACCGGAGAGAGAGGCCGCCGGTTGGGGTACTTCTGCTGCGAGCAGCTGGGAGGTGAGGGTGAGAGCGCCTGAGGGCGCCTGAGGGCGCCTGAGGGCGCCTGAGGGCGAGGGCGCCTGAGGGCGCCTGAGGGCGAGGGCGCCTGAGGGCGCCTGAGGGCGAGGGCGCCTGAGGGCGAGGGCGCCTGAGGGCAAGGGGGTGAGGGTGAGGGGTTGAGGGGGTGAGCGTCTGAGGGTGAGGGGGTGAGCGTCTGAGGGTGAGGGGGTGAGCGTCTGAGGGTGAGGGGGTGAGCGTCTGAGGGTGAGGGGGTGAGCGTCTGAGGGTGAGGGGGTGAGCGTCTGAGGGTGAGGGGGTGAGGGTGAGGGGGTGAGGGAGAGGGGGTGAGGGAGAGGGGGTGAGGGAGAGGGGGTGAGGGAGAGGGGGCGAGCGTCTGAGGGCGAGCGTCTGAGGGCGAGCGTCTGAGGGCGAGCGTCTGAGGGCGAGCGTCTGAGGGCGAGCGTCTGAGGGCGAGCGTCTGAGGGCGAGCGGGCGAGCGTCTGAGGGCGAGCGGGCGAGCGTCTGGGGGCGAGGGTGAGGGGGTGAGCGTCTCAGGGTGAGGGGGTGAGCGTCTGAGGGTGAGGGGGTGAGCGTCTGAGGGTGAGGGGGTGAGGGAGAGGGGGCGAGCGTCTGAGGGCGAGCGTCTGAGGGCGAGCGTCTGAGGGCGAGCGTCTGAGGGCGAGCGTCTGAGGGCGAGCGTCTGAGGGCGAGCGTGCGAGCGTCTGAGGGCGAGCGGGCGAGCGTCTGAGGGCGAGCGTCTGAGGGCGAGGGGGTGAGCGTCTCAGGGTGAGGGGGTGAGCGTCTCAGGGTGAGGGGGTGAGCGTCTCAGGGTGAGGGGGTGAGCGTCTCAGGGTGAGGGGGTGAGCGTCTCAGGGTGAGGGGGTGAGTGGGTGAGCGTCAGGGTGATGGGGTGAGTGGGTGAGGGGGTGAGCGTCTGAGGGTGAGGGGGTGAGGGTGAGCGTCTGAGGGGGTGAGGGTGAGGGGTTGAGGGGGTGAGCGTCTGAGGGTGAGGGGGTGAGGGTGAGGGGGTGAGGGTGAGGGGTTGAGGGGGTGAGCGTCTGAGGGCGAGCGGGTGAGCGTCTGAGGGCGAGCGGGTGAGCGTCTGAGGGCGAGCGGGTGAGCGTCTGAGGGCGAGCGGGTGAGCGTCTGAGGGCGAGGGGGTGAGCGTCTGAGGGTGAGGGGGTGAGCGTCTGAGGGTGAGGGGGTGAGGGTGAGTGGGTGAGGGTGAGGGGGTGAGGGGTTGAGGGGGTGAGCGTCTGAGGGTGAGGGGGTGAGGGCGAGCGTCTGAGGGGGTGAGGGCGAGCGTCTGAGGGGGTGAGGGCGAGCGTCTGAGGGCGAGCGTCTGAGGGCGAGCGTCTGAGGGCGAGCGTCTGAGGGCGAGCGTCTGAGGGCGAGCGTCTGAGGGCGAGCGTCTGAGGGCGAGCGGGCGAGCGTCTGAGGGCGAGCGGGCGAGCGTCTGAGGGCGAGCGGGCGAGCGTCTGAGGGCGAGGGGGCGAGGGCGAGGGGGTGAGCGTCTCAGGGTGAGGGGGTGAGCGTCTCAGGGTGAGGGGGTGAGCGTCAGGGTGATGGGGTGAGTGGGTGAGCGTCAGGGTGATGGGGTGAGTGGGTGAGGGGGTGAGCGTCTGAGGGTGAGGGGGTGAGGGTGAGCGTCTGAGGGGGTGAGGGTGAGGGGTTGAGGGGGTGAGCGTCTGAGGGCGAGCGGGTGAGCGTCTCAGGGCGAGCGGGTGAGCGTCTCAGGGCGAGCGGGTGAGCGTCTCAGGGCGAGCGGGTGAGCGTCTCAGGGCGAGCGGGTGAGCGTCTCAGGGCGAGCGGGTGAGCGTCTCAGGGCGAGCGGGTGAGCGTCTCAGGGCGAGCGGGTGAGCGTCTCAGGGCGAGGGGGTGAGCGTCTCAGGGCGAGGGGGTGAGCGTCTCAGGGCGAGGGGGTGAGCGTCTCAGGGCGAGGGGGTGAGCGTCCGAGGGTGAGGGGGTGAGAGGGTGAGGGGGTGAGCGTCCGAGGGTGAGGGGGTGAGCGTCCGAGGGTGAGGGGGTGAGCGTCCGAGGGTGAGGGGGTGAGCGTCCGAGGGTGAGGGGGTGAGCGTCCGAGGGTGTGAGCGTGTGAGGGTGAGCCGCTAACGGCCACCATCTTGTTCTGAAATCCCGCGTCGCTGATTGGCCGCGGCCTGACTAATCAGCAACGTGGGATTTCCTGGACAGACAGACGGGATAAGACAATTATATATATTAGATCAGATACCTCCGATTTTTGAGACTCTTCTGATTCTGATTCGGAAGAGGATGATTGTTTTTCGGCTAAATTCAAGATGGACACGTTGGTGGAGGCCGAAGATTTTTTCACCAGATGGCTCCAGGCCGTGCTGTCAGAGGGTCTAGGAGATCCCGGTCTGATGGAGAAGAGAAACTTTCATGCAGTGCTTCTGAACTAATTTGACAAACTTCTGAAACTTAAAGTGATGTCCACATTGGATGAATACTTAGCAGATTTGCCGCCACAAATTTGCTGGTGGAAAATCCATTGTGCATTAAGCCGGGTTCACAAGAGCGTATTTCACAGTCCATATATACACCACAATGTATGGACTGACCGCCGGTCTCCTGACCCGAACCTGCAGCAGAAATTCTCAAAATCTGTGGCAAATCATCAGCAGTATTTGGAGCTGTGTATTTTGCTGCTGATTTTCTTCCTCATTGGGGCTGTCCGTCCCCTATGGACTTAGCCTAATACTAACATGTTCTGCCTCATAGAAAGATCACCCGCAAAGAATCATGGACAGAAGCAGATCAAGCCCTTTCCCCCAGACAAATGAAGATAATTTTTGTGCAAGCTGAGTTGAACAAAAATTTAGCATATTTTGGCGTTTGTACGCTCATATCTGCTCTGGAAAAAAGGGCAGATCTTAGCTGAAGAAGGTGTGTTCACGCACGGACCGACAAGGTCAGGCCTTGCTCAAGTCTCATTTTTTTTTTTATTTTTAGCATGAACCACATGTGCACTCTTAACTTGTCCTTGGGGGTTTTTTGGCCCCTAAATGTGTCCTTTTGGCTCCTATCTGTAGCATGTCCTATTGTTTAAATCAGGTTTTCAATTTTTTTGTACACATTTTTGCTAATAGATTGTCTGTATACAATTTTCCATATTTGTGTTTATATAGAAAAAAAAAATAGAAATGTTGCAATTTTCACACAGTGGCGCCACTAGGATTAAAGGGTATCTCTCTTGGGAAAAGCGGAGGTTTGGAAGCCACTTATATGCACTTTCTTTTTAAAGGAATGAAGATTAATCCCCCTAATAAAGTGATTTAGAAAGATACTTTCCATGCTGGACAAATTATATAAAAATATATATATACGTTTAGTTACTCTTTAATTCTAGATTCATTTTTACTGTTCTGTTCAGGAGACTTTTCAGAAGTCTCATCATCATCACAGACAGGATTACATTATACTTCCTGTTCTGTTTCGGGGGCTTTTCAGAAATCTCATTATCATCACAGACAGGAATACAATAAAAGATAATATCTCTATATACAGTAGATAGCACAGAGTTCACCATTCACAAAATGGGATGTCACAACTCACCTCCTCCCCTCCCTGTACAATATCACCAGATTGCAACATGCCCAGAAAGTTTATATACAAACAAACCAGGTCTGAGTCAGTCTATTGCTGCTTATGTCCATGTGAAGAATAGGAAGAAGAAGGCTAACATCAGGACTAGTGGCCAGTGTGAAAATTGCAAGAATTTTTTTTTTTAATATCCAAATTAATATGAAAAATAAAATAAAAAATATATAATATTTAAATAAAATACATTTCTTTAAGGTGGTATTTAAATGTACCAATTTTTCCTTATAAACAAATTAAGAAGATGTGAATGGGGCCTCAGATCATATATGAGAGAAGCACTTTGAAGTTAGAGGTGGCCATAGAGGTGAACCACCTGTACGTCTGCATGTGGTTCGCCACTTACACTTAAGGGGGCTCCATGGTCCCTATTGGCCTCAGCACCTAAAGCTGGTGGTATCCCTTATTCAACACTTTGTGCTCAAAAGTATAGGAATCCCAGTAATCAATGGGGCATCAATGGAAGGTATCATTTTAGATCCTAGTTTGCCTAGACAGACAGATTCCATCCTACATGTCAGAGGCGAGCAATATACATTTACCTATCAATAGAGACGGATTTTGATCTTCTTTGCTTGCTGGGAAACCCGAACGGCACCTTCATTTCAGTGGTCTCTTTTTTTCCCCCCACTAACATTTCCTGGGCCTGAAAGACGGTCTTTAGCGTTAGTTCCATGAAGGTTCTTAGAGGAGATATCTGCAGTCAGTTCTCTTGTCCTACGGAATATGCGGAACCTATGTACATGAAAAGTCATGCATGAGGTCATAGAGGCGGAGCTTAGGTGACCATCGCATTCTACAGACCACAAATAAAATAAATGTATTGTTTTTTGATACCTTAAAGGGGTTGTCCACTGAAAAAAAAAAATAATACACAAAAAAAAAATTTGTGCAAATTTTGCACCGTTTTCCTTTTACAGGTTCTTTATTTCCCTGCACATTCAACTTTGATGTGGTCTGTGGTCATAAATCACTTTAGAAAAAGACAAATAATAGAGTTACAAACTTCCCGTCATTCAGTATGAAAAAACTCACTGACTGTTTCACAGTTAACTCGTTCTACAGTAAGAATTATTATAGAATTATTATAGAACTATATTACTAGAACTATAGAAGGCAAACGGTGCAAAATTTTTAATGAAACCCAATTGCAAAAATGATTTTTAGTCCCAAATACATGCACCTAATTAAAAGAAAAATAATGTCCCTAAAGGTGGACAACCCCTTTAAGCTTAAAGAATTTGTCCAGGCTTAGAATAATATGGCTGCTTTCTTTCAGAGACAGCCCCACCGTTGACCCCTATTTTTGATATTAATTCAGCTTCATTGAAGTCAATGGAGCTGAGATGCAATACCCCTCTCTACCTATGGTCAAGGGTGACGCTGTTCCTAAAAAGAAAGCAGCCATATTTTTCTGAACCTAGACAATCTCTTTAAAAGGTTGCTGCCAAAATTACAACTTATCACTTATTCACAGGGTAGGTGATAAGTGTCTGATCAAACAAGGTCCCAACGCTGCAATTGCAACCAATCACGAGAATAGGGTTCCTGAGTCATCCATTTGATAGGAACGCCTCTTAAAGGGACTTAAAGGGTTTGTCCAGTGAAAACAAATTATCTCCTGTACCCAGGATATGTAATAACTTGCAGATCGGTGGTGGTCCGACCGCTGGGACCCACACCGACTTACCTGCACCGCCTGACCGCCGATTTATTCATTCTCTATGGAACTGTCAGAAAAAGCCAAGTGCACAGCAACCCCATAGGGAATGAATGGAGCGGCAGTCAGGCGTCCGAACCTGTCGTTCTATTCTAGCAGTGATAAAAGTGCCCTGTCCAAGCAGTGACTAACTAGAGTCTGATGGGCCCCCTGGACCTGGGCCACCCTGCATGTTGGTTAGATGTATGGGTCCTTGTAGCATTCTAAATCCTATAAAGACATAAATGCCCCCCCCCCCCCATTATGTAGTAATGTCCCCGATCCTGTACTAATGCCTCCCATCCTGGACCCCTTCCTGGTATATATATCCCCCATCCTGGCATACATGTCCCCCATCCTGGCATACATGTCCCCCATCCTGGCATACATGTCCCCCATCCTGGCATACATGTCCCCCATCTTGGCATACATGTCCCCCATCCTGGGCCGCATCCTGGTATATGCCCCCCATCCTGGTATATATGTCCCCCATCCTGGTATATATGTCCCTCGTCCTGGTATATATGTCCCCCATCCTGGGCCGCATCCTGGTATATGTTCCCTATCCTAGTATATATATCCCCCATCCTGGCATATATGTCCCCCATCCTGGGCCTCTTTCTGGTATATGTGTTCCCCGTTCTGTATTAAAAAAAACCTCAAAACATTCTTCTCACCTTCCTCTGCTCCCTCAACTTCCGGCGTCCTCTTCTGAGCCCGTGCGGGAGGGAGGCCGCCGACCCCAGCGCCTATGTGCGATCTCGGACGCACATCCAGTTGAAGTAGACCCTGGGGTCCATGGTCTCCCGCATGGGCCCGGTCGCACCCTCTGCGATCATTACGCCCCTGCGCCCAAGTGATCGGACCCCCACCGATCAACAAGTTATCACCTATCCTGTGAAAAATAGGATAACTTGTTTTCCCAACTGAAAGTAATGCTACCCACACAATGTAAAAGCTAATTTCCCCCATAGTGCCTGCCACTTTTGCCCCCATTACTCGATTCTCCAGGTGCCCCCTCCCCAGATTTCAGCCTGTACTTACAACGTGCACCGTACCGGCCCCCGAGCAACCGACGAGTGGTGCACATGCCCAGATCCCACGGCGGTAACCGACAGCGCCAACACCACTTACACTGATGGAGCTTTTTTATATATAGCGAGCTGTAGTTATATTGGTATTTTGGGGTACAAACAATACCTTTTATTCCATTTATTTTGGGATGTCTGGTGACCAAAAAAAATAAATTTTGGGGTTTGGGTTAATTTGTTTTATTTTTTTTTCAGATTTTATTTTTTATTAATTTTCAATTATCCTTTTTAGTCCCTACAGGGATATATATTGTAGTACCTCAGTATACAGCAAAAATGGCCACCTCCTATGAAGCCAAGACACAGCATTAGCTTTATTGGGAGCACTAGCATTGAAGCGACAGGGATCCTCAGGCTGCCATTAAAACCCAATGATCTGGGGGACGATGGCTGCCTCACAGCAGAGATCGGAGCTCACTCCGGTTGCTAATTTTAGAAGTAAAATCCTGTCAGGAAGGAGTTAAGGGGTCAGTGAAACCCCCCTAATCAAACTGGACAATAAATGACAAAGATATGGTCAATCCTGTCGCTGTTACTCCTCACTAGAACTCCATTTGTATCTTCACAAAATGGCCGCACAGTCTTCCCTATGCAGTGTTCTTCAGGAATTTAACATATACCCACCCATTTAGTAGACTGGATATACAGGGCTGAAGTAAAGGGCAATGGACGAGGAAGGATGTGTCTTGAACGTCCAAAAAAAAAGCACCGCATAAGATGAATCTAAAACGTTGGCGGCCATTTTGTGAAAATGTCAACAGGGCACCAAAATGGAGGCACAAAACAGGATTTGTTCATTCTTCAAATACTCTTTAGATAAGCTTCCTGTGGATTTTAATGGGAAAAGCACATTGCTTTCACTATGACCTCACTGAAAAAAAAACAAAGGAACGTGACGTTGCGCCATTATCATGACATGAATTTCTGAGGTGAATTTTGAAAATCATGTCAAAAGTACTTCATGCGGACACACCCTTTACTCCCACTACTTGTATACAATCTATAGGGGGGTACAAGTATCTGAATACATAACACGTCCGTCCCTTTCCCTGCCCTAGGTCAGTGCTGGACAATAAAGTCAGGAAGGGCTGCAGGAAATGGCTGCCAAGATGGACGCCGATATGTTCTGTCGTCGAGGAGAAGAGAAGTGGCTGGCTGTAGACGTCCATGTGCAATGAGCTGAATTTCTGAATAAAGGGCCCGTCATTGTTGAATTTGCGCCATGACAGGCATGGGTTTGTAGAAGACCCCCATGCCTGTCATTTTGAATCTCCTATGAACGCCGGCCTGTGGCTGACGTTCATAGGAGATCATGAATGCTGCTACACATCGCAGGTGCTATGTGTAGCTCATTATTCTGTGTGCAGGGCTGGGTGGGGCCCATTATTCTGTGTGCAGGGCTGGGTGCGGCCCATTATTCTGTGTGCAGGACTGGGTGGGGCCCATTATTCTGTGTGCAGGACTGGGTGGGGCCCATTATTCTGTGTGCAGGGCTGTGTGGGGCCCATTATTCTGTGTGCAGGGCTGTGTGGGGCCCATTATTCTGTGTGCAGGGCTGTGTGGGGCCCATTATTCTGTGTGCAGGGCTGTGTGGGGCCCATTATTCTGTGTGCAGGGCTGTGTGGGGCCCATTATTCTGTGTGGAGGGCTGTGTGGGGCCCATTATTCTGTGTGGAGGGCTGTGTGGGGCCCATTATTCTGTGTGGAGGGCTGTGTGGGGCCCATTATTCTGTGTGGAGGGCTGTGTGGGGCCCATTATTCTGTGTGGAGGACTGTGTGGGGCCCATTATTCTGTGTGGAGGACTGTGTGGGGCCCATTATTCTGTGTGGAGGACTGTGTGGGGCCCATTATTCTGTATGGAGGACTGTGTGGGGCCCATTATTCTGTGTGGAGGACTGTGTGGGGCCCATTATTCTGTGTGGAGGACTGTGTGGGGCCCATTATTCTGTGTGGAGGACTGTGTGGGGCCCATTATTCTGTGTGGGGGACTGTGTGGGGCCCATTATTCTGTGTGGGGGACTGTGTGGGGCCCATTATTCTGTGTGGGGGACTGTGTGGGGCCCATTATTCTGTGTGGGGGACTGTGTGGGGCCCATTATTCTGTGTGGGGGACTGTGTGGGGCCCATTATTCTGTGTGGGGGACTGTGTGGGGCCCATTATTCTGTGTGCAGGACTGTGTGGGGCCCATTATTCTGTGTGCAGGACTGTGTGGGGCCCATTATTCTGTGTGCAGGACTGTGTGGGGCCCATTATTCTGTGTGGGGCCCATTCTACTGTGTGGAGGACTGTGTGGGGCCCATTCTACTGTGTGGAGGACTGTGTGGGGCCCATTCTACTATGTGGAGGACTGTGTGGGGCCCATTCTACTGTATGGAGGACTATGTGGGGCCCTTAAGCCATTGGACACACTCCACAAGGTCCCAGAGTTCCAATTTTCATTTGGAAATCAAGGTCCCAGAGTCTGGAGGAAGAGTGGAGAGGCCACAATCCAAGCTGCTTGAAGTCTAGTGTGAAGTTTCCACAATCAGTGATGGTTTGGGGGGCCGTCATCTGCTGGTGTAGGTCCACTGTGTTTTATCAACACCAATGTCAGCGCAGCCATCTACCAGTAAATTTTACAGCACTTCATGCTTCCCTCTGCCGACAAGCTTTTTGGAGCTGGAAATGTCATTCTCCAGCAGGACTTGGCACCTGTCCACACTGCCAAAAGTACCAATACCTGGTTTACACACAACAGTATCACTGTGCTTGATTGGCCAGAAAACTCGCCTGACCTTAACCCCATAGAGAATCTATGGGATATTGTCGAGAGGAAGATGAGAGACACCAGACCCAACAATGCAGACGAGCTGAAGGCTGCTATCAAAGCAACCTGGGCTTCCATAACACCTCAGCAGTGCCACAGGCTGATCGCCTCCATGCCACGCCGCATTGATGCTGTAGTTGATGCAAAAGGAGCCTCGACCAAGTATTGAGGGCATTTACTGAACATACATTTCAGTAGGCCAACATTTCGGATTTTAAAATAATTTTTAAAGCTGTTATAAAGTATTCTAATTTACTGAGATAATAATTTTTGTGTTTTCATTGACTGTAAGCCATAATCATCAACATTAACCCCTTTACCCCCCAAAGTGGTTTGCACGTTACTGACCAGGCCAATTTTTACAATTCTGACCACTGTCACTTTATGAGGTAATTACTCTGAAGCGCTTCAACGGATCCCCCTGATTCGGAGATTATTTTTTCTTGACATATTGTACTTCATGATTGTGGTAAAATTTCTTCGATATCACTTGCGTTTGTGAAAAAAAAATGGAAATTTGGCGAAAATTTTGAAACTTTTGCAATTTTCAAAATTTGAATTTTTATGCCCTTAAATCAGAGAGATATGTCACACAAAATAGTTAATAAATAACATTTCCAACATGTCTACTTTACATCAGCACAATTTTGGAACCAAAATGTATTTATTTTTTTTTAATTTTTACTAGGGAGCTATAAGGGTTAAAAGTTGACCAACGATTTCTCATTTTTCCAACAAAATTTACAAAATTTTATTTATTTTTTTTTTTTTAGGGACCACATCACATTTGAAGTGACTTTGAGGGGTCTTTATGACAGAAAATACCTAAAAGTGACACCATTATAAAAACTGCTTCCCTCAAGGTGCTCAAAACCACATTCAAGAACTTTATTAACCCTTCAGGTGCTTCACAGGAATTTTTGGAATGTGGAAAGCAAAAAATGAACATTTAACTTTTTTCACAAAAATGTTACTTTAGACCCAATTTTTTTAATTTTGCGGTTGTAACAGGAAAAAATGGACCCCAACATTTGATGTGCAATTTCTCCTGAGCATGCCGATGCTCCATACATGGGGAAAAACCACTGTTTGGGCGCACGGCAGGGTTAGGAAGGGAAGGAGCGCCATTGCCTTTTTGATTGTAAAATTTGCTTGAATAATTAGCGGACGCCATGTTGTGTATGGAGAACCCCTGATGTGCCTAAACAGTGGAAACCCCCCACAAGTGATGCCATTTTGAAAACTACACCCCTCAGGGAACTTATCTAGATGTGTGGTGAGCACCCTGAACCCCTAAGTGCTTTACAGAAGTTTATAACATGGAGCCGTGAAAATAATAAAAAAAATAAATCAAACTTTTTCCACAAAAAGATGTTTTAACCCCAATTTTTTTTAATTTTCACAAGGGTAAGAGGAGAAAAACTTTTGTGCAATTTCTCCTGAGTACGCCAATACCCCATATATGGGGAAAATAGTGTTTGGGCGCACGACAGAGTTCAGAAGGGAAGGAAGGAGCACTGTGACTTTTTGAACGCAAAATTGGCTGGAATCGAGAGCGGACGTTTGGAGAGCCCCTGATGTGCCTAAATAGTGGAAACCCCCCTACAAGTGACCCCATTTTGGAAACTACACCCCTCAAGGATTATATCAAGCGGCATAGTGAATATTTTGAACCCAGAGGTACGACACAGAATTTGATAACATTTTTACCTGTACAGATCAATGCGGAGAATCGTTATCATATCCATCCTGTACGGATCTACCCTTACTCTCCAAGTGCTACAATCCAAAAATACATATTTATGGGCTCACACGCTGCACCAGTGTCAGATCTGTCTGCTTTTACACCGGGGAGGGCACTACTGCGCAACCTGACACAAGTCCCTGCGATATACACGAGCAGCCTCATAGGTAGAATCCACCTCCACACATTACCCTGACATCACAGGACAAGACCATGTCCTCCTCCTCCGCACCTACCTGTTCACATTGTCTGTCCTTCTTCCCAAGCGCAGCGTGATATGAACACTACGACTGGTGTATACAAATAAAGTTACACTATACAAAAAGGAGAAAAAAACATCAGCTGATCGACCAATGAAATCATGCTTAGCGTTCGTGTGGGTACGCATGCGCATTTGCGGACCAATCGGAAAACCAGATAGCATTCCGGAAGCTGTCGCTGCAGTGACGCTGTATTTTTGCACCACAACTTCCGGTTATAGTTGAAGAGAAGTGCGACAACTTTCTGACACCTTTAACCAGGCTTCTTGCACTTGGTAAATGCTGCGCTGATGTCTGCGGGTGGGATATGTGCCCAGAGTGTTAGCATGGCAGAATGTAGGGCGTACTTGGCTGGTGGTGTGCGGTGGTGCCGTGCTGTTTATAGGACGTGTGCGGGGGTGCCGCGCTGGTTATAGGACGTGTGCGGGGGTGCCGCGCTGGTTATAGGACGTGTGCGGCGGCGCCGCGCTGGTTATAGGACGTGTGCGGCGGTGCCGCCGCTGTGCTGGTTATAGGGTTTCTATGTAACATAAAGCTGTATTATCTGGTGACTGATGTATTACTACATTTATGTCAATGAGGATATAGCGTTTTCTATGAGTGAATTACTTCTATAAAGCACAATCCTGCTATGAATTTGCCTTTTCCCGCAGGGATAAGACATGTCTCTGGCAGACGAGTTGCTGGCTGACCTGGAGGAGGCCGCAGAGGAAGAAGAGGACAACTTAATAGACGAGGATGACTTGGAGACCATTGAGGAAGTGCAGGAGGAGATGCAGGTGGATATTAACGCTGAGTCAGTGAAAAGTATAGCAAAGTTATGGGACAGCAGACAGGTGAGTGTCAGAAAACCCGAAAAACTCTTGTCACATCTCCCGGCACTCCACATCCTAATTTTTCTCCATTTTTGCTCTTGGTCACCATCACAAACAATATTCAGACACTAAGTAGCCTCAGAACAATGGTCGGCGAGTCTCTCGCTGGTGTTGGTCAGGGGGCGAGTGGGAACAGACACTCCTGATTAATAGGCACACGCAATGGATCAGGCAAGGCGCGTTGTGGTCTGCACCTCTATGTGCTTGTGCTGGAATTAGATTTGTGGAGTAGACAAGAATTTGACCAGTCCATCTTGCACAAGCTCTGCTCACTTTGTCAGATCTGGGGCATGAAAAATAGATGTCACCATGAATTACAGACCGCCTCGTCCCTCCAGTGGACATAACTGGGAAGTGGTAGTTTGAGATGCTGCTCTACGTTATGTTAAAGCACCACTCCAGCGTGTTTTTGTTGTTTTTATCACTGGAGTGGTGCTTCTGGTCTAAGGTCCCTGCCTTAGTCTTATATTTACCTGCTGACATCTCACCTATTTTCGCCTCTTCGGTCCGTCTCCTGCAGTTTGTGACTTGCCGGATCGCTCCAGTGTTTGCTGGGCAAGCCACGGGTCACTTTTCAAGTAAGTCTGAGAGCCTTCTTCTGGCTCTCATATTCTTACATTGACCCTTTGTTATCGTTACCTCTGACTTTTGGTCGGTCAGAAGTTGCAGTCACAATATCCACACCACGAGGCTGGAGCTGCACCGATAAAAGGTGAAGATGGCAGCTGGTAAGTATAAGACTAAGGTCGGGGATCTTAGACAGTTCCTCTGTTCAACTGTGCATTGTGCAGAAAACCTATTTATTGAGCACCAACTTCTACATCCGTTCACTGCATAACAAAAAAAAAAAACAAAAAAAAAAAAAAAAAGAGTAATTTTATTAATATATATATTTTTTAGTTTTCAGACATTCTTGACAAGATCGATGAGTATGTCAAAAAACAACCAAAAGCATCTGAAGGTATAGTTCAGCACCATCATAAGTGGCTACCATTGCAAAGCTCTTGTAAAAGCGAGCAAGTTTGCAACTTGCTTATTAAAGATGCTCTTCATTCTCAAGGACAGAGGAATTATTTTGGTTACTGGCCACTGCTGCAATGTCATTGGTGGCCGGTCTCATAGACATGGTGTGCAGTACTTTCAAACTCTGTTCTATAGAGTCTGTAATCGCTCCTCTGGAGCTGGCCTGATTACTGTAGTCTGCCACATTCAGTGACTGTGCTTTTCTGAAGCTGCAGAGGTAAAGCTGCTTCTCCTTGCAGCATCTTGGCGCACACAGTTCGTGCATGCAGTGCGATGATATTGGCTCAAACTGTCATCAAGCAGGAGGCCGGGATCCTGCAGAAGAAGCCGACAAAACTCGTTTATTCTTAGCCTGTGTTGTATTAGGAGGGGGATATAAGATTATACCGAAGTTTATTCCTCTCCAGATGTGATGGCATATTAAGACTTGCTGTCGCTTCCTGTTCAGATTGAATTACATTCTGATATAACGATTGTTTTATATCTTTGCATTATTGTGATTTATTTTCTGACTCCTAGTTATGGGACCTGTGGAAGCAGCACCCGAGTATAAAGTGATTGTCGATGCAAACAATTTGACTGTGGAAATAGAAAATGAATTAAGTAAGTTTGTCAAGGTGGACTAAAATGGATTTAAGAGATGAAGCCACAAATTTAAATACTAATTTATTTCCTCATAAATTAACAGTACTAGTGAAGATTAAAAAAGAAAAAACTTGGTAATATATACACTGATTTACTTGGAGTTATATTCTGTTTAAGTGTTCCCTTTATTTTTTTGAGCAAACTTCTGTGAAATCAAACTGTCCACTTAGGAAGCAGCACTGATTAACAATCAATTTCACATGCTGTTGTGCAAATGGAATAGACAATAGATGGAAATTATTGGCAATTATCAAGACACCCTCAATAAAGGAGTGGTTCTGCAGGTGGGGACCACAGACCACATCTCAGTACCAATGCTTTCTGGCTGATGTTTTGGTCACTTTTGAATGTTGGTTGTGCCTTCACACTCCTGGTAGCATGAGACGGACTCTATAACTAACAGAAGTTGCTCAGTTAGTGCGGCTCATCCAGGATGGCACATCAATGCGAGCTGTGGCAAGAAGGTTTGCTGTGTCTGTCAGCGTAGTGTCCAGAGGCTGTAGGCGCTACCAGGAGACAGGCCAGTACACCAGGACACGTGGAGGGGGCCTTAGGAGGGCAACAACCCAGCAGCAGGACCGCTACCTCCACCTTTGTGCAAGGAGGAACAGGAGGAGCACTGCCAGAGCCCTGCAAAATGACCTCCAGCAGGCCACAAATGTGCATGTGTCTGCACAAACTGTTAGAAACCGACTCCATGAGGGTGGTATGAGGGCCCGACATCCACAGATGGGGGGTTGTGCTCACAGCCCAACACCGTGCAGGACGCTTGGCATTTGCCACAGAACACCAGGATTGGCAAAGTCGCCACTGGCGCCCTGTGCTCTTCACAGATGAAAGCAGGTTCACACTGAGCACGTGTGACAGACGTGACAGTCTGGAGACGCCGTGGAGAGCGATCTGCTGCCTGCAACATCCTTCAGCATAACCGGTTTGGCAGTGGGTCAGTAATGGTGTGGGGTGGCATTTCTTTGGAGGGCTGCACAGCCCTCCTTGTGCTCGCCAGAGGTAGACTGACCGCCATTAGGTACCGAGATGACATCCTCAGACCCCTTGTGAGACCATATGCTGGTTCGGTTGGTCCTGTGTTCCTCCTAATGCAGGACAATGCCAGACCTCATGTGGCTGGAGTGTGTCAGCAGTTCCTGCAAGATGAAGGCATTGAAGCTATGGACTGGCCCGCCCGTTCTCCAGAGCTGAATCCGATTGAGCGCATCTGGGACATCATGTCTCGCTCCATCCACCAACGTCACGTTGCACCACAGACTGTCCAGGAGTTGGCGGATGCTTTAGTCCAGGTCTGGGAGGAGATCCCACAGGAGACCATCCACAACCTCATCAGGAGCATGCCCAGGCGTTGTAGGGAGGTCATACAGGCACGTGGAAGCCACACACAATACTGAGCCTCATTTTGACTTGTTTTAAGAACATTACATCAAAGTTGGATCAGCCTGTAGTGTTTTTCCACTTTAATTTTGGGGGTGACTCAAAATCCAGGCCTCCATTGGTTAATAAATTTGATTTCCATTGATGATTTTTGTGTGATTTTGTTGTCAGTACATTCAACTTTGTAAGAACAAAGTATTCAATGAGAATATTTCATTCATTCAGATCTAGGATGTTATTTGTGTTCCCTTTATTTTTTTGAGCAATGTATTATTACAGTGATATGCTTCTTTCACCCACTTAATAGTGACTTTCTGCCTGCTGCTTTGAGCATTCATTCTCAAACTGCTCAAATACAGGTGCATCTCACTAAACTAGAATATCATCAAAAAGTTAATTTATTTCCGCTCTTCAATACAAAAAGTGGAGCTCATATTTTATATAGAGTCATTACAAACAGTGATCTATTTCAGGTGTTTTATTTCTGTTAACCCATTTAAAGCTGGGTCACCAGACAGCAGAAAGATACTTTGGTCATGCGCAGTGCATGACCAAAGTATCTTCTGTGTCTGCAGTGCTGACAGCCTGTATAGCACAGGGATGGTTCTCCATCCCTATACTACACACGCGATCAGAATAAAAAAAGTGAAAGTCCCATAGTGGGACAAAGAATGGAAGTAAAAAAAGTGTTACAAAATGAAAAAAAATAAAAAAAAAACAAAATTGTAAAAATAAAAATATAATGTACCCATCAATAAATATTCTGAAAAAAACTAAACAATAAAAGTACACATATTTGGTATCACCACGTCCGTAACGAGCTGACCTATAACTGTCCCACTAGTTAACCCCTTTATTGTAAAAAAAATAAATAAACGAAGCAAAAAAACATACAGCTGAAAAATTAAAAAGTTATAGCTCTCAGAATAAAGCGATGCAAAAAAATATTTTTTTGCATAAAATAGCTTTTATTGTGTAAAAACTCCAAAACATAGCAGAACGATATAAATGTGGTACCGCTGTAAATGTACTGACCCGAAGAATAACCTTATTAATTTTACCACACGTGGAGCAGAATAAAAAAAATCCTGAATTGTTGGTTGTTTATTCTGCCTCCCAAAAATCGGAATAGAAAGCGATCAAAAAATGTCACATGCCCGAAAATGGTACCAATAAAAACGTCAACTTGTCCCGCAAAAAAACAAGCCATCACATGACTGTCAGCCAAAATATGGAAAAATTATAGCTCTCAAAATATGACGAAGCAAAAACTAGATTTTACAAGAAAATGCGTCTTTTAGTGTGTGACAGCTGTCAATCATAAAAACCGATATGATTCTGGTTTCTCTGTAATCGCACTGACCCAAATAATAAAGTCGTCTAATCACTTATACCACACTAGGAACGGCGTAAAAAATAAACTCTAGGATTAGGGTTGGGTTTGGGATTTTTTTCAAAAGTAAAAAAAAGATGACGATATGGCGACTAGTGTTGAGCGCAAGTGCTCGCTATTTGAGTTTGCATCGGGTGCTCGGGTATGCATTGAGTATCGTGGGTGCTCGAGTCTCCGCCCCATATGCGTCGCCGCCAAAAAAACTTTGCAGGGATTGCCTGCCATGCACGAGCCATCCCCCGCATGTTTTTTTTTTGGGTGTCTAATAACCGTGAAACATGCAGGCGGGCACTCGAGCATGTCACTCGAGCACCTGCGATACATGGTGCATACCTGAGTACCCGATGCAAACTCAAGTAGCGAGCACTTGCACTCAAGAATAATGACAACTTATTCAATATGATGACCAAATGTTATCAAATTCTGTGTCGTACCTCTGGGTTCAAAATGTTCACTATACCCCTTGTTATAATCCTTGAGGGGTGTAGTTTCCAAAATGGGGTCACTTGTGGTAGGGTTTCCACTATTTAGGCACATCAGGGGCTCTCCAAACGTTCGCTCTCGATTCCAGCCAATTTTGCATTCAAAAAGTCACACAGTGCTCCTTCCTTCCCTTCTGAACTCTGCTGTGCGCCCAAACATTATTTTCCCCATATATGGGGTATTGGCGTACTCAGGAGAAATTGCACAAAAGTTTTTGGGGTCCATTTTCTCCTCTTACCCTTGTGAAAATTAAAAAAAAAAAATTGGGGTTAAAACATCTTTTTGTGGAAAAAGTTTTTTTTATTTTATTTTCACGGCTTCATGTTATAAACTTCTGTAAAACACTTGGGGGTTCAGGGTGCTCACCACACATCTAGATAAGTTCCCTGAGGGGTCTAGTTTTCAAAATGGCATCACTTGTGGGGGGTTTCCACTGTTTAGGCACATCAGGGGCTCTCCAAACGCAACATGGCGTCCGCTAATTATTCAAGCAAATTTTACAATCAAAAAGTCAATGGCGCTCCTTCCCTTCCTAACCCTGCCATGCGCCCAAACAGTGGTTTTTCCCCACTTATGGAGTATCAGCGTGCTCAGGAGAAATTGCACATCAAATTTTGGGGTCCATTTTTTCCCGTTACCCCTGCAAAATTAAAAAAATTGGGTCTAAAGTAACATTTTTGTGAAAAAAGTTAAATGTTCATTTTTAGCTTCCACAATCCAAAAATTCCTGTGAAGCACCTGAAGGGTTAATAAAGTTCTTGAATGTGGTTTTGAGCACTTTGAGGGGAGCAGTTTTTAGAATGGTGTCACTTTTAGGTATTTTCTGTCATAAAGACCCCTCAAAGTCACTTCAAATGTGATGTGGTCCCTAAAAAAAATACAAAAATAAAAAAAAATTGTTTTGTAAATTTTGTTGGAAAAATGAGAAATCGTTGGTCAACTTTTAACCCTTATAGCTCCCTAGTAAAAATAAAAAAAAAATAAAAATTTTGGTTCCAAAATTGTGCTGATGTAAAGTAGACATGTTGGAAATGTTATGTATTAACTATTTTGTGTGACATATCTCTCTGATTTAAGGGCATAAAAATTCAAATTTTGAAAATTGCAAAATTTTCAAAATTTTCGCCAAATTTCCGTTTTTTTTTCACAAACGCAAGTGATATCGAAGAAATTTTACCACAATCATGAAGTACAATATGTCACGAAAAAATAATCTCCGAATCAGGGGGATCCGTTGAAGCGCTTCAGAGTAATTACCTCATAAAGTGACAGTGGTCAGAATTGTAAAAATTGGCCTGGTCAGTAACGTGCAAACCACTTTGGGGGGTAAAGGGGTTAATGTTGAGGATTATGGCTTACAGTCAATGAAAACACAAAAATTATTATCTCAGTAAATTAGAATACTTTATAACAGCTTTAAAAATTATTTTAAAATCCGAAATGTTGGCCTACTGAAATGTATGTTCAGTAAATGCCCTCAATACTTGGTCGAGGCTCCTTTTGCATCAATTACTGCATCAACGCGGCGTGGCATGGAGGCGATCAGACTGTGGCACTGCTGAGGTGTTATGGAAGCCTAGGTTGCTTTGATAGCAGCCTTCAGCTCGTCTGCATTGTTGGGTCTGGTGTCTCTCATCTTCCTCTCGACAATATCCCATAGATTCTCTATGGGGTTAAGGTCAGGCGAGTTTTCTGGCCAATCAAGCACAGTGATACTGTTGTGTGTAAACCAGGTATTGGTACTTTTGGCAGTGTGGACAGGTGCCAAGTCCTGCTGGAGAATGACATTTCCAGCTCCAAAAAGCTTGTCGGCAGAGGGAAGCATGAAGTGCTCTAAAATTTCCTGGTAGATGGCTGCGCTGACATTGGTGTTGATAAAACACAGTGGACCTACACCAGCAGATGACATGGCCCCCCAAACCATCACTGATTGTGGAAACTTCACACTAGACTTCAAGCAGCTTGGATTGTGGCCTCTCCACTCTTCCTCCAGACTCTGGGACCTTGATTTCCAAATGAAAATTGGAACTCTGGGACCTTGTGGAGTGTGTCCAATGGCTTAAGGGCCCCACACAGTCCTCCACACAGTAGAATGGGCCCCACACAGTAGAATGGGCCCCACACAGTCCTCCGCACAGTAGAATGGGCCCCACACAGTCCTCCGCACAGTAGAATGGGCCCCACACAGTCCTCCGCACAGTAGAATGGGCCCCACACAGTCCTCCGCACAGTAGAATGGGCCCCACACAGTCCTCCGCACAGTAGAATGGGCCCCACACAGTCCTCCGCACAGTAGAATGGGCCCCACACAGTCCTCCATACAGAATAATGGCCCCACACAGTCCTCCATACAGAATAATGGCCCCACACAGTCCTCCATACAGAATAATGGCCCCACATAGTCCTCCATACAGAATAATGGCCCCACATAGTCCTCCATACAGAATAATGGCCCCACATAGTCCTCCATACAGAATAATGGCCCCACATAGTCCTCCATACAGAATAATGGGTCCCACATACTACTCCATACAGAATAATGGGTCCCACATACTACTCCATACAGAATAATGGGTCCCACATACTACTCCATACAGAATAATGGTCCCCACATACTACTCCATACAGAATAATGGTCCCCACATACTACTCCATACAGAATAATGGGCCCCACATACTACTCCATACATAATAATGGGCCCCACATACTACTCCATACATAATAATGGGCCCCACATACTACTCCATACATAATAATGGGCCCCACATACTACTCCATACAGAGTAATGGGCCGTACATAGTCCTCCATACAGAATAATGGGCCCCACATAGACCTGCCTACAGTATAATGGTCCCCACATAGACCTGCCTACAGTATAATGGTCCCCACATAGACCTCCATACAGTATAATAGGGCCTACATAGTCCCCTATACAGAATAATGAGCCCCACATAGTCCCCTATACAGTATAACGGGCCCCACATTATCCTCCATACAGAATAGGCTCTACATAGTCCTCCATACAGAATAATGGGCCCCACATAGCCCTCCATACAGAATAATGGGCCCCACATTATCCTCCATACAGAATAGGCTCTACATAGTCCTCCATACAGAATAATGGGCCCCACATAGTCCTCCATACAGAATAATGGGCCCCACATAGCCCTCCATACAGTATAATGGGCCCCACATAGCCCTCCATACAGAAAATTGGGTCCCACATAGTCCTCCATACAGTATAATAATAATTTTTATTTATATAGCGCCAGCATATTCTGCAGCACTTTACAATTAAGCGGGGACATTTACAAACAATAAATTCAATACAAGATGAGACAGTTTAAACAGTTACATCAGGAGTGAGGTCCCTGCTCGCAAGCTTACATTCTACAAGGAAATGGGGGAACACAATAGGTGGAAAGTGCTTGTTATTTCAGGTCTGGCAATTATAATAAGTCGGGTTTATCATATAAAGCTGTATGATCCGGTCATCAGCCTGTATGTTCAAGTGCAATACTCAATTACCTAGTGCAGTTATCGTGTGCATGGAGGGTGTAGAGACAGATGAACAGTAGGGAGCAGATTCTGAATAGTATTTAGGAGGGAACAGGAAAAAGTTAGTTTACTGGGTATTTGAGATGGTAGGCTTGTTTAAAGAGATGGGTTTTTAAAGCGCGCTTGAAGACATAGGGGCTAGGCATCAATCGGATCGTCTGGGGTAGAGCATTCCAGAGAACTGGCGCAGCAGGAGAGAAGTCTTGGAGACGGAGGTGCGAGGTTCGGATTATGGGGGATGTTAGTCTTAGGTCATTTGTGGAACGGAGGGCACGTGTAGGACGATAGACTGAGATGAGAGAGGAGATATAAGGTGGTGCAGAATTGTGGAGAGCTTTGTGGGTGAGAGCAATGAGTTTATATTGGACCCTATAGCGAATGGGTAACCAGTGTAATGACTGGCACAAGGTGGAGGCATCGGTGAAGCGGCTGGACAGAAATACGACCCTGGCTGCCGCATTCAGGACAGATTGGAGAGGGGAAATTTTGGTAAGAGGGAGACCGATCAGAAGAGAGTTGCAGTAGTCCAGACGAGAGTGAATAAGAGCGACAGTAAGAGTTTTAGCAGTTTCAATAGTGAAAAAAGATCGGATTCTGGAGATGTTTTTAAGATGCAGGTGACAAGAGCGAGTGAGTGATCGGATATAGGGAGTAAAGGAAAGGTTAGTATCGAATATGACCCCAAGGCAGCGGGCATGCTGCTTGGGAGTTATGGTTGAACCTTTCAAGGTAATTTCGATGTTAGGTAGAGTTAGGTTAGTAGAGGGGGGAAACACAAGAAGTTCAGTTTTGGAGAGATTCAGTTTAAGATAGAGGGAGGACATGATGTTAGACACAGCAGACAAACAATCCTTGGTATTTTGTATTAGGGTAGGGGTGATGTCAGGGGAAGAAGTGTATAATTGGGTGTCGTCAGCATAGAGATGATACTGGAACCCAAATCTGCTGATTGTTTGCCCCACATGTCCTCCATACAGCAGAATGGGCCCCAACATAGTCCTCCATACAGCAGAATGGGCCCCTACACAGTCCTCCATACAGCAGAATGGGCCCCTACACAGTCCTTCATACAGCAGAATGGGCCCCTACACAGTCCTCCATACAGCAGAATGGGCCCCTACACAGTCCTCCATACAGCAGAATGGGCCCCTACACAGTCCTCCATACAGCAGAATGGGCCCCAATATTTTCCACGTTCAGTTTAAATTTCTGGATTTTTATCGCTGAAACATGGAACAGATCTGGCTTTATTCTGCAGTGAGAACAAGCAAATGGAGCAGAAAAATGGTGTACTGTGGATTGCTTTTTAAGCAAATAACCAGAATTAAGATAACATTTTTTTCCCTGGCCCCTGATATCTTGGGCTATGTCTTCAAATATCTGTAAGAACAGCAGCAACAGGAACATTCAATGGACCCTCTTGCACTATATGCACTGCTGTCTGTCACATACACTGCCTGCCTAACTCCTGCTATCACCACTGGATATATGCAGCTGGATTAGTCCTCAGAAGGACTGTTAGTCCAGATGGATATATATATATCTGTTGTGGAATACCTATACTAACATAAACAAGCAAATCTCTCCCTAGCTCAGCAGCACCTCTTCCTACTCTGCCTGATTCCGGAGTGACTGGGATGAGCATGGCGGTGCCAGGTCTTATATACACCTGATGACGCTGTGCAGCCAGCCAAACACTGTAATGCCACAACCAACATGGCTACGGCATCACAGTGCATGGCAGACAATCCCTGCATGTTTATTGGCTCTCTAAATAGCGCCAAACATGCAGGGAGGGGACCCGAGCTCCCACCAAGCAACCCCGGAAATACTCGCCAAGCGCTGAGCTTGTCGAGCACAGTGATGCTCGGGCAAGCACAGAGCAGTGGCGAGCATGTTCGCTCATCAATAATTGTCAATGCTCATGAAAAGGGACAAAACTGGTTTCATCCTCTGAGCCACATTGTCTAACTGTTCAGCTAATCATGCTATTATTATATGGAGATCTAAATGTGGGAAACAGAGCGCACAATAGGGTGATACCCTATGGGGGGAGAGTAGGAGAGTCCTGGTTACACTCACCTGATGGAGTTGTGACAGGCACAACTCCTATGAAGGCATGAAGAAAACCAGCTGCTGCTGCCCCGTGGCTGGAAGATGAATCCTCCAGGAGATATTGGATCCAGTTGGATAAACACGTAGGTGGGCTGCGCTGCTGAAGTGAATCAATTCTTCAGAGATGATGATGATGATGATGATGATGATAAAGGCTTTTTATTAACAACGCGTTTCAATGCCGCATCAACGTCTTTTTCAAGTAATAAAAAACAAATGTGTACAGCATGAGAATGGATGGGTTTTTAAAGGCCTAAAATGGATGCCAGTTACATAGGGAACACCCACAGGAACACCTAAACCAATAGGAAAATTAGGAAGGGGAGGGACGTTCAACTTGCAATTTTGAATAAATTAAAGTTGGGGGAAAAAAAAAAAAGGACCATCCTTAATACTGATAAAATGTAAACAGTTAAATGATTACAATGTGGGTGAAGTGGGATAAGAACCCAAGATGGGGCAGTGAATAGACACCAGTGAGTGAATATTTAACAGGTGAACCACCCAGGCAAATGTGGGAAAGGGGGCAAAGGAAAGAGGGGAAATGCACATATAAATGACACCACATACATAAAAGACGAATTGTGGAGGAGAAGCGATTGGAGTGTAGGAGAAATGTGATTAGAACCTGGGATTTGGCAGTGTATGGACATCAGAAGGGCAACATTTAACAGAGGAGCCATCTGGTGGATGAGGTGAAGGTGATACAGAAAAGGAACTATACTTATAAATGAATAAAAAGGACAAAAATGTTGTAAAGACTGCGGTTTGGAGTGCAGGAGAGTTAAAAAAGGGGGATGAAAAATGAAATGGGGATAATAATTTTCATAAATACAAGGAGGGAATAACTAAAAAAAAAAAAATCAAAAATTAATTTTCAAGAATGGATAAATTGAATCCAAGATCATGTGTATATTGATTATTTAGGATAAAACACATTGTGATATAGAATAAAAAATGGGGATATTAATAGAAATTATATTAAAATAACAATCAGAAAAAGTACCAAAGAAAATACATAAAAAAAGGATCTGTGGCCCTATGCAACGACTGTGCAGAGCTAAAACTAGAATAAAATAAATAATTAAATAAAAATCTCAGTAATTTCATTGAGTCCATAGGGTTTAAGGGTGCTGATCCCGTATATCCAATATATTTCTTTCCTCTTCAAGGTTTCCATAGGGTTTGGGAGATAAAGGGAAATGGATTCAATTGGTGTGATAGAAATGCCTGTGGCATTCTTACCGTGCACCAATGCGCAATGCCGGGATAAACCATGCTTCATGAAACCTTTTACAATATTGGACCGATGAGAGTTAAGCTTTCGGTGTAGTGTCTGGGTGGTCGTGCCCACGTACTGCAGGCCACATTGGCATTCTATGAGGTATATAATGAAACGAGATTGACAGCTCATATTTGACTTGATAGTAAAAACTTCACCTGTATGGTTAGATTTAAAAGTTTGGGTATTGTGTTTAATGCTGTTGCAACAAAGGCATTGTCTCGAAAAGCATTTGAAACTCCCATTTCTTTGTGAACGTTTATTGATGCATGTACCATTGGAGGTAGTGTGTTTCAGGCGGTTGGGGGCTAGGATGTTTCTCAGCGTAAGGGCTCGTCTGAAGGTAACCTTAGGCTGTTTAGGAATGAGAGAACACAGAATTGGATCTTTTAGAAGAATGTGCCAATGTTTGTGCAGTGAGTTCCGAATGGACTCATGTGCTGAATTAAAAGTTGTGATCAAATTACAATTAAAATCATCACCTGCACTAGCCTGTGGGACAGTTTTGGGCTGGATGCACTGTTTTTGTGATACATTCCTAGTTTTCTGATAAGCGCGCTTGATAAGCCCTTTGGGGTAACTTTGCCTATGAAAACGCTCATGCAGGATATTGGCTTGTAATTCAAAATCAACCTCATTACTGCAGTTACGTTTTATCCGTTGAAACTGATTAAAAGGGACATTTTCAAGCCACTTTTTATAGTGACCGCTGGAAAAATGGATATAACTATTGGCATCCACATCTTTAAAAAAAGTTTTAGTAATTACATGTTGTCCCTGATGAGAGATGGTGATATCTAAAAAGTTAATAAAATCTTTCCCTATTGTAGGAGTAAAAGTAATCCCCCAATCATTAGAATTAATATAAGATATTCTAATGATTGGGGGATTACTTTTACGTCCTGGTTGGATATAGTCAGAGGTGAGACTATAGGGTTGTAGTCCCATTAGGGGTCTGATATTGATAACTTTTAAAACAATACCACCTCGGATTGACAAGTGAATATTGTATGAATCTTCCTTAACTTCTGACAAAGATCCTTAGGAGACTGAACACTGTTAGGTTCAGTTGCGGCAGGTGATCGAAGATTGGGTAGGACACACACACAGATATAACTATATCTAGTGTCCGGAGAGCTGTGGACGAGAGCTCTCCTCCTTTCATCTTGGCCGTATGTGACTCCCTAAATGGGAGGGGTGAAGTCAATGAAACAGCAGCTGAGGCCGGCCGGACTCGTACTGTGCACAAATCAAGGATCTTTTGTCAGTTGAAAGGCAGCAGTGCAGTGATTAATCAATGTTTCCGTGGAGCAGAAAGAGTGTCTCTCCCGCAGGAGGGAGAGGATGTGATGACCATCATGGTCGGACGAGAGGGGAAAAAGTCATTTACGAATGCACCAAAAGTGTTTAAGGTGTTAAACTTTCCCGTGGAAGGGAAACTTCATCCTACATTGTGGGATGAAGGCATCTGGCAGAAAAGGGGTAGATTAGTTGACTGTGGATTATTGGAAGTTGCTGAAAAGTTTAGGAAAGTTGCACATGAGATTTGTGATGAAGGATATGTTGAAATAGAGGAGGAGATGAAGCCTGGTTATTTCATTTATCTTTATGTAAAGAAGGGAAAATTATCTAGCACTGTAACGATGACTGGCTGTTTTGTGCTACAAAATTAAGCTGATGGGGACAAGATAGAGGAGGAAGTAGGTTCCCCTTCCCGACTTATGTGTCCACAAACCGAATCTGAAGCCCCTAAAGAAGCATCCCATACCCCCACAAATGTAGCCGTACCCCAGCCCCTCAATCCGGAAACTGAGCAATTTTTACCTAAGAAGAGTAAATACCCTGCACTTCCCATTGGTGGCCAGCCACCATCATATAACCCAGATGGCTGGCTTTGTAATATGTGTTGGGCCACTAATCCAGGATGGCGCAAGACGTGCTATAATTGTGGAGCACGCAGACCCGATGCTGCAGCACCAGCCTTCCCATTACTTAACGATGACGGTGGGTATTATAAACCATTGCCCCCACCTGCCCCCGCCATGGTCCACACTCCATTCGGGGAGACCCAGGGTCCTTCGAATTCTACCCTATTCACCCTCTCCCAAACTGGGGAAATAGAACATGGACACAAGTACCAGGAGTTGACGTCTGTTTTACTGAATGGTCCTTCGGAATTCTCCACTATACTGAGAATAGGCATAGGGAGCATACCGCAACAGCAAGTTGGGATCATTGTAAATGCAGCAAATACGAGACTACAGCGTGGGGGGGGGGGGCTAGCTGCAGAAATGTGTCGTCTTGGGGGACCTGCAATACAGATTGCATCCAACGATCACATCCGTGACAACGGTCCGTTAAGAGAAGGAGAGGTGATGGCTACAAGAGCCGGACAGCTATCATGTCAGTATGTTATACATGCGGCGGGACCAAGATATGATCCCCTAGATGTACCCAGGTCACAACACCTGCTTACAGAAACAGTTCAGAACACCATAGCATACGCATCACAGCTTCATGCGGTCCCAACCCTAGCCCTGCCATTTATTTCCACTGGTATCTTTGGATATCCAAAACAGGATGCGGTCAAAATAATAGTCGAGACTATAAAACAATACATTGCCACGCATCCAACTAAATTGAGAGAGATAAGACTCTTGGCCATCGACAGGGATCTAGTCGATTATGCCGCTCAACTAATCAAACCCACGATCAGATCCGATATCTGGTCTCCCCCAGCGCTTCCCTACCTCCGAGATCTCCCATCAATCAGTACTCATGCTGATCTCCCCCCTCCCCCTGATTTCCCTCCACCTCCACCCCCACTCACAAAGTTGGAGGAAATGGAGGAAGCGGACCAGAATACCAGCCCACCCAAATATACCCCGTTTACCCCAGCACAGACGGATACTCTGTGTAATCGTCTCCCGGATCCCGAACATTCCCCCATGGCTTTTTACAGGGGCATGGCCACAAATAGAGAGATATATTCAACAACAAGGCAAAATCTTTTACACCTGCTTCGTGTAAAAGCCGGTGAAGGATATTATCCGATGATAGAGACTGCTATCCCATATAACAGAGCATTAGACTCCAATACGTATGAGAGTGGGATTGACTTCTGTCGAGCCCTTAAAATATGGGCTCAGGATAAGCTGGCTGATCAATCCACCACCCTCACAGATGTCACTCAAGAGAAGGGAGAGTCGGTTGAGAAGTTTTATGAGGGCCTTTTGCAGGTCTATAAGGACCTTGGGTTCTCCTTACATACTAAAACTCATTGCCAGCTGTTAGTGTCCGCCATAATCCAGGGTTTACGTACTGAAATCAAGGACGCGATATTGGCTGTATGGCCAGATGTTGAGTCAGCCACCCCAGGAGATGCCCTAAAAGTAGCAAAAAGCTTCCAGAAGAGTGTCGCCCGGACCGCTTCTGTGGCTAAGTCTAAATCCAAACCCGCTGCAGTGGCAGTTGCGGCACCCACAGTACCCGTAGCACAGTATCCCCCCTTGTCCCCCCAGTATCCTCCCTTACAGCCCCACTATTACCCCATGACAGTACCTGATCAGCGAGTAATGTATCCCGGGAGAAGAGCAGTAACGAATTCCCGTCTTCTGTGTTGGAGGTGTGACCGGGCAGGACGCTTCCAAAGGGACTGTCACACCCCTGCCAGCCAGTGCACCACCCAAGCCCCCCTATCTAGAAATAGGACGCCTGGCCCACGAGACTCACGAGAAAATGTCCCCCAGGACCGACCATTCTGAAATGGAGGCCAACCAGAGTCTGCCATCGTGATGCCCATAACCACCCCCGGGCTCTGTTCATCTGTAGTTCTCCCAGTAGGAAGGAATCCGGTGAAGTTCATGGTAGACACTGGGGGGGCCAACTCCATTTTAAAATCCACTGAACTGCCCCAGGGTCTTCCAGTCCAATTTTCTAATGACAATCTAATATTCATCGGTGTAGATGGCAGACCTAACAAACACACTCTTACCAAACCTATTCCGATTGGCCCATTTCCAGAAGTAATGGCACAATTTGTCATATCCCCGACCTGCCCGGTAAATCTTTTAGGGGCAGACCTCTTGTCTAAATTCCAATCCCGAATCCAATACCAGGACAATGGTCAGATGATCCTTACTTTAAAGAATCCAAACTCTGATGCACACATAGAGGAGGTCTGCATCTTACGGGCGCTACCCACGGTTATGATTAACATATCAGATACGAGTGGAAATCTCCCAAAAGATCCCAGGTTAGCTCCATACATAGAGGAAATCCCTTCTCATCTGTGGTCACAAGGCCCAGATGACATTGGGAGATTGCCGGTAGAACCAATACAGGTGTACCTCAAGCCTGAAGCGCCCTTTCCCAAGGTTCGCCAGTACCCGCTCACACATGCACAAGAACAAGGTCTACACCAGCAAATCCAGACCTTGTTAGAGAAAAGGGCACTAATCCCCTGCGTCTCCCCGTGCAATACGCCATTGTTCCCCGTAAAGAAAAGATCCCAACCGGGGCAGCCGCCCGCTTATCGATTGGTGCAGGATTTGAGGGCAGTAAATTCAGCGAAAGTCTTGGAAACTCCTGTGGTGCCTAACCCACATACACTTCTCTCACAAATACCATCTACCGCAGCCTGGTTTATAGTAATTGATTTAGCAAACTCCTTTTTTAGCATTCCATTACACAAAGACTGTCAGTTTCTGTTTGCATTTACTGTACATATCAGGGCAGGCAATTGACTTGGACGGTGATGCCGCAGGGTGCGCAGAATAGCCCTAATCAGTTTGCAAAGAACATGTCTAGCTGTCTGCTGCCGTGGCAGCTGGACAACTCTGAGGTAGTACTATTACAATACGTGGATGATCTTCTCTTGTGTGCCCCCATGGAGCAAATGTCCATCAGGGCCAGTGTTAGCCTCCTTAAGCATCTGGCAAAACTGAATTGTCGAGACTCAGCCTCGAAATTTCAGTTTTGCCTCGATCAAGTGGTTTTCTTAGGCCACTGCCTTACTCAGGGTGCCAGACATCTCACAGAAGAAAGAAAGATGGCCATCTACCTGCTACCATTCCCAAAAGATCCCATAGAGCTGCAACGGTTCCTTGGACTATGCACATACTGCAGACAATGGATCCCAGACGCCTCACGTCTGATGCAACCCCTATATGATGCATTAAAAGAAGACACTCTGGCTGATGTAAACAACAAGGACCACCAAGAACTGCTGCAACAAGCCTTTGAGCAACTAAAATCAAGGATGACAGCCCCTGCCCTTGGAAATCCGGACTATGCTCAACCTTTCCATTTGTATGTCTCTGAGACGGGAGGGCATGCAGCCGGGGTACTCACGAAGAGACACTGTACAAACCAGCGCCCGGTCGGTTATTACTCAGCGCATCTGGACCCAGTAGCCAGGGCCTCCCCCAGCTGTCTACGAGCGGTTCACGCCACACAGCAGTTACTTGAGAAGACAGCGGACATCATCCTTGGACATGAGACTCACATTTATGCTCCACACGATATTGTGGCTGTTTTGGCTTTACAGCAACCTAAACATGTGTCCACACAGAGACACCTGTGGCTGCAGTGTTCGTTGATTTTGCCAGAAAATGTGAAGTTACACCGGTGCACCACCATCAACCCGGCCACCCTGCTACCAGCACCTGAAGGAGAGGGGAAAGAGTCAACTCCACTTGTTTTAGTGGGGGAAGTACCCTTGGATGATCCAGAACTTACGTTATATACGGATGGATCCAGATATGTTGACACCTCTGGCAGGCTTCATACTGGATATGCTGTCACAACTGAAGATACATTGGTAGAGGCTGCAGCTTTATCACCGCCAAGAAGCTGGTCTCTGAAGTTGTTTGCCGGTATGGAGTCCCAGAAGTTATCGAAAGTGATCAAGGACCAACCTTTTCCTCATGCGTATATCAAGAAATACTTACCATGATCGGATCAACAGTGGCGTTACATACTCCTTACCATCCACAGTCAAGTGGCAAGGTGGAGAGATTGAATGGCACACTGAAAAGGCAATTGACCAAAATGATGCAGGAGACTACGGCCCAGTGGCCTGAGCTCCTTCCCATTGCACTATATCACATACGCACCACCCCCATAGGGAAACACAAACTGTCACCCTATGAGATACTATTTGGGTCGCAACTAGAGATGAGCGTTGTTCTACTCGAACTGTTCGCCAATCTCAAATTCGAGCTGTTTTGGGCGGTGTTCGAGCCGTTCGGCGAACACGAACAATTTGAGAAAAATTCGGCTGTTCGAGGTTATGTTCGATAACTGTTCGTGCACCAAAATCATAACTGGATTTTTTCTCAGTAATGATGAAAATTAATGTTAATACGCAGTTTGAGTGTACAGCGGGGTGGGGGGAGGGGCAGGGGATGGATCTCTGCAGGAACAATGAAGATCTCCATTTTTTTTTTCTCTTTCCCGCATTTACAGTGGGGAGGTGCAATCTGTCAGCCTATCAGCAGCGCACACACGGAGCGAAGTGCTTTTTTTCACACAAGCAAGGGCATGTGTCATTGGCAGTGTATGTCACATGTCCTTGCCCTATAAGACCAAGCCATTTTCTCACTGCTGCAGCTGCGTGTTAGACGGCACCGCTGTTGCTGTGTGCGCTATACCTTGTTAATTTCAAGCCAATTTTCGCACAAATCTACAGATAGCTTGGGAGTAGGGAATAGTTGTGATTGCAGTCCTTTTAAGGACTAGGTTACAGCATTTCCTACGACTTTTATCAGGCAGGTCTGTGCTCTTAAATAGATAGATTGTGGGAGTAAAGACTAATTGTAATTGGAGTCCTTTTCAGGACTAGGTTACATCAGTTCCTATCAGTTTTTGCCAGGCAGGTCTGTGCCAGTGCTGTGCAAGTTTTTTTCACAGCATTTGGCTGAATCTAGCAAAGCTAATCCTTTTTGGCCTATTGCAGAGTGTGTTAGTCAGTGGAGTAGCCTATCTGTGTTGCAAGATATACCACCTGTGTATAGAATACCAATTTTTTTACTGCACCTAGTGAAGTAAAATCTTTTGGGCATAGCATCATTCTATTAGTCCATCTATACTGACCTCCATCAGGTTGCAAATTGAATATAATTTTTTTCTGCATCTAGCTCTGAAAAAATATTGGGCTTCTAGCTGTGTGTGGGACTTGTTGTATTAGTCCATCTATACTGACCTCCATCAGGTTGCAAACTGCATATATTTTTTTCTTCATCTACCTCTGAAAAAATATTGGGCTTCTAGCTGTGTGTGGGACTTGTTGTATTAGTCCATCTATACTGACCTCCATCAGGTTGCAAACTGAATATATTTTTTTCTGCATCTACCTCTGAAAAAATATTGGGCTTTTAGCTGTGTGTGGGACTTGTTCTATTAATCCATCTATACAGACCTCCATCAGGTTGCAAACTGAATATATTTTTTTCTGCATCTGCCTCTGAAAAAATATTGGGCTTCTAGCTGTGTGTGGGACTTGTTGTATTAGTCCATCTATACTGACCTCCATCAGGTTGCAAACTGAATATATTTTTTTCTGCATCTACCTCTGAAAAAATATTGGGCTTCTAGCTGTGTGTGGGACTTGTTCTATTAATCCATCTATACAGACCTCCATCAGGTTGCAAACTGAATATATTTTTTTCTGCATCTACCTCTGAAAAAATATTGGGCTTCTAGCTGTGTGTGGGACTTGTTGTATTAGTCCATCTATACTGATCTCCATCAGGTTGCAAACTGAATATATTTTTTTATGCATCTACCTCTGAAAAAATATTGGGCTTCTAGCTGTGTGTGGGACTTGTTCTATTAATCCATCTATACAGACCTCCATCAGGTTGCAAACTGAATATATTTTTTTATGCATCTACCTCTGAAAAAATATTGGGCTTCTAGCTGTGTGTGGGACTTGTTGTATTAGTCCATCTATACTGACCTCCATCAGGTTGCAAACTGAATATATTTTTTTCTGCATCTACCTCTGAAAAAATATTGGGCTTCTAGCTGTGTGTGGGACTTGTTCTATTAATCCATCTATACAGACCTCCATCAGGTTGCAAACTGAATATATTTTTTTCTGCATCTACCTCTGAAAAAATATTTGGCCTTCTAGCAGTGTGTGGGACTTTCTCTATTAGTCCATCTATACTGACCTCCATCAGGTTGCAAATTAAAAATAATTTTTATCTGCATCTAGCTCTGAAAAAATATTTGGCCTTCTAGCAGTGTGTGGGACTTTCTCTATTAGTCCATCTATACTGACCTCCATCAGGTTGCAAATTGAATATAATTTTTTTCTGCATCTAACCCAGCCAATAGTTTTGGCCTAATACCACAGTTTGGCCACTCAGCTCTGCTCGGTTCCCATCCATTGTTTTTTTGTGCAAACAACTCCAGAGTTGTTAATTAGTTAACCACCAAAATGAGTGGAAAAAGGCCTGCTGCTGGTGGAAAGGGGAATAGGCGTGTTGGGAAGGGGAAAAAAGGTTGTGTCCGTGGGGTAGGTGTTAAAGCAACAGTAACATCTGCAGAAGAAAGACCATCTTCCAGCCAAACTAAAATGTCTACTTCTTTTAGCAGACAATGTGATAAGATCCCTTTCTTACGGCCACGCCAATCGCTACAAATTCCAGATGAGGCACAAAAACAGCAGGTGCTTCAACGGATATCAAGTGCTCCTTTAAGTGGGCTCTCCTCCACATCAACTTCAACATCACAAATACTCCAGTCCTCAAAGGTGTCACCCCAATCGCACTTGCTTCCTCACAGCTCCCAAATCTCCAGCTGCCCGTCTGAGTATGAGGTAGAACAGATGGTTGAGTCTGCAGAGCTGTTTACTCATACTATAGCCTGGGAATCAGAGGTCGACTCCAGCGCTTCTGTGAATCCAGACGAGGAAATGATCTGCACTGATGCCCAGAATCTTTATGAGTCGGATCCAGGACCAGACGCAGAAGGTTCTGACCATAATGTAGACCCTCATTCCCAAACTGTAACTCCTGTTGGTGGAGACAATGAGGAAGACGATGATAAGACTCAAATACCTGATTGGAGCGACAACTTTAGTTTTTTGTCAGGGCAGGAACAGGTTGGCTCTGAGGACGACGGGTGTGATAACGCACAGGGTGATGATGATGAGGTTGGAGATCCCACTTACTGTCAACCCACAGTCAGCCAAGAGATGAGGTCAGCAGAGGAGGTGGAGGAAGATGCTAGTGACGACGAGGTCAGGTTGCGCCTTCCTGGACAGAGACGTAGTACTGGAAGCACGTCAACAACTGCATCCTCAAACACAACTCTGCCTCTCACCACAAGTCGTGGTGGCTCTTCAGGTCGCATGGGTGCTAAGCCTTACATAGCCTGGGCATTTTTTCAGATCGATAAAGATGACCCAACTCGTGTTATCTGTAACATTTGTCAGCAAAAGCTAAGTAGAGGCCAAAAAATACATAGTTTGAGTACTTCATGCATGAACCGGCACATGGACATGAAGCATAAGTTGCAGTGGGAAGCTCAGTGTGCTACAATGCGGCCTAGCCGGCCGGGCCAACCACCGTCTGCCATATCTTGTGCATCCGCGGCCTCTTCATCCTCTGTGACTGGGGGGACAGCAGTCACACCTGTTTTGGGGCGCAGACCTGCCACCTCTTTACCCGCAACAGCCAGCGTGATTGGCAGGTCATCATTTTCTTTGGAGGTGGTAACACCAGCTGGTGTTGAGCGCTGTCCGACATCGATAGCACCACCTTTGGATCAAGGCAACCTAACATGTCCGCCTGCATCTTCCTCACAGACCGGCAGTTTGCCGGGGACACCCTTATCAACCCCGTCTAAGCACAATAGCCAGCCCTCGGTCCCTCAGATGTGGACAAGTAAAAGACCATTTCCTCCTAGCCATGAGAAAGCTAAGAGGTTGAATTTCACCATCTGCAAGTTCTTGGCTACAGAAATGCTGCCTTTCCGCCTGGTGGACACAGAGGATTTTCGAGACCTTATGTCCGTCGCAGTGCCCCAGTACCAGATGCCCAGTCGGCACTACTTCTCAAAGAAAGGTGTGCCTGCGCTCCACCAGCATGTCGCACACAACATCACCGCTTCTTTGAGAAACTCTGTGTGTGACAGGGTGCATTTCACCACAGACACTTGGACGAGTAGGCATGGACAGGGGCGTTACATGTCGCTGACTGGGCACTGGGTAACTATGGTGACAGCAGGACAAGGGGCTGCTGTCCAAGTCTTGCCGTCCCCACGAGTTGTGCGTCAATCCTCTTTATGTCAAAGTTCCTCCACTGCTTCTGCCTCCTCAACCTCCTCTCAGTCTTCCACCTGCACCCAAAGCCTGTCTGGTCATGCCACAAGCTTTCTAACTGCGCAGAAGGGATCATGCACACCTCCTTACTATGCTGGCAGTAGGGCTCAACGTCATCAGGCGGTTTTTACATTGAAATGTCTGGGAAATGTGAGTCACACAGCTGAGGAGTTGTGGTCAGCTCTGGAGAACCAATTTCATGAATGGTTGTCTCCACTGGACCTGAAACCAGGGAAGGCCGTGTGCGACAATGCTGCAAACCTGGGTGCGGCCCTTCGCCGGGGCAATGTCACACACGTGCCTTGTATGGCTCACGTGTTGAACCTGGTTGTCCAGCAATTTTTAGCCCACTATCCCAGACTAGATGGCCTTCTGCAGAGGGCACGGTCGCTGTGTGCTCACTTTCGCCGTTCGCATCCCGCAGCTCAGCGACTTACATCTCTACAGAAGTCGTTGGGCCTGCCACTTCACCGGCTAAAATGCGATGTGCCTACCCGGTGGAATTCAACTCTGCACATGTTGCAGCGACTGTGGCAGCACCGACAAGCCCTGGTGCAATACGTTCTGACGTATAGCCTGGGCCAACGAGATCCAGAGGTGGGGCAAATCACGCTGGAGGAGTGGTCTCAGATCAGGGACCTATGCACCCTTCTGCACAGTTTTGAAATGGCGACGAAGATGTTTAGTGCTGACGATGCCATTATCAGCATGACTATTCCGGTGATTTACATGCTGGAGCACATGTTAAACAGAATTCGGAGTCAGGTGGTGGCACAAGAGGAGGTGGAGGAAGTAGAGGAGGAGGAGTTGTATGCGGAAGGGCTAACATCTGCAAGGTCCAGACGGTCGGCAGCACCAAGGCGGCAGGCATGTGAGGGTGGGGGAGATGGTTTTACCAGGGCGCATGGTAGCAGCCAAACTAGTGAGGAAGGTGCAGGAGCCCAGGAAGAAGTGGAGGACGAACTGATGGAAGACTCATCAGATGAGGGAGACCTTGATCACATTTCTGTTGTGCGAGGTTGGGGGGAGAGGACAGAGGAAGGAAGCATGATTGTTACCTCGCCACCAACACAACAGGGACTTGGTGCTCCTGGATGCGCAACACACATGAGTGCCTTCTTGCTGCACTACCTGCAACATGACCCTCGAATTGTGAGAATTAGAAATAATCCTGACTACTGGGTTGCCACACTGTTAGATCCCCGGTACAAAAGTAAATTTGCAGAAATAATTCCTGCCATAGAAAGGGATGCACGCATGCAGGAGTATCAGCAGAGACTGTTGCAGAATCTTACATGTGCTTTTCCACAAGATACCAGTGGTGCACGTAGTGAATCTCACAGTTCCAACTTGCCAACCGTGGGACCGTCAAGTGTTCAGCACTCAAACCGTAACAGAACCACAGTATCTGCTGGTAACATCAATTTTGCGGAATCATTTCACCACTTTTTTAGCCCATCCTTTGCAAGGCCACAGGAGACAAGAAGTCTGACACATAGTCAACGCCTAGAGACGATGGTACAGGAGTATCTCCAAGTAAACATTGAAGCCACGACTGTGTCACTGGACCCTTGCTCTTTTTGGGCTTCCAATCTGGATAAATGGCCGGAGCTAGCCACTTACGCCTTGGAGATCTTGTCATGCCCCGCAGCCAGCGTTCTGTCTGAACGTGTGTTCAGCGCTGCTGGTGGTGTGCTGACAGATAAGCGCACGCGGCTCTCCACTGATAATGTAGACAGACTCACGTTCATAAAGATGAACAAATCATGGATCCGAAACGACTTTTCTACACCTGTGTCATCCTGGGGAGAGTAAAAGCTTGATGATTGGTTAAAATCACCCTACCAACCGTTTTAAGCTTTCAAATTACTAATCATGTTTATCTGTATCTTGGCTGGAAAATAATTTGGGCTTTGAAGCAGTGTGCAGCACTGATTCTATTAGGCCATCTATAATAAGCTCCACCAGATTTAAAATTACTAATCATGTTTATCTGTATCTTGACTGGAAAATAATTTGGGCTTTGTAGCAGTGTGCAGCACTGATCCTATTAGGCCATCTATACTAAAGCTTCACCAGATTTAAAATTAATAATAATTTTTAGCTGCATCTAGCCCGGAAAATAATTTTGGGGCTCCGAGATGCGCAAGACACATAAGTGCCTTCTTGCTGCACTACCTGCAGCATGACCCTCATATTGTCAGAATTCGAAGTAATCATGACTACTGGGTTGCCACACTCTTAGATCCCCCAAACTTTTCGATCAACCTTTTCATTTTAATAAAGACCAAAAAAATTGTCATTTTTGAAATTATAAGCATTAGCAGGTTGTTAGAAACTGAAATCAAACAGTTTTCAACTCAAAACTTTATTCTAGGTGATGTTACATTTTCACATAGGACCCCTTGTTCGAAAGGAGCTTCTGAACTCTCTCGTCCATTGAATTTGTCAGGTTTTGGATGGTTTCTGCTTCAATTGTTTTGCATGAGGACAGAATACCCTCCCAGAGCTGTTGCTTAGATGTGAACTGCCTCCCGCCATCATAGACACTCCTTTTAATGATGCTCCAAAGGTTCTGAATGGGGTAGAGGTCAGGGGAGCATGGGGGTCACACCATAAGTTTGTCCCCTTTTATGCCCATATCAGCCAGAGATGCAGATGTTTTATGTGCAGCATGAGATGGTGCATTATCATGCAGAAAAATGATCTTGCTGTGAAATACACGGTTCTTCTTCTTGAACCATGGCAGGAAGTGCGGTTTGAGAAAATCCACATACATTATGGAGTTCATTTTTAGCGCCTTCAGGGATCCTAAAGGGGGCCAACAATCTCTCTCCCCATGATTCCAGCCCAAAACATTACTCCACCTCCTCCTTGTTGGCGCTGTAGCCGTGTTTGCGTGGGGTGTCCATCAACCAGCCATCCTCCACTCCATCCATCTGGACCATCGAGCGCTGCACGGCACTCATCCGTGAACAAAACAGTTTTGAAATCAGTCTTCATGTAATGTTTGGCCCACTGGAGCCGTTTCTGCTTGTGTGAAGTGGATAGAGGAGGTCGACAGGATGGCGTATGCACAGCTGCAAACCTCTGAAGGACCCTGCATCTTGTTGTTCGGGGGACGTTGGAGGCACAAGCAGCTTCAAAAACTTGTCTGCTGCTATGACAAGGCTTTTTTGCCGCTGCTCTTTCAACCTGACGTAATTGCCTGTAGGAAAGAGTCCTCAATTTGCCCTTATCAGCACGCACACGTGTGTACTGTGAATCAGCTACATACTTCTTGATTGCCAAGACACTTCGTCCTGATCATCGCACAATGTTGATTGTAGTCATGCCTTGACCTAAACACTCCATAATTTGTTGCTTCTCAGCAGCCGACACATACTTTTTCTTTCCCATTTTGGCAGAAAATGTAGGCTGCTTAATAATGTGAGACAGCCTTCTTAAGTAGTCTTGCCTTTCATTGGACACACCTGCCAAACTAATTAGCACAGGTGTCTGCAATTGCTTACAATGATATAAAGAGCCCTGACACACATCACCATCAATGAGTTTAACTGACAAACAAACAAATTCTTCCCTTATCACTCCTAAACACTTTTTGCATAATAATTTGGAACACAGTGTACATGTGCTTTTCCACAAAACACCAGTGGTTCACGTAGTGAATCTTACAGTTCTAACTTGCCAACCGTGGTCTGTATGGAGTTGTTCAATAAAGGGCCCAAAATTAAGATAACATAGATGGGAGAGGTCTCTATGAATAGGAATTCCTAAGTATTTGATACCCTGTGAGGGCCAGGCAAAGGGAAAGTTGGACTGGATGGAATCCTATATGGATTTGGGGAGGGAGACATCGAGGGCCTCAGACTTCGCTGCATTGATTTTAAAATTTGACCATGTAACAAAGTGATCTATTTCAGCCATAACAGCATGGATGGATATATGTGATTGAGTGATATATACTAGGACATCAGCAGCAAATAGAGAGCACTTGTACTCGGTGCCTCCCACCTCAATCCACCTAATATTGGGGTTATGGCGAATTGATGAGAGCAGGTGCTCCGTCACTAGGATGTATAAGAGAGGGGACAGAGAACATCCCTGCCTTGTCCCATTGGTGATTGTGAAAGCTGATGAAAATGTTCTGACGCGCCCCCTGGGCCTTGGGACACCCAGAGCCGGACCCTTTTTGGTGGATGCTGGTGGTTGTAGTCTCCGTGGCGGCAACCCGGTTCCGTGGCTCAGGGCGGTCAAACCAGTGGCGGAACTATTTATGTAGTTTTGATGTTTAAATGTCCGACTACGCCACCCGTGGATTGCGGTCAGAGTGAACCGCCGCTCCAGGGCAGACCACTGAGGCTGGTGTTGTGGGTGCAGCAGAGCGTAGCATAACTCCCCACGGGAGGAGTATAGCCTCAGGGCAGTGTATGCGGAGGATGGGGGTGATGGTGCAGGGCAGCAGCAGTAATGACACGGAGTCAGTGATGCAGTCCAGGGCCTTTACTCACAGTTCTTATTATCCAGACCACGTCTGCAGGTAACGGCTGCCCACGTCGTACTGTGCTCACCAGGTGAGGGGCTCAGACAACTCCCAGATAACTTTGGAGTGCTTCACAGGACCCCCTTTGTGTGTCCTTTGTCTGGCCTTTCTTACCAACCCTTCTGTCCGGCTGCCTCGGGCCTCCTCTTGGTAAACTTGGCGCCAGTTTCCCTGACCCTATGTGGTGCCTTCCTAGCGGGTGTAGCGAGGGGCTGCGCCACATAAAATGTCACAGCCTCCTGTTTCTAGCTGAGGGTCGTTTCCTGCCTCCACTAGTTTCGGGGACCGGTCTCCCCCTTTGGCCTGACCCCTCCACGCAGGTGGATTCGGGCGTGCGGTGGCGACTCGCCCGTCCGCACCCCTGAGATCCCTTCGTTCCTCATTCCTGGAGCCTTCTCCGCTCCTCTTCCTTCCTTCTCCCTCTTCCAGGCCTGGGCCTCTGTTACTAGGCCCGCCTCCGGAGCAGAGCTCATGCAGAGCCCCTGCTCCCTGCCACTTCTGCTCAGACTTCTCTGCACTGAACTAAGATGGTGCCCACCTTTTATACTCCCTTCTCAATGCACCCAGGAACTGCTTCCTCCCTGCTCCTGCACTACAGGGTTCCCCTTCCTCAGTGTTCCCTCCCCCCACTCCAGCCAGGGACAGGGACTGTCGTGCCCATCTCAGGGGCATATTGGTCGCCCTGCCCCACGGCAATGTGGTGTAATGCATGCAGGTGTCGGGTCCTGATCCACACTACATCCTTAACTGAGAGTGAGATATCACACCTCTGGGTGAGGTGCAATACCTCTGTAGCAACCGAGCCCTCAGGGTGCTACAGTTCCATTTATCTTCAGCCTAGGTGACGTATTGTGATACAGGGCCGTGATTTTGGCTATAAAAGGGTCCCCTAGACCCCTACCCCAAGCTTTTTAAGAGAATCATATATGGCGTGCCAGGAGACTCTATGGAATGCTTTCTCAGCATCCAACGAGAGTATCTAATTACAAATTTTTAACTGCATCTAGCCCAGGAAATACTTTGTGCCTAGTAGCAGGGTCTGCTAGTCAGCGGATTATCCCGGCTGTTAAGCAAGCTACACCACCTGTAGTTTGGACACTTCATTTTTTCAAAGGAAATGCTTCGGGACCACGGGATACTCAGTGATGAGCATCAGGAGGCACCCCAAGGCATAGGGGCTCGGACTGGCAGTAGGATGCCTTGCGGTGGACAGCCGAGCTCGATCCTTATAAAAGCTTTATAACTGCAGCAGCTTTAGTGGACGCTACTGGAGCTGGAATTACGCGGCTGCTGGCATGAGACTTGCCCTCCAAAAGATCCTTGTAAATGGATTTAAAGTGTATTCATTCAAATTAGAGAGACAATTTAAATTAAAAAGCTTAGAGCTGCCTCCACCACAGGGGGGCTCGCTCGACCCACCAGCGGACAGACACCAGTATTGGGAGAGGGGGGCTGGCCGTCAGGGTTCACCGCGGCTCTGGCACAAACCCGGCGACACGGAGGTGGCACGGGCAGGAGCGGACTGAACGTGTCGGCTTCTCACTTTTTGGATTTTAGAAGGGCATGACATGCCTATATCTGTGTCTCCCCCTCCTTTTACTCCTCCACCTCTTTTCTTTTCGCATGACTATATGTAATTGTCACTTTTCCATGTGTTAGTTGTGTCTTCTGAGCAGTTTGTCAGCTTTTGGACACCTTTGAAGGTGTTTTCTATGTGTTTCTATGTGTTTTTGTTTGCCTGCCATTGGTTTTAACGGTGTTCGAAGGTGTTCGACGAACAGTTCGACGAACAGTTCGGCGAACACACGGGTGTTCGACGAACCGAACCGAACTCGAACACTACGGGGGTGGCTCAACACTAGTCGCAACCAGCTATAGCTCGATTTACTCCACAACAATTATCAGAAGAAAGAGATCATGTTGGGCAATATGTGATTCAGCTTGCCAAAGCCTTAACTAACACCCATGCGTTAGTATCATCTTCTATTCCAGATCCAGCTGGTGCAGACGGTTGTCGTACCCTCAAACCCGGAGATTACGTGTATGTGAAGATGCATGTTCGGAAACACGGACTAGAACCATTGTATGATGGACCATACCAAATGCTCCTTACACCCCCAACAGCAGTAAAACTTGAAGGGAAGTCAGCATGGATCCATGATTCACACTGCAAACGCCAACCATCCTGAGATGTTTTATGATAATATGTATGGTTAGATTAGTCAATACCTGGAATAGCCTACAACAGAATAGTGACCCTTTTAATAATAAGTTCATTACTCACCACCAGATTTTGGTACAAGAATTGAGTCAATTAGAGAACAACCACATCAGTGACTGTTGGATATGTACTCACTCACCAGTTTCAACCACTAGTATGCCTTTTCTGGCGGTCCCAGTCACTCTGGAGGAATTACTAAACTGGCCCAATTGTAGCGATGCCCTTGCTAATAATGCTACTAAGTTTAGTAGATTATGGAACACCACTGTAGGTATACCAGTAGTTGGTTGGGTGGATCTCCCTTGGTGGCAAGGAAATCATACTGCCACTAGTAAACACCTACAATTTCTTGCCCTTAACGGAAACAGGTGGGTGCCCAGAAACAAGTCTTCCTTGACTAATTTAGGCTTCATACCAACTGAAGGTCTACAAATCAGTTTTAATGCTACCTCTAGTACGGCAGATGCTTTTAAACCATCATTGTTGGAAAGATACATTCATAATCACTCATGGGTACATGCAAATCTGTTTATAAAAGGTACCAATGACACATATTATAAAATATCTGGTAACATCCCTTGCAATGAATTTTCTGAATATAAGCCTAGTGATCCAACATGTAGCAATCTGGATGTTGGATACTGTAGCCCCCTGGGACAAATGCCTTCATGGTGTATGTTATCAAATAACACCGTTTTTATCGATTTGGTACATAAATTAGTATTACAGTACTCTACTTTATGGGATCTGCCATCAGCCACATATTGGGTCTGTGGGAATAAAGCGTATAAATAGCTCCCAGTCGCAGTAGGGGGGATTTGTACGTTGGCCCGACTAACTCAAGCCACTTATCTTATTCCCCATGGTAAAGTAGATATGAGAGCCATCCCTCTTCATACCATCTATAAACGTGCTAAGGACAACACCCCACGCCCATCAGGAAGACCTCATTTAGTACAAATGAGTATACCAATAAGATAGCCAGTACTGTCTTCCTCTACCCTATGGTTACACAAACGTGGGACAAATTAGTGGAAGTCACTGACTACTTAGATGACCAGATTTGGAGTATATTGGAAGTAATTAATACTACTGTTGCGGTGCAGAATCAACTTATTATAGTAGCTAATCAACATACTTTAGTGCTGGACTATTTGACAGCAGCTCAAGGAGGGATGTGTCAGGTTATAGGCCCAGCCTGTTGTCACTATATTGACCCCGACTCTACCATACGGTTAAAGACTAAAATGGAAGACATTAGGAAACTCAGGGAAGAATATAACAAACATAATGAATTGACCAAAGACAGTTGGTGGTCTGATACGTTTTCCTTTTAAAATTCTGCTAATTGGTTTAAAGGGATTGGTGGATGGATTGCTGGAATATTACAAGGAGTGTTACATATTGCTGCTTATATCTTGTTAATATGTTTTACTAAAACTAGTCTTTTATTGTATCCCAATTTGCATGAGGAAAACCTGCCAGTCATCAGAGAGCAAGGAGAACGCTGTCAACCAACATCCAGTGCTACTATACACGGACCTCCCAGATGTAACCAGCATTGAGGACCTGGACTGCAAGGGAATGATGACCTTCACCCGCACGCCCCGACCAACCTCACGTCTGAAGATCAGAGCTTTATGATTATATCAATGAGCAAGGGGGGTGGACATGCCGCAACAGCCTCAATTGGTAACAAGGGCACTAATTGAGTGAAGACCAATATTCCTCAGGCTCAAACCATTACCCTGGGAAAGCACCTCTATTGTTGATAATAACGTAATTTTTAGGGGGGAAATGTAAAGGACATATTGATACTATTCAGGCTATGGCAACTCCATTTTGTCTGCTTGCTTCAAAATCATGTTATTATACTCTTTGCATAACATACATTCTTTCCTTCTTTCCTCTTGATTCACATGCAACTTTCCCACACTAACCTTTTCTCTCAGGAACATTCTATGAGACACCCAGCTCCTGTTATCTAGCTAGTCTGAGCCGGGATGTACGACCTTGTAACTTTCCACCATGCACCGAACTAACGATAATATGACCATTTGTGTATTTCCGTAATAATTGTACTAACATTGGTTCAAGCTTGTAGTATGGGTGTAGGTGATTGGATATTAATAAACTCAAAACAATATAAAATGGTAAGTAGAAATAAACGGGGTTGGAGATTCTTGAATCCCCCCATACAGAGCTTTGCCTCCATCTGGTTTTCTATTGGATTGCAATCAACCTTGCAGCATAATAATTTGACACTCATTTGGTCAACCGTGAAGGGTCATTACTGCTCTCCCTCAACATGTACAGTCCTCTATGTCTCCTCCGTACAGTCCTCTATGTCTCTGCCATACAGCCCTCTATGTCTATGCTGTACAGCCCTCTTTGTCTCTGCCATACAGCCCTCTATGTCTCCGCCATACAGCCCTCTGTCTCCACCGTACAGCCCTCTGTCTCCACTGTACAGCCCTCTATGTCTCCACCGTACAGCCCTCTATGTCTCCACCGTACAGTCCTCTATATCTCCTCCATACAACCCTCTATGTCTCCTCCATACAGCCCTATATGTCTCCTCCATACAGCCCTCTTTGTCTCAGCTGTTTAATAGTGATTCTTGATTTCTTGTTGCTTTATGTTTTGGCAACTTTCATGACTATTTTTAGATTTCTCATATTGAAAATGTTGTTTTTTTAGTACTGGGGTAATATTCAGTATCATGTTGTAAATGTCCACATTTTAGCGTAATTTTGTCATTTGTTTCAACATTTTGAGCTGAATTATTTTAGCACAATCAATATATTTCATTCTTTATAGCCTATCAGTCTCACGCTCATGTCTCATGCATCTTTACAGCATCTCCAAAGTTTGCCCTTTATTTCTTGAATCTCAAAAACTTTTAGATCCCAATTTATGAAAGTGTCATTACCAGAAAACTGTCATAAAACACTTTCAAAAGTTTAAAATTATTGTTCAAGGCAAAGATGCGCCAAACAATTGTGATTTTTTTGCGTTTCCACAACACTTTCAGGTAGCCCCGCCAAAATAGGAGGAGTTGGGGAAGAGCCAGTGTAGAACGGGGCAGTGCTGTAGGACAGAGCGGTTCTGTAGGACGTGGCGGTGCTGTAGGTCTGGGCGGTGCTGTAGGACCGGGCAGTGCTGTAGGACAGGGCGGTTCTGTAGGACGAGGCGGCGCTGTAGGATGGGGCGGCGCTGTAGGACGGGGCAGCGCTGTAGGACTGGGCGGTGCTGTAGAATGGAGCGGTGCTGTAGGACGGAGCGGTGCTGTAGGACGGGGCAGTGCTGTAGGACTGGGCGGTGCTGTAGAATGGAGAGGTGCTGTAGGACGGAGCGGTGCTGTAGGACGGGGCGATGCTGTAGGACCGGGCGATGCTGTAGGACCGGGCGGTGCTGTAGGACGGAGCGGTGCTGTAGGACGGGGCGGTGCTGTGCCCGCCATCAAATTCTTCAAAATAGGAACCATTTCTTCTCCAGAAATATGACTGTAGTCCCTGACTGGAGTAACATTTCTGAAGAGGCAGATGGAGACGCACACCACTGATCAGATACATCATTAGGTGCTGTGCGCCTCTTAAAGAAATCAGCGAATCTTATTCATGCATGCTTTTCATTAAGACTGGTGAATGAGAAAGCGCTCACAAAATGATTAAAATAATTGTCTTAGTCATTTCTATGCATAGATTATCTATGCGCCTAAAGTGGCATAATCCTTCATGAATTTTCTCCCCCGGACTTCCACAAGCTTCCACAAGCCCAATTGTATCCAAATTTATACAATATATTCTTATTCATAAAAACACAGATGTCTCTGCCGGGTTCTCAAAATACTATTAATTGATTTACAAAGTTCTGTTTCTAACAATCCAAACGATACAATAGCTGCAAATATACAGCAGGTGAAATAAGTATTGAACACGTCACCAATTTTCCAAGTAAATCTATATCTAAAGGTGCTACTGACATGAAATTCTCACCAGCTGTTAGTAACAGCCCATCCAATCCAAACAGGCAAAGAAATCACACCATAGATGTACATATATTAAAATATGTGTAATTAAGAAAAAAATACAGAGGGAAAAAGTATTGAACACGCTTACTGAAATCTATTTAATACTTTGTACAAAAGCCTTTGTTGGTGATGAAGTTTCAAGACGCCTCCTATATGGAGAAACTAGTCGCAGGCATTGCTCAGGTGTGAGTTTGACCAATTCTTACACAAACACTCTTCACACCCTGAAGGTCCCGTGGGCTCCTTCTATGAACTCTGAGCTTTAGTTCCTTCCATAACTTATGCAATTTTTACTGAACATGGCAATATATATAATATAACATTTTGTTAGTAAAAATTAGCGGCAAAAGTTTCAGATACACGAGGGTAAATAGGTGGAACTGGACCCCAAAATTTATTGTGCATTTCTCCCAAATGCGGTGATGACCCATATGTAATCAGAAATTACTGTTAGCCAACATGTCAGGGCTGGGAAGGAACGGGCACTATTTGGGGTTTAGATCACAGATTTTGCTAGAATAGTATTCGGGCGCCATTTGCGGAGCCCCAAAGGTGCCAGAACAGCAGAAAAGCCCCAAAGGTGCCAGAACAGCAGAAAAACCCCAAAAGTGACCCCGTTGTAGAAATTGCACCTCTCAATGAATTCATCTACAGCTCAATAACTATTTTATAACATCCACGCTGTGCTTTATTCTGGAGAATTGCAAATCTGCCAGTTTAGTGCCCATACATTGTGCACCTATAATTGTCGTGCCCCCATATATTGTAGTGCCCCCATACATTGTGCCCAGCTTGTTCTATTGGGGACACCCCGTAAATTGTTAAGTGCGCTCTCCCCGCTACAATAATGCCAAACATGTGGCCGTTTACTACGGTTTAGGCACAAGGATGGGGCTTTTGGATTTAGGAGCGCAGATTTCATTGGATTTTATTTGAGGGGGGAGCCGTTGCATTTCCATAGTCTTTGTTCTACCAGTAACGTGGGACCCCCTATAGTTCCACTGACAGATGACGGACCTGAGTGGGGGATGGTTGTAACGGGTCTGGGAGGTGGAACCTCTGAGCAACTATACAAGGGGGCGGTTCTTGTAAGGAAGCGGGTGGCTCCCAGGGAAGACGGGCAGGTAGTCACGGCAAGTGACAGGGACAGTCTCTGAGTAGAAGGGCAGGTAGTCACGGCAAGTGACAGGGACAGTCTCTGAGTAGAAGGGCAGGTAGTCACGGTAAGTGACAGGGACAGTCTCTGGGTAGAAGGACAGCAGGCGGGTGGCTGGTGAGCGCTCCCAGGTGAGCGGGCGAGAGTCTCTGGACAGGCAGGTGGTCACGGCAAGTGACGGCAGAGCCTCCAGGTAGGCTAGCAGGCAGGTAGCAGGCGAGCGCTCCCAGGTGAGCGGGCAAGAGTCTCTGGACGGGCAGGTGGTCACGGCAAGTGACGGCAGAGCCTCCAGGTAGGCTAGCAGGCAGGTAGCAGGTGAGCGCTCCCAGGTGAGCGGGCTGGCTGGTCCATAGACAGACTGACAGGTGTCGGAAGGCAGACCGTCGGACCGCAGGCTTGCAAACAGGTAAGCGGATATCAGGCAAGTATCAAGCAGGAATCTGGCAGGTGACTGGCAGGTAACTGGTAGCGGGACCTGAGGTCTGAAGCAGAGTGAAGGCTTTGCAACAGCATTGCTCGGGCACCTATATTTTGGAGGAGGTGCCTTATATATGGTGAAGTCCTCCGGCCATTGGCCGGGGACTCCTTAGGAAGACGTGCGCGGCCCCTTTAAGAGAGGGGGAGCGCGCACGCCCTAAGCACCGTGGCCGGGAAGCAGCGCGCGCTGCCAGCAGAGCGGGAGGAAGACGCCGGGCACGGAGCGGAGAGGTGAGGGGAACAGCGTCCCTGCCTAGCAGGAGGCAGGGACGCCGACGCTACAGTAACCCCCCCTTTAGGCCCCCCCTTTTTTAGGCCAGAGAGAAATTTATCAAGGATGAGAGGGGCATGGATGTTCTCCCGGGGCTCCCACGTTCTCTCCTCAGGACAAAACCCCTTCCAATCTACCAGAAAAAAGGTCTTTCCTCTTACCCTTTTGGTGGCCAGAATGTTCTCTACCTCAAACTCGTTCTCAGCGGAAACCGGAGCAGGGGGCGTACCTGTAGACTTGGAAAAAGAGTTAAGTACCACGGGTTTGAGGAGAGATACATGGAAGGAGTTAGGGATCCGTAAGTTGGCCGGGAGTTTCAATTTATAGGCCACCGGATTGATTTATTTGACAACTTCCAGTGGGCCGATGAACCGAGGCCCTAACTTGTAGGAGGGAATCTTGAGCCGGACATACTTGGACGAGAGCCAGACTTTATCTCCAGGACGGAATAGTGGAGGCTCCAGGCGTTTTTTGTCAGCGTGTTTTTTCATCCGCTCGGACGACTGAAGGAGTGCAGATCGGGTACTCTCCCAAATGGAGGAGAATTCGCTAATGAGAGATTCCGCAGCCGGATTGTCCACCGAGGTGGAGACGGGAAATGGGATCCGAGGATGCTGACCGAAGAATACAAAAAACGGGGATTTGGAGGAAGATTCGCTCTCGTGATTATTGTAAGAGAATTCGGCACATGGTAGGAGATCCACCCAGTCCGAATGGTGGGCATTAACGAAGTGCCGGAGGTAACTGGTCAGGATCTGATTGATCCGCTCCACTTGACCATTGGACTGTGGGTGGTAAGCGGAGGAGAAGTCCAGGGTGACGTCAAGCAGCTTACATGTGGCTCTACAGAAGCGTGAGGTGAACTGAACCCCACGATCCGACACGATGTGGAGGGGCAGACCATGGAGACGGAAGATGTGGAGGATAAAGTCTTTAGCCAGTTCGGGTGCAGACAGGAGACCCGGCAGGGGAATGAAGTGCGCCATCTTGGAAAAGCGGTCAGCGACCACCCAAATGACCGTACAACCGGCAGAGACAGGGAGATCCGTTATAAAGTCCATAGCTATATGCTGCCACGGGGCAGCAGGTACTGGAAGAGGAAGGAGGCGACCGGCTGGCAAGTGTCTCGGAACTTTGTTGCGGGCGCAGGACAAACAGGCTGAAACAAAGTCTATTACATCTAGAGATGAGCGTTGTTCTACTCGAACTGTTCGCCAATCTCAAATTCGAGCTGTTTTGGGCTGTGTTCGAGCCGGTCGGCGAACACGAACAATTTGAGAAAAATTCGGCTGTTCGAGGTTATGTTCGATAACTGTTCGTGCACCAAAATCATAACTGGATTTTTTCTCAGTAATGATGAAAATTAATGTTAATACGCAGTTTGAGTGTACAGCGGGGCGGGGGGAGGGGCAGGGGATGGATCTCTGCAGGAACAATGAAGATCTCCATTTTTTTTTCTCTTTCCCGCATTTGCAGTGGGGAGGTGCAATCTGTCAGCCTATCAGCAGCGCACACACGGAGCGAAGTGCTTTTTTTCACACAAGCAAGGGCATGTGTGATTGGCAGTGTATGTCACATGTCCTTGCCCTATAAGACCAAGCCATTTTCCCCGTCGCCACCATTTTCTCACTGCTGCAGCTGCGTGTTAGACGGCACCGCTGTTGCTGTGTGCGCTATACCTTGTTAATTTCAAGCCAATTTTCGCACAAATATACAGATAGCTTGGGAGTAGGGAATAGTTGTGATTGCAGTCCTTTTAAGGACTAGGTTACAGCATTTCCTACGACTTTTATCAGGGAGGTCTGTGCTCTTAAATAGATAGATTGTGGGAGTAAAGACTAATTGTAATTGGAGTCCTTTTCAGGACTAGGTTACATCAGTTCCTATCAGTTTTTGCCAGGCAGGTCTGTGCCAGTGCTGTGCAAGTTTTTTTCACAGCATTTGGCTGAATCTAGCAAAGCTAATCCTTTTTGGCCTATTGCAGAGTGTGTTAGTCAGTGGAGTAGCCTATCTGTGTTGCAAGATATACCACCTGTGTATAGAATACCAATTTTTTTACTGCACCTAGTGAAGTAAAATCTTTTGGGCATAGCATCATTCTATTAGTCCATCTATACTGACCTCCATCAGGTTGCAAACTGAATATAATTTTTTTCTGCATCTAGCTCTGAAAAAATATTTGGGCTTCTAGCAGTGTGTGGGACTTGGTCTATTAGTCCATCTATACTGACCTCCATCAGGTTGCAAATTAAAAATAATTTTTTTCTTCATTTAGCTCTGAAAAAATATTTGGGCTTCTAGCAGTGTGTGGGACTTGTTCTATTAGTCCTTCTATACTGACCTCCAGCAGGTTGCAAATTGAATATAATTTTTTTCTGCATCTAGCTCTGAAAAAATATTTGGGCTTCTAGCGGTGTGTGGGACTTGGTATATTAGTCCATCTATACTGACCTCCATCAGGTTGCAAATTAAAAATAATTTTTTTCTGCATCTAGCTCTGAAAAAATATTTGGGCTTCTAGCAGTGTGTGGGACTTGGTCTATTAGTCCATCTATACTGACCTCCATCAGGTTGCAAATTGAATAAAAAAATTTTCTGCATCTAGCTCTGAAAAAATATTTGGGCTTCTAGCGGTGTGTGGGACTTGGTCTATTAGTCCATCTATACTGACCTCCATCAGGTTGCAAATTAAAAATAATTTTTTTCTGCATCTAGCTCTGAAAAAATATTTGGGCTTCTAGCGGTGTGTGGGACTTGGTCTATTAGTCCATCTATACTGACCTCCATCAGGTTGCAAATTAAAAATAATTTTTTTCTGCATCTAGCTCTGAAAAAATATTTGGGCTTCTAGCAGTGTGTGGGACTTGGTCTATTAGTCCATCTATACTGACCTCCATCAGGTTGCAAATTAAAAATAATTTTTTTCTGCATCTAGCTCTGAAAAAATATTTGGGCTTCTAGCAGTGTGTGGGACTTGGTCTATTAGTCCATCTATACTGACCTCCATCAGGTTGCAAATTAAAAATAATTTTTTTCTTCATTTAGCTCTGAAAAAATATTTGGGCTTCTAGCAGTGTGTGGGACTTGTTCTATTAGTCCATCTATACTGACCTCCATCAGGTTGCAAATTGAATAAAAAAATTTTCTGCATCTAGCTCTGAAAAAATATTTGGGCTTCTAGCGGTGTGTGGGACTTGGCCTATTAGTCCATCTATACTGACCTCCATCAGGTTGCAAATTAAAAATAATTTTTTTCTGCATCTAACCCAGCCAATAGTTTTGGCCTAATACCACAGTTTGGCCACTCAGCTCTGCTCGGTTACCATCCATTGTTTTTTTGTGCAAACAACTCCAGAGTTGTGAATTAGTTAACCACCAAAATGAGTGGAAAAAGGCCTGCTGCTGGTGGAAAGGGGAATAGGCGTGTTGGGAAGGGAAAAAAGGTTGTGTCCGTGGGGTAGGTGCAGAAGAAAGACCATCTTCCAGCCAAACTAAAATGTCTACTTCTTTTAGCGGACAATGTGATAAGATCCCTTTCTTACGGCCACGCCAATCGCTACAAATTCCAGATGAGGCACAAAAACAGCAGGTGCTTCAACGGATATCAAGTGCTCCTTTAAGTGGGCTCTCCTCCACATCAACTTCAACATCACAAATACTGCAGTCCTCAAAGGTGTCACCCAAATCGCACTTGCTTCCTCACAGCTCCCAAATCTCCAGCTGCCCGTCTGAGTATGAGGTAGAACAGATGGTTGAGTCTGCAGAGCTGTTTACTCATACTATAGCCTGGGAATCAGAGGTCGACTCCAGCGCTTCTGTGAATCCAGACGAGGAAATGATCTGCACTGATGCCCAGAATCTTTATGAGTCGGATCCAGGACCAGACGCAGAAGGTTCTGACCATAATGTAGACCCTCATTCCCAAACTGTAACTCCAGTTGGTGGAGACAATGAGGAAGACCATGATAAGACTCAAATACCTGATTGGAGCGACAACTTTAGTTTTTTGTCAGGGCAGGAACAGGTTGGCTCTGAGGACGACGGGTGTGATAACGCACAGGGTGATGATGATGAGGTCGGAGATCCCACTTACTGTCAACCCACAGTCAGCCAAGAGATGAGGTCAGCAGAGGAGGTGGAGGAAGATGCTAGTGACGACGAGGTCAGGTTGCGCCTTCCTGGACAGAGACGTAGTACTGGAAGCACGTCAACAACTGCATCCTCAAACACAACTCTGCCTCTCACCACAAGTCGTGGTGGCTCTTCAGGTCGCATGGGTGCTAAGCCTTGCATAGCCTGGGCATTTTTTCAGATCGATAAAGATGACCCAACTCGTGTTATCTGTAACATTTGTCAGCAAAAGCTAAGTAGAGGCCAAAAAATACATAGTTTGAGTACTTCATGCATGAACCGGCACATGGACATGAAGCATAAGTTGCAGTGGGAAGCTCAGTGTGCTACAATGCGGCCTAGCCGGCCGGGCCAACCACCGTCTGCCATATCTTGTGCATCCGCGGCCTCTTCATCCTCTGTGACTGGGGGGACAGCAGTCACACCTGTTTTGGGGCGCAGACCTGCCACCTCTTTACCCGCAACAGCCAGCGTGATTGGCAGGTCATCATTTTCTTTGGAGGTGGTAACACCAGCTGGTCTTGAGCGCTGACCGACATCGATAGCACCACCTTTGGATCAAGGCAACCTAACATGTCCGCCTGCATCTTCCTCACAGACCGGCAGTTTGCCGGGGACACCCTTATCAACCCCGTCTAAGCACAATAGCCAGCCCTCGGTCCCTCAGATGTGGACAAGTAAAAGACCATTTCCTCCTAGCCATGAGAAAGCTAAGAGGTTGAATTTCACCATCTGCAAGCTCTTGGCTACAGAAATGCTGCCTTTCCGCCTGGTGGACACAGAGGATTTTCGAGACCTTATGTCCGTCGCAGTGCCCCAGTACCAGATGCCCAGTCGGCACTACTTCTCAAAGAAAGGTGTGCCTGCGCTCCACCAGCATGTCGCACACAACATCACCGCTTCTTTGAGAAACTCTGTGTGTGACAGGGTGCATTTCACCACAGACACTTGGACGAGTAGGCATGGACAGGGGCGTTACATGTCGCTGAATGGGCACTGGGTAACTATGGTGACAGCAGGACAAGGGGCTGCTGTCCAAGTCTTGCCGTCCCCACGAGTTGTGCGTCAATCCTCTTTATGTCAAAGTTCCTCCACTGCTTCTGCCTCCTCAACCTCCTCTCGGTCTTCCACCTGCACCCAAGCCCATGCCACAAGCTTTCTAACTGCGCAGAAGGGATCCTGCACACCTCCTTACTATGCTGGCAGTAGGGCTCAACGTCATCAGGCGGTTTTTACATTGAAATGTCTGGGAAATGTGAGTCACACAGCTGAGGAGTTGTGGTCAGCTCTGGAGAACCAATTTCATGAATGGTTGTCTCCACTGGACCTGAAACCAGGGAAGGCCGTGTGCGACAATGCTGCAAACCTTAGTGCGGCCCTTCGCCGGGGCAATGTCACACACGTGCCTTGTATGGCTCACGTGTTGAACCTGGTTGTCCAGCAATTTTTAGCCCACTATCCCAGACTAGATGGCCTTCTGCAGAGGGCACGGTCGCTGTGTGCTCACTTCCGCCGTTCGCATCCCGCAGCTCAGCGACTTACATCTCTACAGAAGTCGTTGGGCCTGCCACTTCACCGGCTAAAATGCGATGTGCCTACCCGGTGGAATTCAACTCTGCACATGTTGCAGCGACTGTGGCAGCACCGACAAGCCCTGGTGCAATACGTTCTGACGTATAGCCTGGGCCAACGAGATTCAGAGGTGGGGCAAATCACGCTGGAGGAGTGGTCTCAGATCAGGGACCTATGCACCCTTCTGCACAGTTTTGAAATGGCGACGAAGATGTTTAGTGCTGACGATGCCATTATCAGCATGACTATTCCGGTGATTTACATGCTGGAGCACATGTTAAACAGAATTCGGAGTCAGGTGGTGGCACAAGAGGAGGTGGAGGAAGTAGAGGAGGAGGAGTTGTATGCGGAAGGGCTAACATCTGCAAGGTCCAGACGGTCGGCAGCACCAAGGCGGCAGGCATGTGAGGGTGGGGGAGATGATTTTACCAGGGCGCATGGTAGCAGCCAAACTAGTGAGGAAGGTGCAGGAGCCCAGGAAGAAGTGGAGGACGAACTGATGGAAGACTCATCAGATGAGGGAGACCTTGATCACATTTCTATTGTGCGAGGTTGGGGGGAGAGGACAGAGGAAGGAAGCATGATTGTTACCTCGCCACCAACACAACAGGGACTTGGTGCTCCTGGATGCGCAACACACATGAGTGCCTTCTTGCTGCACTACCTGCAACATGACCCTCGAATTGTGAGAATTAGAAATAATCCTGACTACTGGGTTGCCACACTGTTAGATCCCCGGTACAAAAGTAAATTTGCAGAAATTATTCCTGCCATAGAAAGGGATGCACGCATGCAGGAGTATCAGCAGAGACTGTTGCAGAATCTTACATGTGCTTTTCCACAAAATACCAGTGGTGCACGTAGTGAATCTCACAGTTCCAACTTGACAACCGTGGGACCGTCAAGTGTTCAGCACTCAAACCGTAACAGAACCACAGTATCTGCTGGTAACATCAATTTTGCGGAATAATTTCACCACTTTTTTAGCCCATCCTTTGCAAGGCCACAGGAGACAAGAAGTCTGACACATAGTCAACGCCTAGAGACGATGGTACAGGAGTATCTCCAAGTAAACATTGAAGCCATGACTGTGTCACTGGACCCTTGCTCTTTTTGGGCTTCCAATCTGGATAAATGGCCGGAGCTAGCCACTTACGCCTTGGAGATCTTGTCATGCCCCGCAGCCAGCGTTCTGTCTGAACGTGTGTTCAGCGCTGCTGGTGGTGTGCTGACAGATAAGCGCACGCGGCTCTCCACTGATAATGTAGACAGACTCACGTTCATAAAGATGAACAAATCATGGATCCGAAACGACTTTTCTACCCCTGTGTCATCCTGGGGAGAGTAAAAGCTTGATGATTGGTTAAAATCACCCTACCAACCGTTTTAAGCTTTCAAATTACTAATCATGTTTATCTGTATCTTGACTGGAAAATAATTTGGGCTTTGTAGCAGTGTGCAGCACTGATCCTATTAGGCCATCTATAATAAGCTTCACCAGATTTAAAATTAAAAATAATTTTTAGCTGCATCTAGGCCGGAAAATAATTTTGGGGCTCCGAGATGCGCAAGACACATAAGTGCCTTCTTGCTGCACTACCTGCAGCATGACCCTCATATTGTCAGAATTCGAAGTAATCATGACTACTGGGTTGCCACACTCTTAGATCCCCCAAACTTTTCGATCAACCTTTTCATTTTAATAAAGACCAAAAAAATGGTCATTTTTGAAATTATAAGCATTAGCAGGTTGTTAGAAACTGAAATCAAACAGTTTTCAACTCAAAACTTTATTCTAGGTGATGTTACATTTTCACATAGGACCCCTTGTTCGAAAGGAGCTTCTGAACTCTCTCGTCCATTGAATTTGTCAGGTTTTGGATGGTTTCTGCTTCAATTGTTTTGCATGAGGACAGAATACCCTCCCAGAGCTGGTGCTTAGATGTGAACTGCCTCCCGCCATCATAGACACTCCTTTTAATGATGCTCCAAAGGTTCTGAATGGGGTAGAGGTCAGGGGAGCATGGGGGTCACACCATAAGTTTGTCCCCTTTTATGCCCATATCAGCCAGAGATGCAGATGTTTTATGTGCAGCATGAGATGGTGCATTATCATGCAGAAAAATGATCTTGCTGTGAAATACACGGTTCTTCTTCTTGAACCATGGCAGGAAGTGCTGTTTGAGAAAATCCACATACATTATGGAGTTCATCTTTAGCGCCTTCAGGGATCCTAAAGGGGCCGACAATCTCTCTCCCCATGATTCCAGCCCAAAACATTACTCCACCTTCTCCTTGTTGGCGCTGTAGCCGTGTTTGCGTGGGGTGTCCATCAACCAGCCATCCTCCACTCCATTCATCTGGACCATCGAGCGCTGCACGGCACTCATCCGTGAACAAAACAGTTTTGAAATCAGTCTTCATGTAATGTTTGGCCCACTGGAGCCGTTTCTGCTTGTGTGAAGTGGATAGAGGAGGTCGACAGGATGGCGTATGCACAGCTGCAAACCTCTGAAGGACCCTGCATCTTGTTGTTCGGGGGACGTTGGAGGCACAAGCAGCTTCAAAAACTTGTCTGCTGCTATGACAAGGCTTTTTTGCCGCTGCTCTTTCAACCTGACGTAATTGCCTGTAGGAAAGAGTCCTCAATTTGCCCTTATCAGCACGCACACGTGTGTACTGTGAATCAGCTACATACTTCTTGATTGCCAAGACACTTCATCCTGATCATCGCACAATGTTGATTGTAGTCATGCCTTGACCTAAACACTCCACAATTTGTTGCTTCTCAGCAGCCGACACATCCTTTTTCTTTCCCATTTTGGCAGAAAATGTAGGCTGCTTAATAATGTGAGAGAGCCTTCTTAAGTAGTCTTGCCTTTCATTGGACACACCTGCCAAACTAATTAGCACAGGTGTCTGCAATTGCTTACAGTGATATAAAGAGCCCTGACACACATCACCATCAATGAGTTTAACTGACAAACAAACAAATTCTTCCCTTATCACTCCTAAACACTTTTTGCATAATAATTTGGAACTCTGTGTACATGTGCTTTTCCACAAAACACCAGTGGTTCACGTAGTGAATCTTACAGTTCTAATTTGCCAACCGTGGTCTGTATGGAATTGTTCAATAAAGGGCCCAAAATTAAGATAACATAGATGGGAGAGGTCTCTATGAATAGGAATTCCTAAGTATTTGATACCCTGTGAGGGCCAGGCAAAGGGAAAGTTGGACTGGATGGAATCCTATATGGATTTAGGGAGGGAGACATCGAGGGCCTCAGACTTCGCTGCATTGATTTTAAAATTTTACCATGTAACAAAGTGATCTATTTCAGCCATAACAGCAGGGATGGATATATGTGATTGAGTGATATATACTAGGACATCAGCAGCAAATAGAGAGCACTTGTACTCGGTGCCTCCCACCTCAATCCACCTAATATTGGGGTTATGGCGAATTGATGAGAGCAGGTGCTCCGTCACTAGGATGTATAAGAGAGGGGACAGAGGACATCCCTGCCTTGTCCCATTGGTAATTGTGAAAGGTGATGAAAATGTTCTGACGCACCCCCTGGGCCTTGGGACACCCGGAGCCGGACCCTTTTTGGTGGATGCTGGTGGTTGTAGTCTTCGTGGCGGCGATCCGGTTCCGTGGCTCAGGGCGGTCAAACCAGTGGCGGAACTATTTATGTGGTTTTGATGTTTAAATGTCCGACTACGCCACCCGTGGATTGCGGTCAGAGTGAACCGCCGCTACAGGGCAGACCGCTAAGGCTGGTGTTGTGGGTGCAGCAGAGCGTAGCATAACTCCCCACGGGAGGAGTATAGCCTCAGGGCAGTGTATGCGGAGGATGGGGGTGATGGTGCAGGGCAGCAGCAGTAACGACACGGAGTCAGTGATGCAGTTCAGGGCCTTTACTCACAGTTCTTATTATCCAGACCACGTCTGCAGGTAACGGCTGCCCACGTCGTACTGTGCTCACCAGGTGAGGGGCTCAGACAACTCCCAGATAACTTTGGAGCGCTTCACAGGACCCCCTTTGTGTGTCCTTTGTCTGGCCTTTCTTACCAACACTTCTGTCCGGCTGCCTCGGGCCTCCTCTTGGTAAACTTGGCGCCAGTTTCCCTAACCCTATGTGGTGCCCTCCTAGCGGGTGGAGCAAGGGGCTGCGCCACATAAAATGTCAGAGCCTCCGGTTTCTAGCTGAGGGTCGTTTCCTGCCTCCACTAGTTCGGGGACCGGTCTCCCCCTTTGGCCTGACCCCTCCACGCAGGTGGATTCGGGCGTGCGGTGGCGACTCGCCCGTCCGCACCCCTGGGATCCCTTCATTCCTCGTTCCTGGAGCCTTCTCCGCTCCTCTTCCTTCCTTCTCCCTCTTGCAGGCCTGGGCCTCTGTTACTAGGCCCGCCTCCGGAGCAGAGCTCATGCAGAGCCCCTGCTCCCTGCCACTTCTGCTCAGACTTCTCTGCACTGAACTAAGATGGTGCCCACCTTTTATACTCCCTTCTCAATGCACCCAGGAACTGCTTCCTCCCTGCTCCTGCACTACAGGGTTCCCCTTCCTCAGTGTTCCCTCCCCCCACTCCAGCCAGGGACAGGGACTGTCGTGCCCATCTCAGGGGCATATTGGTCGCCCTGCCCCACGGCAATGTGGTGTAATGCATGCAGGTGTCGGGTCCTGATCCACACTACATCCTTACCTGAGAGTGAGATATCACACCTCTGGGTGAGGTGCAATACCTCTGTAGCAACCGAGCCCTCAGGGTGCTACAGTTCCATTTATCTTCAGCCTAGGTGACGTATTGTGATACAGGGCCGTGATTTTGGCTATAAAAGGGTCCCCTAGACCCCTACCCCAAGCTTTTTAAGAGAATCATATATGGCGTGCCAGGAGACTCTATGGAATGCTTTCTCAGCATCCAACGAGAGTATCTACTTACAAATTTTTAACTGCATCTAGCCCAGGAAATACTTTGTGCCTAGTAGCAGTGTCTGCTAGTCAGCGGATTATCCCGGCTGTTAAGCAAGCTACACCACCTGTAGTTTGGACACTTAATTTTTTCAAAGGAAATGCTTCGGGACCACGGGATACTCAGTGAAGAGCATCAGGAGGCACCCCAAGGCATAGGGGCTGGGACTGGCACTAGGATGCCTTGCGGTGGACAGCCGAGCTCGATCCTTATAAAAGCTTTTTAACTGCAGCAGCTTTAGTGGACGCTACTGGAGCTGGAATTACGCGGCTGCTGGCATGAGACTTGCCCTCCAATAGATCCTTGTAAATGGATTTAAAGTGTATTCATTCAAATTAGAGGGACAATTTAAATTAAAAAGCTTAGAGCTGCCTCCACCACAGGGGGGCTCTCTCGACCCACCAGCGGACAGGCACCAGTATTGGGAGAGGGGGGCTGGCCGTCAGGGTTCACCGCGGCTCTGGCACAAACCCGGCGACACGGAGGTGGCACGGGCAGGAGCGGACTGGCCGTGTCGGCTTCTCACTTTTTGGATTTTAGAAGGGCATGACATGCCTATATCTGTGTCTCCCCCTCCTTTTACTCCTCCACCTCTTTTCTTTTCGCAAGACTATATGTACTTGTCACTTTTCCATGTGTTAGTTGTGTCTTCTGAGCAGTTTGTCAGCTTTTGGACACCTTTGAAGGTGTTTTCTATGTGTTTCTATGTGTTTTTGTTTGCCTGCCATTGGTTTTATCGGTGTTCGAAGGTGTTCGACGAACAGTTCGACGAACAGTTCGGCGAACACACGGGTGTTCGACGAACCGAACCGAACTCGAACACTACGGGGGTGGCTCAACACTAATTACATCCTTGTGCAGGGTAGGCCACCAGTAATGTCGGGTAATAAGCTGGAGGGTCTTTTTCTGACCGGCATGGCCAGCTAGTTTAGACGAGTGACCCCAGTGTAGGACCTTCTTACTGGGAGGGAAACTATTTAGATTCACGGGAGCCACCTGTATTACTCTGGCGGGGTCAATGATGTGCTTCGGTTCCTCCCCTAGATCAGACACCAGGAAGGATCGGGACAAGGCGTCGGCTTTGATGTTTTTGTCTGCCGGGCGAAAATGAAGAACGAAGTCAAAGCGGGCAAAAAACAAGGACCACCGGGCTTGGCGCGGGTTAAGTCTCTGGGCGCTCTGGAGGTAAGCCAAGTTCTTGTGGTCAGTGTAAATTATTACCGGGTGAAGAGCCCCCTCGAGCAGGTAACGCCACTCCTCCAGTGCCAGCTTAATAGCCAATAACTCTCGATCTCCTATAGAATAATTGCGCTCAGAAGAGGAGAAGAGTTTGGAGAAGAAGCCGCAAGTTACCATTCTTCTGGAAGGCGACTTTTGGGTAAGTACCGCTCCGGCTCCCGAGGAGGAGGCGTCAACTTCCAGGAAGAATTGTTTGTTGCCGTCCGGACGATGCAGCACCGGGGCGGAAGAAAAAGCCTGTTTTAAGGAAAGAAAGGCTTCCTCTGCTTCGGGCGGCCATTCTCTGGGATTAGCGCCCTTATGGGTGAGCGCAGAGATTGGGGCAGTCCGGGAAGAGAAGTGCGGTATGAAGAGGCGGTAGTAGTTGGCGAAACCCAGGAACCGCTGAATAGCTTTCAACCCCTCTGGTCGGGGCCACTTCTGGATGGCAGACAGTTTCTCAGGGTCCATTTGTAAGCCGGTCTGAGAGATTATGTAGCCCAGAAACGGAAGCGAGGTCTGCTCAAAGAGGCACTTCTCATATTTAGCGTAGAGATGGTTCTGCCTGAGCCTGAGCAGAACCTGACGAACATCCCTCCGGTGTGTGGGGAGATCCGGAGAGAAGACCAAGATGTCTTCCAGGTACACCACTACGCAGGAGTAGAGAAGGTCCCGGAAGATGTCATTGACCAACTCTTGAAAGACGGCGGGAGCATTACAGAGACCGAAGCGCATTACCAGGTATTCATAGTGGCCGTCCCGGGTGTTAAATGCCGTCTTCCATTCATCCCCCTGACGGATACGGACCAGGTTATACGCCCCACGGAGGTCCAGCTTGGTGAAGATTCTAGCCCCCCTCAGACGGTCAAATAATTCCGGAATGAGCGGAAGGGGGTATTTATTCTTCACCGTGATCTGGTTAAGGCCTCTATAGTCTATACAGGGACGGAGTGAGCCGTCCTTCTTTTTGACAAAGAAGAAGCCTGCTCCCGCCGGGGAAGTAGATTTCCGGATGAATCCCCGGGCCAGATTCTCCTCAATATATTCTGACATGGATCAGGTCTCAGCAGCGGACAAAGGGTAAATGCGCCCACGAGGAGGAGTAGCGCCGGGCATCAGGTCGATTGGGCAGTCGTATGGTCTATGAGGGGGTAATGTCTCTGCCTCCTTTTTATTAAAGACGTCCGCATACGACCAATAAGGAGCCGGAAGACCAGGTAGATTGGCTGGAGTAGGAGAAGGACGGACAGGATGGACGGGAACTAAACAAGTCTTATGGCAGTCCTGTCCCCAGCGAAGGACCTCTCCGGTCTGCCAATCAAGCACAGGTGCATGTTTCTGAAGCCAAGGTAGGCCTAGTAAGAGGGCGTGAGAGAGTCCAGGCAGAACATGAAAGGAGATGCACTCAGAATGCAGCATTCCCACCTGTAGAGTTAGAGATTCGGTGATGAGTTGGATGGGATGTGGTAAGAGGCCCCCATCCACGGCGGCGACAGATAAAGGTACGGCCAGAGGTTTGGTGGGAATGCAGTATTTTTCTACCAGGGATTGAGAGATGAGATTTCCAGCAGCTCCTGAGTCAAGTTGAGCCAGTTCAAAATAGCGGTTCTCTCTGCAGATGATTGAGACTGACAGCATCAGGGATGAAGAGGGTTTATTTTTGTATAGGGCGACCTCTCTGAGCGATCCTAGACACAGGCCTCTCTGGGCAGGAACGGATCCGGTGCTCCTTGCTGCCACAGTAGAAGCAGCTCCCCTCGGCACGGCGTAAGTCTTGACGGGTTTTGACCATCTTGGTCTGGTCGACCTGCATAGGCTCAGGTGAGTGTGCCTGGGGAGTAACGGAGGGAGTGACGGGTTTCTGGTAGATAGGGGCTAGACGTGGAAATAGAGATGAGCGTTGTTCTACTCGAACTGTTCGCCAATCTCAAATTCGAGCTGTTTTGGGCGGTGTTCGAGCCGTTCGGCGAACACGAACAATTTGAGAAAAATTCGGCTGTTCGAGGTTATGTTCGATAACTGTTCGTGCACCAAAATCATAACTGGATTTTTTCTCAGTAATGATGAAAATTAATGTTAATACGCAGTTTGAGTGTACAGCGGGGTGGGAGGAGGGGCAGGGGATGGATCTCTGCAGGAACAATGAAGATCTCCATTTTTTTTTTCTCTTTCCCGCATTTACAGTGGGAAGGTGCAATCTGTCAGCCTATCAGCAGCGCACACACGGAGCGAAGTGCTTTTTTTCACACAAGCAAGGGCATGTGTCATTGGCAGTGTATGTCACATGTCCTTGCCCTATAAGACCAAGCCATTTTCCCCGTCGCCACCATTTTCTCACTGCTGCAGCTGCGTGTTAGACGGCACCGCTGTTGCTGTGTGCGCTATACCTTGTTAATTTCAAGCCAATTTTCGCACAAATCTACAGATAGCTTGGGAGTAGGGAATAGTTGTGATTGCAGTCCTTTTAAGGACTAGGTTACAGCATTTCCTACGACTTTTATCAGGCAGGTCTGTGCTCTTAAATAGATAGATTGTGGGAGTAAAGACTAATTGTAATTGGAGTCCTTTTCAGGACTAGGTTACATCAGTTCCTATCAGTTTTTGCCAGGCAGGTCTGTGCCAGTGCTGTGCAAGTTTTTTTCACAGCATTTGGCTGAATCTAGCAAAGCTAATCCTTTTTGGCCTATTGCAGAGTGTGTTAGTCAGTGGAGTAGCCTATCTGTGTTGCAAGATATACCACCTGTGTATAGAATACCAATTTTTTTACTGCACCTAGTGAAGTAAAATCTTTTGGGCATAGCATCATTCTATTAGTCCATCTATACTGACCTCCATCAGGTTGCAAATTGAATAAAATTTTTTTCTGCATCTAGCTCTGAAAAAATATTGGGCTTCTAGCTGTGTGTGGGACTTGTTGTATTAGTCCATCTATACTGACCTCCATCAGGTTGCAAACTGAATATATTTTTTTCTGCATCTACCTCTGAAAAAATATTGGGCTTCTAGCTGTGTGTGGGACTTGTTCTATTAATCCATCTATACAGACCTCCATCAGGTTGCAAACTGAATATATTTTTTTCTGCATCTACCTCTGAAAAAATATGTGGCCTTCTAGCAGTGTGTGGGACTTTCTCTATTAGTCCATCTATACTGACCTCCATCAGGTTGCAAACTGAATATAATTTTTTTCTGCATCTAGCTCTGAAAAAATATTTGGCCTTCTAGCAGTGTGTGGGACTTTCTCTATTAGTCCATCTATACTGACCTCCATCAGGTTGCAAATTAAAAATAATTTTTATCTGCATCTACAGTACCTCTGAAAAAATATTTGGGCTTCTAGCTGTGTGTGGGACTTGTTCTATTAGTCCATCTATACTGACCTCCATCAGGTTGCAAATTGAATATAATTTTTATCTGCATCTAGCTCTGAAAAAATATTTGGCCTTCTAGCAGTGTGTGGGACTTTCTCTATTAGTCCATCTATACTGACCTCCATCAGGTTGCAAATTAAAAATAATTTTTATCTGCATCTAGCTCTGAAAAAATATTTGGCCTTCTAGCAGTGTGTGAGACTTTCTCTATTAGTCCATCTATACTGACCTCCATCAGGTTGCAAATTAAAAATAATTTTTATCTGCATCTACCTCTGAAAAAATATTTGGGCTTCTAGCTGTGTGTGGGACTTGTTCTATTAATCCATCTATACAGAACTCCATCAGGTTGCAAATTGAATATAATTTTTTTCTGCATCTAACCCAGCCAATAGTTTTGGCCTAATACCACAGTTTGGCCACTCAGCTCTGCTCGGTTCCCATCCATTGTTTTTTTGTGCAAACAACTCCAGAATTGTGAATTAGTTAACCACCAAAATGAGTGGAAAAAGGCCTGCTGCTGGTGGAAAGGGGAATAGGCGTGTTGGGAAGGGGAAAAAAGGTTGTGTCCATGGGGTAGGTGTTAAAGCAACAGTAACATCTGCAGAAGAAAGACCATCTTCCAGCCAAACTAAAATGTCTACTTCTTTTAGCGGACAATGTGATAAGATCCCTTTCTTACAGCCACGCCAATCGCTACAAATTCCAGATGAGGCACAAAAACAGCAGGTGCTTCAACGGATATCAAGTGCTCCTTTAAGTGGGCTCTCCTCCACATCAACTTCAACATCACAAATACTCCAGTCCTCAAAGGTGTCACCCCAATCGCACTTGCTTCCTCACAGCTCCCAAATCTCCAGCTGCCCGTCTGAGTATGAGGTAGAACAGATGGTTGAGTCTGCAGAGCTGTTTACTCATACTATAGCCTGGGAATCAGAGGTCGACTCCAGCGCTTCTGTGAATCCAGACGAGGAAATGATCTGCACTGATGCCCAGAATCTTTATGAGTCGGATCCAGGACCAGACGCAGAAGGTTCTGACCATAATGTAGACCCTCATTCCCAAACTGTAACTTGGAGACAATGAGGAAGACGATGATAAGACTCAAATACCTGATTGGAGCGACAACTTTAGTTTTTTGTCAGGGCAGGAACAGGTTGGCTCTGAGGACGACGGGTGTGATAACGCACAGGGTGATGATGATGAGGTTGGAGATCCCACTTACTGTCAACCCACAGTCAGCCAAGAGATGAGGTCAGCAGAGGAGGTGGAGGAAGATGCTAGTGACGACGAGGTCAGGTTGCGCCTTCCTGGACAGAGACGTAGTACTGGAAGCACGTCAACAACTGCACCCTCAAACACAACTCTGCCTCTCACCACAAGTCGTGGTGGCTCTTCAGGTCGCATGGGTGCTAAGCCTTGCATAGCCTGGGCATTTTTTCAGATCGATAAAGATGACCCAACTCGTGTTATCTGTAACATTTGTCAGCAAAAGCTAAGTAGAGGCCAAAAAATACATAGTTTGAGTACTTCATGCATGAACCGGCACATGGACATGAAGCATAAGTTGCAGTGGGAAGCTCAGTGTGCTACAATGCGGCCTAGCCGACCGGGCCAACCACCGTCTGCCATATCTTGTGCATCCGCGGCCTCTTCATCCTCTGTGACTGGGGGGACAGCAGTCACACCTGTTTTGGGGCGCAGACTTGCCACCTCTTTACCCGCAACAGCCAGCGTGATTGGCAGGTCATCATTTTCTTTGGAGGTGGTAACACCAGCTGGTGTTGAGCGCTGTCCGACATCGATAGCACCACCTTTGGATCAAGGCAACCTAACATGTCCACCTGCATCTTCCTCACAGACCGGCAGTTTGCCGGGGACACCCTTATCAACCCCGTCTAAGCACAATAGCCAGCCCTCGGTCCCTCAGATGTGGACAAGTAAAAGACCATTTCCTCCTAGCCATGAGAAAGCTAAGAGGTTGAATTTCACCATCTGCAAGCTCTTGGCTACAGAAATGCTGCCTTTCCGCCTGGTGGACACAGAGGATTTTCGAGACCTTATGTCCGTCGCAGTGCCCCAGTACCAGATGCCCAGTCGGCACTACTTCTCAAAGAAAGGTGTGCCTGCGCTCCACCAGCATGTCGCACACAACATCACCGCTTCTTTGAGAAACTCTGTGTGTGACAGGGTGCATTTCACCACAGACACTTGAACGAGTAGGCATGGACAAGGGCGTTACATGTCGCTGACTGGGCACTGGGTAACTATGGTGACAAGGGGCTGCTATCCAAGTCTTGCCGTCCCCACGAGTTGTGCGTCAATCCTCTTTATGTCAAAGTTCCTCCACTGCTTCTGCCTCCTCAACCTCCTCTCGGTCTTCCACCTGCACCCAAAGCCTGTCTGATCATGCCACAAGCTTTCTAACTGCGCAGAAGGGATCCTGCACACCTCCTTACTATGCTGGCAGTAGGGCTCAACGTCATCAGGCGGTTTTTACATTGAAATGTCTGGGAAATGTGAGTCACACAGCTGAGGAGTTGTGGTCAGCTCTGGAGAATCAATTTCATGAATGGTTGTCTCCACTGGACCTGAAACCAGGGAAGGCCGTGTGCGACAATGCTGCAAACCTGGGTGCGGCCCTTCGCCGGGGCAATGTCACACACGTGCCTTGTATGGCTCACGTGTTGAACCTGGTTGTCCAGCAATTTTTAGCCCACTATCCCAGACTAGATGGCCTTCTGCAGAGGGCACGGTCGCTGTGTGCTCACTTCCGCCGTTCGCATCCCGCAGCTCAGCGACTTACATCTCTACAGAAGTCGTTGGGCCTGCCACTTCACCGGCTAAAATGCGATGTGCCTACCCGGTGGAATTCAACTCTGCACATGTTGCAGCGACTGTGGCAGCACCGACAAGCCCTGGTGCAATACGTTCTGACATATAGCCTGGGCCAACGAGATCCAGAGGTGGGGCAAATCACGCTGGAGGAGTGGTCTCAGATCAGGGACCTATGCACCCTTCTGCACAGTTTTGAAATGGCGACGAAGATGTTTAGTGCTGACGATGCCATTATCAGCATGACTATTCCGGTGATTTACATGCTGGAGCACATGTTAAACAGAATTCGGAGTCAGGTGGTGGCACAAGAGGAGGTGGAGGAAGTAGAGGAGGAGGAGTTGTATGCGGAAGGGCTAACATCTGCAAGGTCCAGACGGTCGGCAGCACCAAGGCGGCAGGCATGTGAGGGTGGGGGAGATGGTTTTACCAGGGCGCATGGTAGCAGCCAAACTAGTGAGGAAGGTGCAGGAGCCCAGGAAGAAGTGGAGGACGAACTGATGGAAGACTCATCAGATGAGGGAGACCTTGATCACATTTCTGTTGTGCGAGGTTGGGGGGAGAGGACAGAGGAAGGAAGCATGATTGTTACCTCGCCACCAACACAACAGGGACTTGGCGCTCCTGGATGCGCAACACACATGAGTGCCTTCTTGCTGCACTACCTGCAACATGACCCTCGAATTGTGAGAATTAGAAATAATCCTGACTACTGGGTTGCCACACTGTTAGATCCCCGGTACAAAAGTAAATTTGCAGAAATTATTCCTGCCATAGAAAGGGATGCACGCATGCAGGAGTATCAGCAGAGACTGTTGCAGAATCTTACATGTGCTTTTCCACAAAATACCAGTGGTGCACGTAGTGAATCTCACAGTTCCAACTTGCCAACCGTGGGACCGTCAAGTGTTCAGCACTCAAACCGTAACAGAACCACAGTATCTGCTGGTAACATCAATTTTGCGGAATCATTTCACCACTTTTTTAGCCCATCCTTTGCAAGGCCACAGGAGACAAGAAGTCTGACACATAGTCAACGCCTAGAGACGATGGTACAGGAGTATCTCCAAGTAAACATTGAAGCCATGACTGTGTCACTGGACCCTTGCTCTTTTTGGGCTTCCAATCTGGATAAATGGCCGGAGCTAGCCACTTACGCTTTGGAGATCTTGTCATGCCCCGCAGCCAGCGTTCTGTCTGAACGTGTGTTCAGCGCTGCTGGTGGTGTGCTGACAGATAAGCGCACGCGGCTCTCCACTGATAATGTAGACAGACTCACGTTCATAAAGATGAACAAATCATGGATCCGAAACGACTTTTCTACCCCTGTGTCATCCTGGGGAGAGTAAAAGCTTGATGATTGGTTAAAATCACCCTACCAACCGTTTTAAGCTTTCAAATTACTAATCATGTTTATCTGTATCTTGGCTGGAAAATAATTTGGGCTTTGTAGCAGTGTGCAGCACTGATTCTATTAGGCCATCTATAATAAGCTCCACCAGATTTAAAATTACTAATCATGTTTATCTGTATCTTGACTGGAAAATAATTTGGGCTTTGCAGCAGTGTGCAGCACTGATCCTATTAGGCCATCTATACTAAAGCTTCACCAGATTTAAAATTAATAATAATTTTTAGCTGCATCTAGCCCGGAAAATAATTTTGGGGCTCCGAGATGCGCAAGACACATAAGTGCCTTCTTGCTGCACTACCTGCAGCATGACCCTCATATTGTCAGAATTCGAAGTAATCATGACTACTGGGTTGCCACACTCTTAGATCCCCCAAACTTTTCGATCAACCTTTTCATTTTAATAAAGACCAAAAAAATGGTCATTTTTGAAATTATAAGCATTAGCAGGTTGTTAGAAACTGAAATCAAACAGTTTTCAACTCAAAACTTTATTCTAGGTGATGTTACATTTTCACATAGGACCCCTTGTTCGAAAGGAGCTTCTGAACTCTCTCGTCCATTGAATTTGTCAGGTTTTGGATGGTTTCTGCTTCAATTGTTTTGCATGAGGACAGAATACCCTCCCAGAGCTGTTGCTTAGATGTGAACTGCCTCCCGCCATCATAGACACTCCTTTTAATGATGCTCCAAAGGTTCTGAATGGGGTAGAGGTCAGGGGAGCATGGGGGTCACACCATAAGTTTGTCCCCTTTTATGCCCATATCAGCCAGAGATGCAGATGTTTTATGTGCAGCATGAGATGGTGCATTATCATGCAAAAAAATGATCTTGCTGTGAAATACACGGTTCTTCTTCTTGAACCATGGCAGGAAGTGCTGTTTGAGAAAATCCACATACATTATGGAGTTCATCTTTAGCGCCTTCAGGGATCCTAAAGGGGCCGACAATCTCTCTCCCCATGATTCCAGCCCAAAACATTACTCCACCTCCTCCTTGTTGGCGCTGTAGCCGTGTTTGCGTGGGGTGTCCATCAACCAGCCATCCTCCACTCCATCTATCTGGACCATCGAGCGCTGCACGGCACTCATACGTGAACAAAACAGTTTTGAAATCAGTCTTCATGTAATGTTTGGCCCACTGGAGCCGTTTCTGCTTGTGTGAAGTGGATAGAGGAGGTCGACAGGATGGCGTATGCACAGCTGCAAACCTCTGAAGGACCCTGCATCTTGTTGTTCAGGGGACGTTGGAGGCACAAGCAGCTTCAAAAACTTGTCTGCTGCTATGACAAGGCTTTTTTGCCGCTGCTCTTTCAACCTGACGTAATTGCCTGTAGGAAAGAGTCCTCAATTTGCCCTTATCAGCACGCACACGTGTGTACTGTGAATCAGCTACATACTTCTTGATTGCCAAGACACTTCATCCTGATCATCGCACAATGTTGATTGTAGTCATGCCTTGACCTAAACACTCCACAATTTGTTGCTTCTCAGCAGCCGACACATCCTTTTTCTTTCCCATTTTGGCAGAAAATGTAGGCTGCTTAATAATGTGAGACAGCCTTCTTAAGTAGTCTTGCCTTTCATTGGACACACCTGCCAAACTAATTAGCACAGGTGTCTGCAATTGCTTACAGTGATATAAAGAGCCCTGACACACATCACCATCAATGAGTTTAACTGACAAACAAACAAATTCTTCCCTTATCACTCCTAAACACTTTTTGCATAATAATTTGGAACACGGTGTACATGTGCTTTTCCACAAAACACCAGTGGTTCACGTAGTGAATCTTACAGTTCTAACTTGCCAACCGTGGTCTGTATGGAGTTGTTCAATAAAGGGCCCAAAATTAAGATAACATAGATGGGAGAGGTCTCTATGAATAGGAATTCCTAAGTATTTGATACCCTGTGAGGGCCAGGCAAAGGGAAAGTTGGACTGGATGGAATCCTATATGGATTTGGGGAGGGAGACATCGAGGGCCTCAGACTTCGCTGCATTGATTTTAAAATTTGACCATGTAACAAAGTGATCTATTTCAGCCATAACAGCATGGATGGATATATGTGATTGAGTGATATATACTAGGACATCATCAGCAAATAGAGAGCACTTGTACTCGGTGCCTCCCACCTCAATCCACCTAATATTGGGGTTATGGCGAATTGATGAGAGCAGGTGCTCCGTCACTAGGATGTATAAGAGAGGGGACAGAGAACATCCCTGCCTTGTCCCATTGGTGATTGTGAAAGGTGATGAAAATGTTCTGACGCGCCCCCTGGGCCTTGGGACACCCGGAGCCGGACCCTTTTTGGTGGATGCTGGTGGTTGTAGTCTCCGTGGCGGCGACCCGGTTCCGTGGCTCAGGGCGGTCAAACCAGTGGCGGAACTATTTATGTGGTTTTGATGTTTAAATGTCCGACTACGCCACCCGTGGATTGCGGTCAGAGTGAACCGCCGCTCCAGGGCAGACCGCTGAGGCTGGTGTTGTGGGTGCAGCAAAGCGTAGCATAACTCCCCACGGGAGGAGTATAGCCTCAGGGCAGTGTATGCGGAGGATGGGGGTGATGGTGCAGGGCAGCAGCAGTAACGACACGGAGTCAGTGATGCAGTCCAGGGCCTTTACTCACAGTTCTTATTATCCAGACCACGTCTGCAGGTAACGGCTGCCCACGTCGTACTGTGCTCACCAGGTGAGGGGCTCAGACAACTCCCAGATAACTTTGGAGCGCTTCACAGGACCCCCTTTGTGTGTCCTTTGTCTGGCCTTTCTTACCAACCCTTCTGTCCGGCTGCCTTGGGCCTCCTCTTGGTAAACTTGGCGCCAGTTTCCCTGACCCTATGTGGTGCCTTCCTAGCGGGTGTAGCGAGGGGCTGCGCCACATAAAATGTCACAGCCTCCTGTTTCTAGCTGAGGGTCGTTTCCTGCCTCCACTAGTTTCGGGGACCGGTCTCCCCCTTTGGCCTGACCCCTCCACGCAGGTGGATTCGGGCGTGCGATGGCGACTCGCCCGTCCGCACCCCTGGGATCAATTCGTTCCTCGTTCCTGGAGCCTTCTCCGCTCCTCTTCCTTCCTTCTCCCTCTTCCAGGCCTGGGCCTCTGTTACTAGGTCATGCAGAGCCCCTGCTCCCTGCCACTTCTGCTCAGACTTCTCTGCACTGAACTAAGATGGTGCCCACCTTTTATACTCCCTTCTCAATGCACCCAGGAACTGCTTCCTCCCTGCTCCTGCACTACAGGGTTCCCCTTCCTCAGTGTTCCCTCCCCCCACTCCAGCCAGGGACAGGGACTGTCGTGCCCATCTCAGGGGCATATTGGTCGCCCTGCCCCACGGCAATGTGGTGTAATGCATGCAGGTGTCGGGTCCTGATCCACACTACATCCTTACCTGAGAGTGAGATATCACACCTCTGGGTGAGGTGCAATACCTCTGTAGCAACCGAGCCCTCAGGGTGCTACAGTTCCATTTATCTTCAGCCTAGGTGACGTATTGCGATACAGGGCCGTGATTTTGGCTATAAAAGGGTCCCCTAGACCCCTACCCCAAGCTTTTTAAGAGAATCATATATGGCGTGCCAGGAGACTCTATGGAATGCTTTCTCAGCATCCAACGAGAGTATCTAATTACAATTTTTTAACTTCATCTAGCCCAGGAAATACTTTGTGCCTAGTAGCAGTGTCTGCTAGTCAGCGGATTATCCCGGCTGTTAAGCAAGCTACACCACCTGTAGTTTGGACACTTAATTTTTTCAAAGGAAATGCTTCGGGACCACGGGATACTCAGTGAAGAGCATCAGGAGGCACCCCAAGGCATAGGGGCTCGGACTGGCAGTAGGATGCCTTGCGGTGGACAGCCGAGCTCGATCCTTATAAAAGCTTTTTAACTGCAGCAGCTTTAGTGGACGCTACTGGAGCTGGAATTACGCGGCTGCTGGCATGAGACTTGCCCTCCAATAGATCCTTGTAAATGGATTTAAAGTGTATTCATTCAAATTAGAGAGACAATTTAAATTAAAAAGCTTAGAGCTGCCTCCACCACAGGGGGGCTCGCTCGACCCACCAGCGGACAGGCACCAGTATTGGGAGAGGGGGGCTGGCCGTCAGGGTTCACCGCGGCTCTGGCACAAACCCGGCGACGCGGAGGTGGCACGGGCAGGAGCGGACTGAACGTGTCGGCTTCTCACTTTTTGGATTTTAGAAGGGCATGACATGCCTATATCTGTGTCTCCCCCTCCTTTTACTCCTCCACTTCTTTTCTTTTCGCATGACTATATGTACTTGTCACTTTTCCATGTGTTAGTTGTGTCTTCTGAGCAGTTTGTCAGCTTTTGGACACCTTTGAAGGTGTTTTCTATGTGTTTCTATGTGTTTTTGTTTGCCTGCCATTAGTTTTAACGGTGTTCGAAGGTGTTCGACGAACAGTTCGACGAACAGTTCGGCGAACACACGGGTGTTCGACGAACCGAACCGAACTCGAACACTACGGGGGTGGCTCAACACTACGTGGAAACCTCCTCTCACGGGTGACCTCTTTGGCGCGCTCCTGGAACCGGATGTCAATCCGGGTGGCAAGTGTTATTAAGTCGTCGAGAGTGGTAGGAATGTCCCGACCGGCGAGTTCATCTTTAATACGGCCGGACAGACCCTCCCAGAAGACAGACACCAGGGCGTCATTATCCCAGGCCAGCTCCGAAGCAAGGGTACGCAACCGTATGGCATATTGGCCCACGGTGAGATTTCCTTGATGGAGGCGTAGCAGAGACGATGAGGATGAGGTCTTCCGTCAGGGTTCGTCGAAGACTTTCCGGAAAGCCGTGAGAAAGGCTGGCAGGTCGGACACCAGGGAGTCTCCTCTCTCCCATAGAGGATTTAGCCAAGCCAGAGCCTCCCCGGTGAGGTGGGACATGATAAAGGCTACTTTGGACCGGTCGGAGATAAACTGGTGGGACAAAAGTTCAAAGTGCAGGGTGTACTGGTTTATGAAGCCCCGAGCTTGAGCGGGGTCACCTCTGAAGTGAGGAGGTGCAGAAAGCCGGGGACCGGGGCAGGATACCATGGTATTGGTGGGCAGCGGCGCTGCCGGGTTGCGAGTCATGACACTAGCGGTGGTTGCTGGTGGAGCAGTCAGATTGTCCAGGCGAGAGTTGACATTCCGCAGGTGACTCAGGATGGACTCCTGTTGGGACCTCTGATGGGACAGTTCATGACATAGGTCCGAGAGCGAGGGAGCTTGGGTGCCACCGGATTCCATGGCCCGAGCAAACTGTAACGGGTCTGGGAGGTGGAACCTCTGAGCAACTATACAAGGGGGTGGTCCTTGTAAGGAAGCGGGTGGCTCCCAGGGAAGACGGGCAGGTAGTCACGGCAAGTGACAGGGACAGTCTCTGGGTAGAAGGGCAGGTAGTCACAGCAAGTGACAGGGACAGTCTCTGAGTAGAAGGGCAGGTAGTCACGGTAAGTGACAGGGACAGTCTCTGGGTAGAAGGACAGCAGGTGGGTGGCTGGTGAGCGCTCTCACGTGAGCGGGCGAGAGTCTCTGGACAGGCAGGTGGTCATGGCAAGTGACGGCAGAACCTCCAGGTAGACTAGCAGACAGGAAGCAGGTGGACGCTCCCAGGTGAGCGGGCAAGTGTCTCTGGACGGGCAGGTGGTCACGGCAAGTGACGGCAGAGCCTCCAGGTAGGCTAGCAGGCAGTTAGCAGGTAGACGCTCCCAGGTGAGCGGGCAAGAGTCTCTGGACGGGCAGGTGGTCACGGCAAGTGACGGCAGAGCCTCCAGGTAGGCTAGCAGGCAGGTAGCAGGCGAGCGCTCCCAGGTGAGCGGGCAAGAGTCTCTGGACGGGCAGGTGGTTACGGCAAGTGACAGCAGAGCCTCCAGGTAGGCTAGCAGGCAGGTAGCAGGTGAGCGCTCCCAGGTGAGCGGGCTGGCTGGTCCATAGACAGACTGACAGGTGTCGGAAGGCAGACCGTCGGACCGCAGGCTTGCAAGCAGGTAAGCGGATATCAGGCAAGTATCAAGCAGGAATCTGGCAGGTGACTGGCAGGTAACTGGTAGCGGGACCTGAGGACTGAAGCAGAGTGAAGGCTTTGCAACAGCATTGCTCGAGCACCTCCATTTTGGAGGAGGTGCCTTATATATGGTGAAGTCCTCCGGCCATTGGCCGGGGACTCCTTAGGACGACGCGCGCGGCCCCTTTAAGAGAGGGGGAGCGCGCACGCCCTAAGCACCGTGGCCGGGAAGCAGCGCGCGCTGCCAGCAGAGCGGGAGGAAGACGCCGGGCACGGAGCGGAGAGGTGAGGGGAACAGCGTCCCTGCCTAGCAGGAGGCAGGGACGCCGACGCTACAATGATATTGTGTAGGATAAGTTAGGGTTTATTGGTAACATTTTGGGGTACATGATATTTTTTGATTGCTTTCAGTATAAGGCTGGATCATATTCTTATGTTCTATGCTGAGCGCTTAAATTGGGATTTCCGTGTAAATCCCACAAAAATGTGATTCAGATGAAACCCCTGCTGGTACTACTCACTATAATAACACCTTGGCTCCGTTTCCTGTCTTTTCCGGTGGTATCCATCTTTTTAGGTCTTTACAGAGCTGTGGTCACCCACACTTGTGCGCTAAAAAAACACCTAAAATAATGTGACACTGCCGGAACACAGACCAAATGGGGTCCACAGTGCCCCCATCTGCCTCTTTATAGTGAGTGGTTCCATTGGGTTTTTGCCTGAATCGCGGTTTTTCTGTTTTACATGGAAACCCCGATGTAAGCTCTCAGCGGAGAGCACAGGATAAATGTGACCTGAGCCTTATTCCGATTTTTGGGAGGTAGAATGAGCAAATAGATAGAAGTACAAGAACAGTTTGTATTATTATTTTTGTGCGGTTAACCGTGCGGTACATGTGATGCCTGATTTTATGTCGTTTTTTTTTATATTTTGCTACTATCACACACTAAAATGCTTTTTTTTTATAAAAAAATTGTTTTTTTGTCACCAAATTGTGAGAGCTATAACTTTTTTATTTTTTTTTGCCAACAAAGCTGAATAAGGGCTTCATTTTTTCGTGACGATTTGAATATTTTTTTGGACCATTTTGGAGTATATAACATTTTCTGATTGCGTTTTATTCAGATTTTTCAGACACAGAATGATCAAAAACCAGTAATTCAGTTATTGTTATAAACTTTTTTGCAGGTAAAAGTGATGACAGATTTATTCTTCGGGTCGGTACAATTACAGCGATACCAGATTTATATAGTTTTTTGAATGATTTGCTACTTTTATATACTAAAAACAATATTTTACAAACATGAATTTGTTTTTGCATCGCCATATTCTGAGAGCTGTAACTTTTTTTATTTTTTTGCAGGACTATTTGGCGTTTTCATTTATACCCTTATTTTACACTAGCTATTGAACTCGTTCTACGCCTGGGTGGCGAGCATTTTTATTGGTATATGGTCTCCCATACTGGTATGTGCTGCCCCCTCCTTGTATTTGTGCTGCCCCCATCCTGTTCCCACCATCCAATCCTGGTATGCGTGGTACCCCTCACCCCCAATCCCGGTATGCGTGGCACCCCTCACCCCCAATCCCGGTATGCGTGGCACCCCTCATCCCGGTATGCGTGGCACCCCTCACCCCCAATCCCGGTATGCGTGGCACCCCTCATCCTTATCCTGGTGTGTATGGTATCCCTCATCCTGGTATGCATGGTAACACATCCCTCATCCCAGTATGCATGACACTCCATTCCTCATCCCCAATCCCGGCATGCGTGGCACCCCTGATCCCCAATCCCGGCATGCGTGGCACCCCTGATCCCCAATCCCGGCATGCGTGGCACCCCTATTTCCCAATCCCGGCATGCGTGGCACCCCTCTTTCCCAATCCCGGCATGCGTGGCACCCCTCTTCCCCAATCCCGGCATGCGTGGCACCCCTCATCCTTATCCTGGTGTGTATGGTATCCCTCATCCTGGTATGCATGGTAACCCATCCCTCATCCCGGTATGCATGACACTCCATTCCTCATCCCCAATCCCGGCATGCGTGGCACCCCTGATCCCAAATCCCGGCATGCGTGGCACCCCTCATCCCTAATCCTTGTATGTGTGGCATCCCTCATCCCCAATCCCGGTATGTGTGGCACCCGTCATCCCCAATACTTGTATGCATGGCCCCCTCATCCCCTTCCTGGTATGCATGGCCCCTCAGACCCAATCCTGGTATGCATGGCCCCCTCAGACCCAATCCTGGTATGCATGGCGCCCTTAGACCTAATCCTGGTATGCATGGCCCCCTCATCCCCAATCCTGGTATGTATGGCCCCTTCATCCCCAATCCTGGTATGCATAGCCCCCTCATCCATAATCCTGGTATGCATGACCCCCTCATTCCCAATCCTGGTATGCATGGCCTCCTCAGACCCAATCCTGGTATGCATGGCCCTCTCAGGCCCAATGCTGGTATGCATGGCCCCCTCAGACCCAATCCTGGTATGCATGGCCCCCTCAGACCAAATCCTGGTATGCATGGACCTCTCATCCCCTTCCTGGTATGCATGGCCCCTTCTTCCCCAATTCTAGTATGCATGACCCCCTCTTCCCCAATCCTGGTATGCATGGCCCCCTCATCCCCAATCCTGGTATGCATGTTCCCCTCATCCCCAATCCTGGAATGCATGGCCCCCTCATCCCAGTTCCTGGTATGCATAGCCCCTCAGACCCAATCCTGGTATGCATGGCCCCCTCATCCCCAATTCTGGTATGCATGGCCCCCTCATCCTCAATCCTGGTATGCATGGCCCCACATCCCCAATTATGGTATGCATGGCCCCCTCATCCCCAAATCTGGTATGCATGCCCCCCTCAAACCCCAATTCTGGTATGCATGGTCCCCTCATCCCCAATCCTGGTATACATGGCTCCCTCATCCCCAATCCTGGTATGCATGGCCCCCTCAGACCCAATCCTGGTATGCATGGCCCCCTCATCCCCAATCCTGGTATGCATGGCCTCCTAATCCCCATTCCTGGAATGAATGGCCCCCTCATCCCCTTCCTGGTATGCATGGCCCCTCAGACCCAATCCTGGTATGCATGTCTCCTGAGACCCAATCCTGGTATGCATGGCGCCCTCATCCCCAATCCTGGTATGCATGGCCCCCTCATCCCCAATCCTGGTATGCATGGCCCCCTCATCCCCTTCCTGGTATGCATGGCACCTCAGACCCAATCCTGGTATGCATGGCCCCCTCAGAACCAATCCTGGTATGCATGGCGCCCTCATCCCCAATCCTGGTATGCATGGCCCCCTCATCCCCAATCCTGGTATGCATGGCCCCCTCATCCCCTTCCTGGTATGCATGGCCCCTCAGACCCAATTCTGGTATGCATGGCCCCCTCAGACCCAATCCTGGTATGCATGGCGCCCTTAGACCCAATCCTTGTATCCATGGCCTCCTCATCCTCCAATCCTGGTATGCATGGCCCCCTCAGACCCAATCCTGGTGTGTATGGCCCTCTTATCCCCAATCCTGGTATGCATGGCCCCCTCATCCATAATACTGGTATGCATGGCCCCCTCATCCTCAATCCTGGTATGCATGGGCCCCTTAGACCCAATCCTGGTATGCATGGCGGCCTTAGACCCAATCCTGGTATACATGGCCTCCTCATCCCCCAATCCTGGTAGGCATGACCTCCTGATCCCCCAATCCTTGTATCCATGGCCTCCTCATCCCCCAATCCTGGTATGCATGGCCCCCTCATCCCAATCCTGGTATGCATGGCCCCCTCATCCCCAATCCTGATATGCATGGTCCCCCTATCCTGGTGTACATGGCCCCCCATCACTGCACGCATGAAAATAATAAAAACTTTTACTCACCTTCCTCCCTTCTGCTCTAGGTATATTTGGGTCCTTATGTGCATGAGCAAATGAGCCCACTGCCTATCCAACATATGCCTAATCTAGGATTACTTATATTACCAAGGACCACCCTTGCCCCAGTTGCGTCTGGTGCCGATGTGGCCTCAAGTGTACCTACAATTAAAGGGGTTGTCCACTACTTGGACAACTCTTTCTCAATCCTCAAGCAGTGGACAACCCCTTTAAGGCATGGTATCTCACTCCCATAGGGTGGCCGAGTACTGGACCACCTGTCATTCAAGTCCTAAATTCAGCATATATAGGAGGTGTGGGACATTCTGCACTTGGAGTTGTGCAAAACGAGTGGAGGACCACTAATTTCAGTCTGGAAGAGGATTTGTTTCTATTTTTAATTTAAAAAAAAATAAGCAGAATAGTATAATAAAAGCGGAATAAATAATACTCATCTCACCAATCCCTTTTCCGATGCTTCCTAAGTTTCTATCTCCTAATTCTTCTAGGGACCGATGGTTGAGCCAATCACTGGCTATGAGCAGCCATATCCTTGTTTCTGGAGAGGGCCCAGAAAGTAGAGACCAGCAGGGACCCAGGAAGCGACAAAATGGGATTGATGAGGAATTGGTGAATTTTTTTAATTTTTCATGCCATTCTGACCATTTGTTAAAAAAAAAAATATTAATCATACAACCCATTTAAGGGTTGTACAAGACCGGAAAAACATTGCTGCATCACACCTGTCCAAGGTCATGTCCAGTTATTGCTCCATCCATGTCAATGTGCGCAAAATGCAGTACCGTATACAGCCTGTGGACCATTGAGGAGCTGTTTTTTTTTCCAGAAGAAAACAGACACTTTTTTAAATTCTGTATAATCCCTTTAATACATTGAGCGTACTCCTTCTATTACTATATTAAGAGTGTTGTACAAAATGAGATAATGAGAATGATCAGGTCAGTTGGGCCCCATTTTCTTAATGTTGAAGCCATGTCCCTCGCTCTGCCGACCTGTCCTGTCGGAATGATGTTCCCATCTATAAGATGTCTGCAGATGCAGCATTCTACAGCCAGCCAATCAGAACGCTCGCTCACAGATTTATGCAAATGAGATAGTGGCAAAAAGAAACAACTAATAACTTTTCAACAAATGTCTCCTAAATATTCAGCAGGGGCGTGTCATTTTGTCAGCAGGGGCCGGTCAATTTGTCAGCAGGTGCGGGACAATTTTTCAGCAGGTCACTTTTGATTTTTTTTTTTTAGTCTCCCTAAGGTAAAAAATTCTCCATTACAGGTCCATAAATAGCGCCGAGGTGTTCCTGTATAATTGTGTGCGGAGCAGAGATTGAGGTCGTCATCCAGGCATTTGCATGGAGAGCACGGGAGTGACGCAGGCATCTGTTTGGGGATTACCATACTTAGTGATCCAGGTACTTGCCATGTGCACATACAATTACATGGTTTACAAGGCAGCCCACCTTACCTGAGAGTTCTCATATGTGGTGATACATAACTGGAACTCATGACACAAAGTGGTCTCTCCACCGCACACACCTTTTCCTACAGGTTTGGTGGCTCAGAGCTTAGTGACCAGGGTGCTGGTGTTCTGGGATCAGATCCCACCGTGGCCACATCCACACTGTATTTTAGGCTCGTGCTGCTTTTCTCCCATCTTCTAAATATTAACTCATAGGCTTAATGTTGGTCTATAGAGTAGAATAGACCATTGAGTATGATAGGGACATAAACTGAGGTTTTTTTCCGCTTACACGCCAGCACATTTCTAATGTCTGTTTCTGGGTTTGATAGAAAAGATCTTTATGTAGGAAACACCCATCCACCATTCAGTGCAGACTGGTAAAAATACCGACTTCATGAGGCTGTAAAAAAAGACAGGACTCGAGCGCCCCCTGAACCTCCACCACCTTCCCCCTCCTGTCCGCCCCAAATTAAAACAGCAATACTGACACTTGGTCCAGCGGTCAAGCAGAAATGTTTTTTTTTACTCATTCATGGTGGCGCTGCCCCCTGCAGATTGCCGCCCTAGGTACCCGCCTTTCAGTGCATAGTGGCAAATATGGCCCTGTCTGTGATCACATAGGAGTAAATCTTTGTAAATCTCCAACTTGCTGTGCGATCCTACCTGTATTGCATTGAAAAAGTTGTTTCTCAAGTTGTACGTCACTAAGTTTGACTGAGTATTGACCCAACCACGGCAATGAGAAAGGTGACCCAAATCAAAAAAACATTATGGGGTCCCCTCCTGGAACTTCGTTGTGTTGCCATACTCCAATTCCAAGACATAAAAGCTTGTCATGTGTTCACCTGTCCTTCTTTTCCTTGCAATGGAGAGAGACGTGACATGACTTTTACACCTACGAAGGTCATTTAGCAAATGGGGAGTCCATACAAGGTTAAAGTCCTCTATGAGGAGAAAAATGAGACCCAACAATGATGGGTTCTAAAAACTGTCCAATAACAATCCAAAGCAGTCCTCTTAGCTTTTGACCCATTTTTTTGGGCTAAAAACAAGTGAAGGCAGTGTAATGGTCTCCATCAGGGGTGTAACGATTGCGGTCTCAGAGTGTGTCACCACCACCTAGACCATTCAGAAGGGGGACGTGCCAATGCCAGTGGCAATCAGATGCCAACAGCAGATGTCGACTTGCCTATGACGGGTGCTTCATGGCAGTGATGTCATGCGCTGCCCATGTCTGCATGCCGAAGTCAGTTGCCAGCTTCTACACCGGCTATAGAGGAGGACGCCACATATCGGGGAAAGGTAAGAATAATCGTTGGTTTCTTTTTAAAATATGCTGGAGAAGAATGGATGGACCCTAGGATGGCACAATGAGGGGAATTGTACCAAGAAGGGGAGCATTATACCAGGATGGAGGATATTATACTAGGAAGAGGCCTGGGATGGGATACATTGTTTTAGAATGGGGCCCAAGATGGGGGCATTATTACTGGAAGGGGACAGGATGGGGGAGATTATTACAGGAAGGGGCCAGGATGTGGGAGATTATTACAGGAAGGAGCCAGGATGGGAAAGATTATTTCTGGAAGGGCCCAGGATGGGGGACCTTATTACAGAAAGGGGACAGGATGGGGGAGATTATTACAGGAAGGGGCCAGGATGGGGGAGATTATTGCAGGAAGGAGCCAAGATGGGGGAGATTATTACAGGAAGGAGCCAGGATGGTAGACATTATTACAGGAAGGAGCCAGGATGGGTGAGATTATTGCAGGAAGGAGCCAGGATGGGGGACATTATTAAAGGAAGGAGACAAGATGGGGGACATTATTACAGGAACGAGCCAGGATGGGGGAGATTATTGCAGGAAGGATCCAAGATGGGGGAGATTATTGCAGGAAGGAGGCAGAATGGGGGACATTATTAAAGGAAGGGTACAGAATGGGGGACATTATTATAGGAAGGGGACAGGATGGGGGAGATTATTACAGGAAGGAACCAGGATGGTGGACATTATTACAGGAAGGAGCCAGGATGGGGGAGATTATTGCAGGAAGGAGCCAAGACGGGGGAGATTATTACAGAAAGGAGCCAGGATGGTGGACATTATTACAGGAAGGAGCCAGGATGGGTGAGATTATTGCAGGAAGGAGCCAGGATGGGGGACATTATTAAAGGAAGAAGACACGATGGGGGACATTATTACAGGAACGAGCCAGGATGGGTGAGATTATTGCAAGAAGGAGTCAGAATGGGGGACATTATTAAAGGAAGGGGACAGAATGGGGGACATTATTACAGAAAGGGGATAGGATAGGGGAGATTATTACAGGAAGTAGCCAGGATGGGAAAGATTATCTCTGGAAGGGCCCAGGATGGGGGACCTTATTACAGAAAGGGGACAGGATGGGGGACATTATTACAGGAAGGAGCCAGGATGGGTGAGATTATATCAGGAAGGAGCCAGAATGGGGGACATTATTAAAGGAAGGGTAGAGAATGGGGGACATTATTATAGGAAGGGGACAGGATGGGGGAGATTATTACTGGAAGGAGCCAGGATGGTGGACATTATTACAGGAAGGAGCCAGGATGGGTGAGATTATTACAGGAAGGAGCCAGGATGGGTGAGATTATTACAGGAACGAGCCAGGATGGGGAACATTATCACATGAGGGGTGAATATGAATCGCTTTATAGGATCTAGAACGCTACATGGACCCACACATCTGACCACCATGCAGATGGGGGTCCAGGTCCAAAATTTTTCACCAGGGTCCATCAGACTCTAGTTACGCGATTGGTCACCATAGAAAACTTTGCCAAGGTCCAGCTGGAATGTATGATTGCAGTATATTGGATGTTAGAAGAATGCCATAGATAATACTGAGGAGTGAAGCCTCGCAGTGACCTCAGAGGAGGTGACATCCCAGGTGACATCACTGCTGTGAAGCCCAAGACAGAGGACAGGAAAAAAAATCCTCCCGCAATCACACATAGGGTGAAACCAGTATGGCTACACATTCAGCGCTGAAAACAAATATAAAATATAGAATACATTTTAGAAATTGTTCTTCTGCATTTAAAAATAAAAAGTGAAATGTCAAATCCTTTCTGATCTGGCATTGTTCAGTTCTTTTTTGACCCAAAATGATCCGGAAACGTGTTTTTCCATTTTGGCAGTAAGGCGGGAATCTAGCACCGAACACTGATAAAGCAAAGTTTAAGGGTCATTTCATTCACTGGGGGGAGAACAAGCTGAACAGGTTTTTTTTAGGTTGCGGGCGGGTACAGTGGTGAATGCTGCTTTTAAATGAGAATATATAGATATAAGTTAAGATATAAAGATTCTAAAACTAATGAGCTATTTTAAGGGGCGGCCAGAGACAGAAGAGGGACCCCTGTGCAGGAACAATTTATGGGCCCTCTGCAGTCCAATAGCTCCTCATAATGCACCATCCCACCTGATTTGGAGGTGGTAGTGGCCCCTTTACCTCTTGGGCCCCACACATGTTGCACCAATGTTTTGTTTGCCCATGGACTGGAAATCAAAAGGTGGGATGGACACAGGCAGGGAGGGGTTTCCGGTTAGACGCAGTGTATGGGGGCTTCGCTCCCCGATAGCTCATCATAGAGCAAACCCATTATGTCTCTCACAATTTATACACCAGTACATTATAAACTATAACATCTGCTCAGGTGCTTACATGCCATGTAATAGGCTACCCCTGGACCAGGGTACCCCAACCCTGCTTACCTACTGGATCACTGAGCAGCTGCACTGGTTGCACATTTCATATGTCTGATTCAACTTCCTTTTGCCTATGGGGGGATCCTTTTACTTTTGGTGATTTATTTTTATGCACTGTGCCACATGTCGTCTCAACAGTCCTGTCTTAAAGGGAATCTGTCAGCAGGTTGTGCTATGTAATCTGAGAGTAGCATTATGCAGGGACAGTGACCCTGATTCCAGCAATGTGTCACTTACTTTATTGGGTGCAGCAATTTTCTCTGCTGCAAATTTAGCAGATATCTGAATGCTGAGCTCTGTATAAGCCCATGCACAACACGTGATGTAGGGACAGAGACCCTTATTTCAGTGTCACTTAGTTTATTGGGTGCACAAGTTGTGATAGAATTTTTTCCAGCAGAGCTGTGAATGCTGAGTCCTGTATAACCCCGCCAACACCACTGATTGGCTGCTTCCTGTGTACACCGTGCATAGGCAGAAAGCTGGCAATCACTGGTTGGACCAGGAAGCATGATACAACTAGTCCTGTAGTGATAATCTCCTGCTGATAAAACACTGATTGTATTGAAAGAGTAAAACACAGCCCAGTAAGTGACACATCACTTTAATCAGGGCCTCAGCCCCAACATCATGCTGCTCTCAGATTACATAGCAAAAAAACCTAAACTTGCCAACAAATTTCCTTTAAAGTCTCTTTCAGACATTTATCTTTCTCGTACATGCTCTATATGGATTTTTGTTGATATAACATGTATATTATACACTATGCAACTGTTCACATGCCCATGTTTTCTGGGTGCTCTGTCTGCAAAAAAAAAAAGAAAAAATCTAAAAAAAATATGGAGACATTTTGATGGGAGCCACAGATTAAACTCATCCATTCAAATCAACATGTGTTAAAAAAAATAAAAATACAGTACACAGATGATATCCATGTGTCTTTTGAGTGCTGTAGGTTTTTTACTGTTTAATGGGTAGGAAAATGTATTTTTTATTGTTTTTTTTTTGTATATAAGAAGAACAGATGAAACACTGATGGATGAAAATTGGATCCAGCAAACTGATAGAAACTGGTCCGATTCTCTGGATCTATCAGGCTGTAGACTTCTGATATACTTGTGTTTCAATTTAGCAACATTTACATGATCTCTGTTTGTTGTCAGTGAAAGGGAACATTTTTTGTCTATATCCAGAGGTTAAAAAAAACATGCAAAAGAGAAAAAAATGGGTGCTAAGAACAAAGTACACCAATATTGCTAAAAGTCAATTTTTATTAAACAGATTAAAAGGTATATAAACAATGTGATTGAGCAAACACCGAAGAAGACAGACATAGACAACTAAAAATTAGTGGGTGAGCTAGTCAGAAAAGTTACACAGGTACATGTGTACATGGATGCACAATTCACAAGTAACCATGCAAAAAGGCCGGTCTGGCCATCTGGCAATTCTGGCAAATGCCAGGTGGGTTGCTGCCAGCTGTGGGCCTCTCCTTCAGGCACACCTGCATGACTGAAACTGGTGGTTCCTGGGAGAAATAAAATTTATTTTATCCCGGGTGCTGCAGTTTCAGTACAGCGGCTAGGCACCTTCATAATGCTATTAACCTGCAGATTAACCCTATATCTGTAGGTAAATAGAGTTATCTGACCTGTCAGGTTCCTTTTAAATTTCACAGCAGTTTGCATTCTGTAAATGTGATATATATCTTGAGCGATCCACAAAAGTCGACGAACATATATCGCATTCACTTCATAGCAAGTGGTGCTCGCAAATGCCAGGGCTGAATTTAAGTCCTAGTCCAACCCTGCCATGGAATAACACTATATGTATGCTGGTGAATCCACTAATGCATATATGCATGTACATGAAACTGTGTACATATGAATAGCTATATCCGGGCCCCTGATGAAGCAGTGGTGAAACACATGTCGGGCCCATTGGTGAGTAAGCTGATCGTCTATATGCACTTTGACTGAACTCTTTATAACTTTGTATATTTGCTCAGTAACTGAGGAAATGGGAAATATACAAAGGTACAAACAAAGAGTTCAATCAAAGTGCATCTAGATCAGCTCACCCACCAATGGACCTGACACGTGTTTCACCACTGCTTCATCAGGGGCCTGGAAATAGCTATTCATATATTTAGAGACTACGTTTCAGAAGGGGAATTACCTTTGCATTGGCAAAATTAATTAAGTACACAGTTTAATGTACATGCATATATGCATATGTCTTTTTCGGTGTTTGTTTGATCACATTGTTTATATAACTTTTATTCAATTTAATAAATATTGGCTTTTTATCAATATTGGTGTACTTTGTTCCTGTCACACGTTTTTCTCTTTCGGATGTTTGTTCAATCCTGTGCCCTAAGGGGACCTGCAATTAATTTGGTTTATCAGATATGTATCGGTAAATTATATCCAGAGGTTGGAAACCAATTTAGACCTAATAATTTTTCCGGTTGAAAGATTGCAACCTACAATGTATCCAGAGTAGGACATTTTTTTTAATCTAGACTGAAATATTGTAGCAAACCCACAGGACATAAAAAAATGCCGCTGGTTTGTTTAGACAGATTGTCGAAACTGGATACAATCGTAGCAAACCCTCAGTTGTAAAAAAGTTCTTGGTCTATAGGACCAAATTCTGGATTCACTGACATAAAGCCGTGATCTTGGAAATGATGAGGAGTTCAGATACAAAGTATATTAGGAGGTGATGAAGCTTCATATACGCAAACGTCTTTTAATGGCATCTCGGTTACATACAGAAGGGAATGTGAGGCTGAGCAGACATTTTTGTGATCTTTGAGCATTTTTGGGACAGCAACTAAATTTAATTTAAAAATATCAAAGGCGGCGTATGGACATTGAGCGTAAAAATAAACAGAGATCCGCACAGTGACAATTCTGACCTCTCGGCGTTTTATGGCACTGCACTAAAAAGTAACATTTTTCCTTAAAGTCATTGATGTTTGGGTCATTGTTTGGCCCATACAGATTTATGAATGTTAGTACTGTAGTTGTGTGGGAATATAAAAGACCTGCGTTTGGGGAGGAGGTAGAAGTCTGGGGCACATACTCTTCTCTTTGAACTCTATTGTTATTAACTTATTCTTGTTCTAAATATTTAAAATCTATTATTCTTGGATATGACTGATACAACTTTGAAACAAATATATAACAATAAATAATAGAGTGAAGAGATCACTTAGTGGAGGAGGAATAGACGTCTTCCATCTGCTACGTCACCCATCATTAAGGCACAACTCTTCTTAGGCAATGTGGGAGAAGGTTTTGTTACCTGCTGAGCAATTGATTTACCGTTGTCCTATTTGCGTATTCTGGAGGGTCTACACATAAATATTAGTAGCCCCACCCATATTGATAACCCATCAATATCTGATTGGTGGAGAGCAGACCCCCTACAATCGACAGGAGGAAGAAGCATTCACCTGAATAGGGCTGGGCTGCAGTACCAGGGATGTACCAGCTGTAGCATACATGTCCCGCTGTGGTGAGATCTAAGGGGTAACATCATTCCTTGTGGAGAGTCACATGCCAGTGTAAGGAGACTTATAGGCCATGCAGTGCTCCTAAGAGGAATTAAATATGCAAATTGCCTCTTCAGAAAGGAAGAGGACTCGAACTCTAGTGCCACCTATTGGAAGTAGCAATCCTAAGAGTCAATATCAACTCTTTAACCAGTCTTGCCAGATGTCTTAGGCTACGTTTCCATTATGAGATTTTGGTGAGTTTTTTACGCTAGTCTTTTTTTTAAATGCAAGTAACTTATTTTAATTAATGGGTGCAGAAAATCTGCAACATCAAAAGCTCACCAAAAGCTCATCATGGAAATGTAATCTTCGAATAAAAAGCCTAACCAGAATCTCAATATATTGACACGTGTTTCGGGGTGTTGCACTCTCCTCAGTGCAAAGATTGAGATCTGATTTGACTGTATGAGAGTCCTCGGATTGGTGTATAAGGGGTAATGTCACTCCTTGTGGAGAGTGACATGCCTGACCATCGAGTGTAAGGAGACTTATAGGCCTCTGGGAAATTAAATATGTAAATATACTTTCCGGAGAGGAAGAGGAGTTGAACTCTAGTGCTATCTATTGGAAGTAGCAATCTTAAAAGTGCTGAGAGTAAGGCTATGTGCCCACGATGCAGAAATGCTCCGGATTTTTTCCTGAGTGTTTCTGCATCTCCCTGGCAGAAAAAACGCATGCGGATTGTACATGTGGATTGTACATGCGGAGATACATGCGGATTGTACATGCGGATTGTATATGCGGATTGTACATGCGGATTGTACATGCGGATTGTACATGTGTTTTCCTGCCAGGGACGAGCGGATGGGAAGCGTTCTTCACATGGATTTCCGCATGCCGGGTTGACAAGCGCTTTCCAAGCGATTTTAGCATTACTTGGAAAGTGCTTGACAACTTGGTCACACTATATAAATCCATGCAAACAGCATAGATTTATATAGTGCGACCGTAGAGAATGGTACAAAATAAAAAATAAATATATACTTACCTTATAATGGCCCCCGGAGTCTTGCTTTGCTCCGTCCTGGCTTGCCGGAAGCTCGCGGTACACTGAAGGACCTGCCGACGTCAGCGTCGTGTGACCCGTCACATGACTAAATTACATCACCGCAGGTCCTTCAGTCCACCGCGATCTGCCGGCAAGCCAAGACAAGGAGACCGCAGGCCATCAAAAGGTAAATATAATATTTATTTTTTATTTTATTCTTTTTTTTACAGGTTCTCGGTACCCGGGTCCGGAGGAGAGTCTCCTCTCCTCCAGACCCGGGTACCATCCGCACATTGAAACGCATGGATTCTGCATGTACAGATGCAGTGACGCGGATTACACGCGTTCCAATGCAAGTCAATGGCGGCGAAAACGCAGTGCTTACGCAAATGAATTGGTAGTGCTGCGTTTTTTTCTGCAATGATAATCCGCAGCGGAAATTTCCACAGCATGTGCACAGCTCATGCGGATTATCATTGGGGAACATGGCAGGCCTTCTACCATGCATTTTTTAAGCGTTTCTGCAGCGTTTTTGCCGCTGCGGAAACGCTTAAAAAGCGCATGGTGGGCACACAGCCTTACATGCCAGGAGCAGCTGTCCCTTTGTTCTTCTGGCCATGGGAGGGTCATATGGGCACTCAACAATCAAGTATCCACGGATTCCATCAATGGCATCCTGTGTCCCCTGTGTTAATGGAGCAGTAGCGCCAAAGCCTGATCACTAAGGATGAGCGAATTGATTTGAAACTGATTGTTAAAAAAATAAAACAAGACATCATCATCCTCGCCCCTCACACGCGCCTACTGTCCAAGCTCTGTGCTGGCACACACCACTTTCCTCCCCCAAGCTAGGAACTCCCGTCTTGTCATCACTCTTTGCTGGCACATTTTATAATGTCACAACGTCATAATGTGCGGCGTCAAACGTGGTCACGTGGACCAGCATCGATCATACATAGATCAGCTATTGTGTCCGATGGGTAGGTGACACATGTTGCCTGTAGGATAACACCTCTAAGTTTAGGCTTTTATCATGTATTTCTGGAAAACCCCTTTAAGCCTGCATTTACAATCTGAAAAAAACGACAAGAAGCAAAATGAACATAAACCTTGCTGTAAATAAGAAAAGAAAAAGCAAAAGTGTATTTAAATAAAATAGGGCTCTTAGTAACACTGTTTTTGATCAAATGGCTCACGGAAACATTAGACATAGTACGTTTTCTGTTCTTCATTTTCCAATTTAGGCTATGTTCATACCTTACATTTTTGGCCTCAAAGAGGCACAAGAGACAAGAAAAACGCAGCAAAAACGCAGCAAATATTCAGCAAAAAACTCAGCAAAGAGTCAGCAGAACCTGCTTTTTTGAAGTCGCTTCTTTACTTCCAAGAGAGTAGGTTTTGTCTGCGGAAAAAAATGCAGCAAAAATGCTATGTGTGAGCATAGCCTTAAGATGCATCGAGAAAATAAAAAAAAATCAGTAGTGAAGTTGGACAAAGCCTTTAGGAGTTATATTTATAGTTACAATGATTATATCTATAGCAGGAGTCTCAAACTCAGCTGGGTATATGGGCCGCACATGGAAAAAATGTGAATTTGGGGGGCCACATTCTTTGCAGGTCAAAGTGACATTTTTAGTGATACCATTTTTTTTCGTATACACCGCCTGAACATTTTTGCTGTGTTTATTTTTTTGTAGCTTGGGTCGTTACGGATGTGGCGATAATAAACGTGCACTTTTTTGTGTTTACTTTAGTTTATATATAAAACAGCATTTTTAGTGGCAAAATATTTATTCATGCTTTATTTTAAATTTTTTTAAAATTATTTTTACAATTTTGTTTCCTCCAATTGACCACATACAGTAATATTGTTTTACTATTAGCACCATAAGGTAATTCTGGCAAACATCTAGTAATGTGCCCCATCCTGGTGGTCCCAATATTGCAGTAATGTGCCCCATCCTGGTCCCCACCTTGTAGTAATGTGCCCCAGCCTGGTGGTCCCCATCTTGTAGTAATATGCCCCATCCTGGTGGTCCCCATATAGAAGTAATATGCCCCATTCTGGTGGTCCCCATCTTGTAGTAATGTGCCCCATCCTGGTCCCCACCTTGTAGTAATGTGCCCCATCCTGGTGGTCCCCATCTTGTAGTAATATGCCCCATCCTGGTGGTCCCCATCTTGTAGTAATGTGCCCCATCCTGGTGGTCCCCATCTTATAGTAATATGCCCCATCCTAGTGGTCCCCATCTTGCATTAATGTGCCCCATCCTGGTCCTCATCTTGCAGAAACGTGCCCCAATTGGTGGTCCCCATCTTGCAGAAACGTGCCCCATCCTGGTGGTCCCCATCTTGTAGTAATATGCCCCATTCTGGTGGTCCCCATCTTGTAGTAATGTGCCCCATCCTGGTGGTCCCCATCTTATAGTAATATGCCCCATTCTGGTGTTCCTCATCTTGTAGTAATGTGCCCCATCCTGGTCGTCCCCATCTTGTAGTAATGTGCCCCATCCTGGTGGTCCCCATCTTGTAGTAATGTGCCCCATCCTGGTGGTCCCCATCTTGCAGAAACGTGCCCCATCCTGGTGGTCCCCATCTTGCAGAAATGTGCCCCATCCTGGTGGTCCCCATCTTGTAGTAATATGCCCCATCCTGGTGGTCCCCATCTTGCAGAAATATGCCCCATCCTGGTGATCCCCATCTTGTAGTAATGTGCCCCATTCTGGTCTCCACCTTGTAGTAATGTGCCCCATGCTAGTGGTCCCCATCTTGTAGTAATGTGCCCCATCCTGGTCCCCACCTTGTAGTAATATGCCCCATCCAGGTGGTCCACATTTTGTGGTAATGTGCCCCATCCTGGTCCCCACCTTGTAGTAATGTGCCCCATCCTGGTGGTCCCCATCTTGTAGTAATATGCCCCATTCTGGTGGTCCCCATCTTGTAGTAATGTGCCCCATCTTGGTGGTCCCCATCTTATAGTAATATGCCCCATCCTCGTGTTCCCCATCTTGTAGTAATGTGCCCCATCCTGGTGGTCCCCATCTTGTAGTAATGTGCCCCATCCTGGTGGTCCCCATCTTGTAGTAATGTGCCCCATCCTGGTGGTCCCCATCTTATAGTAATATGCCCCATCCTGGTGGTCCCCATCTTGTAGTAATGTGCCCCATCCTGGTGGTCCCCGTCTTGTAGTAATGTGCCCTATCCTGGTGTTCCCCATCTTGCAGTATTGAGCCCCATCCTGGTTGTCCCCATCTTGTAGTAATGTGCCCCATTCTGGTGGTCCCCATCTTATAGTAATGTGCCCCATCCTGGTGGCCACATATTGTAGTAATGTGCCCCATCCTGGTGGTCCCTATTCTGTAGTAATGTGCCCCATCCTGGTGGTCCCCATCTTGTAGTAATGTGCCCCATCCTGGTGGTCCCCATCTGGTAGTAATATGCCTCATCCTGGTGGTCCCCATCTTGTAGTAATGCCCCATCCTGGTGGTCCCCATCTTGTAGTAATGTGCCCCATCCTGGTAGTCCCTATCTTGTAGTAATGTGTCCCATCCTGGTAGTCCCTATCTTTTAATAATGTGCCCCATCCTGGTGGTCCCCATTTTGTAGTAATGTGCCCCATCCTGGTGATAACCATCTAGTAGTAATGTGCCCCATCCTGGTCCTCATCTTGGAGTAATGTCCCCCATTCGGCAGTAATGCCCCATCCAGGTGGTACCCATCTTGTAGTAATATGCGTCATCCTGGTGATCCCCATCTAGTAGTAATGTGCCCCATCCTGGTCCTCATCTTGGAGTAATGTCCCCCATTCGGCAGTAATGCCCCATCCATGTGGTCCCCATCTTGTAGTAATATGCGTCATCCTGGTGATCCCCATCTAGTAGTAATGTGCCCCATCCTGGTCCTCATCTTGGAGTAATGTCCCCCATTCGGCAGTAATGCCCCATCCAGGTGGTACCCATCTTGTAGTAATATGCGTCATCCTGGTGATCCCCATCTAGTAGTAATGTGCCCCATCCTGGTCCTCATCTTGGAGTAATGTCCCCCATTCGGCAGTAATGCCCCATCCATGTGGTCCCCATCTTGTAGTAATATGCGTCATCCTGGTGATCCCCATCTAGTAGTAATGTGCCCCATCCTGGTGATCCCCATCTGGTAGAATTGTCCCGTCGCTGTTCTTCACACACATAAGGCTATGTGCCCACGTTGCGGACCTGAAGCATATTTTTTACGCTTCTCCCTGGCGGGAAAATCGCATGCGGATATTACATGCGGTTTTCCCGCCAGGTAGAAGCGTTTGTGAGGCGTCTTTGCATGCATTTCTGAATGCGGGTTATCAAGCACTTCTCCAAGCATCACTTGGAAAAGTGCTTGACAACTTGTTCAGAATGGTAAAAAATAAAAAAATAAACTTTATACTCACCTTCTGATGCATTCTCTGCCCCGTCCAGAGGCTTGAGCGGATCACGCTGTTGTGTGCAGGACCTGCGGTGACGTCATTGAGTCATGTGGTGGGTCACATGACTCAATGACGTGGCAGGTCCTTCAGACAACAGCGCGACGGAGGGAAAACATCAGAAGATAAGTATAAACTTTATTTTATTCTTTTTTTTACAGGTTCTTTGGTACCCAGGTCTGAATGAGAGTCTCCTCTCCTCCAGACTTGGGTACCATCCGCACATTGATTCCGCTGCGCTTCCGCAAAATTAATGAACATGCTGCGGATTTTTGACTGCAGCATATACGCTGCGTAAAAATCCGCAGCATGGGCATTGACATTGCGGAATGCCATTGGGGACCATGGGGTGCGGATCTACATGCGTTTTTCAAGCGTTTACGCTGCGGAAATTCCGCAGCATATACGCTTGAAAAACGCTACGTGGGCACACAGCCTAAAAAAGAAAAAAAAAAGATTCCTCTCACCTGTCCTCCATTCGCTCTACGTCCTTTGAGCACATGCGGCCCGCAGGCACAGACCCCTTGATGATTACGACCTGGTCCAGGAGGAGCCGCCGACAGCAGCGCTGCATTGACGCGCAGAGACCGGCTCTCTACAGAGCATTTCCAATGCCAGCCACCGGCCAATCAGAGACCAACAGCTGACTGCATGGCAGTGACGTCATACGCCGCTGCGCTGGGGCGCAGATATCAGCGGCTGGCCTCTGATTGGCCGGCAGCTGGCATTAGAAATGCTCTGTAGAGAGCCGGTCTTTGCGCGTCAATGCAGCGCTGCTGTCGGCGGCTCCTCCTGGACCTGGTCGTAATCATCAAGGGGTCTGTGCCTGCGGGCCGCACAAAGCAGCCTCAGGGGCTGCATGCTTCCTGCGGGCGGCGTGTTTGAGACCTCTGATCTATAGGGACACCTTGTATAGTTTTAAGCATTCCATATGCTCAGTATATGAACTATTGTAAATTTTATGCATTACTATTCTAAAGAGAACATGACACTTGATTCATGCTGCACTTGAACTAAGGCAGACTGACTCCATTATTGCAGCAATGTATGCTTTACTCTGAAATGCTATGGCATTTCAGAAGAAATATGCTTTAAGGTCTCGTGCACACAAGTAAATAAATCGGACATCTGCTGCCCGATTTTTTGGTTGGATAGCACATTGACTGCCCACTGACCCTTGTTATTCTATAGGGCTGTTCAGATGACTGATTTATCTAATCGGCCAACTGACGTAAAAGCTGGTCAGATGGATGGCACAAGGACATAAAACTGGTCAGAAGGATGGCACAAGGACATAAAACTGGTCACATGGATGGCACATGGACGTAAAACTGGTCACATGGATGGCACATGAACGTAAAACTGGTCACATGGATGGCACATGGACGTAAAACTGGTCACATGGATGGCACATGGACGTAAAAGCTGGTCATATAGATGGCACATGGACATAAAAACTGGTCACATGGATGGCCCATGGATGTAAAAACTGGTCACATGGATGGCACATAAACGTAAAAACTGGTCACATGGATGGCACAAGGAAGAAAAACTGGTCACATGGATGGCACATGGACATAAAAACTGGTCACATGGATGGCATATGGACATAAAAACTGGTCACATGGATGGCACATGGACGTAAAAGCTGCTTATATAGATGGTCCATGAACATAAAAACTGGTCACATGGATGGCACATGAACATAAAAACTGGTCACATGGATGGCACATGAACGTAAAAACTGGTCACATGGATGGCACATGGACGTAAAAGCTGGTCACATGTATGGTACATGGACATAAAAACTGGTCACATGGATGGCACATGGACGTAAAAGCTGGTCATATAGATGGCACATGGACATAAAAACTGGTCATATGGATGGCATATGGACATAAAAACTGGTCACATGGATGGCACATGAACATAAAAACTGGTCACATGGATGGCACATGAACTTAAAAACTGGTCATATGGATGGCATATGGACATAAAAACTGGTCACATGGATGGCACAAGGAAGAAAAACTGGTCACATGGATGGCACATGGACATAAAAACTGGTCACATGGATGGCATATGGACATAAAAACTTGTCACATGGATGGCACATGGACGTAAAAGCTGCTTATATAGATGGTCCATGAACATAAAAACTGGTCACATGGATGGCACATGAACATAAAAACTGGTCACATGGATGGCACATGAACGTAAAAACTGGTCACATGGATGGCACATGGACGTAAAAGCTGGTCACATGTATGGTACATGGACATAAAAACTGGTCACATGGATGGCACATGGACGTAAAAGCTGGTCATATAGATGGCACATGGACATAAAAACTGGTCATATGGATGGCACATGGACATAAAAACTGGTCACATGGATGGCACATGAACATAAAAACTGGTCACATGGATGGCACATGAACTTAAAAACTGGTCATATGGATGGCATATGGACATAAAAACTGGTCACATGGATGGCACATGAACATAAAAACTGGTCACATGGATGGCACATGAACGTAAAAACTGGTCACATGGATGGCACATGGACGTAAAAGCTGGTCACATGTATGGTACATGGACATAAAAACTGGTCACATGGATGGCACATGGACGTAAAAGCTGGTCATATAGATGGCACATGGACATAAAAACTGGTCATATGGATGGCATATGGACATAAAAACTGGTCACATGGATGGCACATGAACATAAAAACTGGTCACATGGATGGCACATGAACTTAAAAACTGGTCATATGGATGGCATATGGACATAAAAACTGGTCACATGGATGGCACAAGGAAGAAAAACTGGTCACATGGATGGCACATGGACATAAAAACTGGTCACATGGATGGCATATGGACATAAAAACTTGTCACATGGATGGCACATGGACGTAAAAGCTGCTTATATAGATGGTCCATGAACATAAAAACTGGTCACATGGATGGCACATGAACATAAAAACTGGTCACATGGATGGCACATGAACGTAAAAACTGGTCACATGGATGGCACATGGACGTAAAAGCTGGTCACATGTATGGTACATGGACATAAAAACTGGTCACATGGATGGCACATGGACGTAAAAGCTGGTCATATAGATGGCACATGGACATAAAAACTGGTCATATGGATGGCACATGGACATAAAAACTGGTCACATGGATGGCACATGAACATAAAAACTGGTCACATGGATGGCACATGAACTTAAAAACTGGTCATATGGATGGCATATGGACATAAAAACTGGTCACATGGATGGCACATGAACATAAAAACTGGTCACATGGATGGCACATGAACGTAAAAACTGGTCACATGGATGGCACATGGACGTAAAAGCTGGTCACATGGATGGTACATGGACATAAAAACTGGTCACATGGATGGCACATGGACGTAAAAGTTGGTCATATAGATGGCACATGGACATAAAATCTGGTCATATGGATGGCCCATGGATGTAAAAACTGGTCACATGGATGGAACATGGACGTAAAAACTGGTCACATGGATGGCAAATGGACATAAAAACTGGTCACATGGATAATACATGGACGTAAAACTGGTCACATGGATGGCACAAGGACGTAAAACTGGTCACATGGATGGCACAAGGACGTAAAACTGGTCACATGGATGGCACATAGACGTAAAAACTGGTCACATGGATGGCATATGGACATAAAAACTGGTCACATGGATGGCACGTGGACGTAAAACTGGTCATATGGATGGTACAAGGAAGTAAAACTGGTCACATGGATGGCACATGGACGTAAAAGCAGCTCATATAGATGGTCCATGAACGTAAAAGTTGGTCACATGGATGGCACATGAACATAAAAACTGGTCACATGGATGGCACATGAACGTAAAAACTGGTCACATGGATGGCACATGGACGTAAAAGCTGGTCACATGGATGGTACATGGACATAAAAACTGGTCACATGGATGGCACATGGACGTAAAAGCTGGTCATATGGATGGAACATGAACGTAAAAACTGGTCACATGGATGGCAAATGGACATAAAAACTGGTCACATGGATAATACATGGACGTAAAACTGGTCACATGGATGGCACAAGGACGTAAAACTGGTCACATGGATGGCACAAGGACGTAAAACTGGTCACATGGATGGCACATAGACGTAAAAGCTGGTCATATAGATGGCACATTGACATAAAAACTGGTCACATGGATAGCCCATGGATGTAAAAACTGGTCACATGGATGGCACATGGACGTATAAACTGGTCACATGGATGGCACGTAGATGTAAAAACTGGTCACATGGATGGCACGTAGATGTAAAGATTGGTCACATGGATGGCACATGGACATAAAAACTGGTCACATACAGTCATGGCCAAAAGTATTGAGAATGACACCAAAATTATATTTTCACATGATCTGCTGGCCTCTGGTTTTTATTAGTGTTTGTCTGATGTTTATATCACATACAGAAATATAATTGCAATCATATTATGAGTACCAATAGGTTATATTGACAGTTAGAATGAGTTAATGCAGCAAGTCAATATTTGCAGTGTTGCCCCTTCTTCCTCAAGACCTCTGTAATTCTCCCTGGCATGCTCTCAATCAACTTTTGGACCAAATCCTGACTGATAGCAGTCCATTCTTGCATAATCAATGCTTGCATTTTACCAGAATTTGTTGGTTTGTGTTTGTCCACCCGTCTCTTGATGATTGACCACAAGTTCTCAATGGGATTAAGATCTGGGGAGTTTCCAGGCCATAGATCCAAAATCTCTATGTATTGTTCCATGAGCCATTTAGTTATCACCTTTGCTTTATGGCAAGGTGCTCCATCATGCTGGAAAAGGCATTGTTGGGCGCCAAACTGCTCTTGGACGGTTGGGAGAAGTTGCTCTTGGAGGACTTTCTGGTACATTCTTTATTCATGGCTGTGTTTTTAGGCAAGACTGTGAGTGAGCCGATTCCCTTGGCTGAGAAGCAACCCCACACATGAATGGTTTCAGGATGCTTTACAGTTGGCATGAGACAAGACTGGTGGTAGCGCTCACCTCTTCTTCTCCGAATAAGCTGTTTTCCAGATGTCCCAAACAATCGAAAAGGGGATTCATCAGAGAAAATGACTTTGCCCCAGTCCTCAGCAATCCACTCCCTGTACCTTTTGCAGAATATCAGTCGGTCCCTGATGTTTTTTCTGGAGAGAAGTGGCTTCTTTGGTGCCCTCCTTGAAACCAGCCCTTGCTCAAAGAGTCTCCACCTCACAGTGCGTGCAGAAGCACTCACACCAGCCTGCAGCCATTCCAGAGCAAGCTCGACACTGCTGGTAGTCCCATCCCACAGCTGAAACAGTTTTAAGATACGGTCCTGGTGCTTGCTGATCTTTCTTGGGTGCCCTGGAGCCTTTTTGACAACAATGGAAGCTCTCTCCTTGAAGTTCTTGATGATGCGATAGATTGTTGACTGAGGTGCAATCTTTGTAGCTGCGATACTCTTCCCTGTTAGGCCATTTTTGTGCAGTGCAATGATGGCTGCACGTGTTTCTTTAGAGATAACCATGGTTAACTGAAGAGAAACAATGATACCAAGAACCAGCCTCCTTTTAAAGTGTCCAGTGATGTCATTCTTACTTAATCATGACTGATTAATCGCCAGCCCTGTCCTCATCAACACCCACACCTGTATTAATGGATCAATCACTAAAACGATGTTAGCTGCTCCTTTTAAGGCAGGACTGCAATGATGTTGAAATGTGTTTTGGGAGTTAAAGTTCATTTTCTGGGCAAATATTGACTTTGCAAGTAGAGTAATTGCTGTTAAGCTGATCACTCTTTGACATTCAGGAGTATATGCAAATTGCCATTACAAAAAATGAAGCAGTAAACTTTGGAAAAATTATTATTTGTCTCATTCTCAATACTTTTGGCCATGACTGTAGATGGCACAAGGACTTAAAAACTGGTCACATGGATGGCACATGTACGTAAAAACTGGCCACATGGATGGCACATAGACGTAAAAACTGGTCACATGGATGGCACATGGACTTAAAAACTGTTCACATGGATGGCACATGGACATAAAATCTGGTCACATGGATGGCCCATGGATGTAAAAACTGGTCACATGGATGGCACATGGACATAAAAACTGGTCACATGGATGGACCATGGATGTAAAAACTGGTCACATGGATGGCACCTCGACGTAAAAGTTGGTCACATAGATGGCACATGGACTTAAAAACTGGTCACATGGATGGCCCATGGATGTAAAAACTGGTCACATGGATGGCACATGGACGTAAAAGCTGGTCATATAGATGGCACATGGACATAAAAACTTGTCACATGGATGGCACTTGGACATAAAAACTAGTCACATAGATGGCACATGAACTTAAACACTGGTCACATGGATGTAAAAACTGGTCACATGGATGGCACTTGGACATAAAAACTAGTCACATGGATGGCACGTAGACGTAAAAACTGGTCACATGGTTGGCACGTGGACGTACAAACTGGTCACAACATGGATGGCACCTGGATTTAAAAACTGGTCACATGGATGGCACTTGGACATAAAAATGGTCACATGGATGACACATGGACTTAAACATTGGTCACATGCATGTCACGTGGACGTAAAAACTGGTCACATGGATGGCACCTGGGTATGAATCTTTTGAGTTTTCTGGATGAAACTCAGACGATTTTTCATATTCTCGTCTGCAGCTGGCCTAAAATCTGGATGACTAGTCCCAGAAGTAATGAACAACAAAGTAGCACTCTGTATCGCTGAGTATGTAAATATGAAGTATGAAATATGAATAGCATTACTGCTGTAGAAAATAGAAATAAATGAGAAATTTTAGCACATGTAAATATGAAGTATGAAATATGAATAGCATTACTGCTGTAGAATCTAGAAATAAATGAGAAAATGATGATCAGGATCTTACTTTCCCACACATAAGCAGACAGATGTCCCTTAGAGAGGTATTCACATTGTTAGGCCCTGGCATTGAGAAACGCCTTATTGCGGCTATCAGGTAAACATGAATTGGCCAATTTATGCACTAAGATTTCTCATTTATTTCTATATTCTACAGCAGTAATGCTATTCATATTTCATGCTTCATATTTATGACGCGCCCCCTGGGCCGTGGGGCACCCGAGACCGGACTTCAGGGCAATGCTGGGAGTAGTAGTGGCGACCCGGTCCCATGACTCAGGGTGACCAGACCAATATTGTGGCAGTCTCTGTATCAGTATAATGCAATGTCCGACTACGCCACCCGTGGATTGCGGTCAATAAGAACCGCCGCTGCTGAGCAGACCTCTGAGGCTGATGTTGTGAGGGCAGCAGAGTGTAGTATAACTCCCCACGGGAGGAGTATAGCCTCAGGGTAGTGAGTGTGGATGATGGGAGTGATGGTGCACGAGCGCAGCAGGAACGACTCAGAGGCTTTGCAGTGCAGTTCAGGGTCTTTACTGATGATGATAAGGCAGACCCTCCCGGGAGTACTGGCTAACATAAGAGGCCTGGACAGTCTGTGAGCAAACTGGAGTTCCCCTGGCCAGGTGGAGTTGTAGGCCTCCCCGTCTATCTGCACTCTTCCTGGCTACCTTGCTGCAAGCGAGTGGAAGTAGCCCACGTCCCTGAGTGTACCGTGTGGTGCTCACCCGTATGGCTGGTGACTTGGGGTCTTCTGATAGCCCCCGCTCCTCGATGGCGGTGCTGGTCCCTTGCTCGCGACTGAGCCTCCGGGCTTCTATGGCCAGAGGACCTGAAATCCCCTGCCGGCGGGTTTCTGCTGCTGGGTATATATAAGTCCCCACAGCCTCGGACTCCTGTGTCCGGTTCTTAGCGTCTTCTGCCAGGACAAACTCCACTTAGCTCAAGTCCCTTGTCTTCAGCTCCTGCTCCTACAGAGCTCCTCACTGTTACTTTCCCTGTGTCTGGAACAAACTCCAGGCTCTGACTGACTAACCCCGCCCCAGATCCAGTTTATATAGGGCAGGTTCCTCCCCTATCTGGTCTGGGACAGGAGGTGTTGCATGTTTAAGGGCTCCTGACCAGGAAACCTCCCACTTGCTCTCAGACATAATATTTCTATCACTGTGGCAACCAGACCCCTGGGGTGCCACATTTACATGCGCTAAAATTTCTCATTTATTTCTATCTTCTACAGCAGTAATGCTATTCATATTTCATATTTACATACTCAGTGTTACAGAGTACTACTTTGTTTGTTCATTGTACATGGAGGTAGCTCCTCTTAGTAAGCACCTGTTCACACCTATTTCTTGTAGTGGAAGTGCCGTCATTTTCTTTGTTACTAGTCCCAGAAGTAAGTCCCTGGCGGCTTCTCCCCGTCCCGCTCCCACAGACTGACAGGTCTCTCTTTATGTGCTGCCTGAAAGAGACAAATAGAGAGAGGGAATGATGGACAGAGCAAAATTTTAACTCTATATACTGTATAATTATTATTATTATTTCAGATTTTAATACTCATAAAACTTTATAAACTTTTACTACCACCAGTCAAATCTGACCCAACCTGGTGAACCATTGGAAAGTGAGAGGAGTGAAGAGAATAAAAAAAAACACCCCATAAACTAATTAATGTCCTATACCTGCTTTATTAGGGCACATTCAGACGTCCGTGCAAATTGGTCCTTGCCCGGACTGGCCGGCGGCTCTCCCGACAGCCTTATAGAAATACATGAAGCTGTCATGCTCCGGTCAGGAGACTTGCAGACAGTCCGTGCTTTGCTGTCCAAGATCGTCTGAATGTGCCTTTATGTGGATTTTGCTAATAGTAGCTATTGAATGTGGAAAATCCTTCTATGCACTATGCAGTAATATAATGTTACATGAATGTCTTATTTCTCTGCAGTCACTGTCATTGATCAGTAAATGTTTTTATGAACTGTCTTTATTTGCGAAAAAAAAAAGTGGTATGCATTGCTGTTGAATATGAAGAAGGAGCGCTGCGAGTCTGTCTAGCCCGACGTGACCCTCGCTGTCAGCCCTCATCAGGGTCCTGAGAAGGGACCGTATTATAAACACTATGCGCTGTCTGTAGGTGACTACTCTTTGTCTAACCTTCTCTGTTATTGCAAAAATGTCAGCCAGAAGTAGGGTGGGTAGACCTCATTTAATTTATCAGTAATGGACACTACCGCTTGCATGGTTCCCAAGAGTGTTTGATTAGGGATTCCCAGAGGAAGCGGCCTGTTCTCAGATGGCCAAGTGACAGGGTTTATATAGAACAGCAACTTGTGTCTAAGCAATGCTGTCAGCCGCAGAGACGGATGAAGTGAACCGGAGCGCCCATGACTTCATTCACACCTCAACAGGCAAACAATAAAACATTTACACACAAGAGTGATTTACTGTGGAAAAATTATTTCCCCCACGATTTACATGTCAAACCGTGAAAAATGTCTAAATGACTCCTCATGTGTTTGTTAGCTCCCTGGTCAATGCCGGAATCAGCTGCTGATTTACTGAAGGCCAAAATACATGGCAGCTGAAGTTTGCCATTTTCCCATTTCAAGACCCCCACAAATAAGGTTAATGGGGTGTTCTGATACCTCTATCTACCATTTAAACAACCACCATATTTTTTTGTTGGTCATCACATAGTGGTCAGGCTCCCCCTATTTACTCAGTAGGTTAAAGAGTAGCAGTCGTTCTCATTTTGATTTCATAAATCAATAGTACACATGAACACGATCTGCTTCTGGAATGATCTCTTACTCTCAATTCATGTGTAAAATCTATAAAATCTGGATTCAGTGTAAACAGATTTTTTCATATTACTGAGATAGAAGATGACAGTTGGTGCCTACAAGATTCTACGGAGGAAGGAGTTGGAGACAGACACAGACATTCTGCTGCAAGTTCTCCTGCAAAAACAGTTACAGTTCACCATAGAATTTTATGGGCACCAACTGCTAACTCCTACCTATCATAACCCTGTATTTCATCTGTGTAGTTAGACTTATAGGTCTATATCAGTACAAGAAGAAATAATCTGGTGAAAGTGATGACCCAAGTGAGTGTATGTACCAGCCTGCGTGCCCTGCAATGGACTGTGGTGAGCTACCAAGTGAGAGATACCCTGAGAGATAAGCTCATAAAAAATATACTGATGAATGACATTGAGTGCAAAGAATTGACATACTTATGTAACATTATATTACAGTGAGCATAGTGTGGTCTGTCCCTAGTAAGCACTGCCAAGTTCTAAACTATTAGGCTATACCTGTTCCTGGTGGCAAATGCCTGTTATGAATTACTAGGAGACATATTTAGAGACTGCTCACATTGCTATTGGTAACCACCAAGTTCTGTGCTTCTACTTTAATGTGTAACTGCCAAGGTCTGCACCTCTGCTTCTAGTGTAAACATGTAGTTCTACATCTCATCTTTAAAGTGTAGTCATTAAACTGTGCCTCTCAGCCCTGAAGTATAACCAACAAGCTCTGTACCTCTATTCCATAGTTTAACAACTGTAACACACGTGGATTGTGGACACACTGCACCATGGGCTGGGGAGAGCCTGGATGGGCATAACTAGGCAACCACCTGGGTTTTCACTAGAGCCCCTGATGGTGTGGTTAGACTTGGGCCACAGGTGGACGACAGTTGCTACTCCAGGACAGATCCGGGTACCACGGCAGCTGACCCCATGGGTCAGGACAGGAGACACAGACTTGGAGTCCAAGGTGGGACCGGATAATGGTAGATCGGATAGTAGTGCTAGTACTAATGGGACAGGGTAATAAGCATAGGCACTGGTTCACTTGCCGCCGGAGCAGTTTCGGGCTCAGGTTCCGCAAGTGCAGGTTCAGGTTCACGTTCAGGGGGAGCGGTTTCAGGTTCAGGTACCGCTGGAGCAGTTTCTGGATCACATACCGCTGGAGCGGTTTCAGGCTCAGGTACCTTAGGTGCAGTTTCAGGTTCAGATCCCGCTGGAGCGGTTTTGGGTTCAGGTACCGCCGATTTGCTTCTGGATTAGGTACCGCAGGTGCAGTTTCAGGATCAAAGTACAGATCAGACTGGAAAAAAACTAGAACAGATGCAGATTGAGGGACCTGAGAATGAGCTTGCAGCTAGCAGGCCCTAACACTCAAATGATGCTCAGGCACCTACCTAAAGGTGGAGGTGCCTTAAGTGCCTCTCAGCTAGTGACTGGGGACACATAAGATTGCACTCATCTTTAAGAGACTGGGAGTGCATGCGCACGTGCCCTAAGCGCCCTGTCAGGGGAGCCTTGCAGCATGTGCCAAGACTGGAAAGCGAAAGCTGAAGAGGGGGACATGGCAGGGCTGCCTGGGCGGTAAGTAATTTGGCGTTCCTGCTAGGAGGGAGGAGCAGAGGCATGCAGGGACACTGGCATTACAACAGCCAAAATTTATGTCTCAATACTTTGTAAAACAGCCAAGTTCTATGACTATACATATATGGCCCCCTCATGCCCTTCCTGATATGCATGGCCCCTCAGACCCAATCCTGGTATGCATGGCCCCCTCAGACCCAATCCTGGTATGCATGGCACCCTTAGACCCAATCCTGGTATGCATGGCCCCCTCATCCCCAATCCTGGTATGCATGGCCCCTTCATCCCCAATCCTGGTATGCATAGCCCCCTCATCCCCTTCCTGGTATGCATGGCCCCTCAGACCCAATCCTGGTATGCATGGCCCCCTCAGACCCAATCCTGGTATGCATGGCGCCCTCATCCCCAATCCTGGTATGCATGGCCCCCTCATCCCCAATCCTGCTATGCATAGCCCCCTCATCCCCTTCCTGGTATGCATGGCCCCTCAGACCCAATCCTGGTATGCATGGTGCCCTCATCCCCAATCCTGGTATGCATGGCCCCCTCATCCCCAATCCTGGTATGCATAGCACCCTCATCCCCTTCCTGGTATGCATGGCCCCCTCATCCCCAATCCTGGTATGCATGGCCCCCTTATCCCAGTTCCTGGTATGCATCGCCCCCTCAGACCCAATCCTGGTATGTATGGCCCTCTTATCCCCAATCCTGGTATGCATGGCCCCCTCATCCATAATACTGGTATGTATGGCCCCCTCATCCCCAGTCCTGGTATGCATGGCCCCCTTAGACCCAATCCTGGTATGCATGGCGCCCTTAGACCCAATCCTGGTATGCATGGCCTCCTCATCCCCCAATCCTGGTAGGCATGACCTCCTGACCCCCCAATCCTTGTATCCATGGCCTCCTCATCCCCCAATCCTGATATGCATGGCTCCCTCATCCCAATCCTGGTATGCATGGCCCCCTCATCCCCAATCCTGATATTCATGGTCCCCTCATCTCATCTCAAATCCTGATATGCATGGCCCCCTCATCCCCAATCTTGAAATGCATGGCCCCCGTATCCTGGTGTACATGGCCCCCCATCACTGCACACATGAAAATAATAAACACTTTTACTCACCTTCCTCCCTTCTCCTCTAGGTATATTTGGGTCCTTATGTGCATGAGCAAATCAGCCCACTGTCTATCCAACATCTGCCTAATCTAGGATTACCTATATTACCAAGGACCACCCTCGCCCCAGTTGCGTCTGGTGCCGATGTGGCCTCAAGTGTACCTACAATTAAAGGGGTTGTCCACTACTTGGACAACTCTTTCTCAATCCTCAAGTAGTGGACAACCCCTTTAAGGCATGGTATCTCACTCCCATAGGGTGGCCGAGTACTGGACCACCTGTCATTCAAGTCCTAAACTCAGCATATATAGGAGGTGTGGGACATTCTGCACTTGGAGTTGTGCAAAACGAGTGGAGGACCACTAATTTCAGTCTGGAAGAGGATTTGTTTCTATTTTTAATTTAAAAAAAAATCAGCAGAATAGTATAATAAAAGCGGAATAAATAATACTCATCTCACCAATCCCTTTTCCGATGCTTACTGAGTTTCTGTCTCCTAATTCTTCTAGGGACCGATGGTTGAGCCAATCACTGGCTATGAGCAGCCATGTCCTTGTTTCTGGAGAGGGCCCAGAAAGTAGAGACCAGCAGGGATCCAGGAAGCGACAAAATGGGATCGATGAGGAATTGGTGAATTTTTTTAATTTTTCATGCTATTCTGACCATTTGTTAAAAAAAAAAAATATTAATCATACAACCCATTTAAGGGTTGTACAAGACCGGAAAAACATTGCTGCATCACACCTTTCCAAGGTCATGTCCAGTTACTGCTCCATCCGTGTCAATGTGCGCAAAATGCAGTACCGTATACAGCCTGTGGACCATTGTGGAGCTGTTTTTTTTTTCCAGAAGAAAACAGACTCTTTTTTAAATTCTGTAGAATCCCTTTAATATATTGAGCGTACTCCTTCTATTACTATATTAAGAGTGTTGTACAAAATGAGATAATGAGAATAATCAGGACAGTTGGGCCCTATTTTCTTAATATTGAAGCCATGTCCCTCGCTCTGCCGACCTCTCCTGTCGGAATTATATTCCCATCTATAAGATGTCTGCAGATGCAGCATTCTACAGCCAGCCAATCAGAATGCTCGCTCACAGATTTATGCAAATGAGATAGTGGTAAAAAGAAACAACCAATAACTTTTCAACAAAATTCTCCTAAATATTCAGCAGGGGCGTGTCATTTTGTCAGCAGGGGCCGGTCAATTTGTCAGCAGGGGCGGGACAATTTTTCAGCAGGTCACTTTTGATTTTTTTTTTTTAGTCTCCCTAAGGTAAAAAATTCTCCATTACAGGTCCATAAATAGCGCTGAGGTGTTCCTGTATAATTGTGTGCGGAGCAGAGATTGAGGTCGTCATCCAGGCATTTGCATGGAGAGCACGGGAGTGACACAGGCATCTGTTTGGGGATTACCATACTTAGTGATCCAGGTACTTGCCATGTTCACATAAGATTACATGGTTTACAAGGCAGCCCACCTTACCTGAGAGTTCTCATATGTGGTGATTAGTGTTGAGCATTCCGATACTGTAATATCGGGTATCGGCCGATATTCGCGGTATCGGAATTCCGATACTTAATTCCGATACTTTTACAATATCGAATACCGGAATCGGAAGTTCCCATAATGCCTGCGCTCTGCAGTGTCTGTGAAGGATGACAAGCTGGATGGCAGCGCTCAGCTGAGATCCAGCCTGTCATCAGAATGCCATCCCAGCGGGGGAGAATTCTCCTGATTGTTTAAAAGCCGGCGCGCGGTAAAAAGCCGCCGGCTTTTAAACAATCACACAGCCCCATACTGCTTCCCCGCAGCCTCCGACCCCGATCCTCCGCTCCCCTCGCCACCTCCAATCCCAATCGTAAGTTAGGACCGGGCGGGGAGCGCAGCTCCAAGGAGCGAAGGACCTGGGCGGGGAAGCCGGCAGTGAAAAGACTTCACCGCCGGCTTTCCCGTTCTGTGCTGCGCTTTCCCGCCGGTTATTTCAAATGAACAGCTGAGGTATCAGGTGATGCTGATCAGCTGTTCATTTGAAGTCGCCGCATTGCCCTCAGAGGGTTCATGTGAGTTCATGCTTCACTGCATGAACTCACATGAACTTTCCCACGGCCGCACAGGTCAGCCTCACCTCCCAGACCATCAGACCGGTCATGATTAGTGTGTGTGCGGGGTGTGTGTGCGGGGTGTGTGTGCGGTGTCTGTGCGGGGTGTCTGTGCGATGTTTGTGCGGGTGTGCGCGGTGTCTGTGCATGCAGGCAGACATAGGCCGATGTGACACTACTACTCCCATCGGCCTATGTCTGTCCCCCGTCCACTCGTGCCAGCAGGATCAGCTCGATGGGAGCAGTAGTTCCCATCAGCCTGATCCTGCTATATAAATGTCCCTACTGTGTCCCCAATAAATGTTAGATACATGTCATTGGTGGCCAGTGGTTACCTACAATAAATTAGTTTATACATTACCTGTCCCCGCCGATCGCCACCTAAAATAAAGTAAAAAATAAAAAACTACACCTATACTCACCTAGACACCTAATTCCCCGAAGCCATCGATCTCCTGTAATAAAATATAAAATAATAAACCACAACCTTATCCTTACCCCTCCGTAGTAGTCCACGAGTGTCCCACGATGATCTCCAGTTCAGAGCAGCCACATAGAATGTGACCGCTCTGAACCGCTGCCGCCGCTAGAATGACGGGGCCGTAAGGGTTCACCGGAGTTCAGGCAGCGCTGCTCCGGTTAGCTGCTTTACGGCCCCGCTGTATCGTGAGAAATTCCCACGGTACAGCAGTGCCGTAAAGGAGGTCTCCGGAGCTGCGCTGACTGAATGCAGTCCGGTGACCTCAGTCAGTGGCTCCCGCTGCCGGGAGCGGACGTGTTCCCGGCACCGTGAGCTTACAGCAGCCATGCACAGCTGTCACCATCTCCAGATGTGACAGCTGTGCATGGGAGATCAGCGCAGGAACGTGGACAGGTAACTATTATTTTTAGTAAACTAAGAATTAAATAAAATGGTGTGTTTTATTTCAAATAAATTATTTTTTTCTGAGTGTAGTGTGTGTTTTTTCTTTTTAACACTTTGTAGGTTAGTAATGGGGGTGTCTTATAGACGCCCATCATTACTAACCTGGGCTTCATGGCAGCTGGCGCTGACATGAACCCCACCACTATTACCCCCTGCCACCGCACCAGGGCAGCGTGGAAGAGCGAGGCTAAGTGCCAGAATTGGCGCATCCTATGGATGCGCCATTTCTGGGGTGGCTGACGGCTGGTGTTTCTAGCCTGGGAGGGGGCCATTATTCATGGCACCCTTCCTGGGCTATTAATATCAGCCCCCAGCTGTCTGCCTAGCCTTTGCTAGCTATTAAAATAGGGGGGACCCCACGTCATTTTTTTTGGGGGGGTCCCCCATTTTAATAGCTAGTAAAGGCTAGGTATTCAGCTGGGGGCTGATATTAGTAGCCTGGGAAGCTCCGTGGGTTTTACCCCCTTCCCAGGCTTCAAACATCTGCCCCAGCCGTCTGCTTAACCTCCGCTAGAGACTAAAATTATGGGGGATCCCACGCCATTTTTTTTTTAAATAAATCCTTTATTTTAACACTAAATGACATTTGAGGAGTTAATAAAGATGCAGTCCCTAAATTATTATTTATTTTTTAATTAATTTTTCCCAAAACTTTTGACGTGGGCTTCGCCATATTTTTGTATGCCAGCCAGGTACAGCATCCAGCTTCTATGAACGCGCCATTTTCCGGGGCGGCTGCGGACTGCAATTTTCAGCGAGGGGGGGGCAGAAAGCTTGGGCCTCCCTGCGCTGCAGATTCCATCCCCCAGCTGCCTAGTTGTACCTGGCTGGACACAAAAATAGGGAGAAGCTCCACGTTGTTTTTTTTTTTAATTATTTCATGAAATTCATGGAATAATTAAGAAAAAAAGGGCTTCCCTATATTGTTGTGTCCAACCAGGTACAAATAGACAGCTGGTGGTTGGGGGCAGCCCGTTCCTGCCTGCTGTACCTGGCTGGACACAAATATAGTGCAAAGCCCCACGTCAATTTTTTTTTAATTATTTCAGGAAATTCATGAAATAATTAAAAAAAAATTATGTGGGGCTTCGCCCTATATTTGTGTCCAGTCAGGTACAGCAGGCAGGAACGGGCTGCCCCCAACCACCAGCTGCCTATTTGTACCTAGCCGGACACAACAATATAGGGAAGCCCTTTTTTTCTTAATTATTCCATGAATTTCATGAAATAATTAAAAAAAAAAATGCGTGGGGCTTCGCCCTATTTTTGTGTCCAGCCAGGTACAACAAGGCAGCTGGGGGCTGGAATCCGCAGCGCAGGGAGGCCCAAGCTTTCTGGGCCCCACCCGCTGCAAATTGCAGTCCGCAGCCGCCCCGGAAAATGGCGCGTTCATAGAAGCGCCATCTTCTGGCGCTGTACCCAACTCATCCAGGGCCCTGGTGCGGTGGCTCACTGGGTAATAAAGGGGTTAAGGCCAGCTTGGCATTATCAGCTGGCCCTAAGCCCGAAATTCATGGGGTCACGCCAATATTAGACATGACCGCCATGAATTTCTAGTAAAGTATTTAAAAAAAACACAAACACCCAGAAAAAAGTCCTTTAATTGAAATAAAGACACAATTCTTTATTGTTCTAAATTAAACCATACTTACCATCACGCCCATTCCAGCTGAAGCCAACGATCTCCTGCAATAAAAGAAAAATAATAAAGCAACCTCATCCTTACCTTTCCATGGTTCCCACGACAGCTTCAGCTCTGCTACATCGAGATGACAGGCTGGACCGCAGCAGAACGCTGCCATCCAGCCTGTCATCCCGCAGACACTGAGAAGCGCAGGCATGCTTGCGCTCCTCAGTGTCTGGCTGTGACGGCATCCAGATGAACCGAGGTCATGTCCAATGAACTCAGCTCACCTCATGCACGTCACTGACAGCGTGGGAAAATTCTCCTGCACTCAGCGCTTCAGCATGAGAATTCTCCCACGCTGTCAGTGACATACATGAGGTGAGGTCATGTCCAATGAACTCAGCTCACCTCATGCACGTCACTGACAGCGTGGGAAAATTCTCCTGCACTCAGCGCTTCAGCGTGAGAATTTTCCCACGCTGTCAGTGACGTGCATGAGGTGCGCCGAGTTCATTGGACATGACCTCGGCTCATCTGGATGCCGTCACAGCCAGACACTGAGTAGCGCAAGCATGCCTGCGCTTCTCAGTGTCTGCGGGATGATAGGCTGGATGGCAGCGTTCTGCTGCGGTCCAGCCTGTCATCTCGATGTAGCAGAGCTGAAGCTGTCGTGGGAACCATGGAAAGGTAAGGATGAGGTTGCTTTATTATTTTACTTTTATTGCAGGAGATCGTTGGCTTCAGCTGGAATGGGCGTGACGGTAAGTATGGTTTAATTTAGAACAATAAAGAATTGTGTGTTTATTTCAATTAAAGGACTTTTTTCTGGGTGTTTGTGTTTTTTTTAAATACTTTACTAGAAATTCATGGTGGTCATGTCTAATATTGGCGTGACCCCATGAATTTCGGGCTTAGGGCCAGCTGATAATGCCAAGCTGGCCTTAACCCCTTTATTACCCAGTGAGCCACCGCACCAGGGCCCTGGATGAGTTGGGTACAGCGCCAGAAGATGGCGCTTCTATGAACGCGCCATTTTCCGGGGTGGCTGCGGACTGCAATTTGCAGCGGGTGGGGCCCAGAAAGCTTGGGCCTCCCTGCACTGCAGATTCCAGCCCCCAGCTGCCTAGTTGTACCTGGCTGGACACAAAAATAGGGCGAAGCTCCACGTATTTTTTTTTTAAATTCATGAAATTCATGGAATAATTAAGAAAAAAAGGACTTCCCTATATTGTTGTGTCCGGCTAGGTACAAATAGGCAGCTGGTGGTTGGGAGCAGCCTGTTCCTGCCTGCTGTACCTGACTGGACACAAATATAGGGCGAAGCCCCACATCAATTTTTTTTAATTATTTCATGAATTTCCTGAAATGATTTAAAAAAAATTGACGTGGGGCTTCGCACTATATTTGTGTCCAGCCAGGTACAGCAGGCAGGAACGGGCTGCCCCCCAACCACCAGCTGCCTATTTGTACCTGGTTGGACACAACAATATAGGGAAGCCCTTTTTTCTTAATTATTTCATGAAATAATTAAAAAAAAGAAATACGTGAAGCTTCTCCCTATTTTTGTGTCCAGCCAGGTACAACTAGGCAGCTGGGGGCTGGAATCTGCAGCGCAGGGAGGCCCAAGCTTTCTGCCCCCCCCCGCTGAAAATTGCAGTCCGCAGCCGCCCCGGAAAATGGCGCGTTCATAGAAGCTGGATGCTGTACCTGGCTGGCATACAAAAATATGGCGAAGCCCACGTCAAAAGTTTTGGGAAAAATTAATTAAAAAATAAATAATAATTTAGGGACTGCATCTTTATTAACTCCTCAAATGTCATTTAGTGTTAAAATAAAGGATTTATTTAAAAAAAAATTGACGTGGGGCTTCGCCCTATATTTGTGTCCAGCCAGGTACAGCAGGCAGGAACGGGCTGCCCCCAACCACCAGCTGCCTATTTGTACCTGGCCGGACACAACAATATAGGGAAGCCCTTTTTTAAAAAAATTATTTCATGAAATAATTAAAAAAAAATTGACGTGGGGCTTCGCACTATATTTGTGTCCAGCCAGGTACAGCAGGCAGGAATGGGCTGCCCCCAACCACCAGCTGCCTATTTGTACCTGGTTGGACACCGCAATATAGGGAAGCCCTTTTTTTCTTAATTATTCCATGAATTTCATGAAATAATTAAAAAAAAAAATGCGTGGGGCTTCGCCCTATTTTTGTGCCCAGCCAGGTACAACTAGGCAGCTGGGGGCTGGAATCCGCAGCGCAGGGAGACCCAAGCTTTCTGGGCCCCCCCCCCGCTGCAAATTGCAGTCCGCAGCCGCCCCAGAAAATGGCGCGTTCATAGAAGCGCCATCTTCTGGCGCTGTACCCAACTCATCCAGGGCCCTGGTGCGGTGGCTCACTGGGTAATAAAGGGGTTAAGGCCAGCTTGGCATTATCAGCTGGCCCTAAGCCCGAAATTCATGGGGTCACGCCAATATTAGACATGACCACCATGAATTTCTAGTAAAGTATTTAAAAAAAACACAAACACCCAGAAAAAAGTCCTTTAATTGAAATAAACACACAATTCTTTATTGTTCTAAATTAAACCATACTTACCATCACGCCCATTCCAGCTGAAGTCAACGATCTCCTGAAATAAAAGAAAAATAATAAACCAACCTCATCCTTATCTTTCCATGGATCCCACGACAGCTTCAGCTCTGCTACATCGAGATGACAGGCTGGACCGCAGCAGAACGCTGCCATTCAGCCTGTCATCCCGCAGACACTGAGAAGCGCAGGCATGCTTGCGCTCCTCAGTGTCTGGCTGTGACGGCATAAAGATGAGCCGAGGTCATGTCCAATGAACTCAGCTCACCTCATGTACGTCACTGACAGCGTGGGAAAATTCTCCTGCACTCAGCACTTCAGCGTGAGAATTTTCCCACGCTGTCAGTGACGGTCATGAGGTGAGCTGAGTTCATTGGACATGAGCTCACCTCATGCACGTCACTGCACTGACAGCGTGAGAAAATTCTCCTGCACTCAGCACTTCAGCGTGAGAATTCTCCCACGCTGTCAGTGACGTACATTAGGTGAGCCGAGTTCATTGTCGGCTCATCTGGATGCCGTCACAGAGAGACACTGAGGAGCGCAAGCATGCCTGCGCTTCTCAGTGTCTGCAGGATGACAGGCTGGATGGCAGCGTTCTGCTGCGGTCCAGCCTGTCATCTCGATGTAGCAGAGCTGAAGCTGTCGTGGGAACCATGGAAAGGTAAGGATGAGGTTGCTTTATTATTTTTCTTTTATTGCAGGAGATCGTTGGCTTCAGCTGGAATGGGCGTGATGGTAAGTATGGTTTAATTTAGAACAATAAAGAATTGTGTGTTTATTTCAATTAAAGGACTTTATTCTGGGTGTTTGTGTTTTTCTTTAACTTTGACTATGGGGTTAGTAATGGGGGTGTCTTATAGACGCCTCTCCATTACTAACCTGGGCTTGATGTCAGCTGGCATTATAAGCTGACATCAACCCCAACCCTATTACCCCACTGCCACCGCTACAGGGCAGTGGGAAGAGCGAGGCTAAGTGCCAGAATTGGCGCATCCTATGGATGCGCCATTTCTGGGGCGGCTGACGGCTGGTGTTTCTAGCCTGGGAGGGGGCCAATATTCATGGCACCCTTCCTGGGCTATTAAAATCAGCCCCCAGCTGTCTGCTTAGACTTTGCTAGCTATTAAATTAGGGGGGACCCCACGTTATTTTTTTGGGGGGGTCCCCCATTTTAATAGCTAGTAAAGGCTATGTATTCAGCTGGGGGCTCATATTAGTAGCCTGGGAAGCTCCGTGGGTATTACCCCCTTCCCAGGCTTCAAACATCTGCCCCAGCTGTCTGCTTAACCTCCGCTAGAGCCTAAAATTAAGGGGAACCCCACGCCAATTTTTTTTAAAATAAATCCTTTATTTTAACACTAAATGACAAGTACAGTAATCAACACTGTCACTGTACTTCATATATATGTGACTGACATGTTTCTATCTATCTAATCTATGTGTGAAGCTCTATTCTGTCTGTTATAAATTGTCGGGTACAGATGCTGAATTGCCGGCCGGCTTTCTTAAAGAGACGGTGCACGAAAACACTAATATTTTTTTAAATAAATCCTTTACACTAAATGACAAGTACAGTAGCCAACACTGTCACTGTACTTCATAGATATGTGACTGACATGTTTCTATCTATCTAATCTATGTGTGAAGCTCTATTCTGTCTGTTATAAATTGTCAGGTACAGATGCTGAATTGCCGGCCGGCTTTTTTAAAGAGACGGTGCACGAAAACACTAATATTTTTTTAAATAAATCCTTTACACTAAATGACAAGTACAGTAAGCAACACTGTCACTGTACTTCATATATATGTGACTGACATGGTTCTATCTACCTAATCTATGTGTGAAGCTCTATTCTGTCTGTTATAAATTGTCGGGTACAGATGCTGAATTGCCGGCCGGCTTTTTTAAAGAGACGGTGCACGAAAACACTAATATTTTTTTAAATAAATCCTTTACACTAAATGACAAGTACAGTAAGCAACACTGTCACTGTACTTCATATATATGTGACTGACATGGTTCTATCTACCTAATCTATGTGTGAAGCTCTATTCTGTCTGTTATAAATTGTCGGGTACAGATGCTGAATTGCCGGCCGGCTTTTTTAAAGAGACGGTGCACGAAAACACTAATATTTTTTTAAATAAATCCTTTACACTAAATGACAAGTACAGTAAGCAACACTGTCACTGTACTTCATATATATGTGACTGACATGGTTCTATCTACCTAATCTATGTGTGAAGCTCTATTCTTTCTGTTGTAAATTGTCGGGTACCGGTGAATGCCGCTGATGAATTGCCGGCTTTTCATGTCATTCTACATTATTCTTAGTTGTTTTACTTCATGTAGAATTAACCTACAAGGAAAGAAAGGGTTTATTTTCATTCCGATATTTGTGTCCCATTGACTTGCATTGGTTTCCGGTATCGGAATCGGCGATATCCGATACTTTTTGGGTATCGGCCCGATCCAATCCGATACGATATTTCCTGATATCGGAAGGTATCGCTCAACACTAGTGGTGATACATAACTGGAACTCGTGACACAAAGTGGTCTCTCCACCGCACACACCTTTTCCTACAGGTTTGGTGGCTCAGAGCTTAGTGACCAGGGTGCTGGTGTTCTGGGTTCAGATCCCACCGTGGCCACATCCACACTGTATTTTAGGCTCGTGCTGCTTTTCTTCCATCTTCTAAATATTAACTCATAGGCTTAATGTTGGTCTATAGAGTAGAATAGACCATTGAGTATGATAGGGACATAAACTGAGGGTTTTTTTCCGCTTACACGCCAACACATTTCTAATGTCTGTTTCTGGGTTTGATAGAAAAGATCTTTATGTAGGAAACACCCATCCACCATTCAGTGCAGACTGGTAAAAATACCGACTTCATGAGGCTGTAAAAAAAGACAGGACGCGAGCGCCCCCTGAACCTCCACCACCTTCCCCCTCCAGTCCGCCCCAAATAAAAACAGCAATACTGACACTTGGTCCAGCGGTCAAGCAGAAATGTTTTTTTTTACTCATTCATGGTGGCGCTGCCCCCTGCAGATTGCCGCCCTAGGTACCCGCCTTTCAGTGCATAGTGGCAAATATGGCCCTGTCTGTGATCACATAGGAGTAAATCTTTGTAAATCTCCATCTTGCTGTGGGATCCTACCTGTATTGCATTGAAAAAGTTGTTTCTCAAGTTGTGCGTCACTAAGTTTGACTAAGTATTGACCTTAACTTCCCAACCACGGCAATGAGAAAGGGGACCCAAATCAAAAAACATTATGGGGTCCCCTCCTGGAACTTCGTTGTGTTGCCATACTCCAATTCCAAGACATGAAGGCTTTTCATGTGTTCACTTGTCCTTCTTTTCCTTGCAATGGAGAGAGACGTGACATAACTTTTACATCTACGAAGGTCATTTAGCAAATGGGGAATCCATACAAAGTTAACGTCCTCTATGCGGAGGAAAATGAGACCCAACAATGATGGGTTCTAAAAACTGTCCAATAACAATCCAAAGCAGTCCTCTTAGCTTTTGACCCATTTTTTGGGGCTAAAAACAAGTGAAGGCAGTGTAATGGTCTCCATCAGGGGTGTAAAGATTGCGGTCTCAGAGTGTGTCACCACCACCTAGACCATTCAGAAGGGGGACGTGCCAATGTCAGTGCCAATCAGATGCCAACAGCAGATGTCGACTTGCCCATGATGGGAGCTTCATGGCAGTGATGTCATGCGCTGCTCATGTCGGCATGCCGAAGTCAGTTGACAGCTTCTACACCGGCTATAGAGGAGGACGCCACATATCAGGGAAAGGTAAGAATAATCGTTGGTTTCTTTTTAAAATATGCTGGAGAAGAATGGCTGGACCCTAGGATGGCACAATGAGGGGCATTGTACCAAGATGGGGGGCATTATACCAGGATGGAGGGTATTATACTAGGAAATGGCCTGGGATGGGATACATTGTTATAGAATGGGGCCCAGGATGGGGGCATTATTACAGGAAGGGGACAGGATGGGGGAGGTTATTACAGAAAGGGGACAGGATGGGGGAGATTATTACAGGAAGGGGCCAGGATGGGGGAGATTATTGCAGGAAGGAGCCAAGATGGGGGAGATTATTACAGGAAGGAGCCAGGATGGTGGACATTATTACAGGAAGGAGCCAGGATGGGTGAGATTATTGCAGGAAGGAGACAAGATGGGGGACATTGTTAAAGGAAGGAGACAAGATGGGGGACATTATTACAGGAACGAGCCAGGATGGGGGAGATTATTGCAGGAAGGATCCAAGATGGGGGAGATTATTACATGAAGGAGCCAGGATGGTGAACATTATTACAGGAAGGAGCCAGGATAGGTGAGATTATTGCAGGAAGGAGCCAGGATGGGGGACATTATTAAAGGAAGAAGACACGATGGGGGACATTATTACAGGAACGAGCCAGGATGGGTGAGATTATTGCAAGAAGGAGTCCGGAAGGGGGACATTATTAAAGGAAGGGGACAGAATGGGGACATTATTACAGAAAGGGGATAGGATAGGAGAGATTATTACAGGAAGGAGCCAGGATGGTGGACATTATTACAGGAAGGAGCCAGGATGGGTGAGATTATTACAGGAAGGAGCCAGGATGGGGAACATTATCACATGAGGGGTGAATATGAATCGCTTTATAGGATCTAGAACGCTACATGGACCCACACATCTGACCACCATGCAGATGGGGGTCCAGGTCCAAAATTTTTCACCAGGGTCCATCAGACTCTAGTTACGCGATTGGTCTCCATAGAAAACTTTGCCAAGGTCCAGCTGGAATGTATGATTGCAGTATATTGGATGTTAGAAGAATGCCATAGATAATACTGAGGAATGAAGCCTCGCAGTGACCTCAGAGGAGGTGACATCCCAGGTGACATCACTGCTGTGAAGCCCAAGACAGAGGACAGGAAAAAAAATCCTCCCGCAATCACACATAGGGTGAAACCAGTATGGCTACACATTCAGCGCTGAAAACAAATATAAAATATAGAATACATTTTAGAAATTGTTCTTCTGCATTTAAAAAAAAAAGTGAAATGTCAAATCCTTTCTGATCTGGCATTGTTCAGTTCTTTTTTGACCCAAAATGATCCGGAAATGTGTTTTTCCATTTTGGCAGTAAGGCGGGAATCTAGCACCGAACACTGATAAAGCAAAGTTTAAGGGTCATTTCATTCACTGGGGGGAGAACAAGCTGAACAGGTTTTTTTAGGTTGCGGGCGGGTACAGTGGTGAATGCTGCTTTTAAATGAGAATATATAGATATAAGTTAAGATATAAAGATTCTAAAACTAATGAGCTATTCTAAGGGGCGGCCAGAGACAGAAGAGGGACCCCTGTGCAGGAACAATTTATGGGCCCTCTGCAGTCCAATAGCTCCTCATAATGCACCATCCCACCTGATTTGGAGGTGGTAGTGGCCCCTTTACCTCTTGGGCCCCACACATGTTGCACCAATGTTTTGTTTGCCCATGGACTGGAAATCAAAAGGTGGGATGGACACAGGCAGGGAGGGGTTTCAGGTTAGACGCAGTGTATGGGGGCTTCGCTCCCCGATAGCTCATCATAGAGCAAACCCATTATGTCTCTCACAATTTATACACCAGTACATTATAAACTATAACATCTGCTCAGGTGCTTATGACGCGCCCCCTGGGCCATGTTCTTAGGGGGAATACCCGGAGCCTGATCAGATGGGGGTTGTAGTCTCCGAGTGGCGGTGACCCGGTCCGTGCCCAGGGTGTCAAACTCAGAGTGTGGCAGTCTTTACAGATGTTATAGATGTTCTTTGTGTCGACTACGCCACCCGTTGATTTGCGGTCAAAAGGCCGCCGCTGCACAAGGGTCCGCTGAGGCCGGTGGTGTGTGTGCAGCTGTGGTAGTATAACCCCCAACGGGAGGGGTATAGCCTCAGGGGGTCAGGTGTAGAGGATGGTGGTTGTGGAGATGCAGGAAGAAGACTCAGAGTCGGGCTGTGCAGTTCAGGGTTTTTACTTACTGCTGTTCTGTTGGTCACTCTGGCCTTGAGTGACCACCCGAGCCGTGCTGCGTCCACCAGGTCCTGGACTCGGCCAACTCCCAAGATATTCTGGAGCGTGATCCTGAGCTCCCTTTCTGACTTTTCCCTCTCTACTGGCCGTTCCCACCAGGGATCCACCTATGTCCGGCTCCCTCGGGTCTTTTGTTGGTTGAACTTTCTTTAGCTTCCCAGACCCTATGCTCGGTGTGCCTTCCGGGTGGATTTGGTGAGGGTCGTGGCAGATCCTGCCCACGACCTCCGGTTTCTGGCTAAGGATTAGTGGCCTCCACCAGTTCGGGTTCCGGTACCCGTGTTGCCAACCCTTCACCCTTGTGTTCCGATTCTGGGCTCTTGGGGTTCCTTCTTCTCCCCTCTCTGGGCCTTTCTTTTCTCCTCTCTCACTCTGGGCCTTGGAGCTGCCTGAGCTTCTCTGCTCTTCTCCACTGCTCTACAAAGGACTCACTGCTGACTGACTGACTGACCCTGTTCCTAGATGGTGCCCACCTTATATACTCCCTCTATGTGTGAGCTCAGGTGACCAGCACCCAATGAGCTCCTAGCTCTACCCAGACTGCTCCCCCTATCTGCCCCTACACTACTGGGATGTTCCAACCCCCTCCCACTCCAGCCAGGGACAGACGCTGTCGTACCTGCACATTTATCTAGTGGGAGTACAGTAGTTCTGTCCCCCGGAAATGGGATGTATGTAGTGTATGCAGCTATCTGAGCTCAGTCCCACACTCCATCCTTACCCGGGAGTGGAATACCACACCTCTGGGTTGAGGTGCAATACCCCTGTAGCAGCCGAATCCTCAGGGTGCTACATTCCCCCCTGGTAAATCACAGCACGTCCTCGGGCTGTAAGAGAATAAAAACACCACAAACATACAATTTTTTTTTTTCATAAAACATTAACATATAAAACATATAAACAGCATATATATATTAGCAGCAATAGACTTTTTCATAATAAACTTTCTGGTTCCTCCGGCCACGGTGCAACTTGTGACCGAGTAAAGTGCGTCAGTTTCTTCTAGAAAAGAAAAACAGTTTCTTTATAAAACCAGTAGGGGGCGCTTTAGGAAGCGCAACTATGTACAAGGGGATGTGGCCGTTCTCAGTCCTCGGCCAGGTATTAGGGATTAGGAATGGCTGTTCACAGTCCTCAGCCTGGTAATGGATAGGGGACACACGGGTAACAGTTCACACTTTTGTCCCAACGGGGAACATATTTTAAATCAGCAACAGTTCTGGTACCCCGACGGGTAACTATATACAGTCTCTCTTTACCGTACTTTAATGACGGCGTCCTCCTGCTCTTTCTTGTTGGTAGGTTTCAGACCCGTCCGGGTCCTCTTGCTCCTCCTCACACCGCAGCTCCTCCTCCGTCAGCCGGTGTACATGGAGGGCGTAGGGTCCTTTGGCACACTTGTGCCGGGTGAACGTGACCTCGTCCCCTACGTATAGGTCACGACCTCTGTGTCCCTCCGGCAGATGGCTTTCAACGTCTCTGCGGGTGACAAAGACGTCGCCGGGGGTATGATGGTCTCTAATGAAGCCCCACCCATGCTGCAGGTTGAACTTTATCACAGTCCCGGTGGTACGGGGACCATGAGCTGCACGGGGATCTCTCCTGGTCCGGCTCTTCTGCTCCGCGCTCCTTATTTGCGCTTGCTGTTCCCGGACCCGCCTCTCTCTCCGCTCCCTCTCGAAGACCTCGAGCTGTTGCCGGCAGCACTCTGCACGCTCCGCTGCGGCCGCCCGAGTTTCCTGAGTGAACCCCATGAGATCTTCTCCGGTGGGGTCCCACTCGAACTGTGCCTCCTCCAGCGGGGGCGGGGTCCTCTTAACGGGCTTCGGAGCCGGAATCAGGGGCTCGCACAGGGGCCTTGCCCTCTGGAGTTCTAGTTCGTAGTACTCCTGGGGCCAGATGAAGGGCTGCCCATCCGGGCACGTATGCTGGGCAAATAGATCTTCACCCAGGTGCGGCACCCTAGATGTTATGGGCGCGGTGGTGGTAGCGGCGCCCGGGTTGACCAGGCCTTGCGACCAGGCTTGGGGCACCCTAAAGGAAAAGGGCACCGTAAGAACGGCGGCGCCCGTAGTTACTTGGCCCTGCGACCAGGCCGGTGGCTCCGCGGAGGTAGGGGGCGCTGTTGGCACTGCAGCGCCCGGGGGCACTAGACCTTGCGACCAGGCCGATGGTGTTTCCTGTTTGGCCGCGCTCAGGGTCGAAGCGTGTGACGTCACAGGGGTCGCGGCCGCGGTTTCCGGTTGAGGCCTAGTCCGGGGCGGTGACGGTGCAGCGACGGGCACGGCAGGGGGAATTTCGGGCTCTGCGACGGGGAGCTGGGGCAGGCTCTCGGTTTCTCGACTCGGGGTAGTGACGTCCCCATTACCTGCCTCCGTCTCTGCAGCTCCCTCCTCAGCGCCGTCTCCGGCCTCGATTCCTCCTGCTCCATCCTCAGAGGCGGTCTGACACCTCGTCTCGGGTGGCGTGCTCCGCTGACGGGCTTCGGTCTGCTGGGCCATCTCTCGGCTCCACTCCGCCAGCGCTTTTCGCTGCACCTGGGCCATCCTCCTTGCGAGGCCCTCCAGCGCGGTCTGTGCACACTCCCGGTCTCGGGGAAGCTGCGCCAGGACCTCCACTAGGCCTAGTGGGGTTGTCGCTTCCAGCAGGCTCCTGACCACTGGGTCGGTGCTGCCTGGCTCTCCCTCCATCTCCGGGTGTGCCTTCTCCATACTCCTCGCTAGACTTCTTGTCTCCGGGTGCGCTCTCTCCAGACTGCTCCAGGCTGCACCCATCTTCTTACTTTTGTTCTGTATCCGCCCCCTTTGGGGATGGTCCCGGGGCAACTTGGTGATTGTCAGTTCCAGGGGCAGTCCCCTCACGCTGATGGACATCTCAATCATCACAGTCTCTGCTGGTGGGGGCGGTTTCCGCTTTTGGCGCCATTCCTGGACCTGGCCCACGATGGGAGGTGGCCTCTTGCCACCCTCTGGCACGCCCATAATGGCGTCCGCTCTGCCAGGGCGGGAAATCTTCCGAGATGGCGGGAATCGTCTCCCAGTGGCAGGAAACACTGCAGATGGCGGGATAAGACTGCAGATGACGGGCAAATGGCGGGAACCGTTCCGAGATGGCGTCCGATGGCGGGGACCCTCTGGAATTGGCGGGAGACTTCGTTTTGAGGTAAATTCGAACTTTTCTTCAGGCACGCAGTACCCGGTTGTTGCGGGCACGTTATCCTGCCGACTACGCCAAAGTTGACGCGCCCCCTGGGCCATGTTCTTAGGGGGAATACCCGGAGCCGGATCAGATGGGGGTTGTAGTCTCCGAGTGGCGGTGACCCGGTCCGTGCCCAGGGTGTCAAACTCAGAGTGTGGCAGTCTTTACAGATGTTATAGATGTTCTTTGTGTCGACTACGCCACCCGTTGATTTGCGGTCAAAAGGCCGCCGCTGCACAAGGGTCCGCTGAGGCCGGTGGTGTGTGTGCAGCTGTGGTAGTATAACCCCCAACGGGAGGGGTATAGCCTCAGGGGGTCAGGTGTAGAGGATGGTGGTTGTGGAGATGCAGGAAGAAGACTCAGAGTCGGGCTGTGCAGTTCAGGGTTTTTACTTACTGCTGTTCTGTTGGTCACTCTGGCCTTGAGTGACCACCCGAGCCGTGCTGCGTCCACCAGGTCCTGGACTCGGCCAACTCCCAAGATATTCTGGAGCGTGATCCTGAGCTCCCTTTCTGACTTTTCCCTCTCTACTGGCCGTTCCCACCAGGGATCCACCTATGTCCGGCTCCCTCGGGTCTTTTGTTGGTTGAACTTTCTTTAGCTTCCCAGACCCTATGCTCGGTGTGCCTTCCGGGTGGATTTGGTGAGGGTCGTGGCAGATCCTGCCCACGACCTCCGGTTTCTGGCTAAGGATTAGTGGCCTCCACCAGTTCGGGTTCCGGTACCCGTGTTGCCAACCCTTCACCCTTGTGTTCCGATTCTGGGCTCTTGGGGTTCCTTCTTCTCCCCTCTCTGGGCCTTTCTTTTCTCCTCTCTCACTCTGGGCCTTGGAGCTGCCTGAGCTTCTCTGCTCTTCTCCACTGCTCTACAAAGGACTCACTGCTGACTGACTGACTGACCCTGTTCCTAGATGGTGCCCACCTTATATACTCCCTCTATGTGTGAGCTCAGGTGACCAGCACCCAATGAGCTCCTAGCTCTACCCAGACTGCTCCCCCTATCTGCCCCTACACTACTGGGATGTTCCAACCCCCTCCCACTCCAGCCAGGGACAGACGCTGTCGTACCTGCACATTTATCTAGTGGGAGTACAGTAGTTCTGTCCCCCGGAAATGGGATGTATGTAGTGTATGCAGCTATCTGAGCTCAGTCCCACACTCCATCCTTACCCGGGAGTGGAATACCACACCTCTGGGTTGAGGTGCAATACCCCTGTAGCAGCCGAATCCTCAGGGTGCTACACTTACATGCCATGTAATAGGCTACCCCTGAACCAGGGTACCCCAACCCTGCTTACCTACTGGATCACTGAGCAGCTGCACTGGTTGCACATTTCATATGTCTGATTCAACTTCCTTTTGCCTATGGGGGGATCCTTTTACTTTTGGTGATTTATTTTTATGCACTGTGCCACATGTCGTCTCAACAGTCCTGTCTTAAAGGGAATATGTCAGCAGGTTTTGCTATGTAATCTGAGAGTAGCATTATGCAGGGACAGTGACCCTGATTCCAGCAATGTGTCACTTACTTTACTGGGTGCAGCAATTTTCTCTGCTGCAAATTTAGCAGATATCTGAATGCTGAGCTCTGTATAAGTCCATGCACAACACGTGATGTAGGGACAGAGACCCTTATTTCAGTGTCACTTAGTTTATTGGGTGCACAAGTTGTGATAGAATTTTTTCCAGCAGAGCTGTGAATGCTGAGTCCTGTATAACCCAGCCAACACCACTGATTGGCTGCTTCCTGTGTACACCGTGCATAGGCAGAAAGCTGGCAATCACTGGTGGGTTAGAGGTTGGACCAGGAGGCATCATACAACTAGTCCTGTAGTGATAATCTCCTGCTGATAAAACACTGATTGTATTGAAAGAGTAAAACACAGCCCAGTAAGTGACACATCACTTTAATCAGGGTCTCAGCCCCAACATCATGCTGCTCTCAGATTACATAGCAAAAAACCTAAAGTTGCCAACAAATTCCCTTTAAGGTCTCTTTCAGACATTTATTTTTCTCGTACATGCTCTATATGGATTTTTGTTGATATAACATGTATATTATACACTATGCAACTGTTCACATGCCCATGTTTTCTGGGTGCTCTGTCTGCAAAAAAAAAAAAGAAAAAATCTAAAAAAAATATGGAGACATTTTGATGGGAGCCACAGATTAAACTCATCCATTCAAATCAACATGTGTTTAAAAAAAATAAAAATACAGTACACAGATGATATCCATGTGTCTTTTGAGTGCTGTCTGTTTTTTACTGTTTAATGGGTAGGAAAATGTATTTTTTTATTTATTTATTTTTTTTGTATATAAGAAGAACAGATGAAACACTGATGGATGAAAATTGGATCCAGCAAACTGATAGAAACTGGTCCGATTCTTGTGTGCAAAAAAATACAAAATCCGGAGGACGGAATGAGGCTTTGCTCTGAATGCGGCAGTAGGGTATCTCCATACAATGCTTTATTCCCCCGTAGCACCAATGTATTCTAGAGAAGAAAACCTCCGTAATACAACATGCTCAGCTTGTTAACATTTTGTGCAAATCTCTGTATCCCCCCATATCTGTATCTCTGGATCTATCAGGCTGTAGACTTCTGATATACTTGTGTTTCAATTTAGCAACATTTACATGATCTCTGTTTGTTGTCAGTGAAAGGGAACATTTTTTTGTCTAAATCCAGAGGTTGAAAAAAACATCCAAAAGAGAAAAAAATGGATGCTAAGAACAAAGTACACCAATATTGCTAAAAGTCAATTTTTATTAAACAGATTAAAAGTTATATAAACAATGTGATTGAACAAACACCGAAGAAGACAGACATAGACAACTAAAAATTAGTGGGTGAGCTAGTCAGAAAAGTTACACAGGTACATGTGTACATGGATGCACAATTCACAAGTAACCATGCAAAAAGGCCGGACTGGCCATCTGGCAATTCTGGCAAATGCCAGATGGGCTGCTGCCAGCTGTGGGCCTCTTCTTCAGGCACACCTGCATGACTGAAACCGGTGGTTCCTGGGAGAAATAAAATTTATTTTGTCCCGGGTGCTGCAGTTTCAGTACAGCGGCTAGGCACCTTCATAATGCTATTAACCTGCAGATTAGCCCTATATCTGCAGGTAAATAGAGTTATCTGACCTGTCAGGTTCCCTTTAAATTTCACAGCAGTTTGCATTCTGTAAATGTGATATATATCTTGAGCGATCCACAAAAGTCGACGAACATATATCGCATTCACTTCATAGCAAGTAGTGCTCGCAAATGCCAGGGCTGAATTTAAGTCCCAGTCCAACCCTGCCATGCAATAACACTATATGTATGCTGGTGAATCCACTAATGCAGTGATTTTCAACCTTTTTTGAGCCGCGGCACACTTTTTATACTTAGAAAATCCTGGGGCACACCACCAACCAAAATAGCACAAAATGACACTAAAACAGTCATATTATACATATAGTTAATAATATAGATTCTAAATTTATTTTACTCACTCAGTGTGAAACCTGGGCCTGTTTCGATAAACACAAAAGGGATATCCTGGCAGGAATGGTGGAAAGACACACACGAAGCTCTTCCTCAACAGTTCTCAGTTTCTCCCTGTTTTTAGTTTTTATCGCAGTCAAGCTTGAGAAGCCCAGCTCACATAGATATGTGGTTGAAAATGGGAGCAATGTCAAAATAGCTTTGTTGGCCAGAATGGGGAACTCCTTGGCAACAGATAACCAAAAACTGTCCAAAGGAAGATCAGCAAACTTTAGCTTTAAACCGCGATCTTGCTTCAGTTCAACGAGTTCCTATTGCTCCTTTAAAGTCATGTCCTTTCCAGCAACGGATAATGAGCTGTATGGGTCCCTAACCCAGTCAAGGCATTCTGTGAAGGCTGAAGAGAAATAGAACGATAACTTCTCCTCAATAGTTTTCAAATGTCTGCCAATCGCTTCGCACATTGCAGCAGTATTGTCATCATGCAGTTTCTCGGTGAGTGGGAACATCTGAAGGTTGCCACCCTGCACATGTTGTTGCCAGAGCTGCACCTTTAAACGGAATCCGTTCATTTTATCAGTGCTTGTAAGCAGGTTTTCATTTCGACCTTGCATTCGTGTGTTTAGTTCATTCAGATATTGAAATATATCAGCCAGGTATGCCAGCTTTGCACACCACTCATCACTTGCAAGCAGCTTTGAATAATCGGACCTCTCGTTTGTAAGAAATATTTTAAGTTCCTCTCGCAACTCATACACACGGGCCAGCACTTTGCCGCGTGACAGCCACCTGACCTCCGTGTGGAGCAATAAGATTTTATGTTCCGCTCCCATTTCTGTACACAAAGACGCAAATAAGCGACATCTCAAAGGTCGCGTCTTCACAAAGTTCACTATGCGCACAACATCATCCAACACAGGAGCTAGATCTGCTGGTAAGGTCTTTGCAACGAGGGCCTCACGGTGCAAGAAACAGTGGGTAGCAAGAACATCTGGGTTTCTTTCTTTAACCCTACTTACAAAGCCTTTGATGCGCCCGACCATGGCTGCGGCTCCATCAGTGCAGACACCTGTGCAGTTTTCCCATGTAAGTCCACTTTTATCAAGATATTCCGATGTGACTTGGAATATTGCCTCTCCTGTTGATTTTTCTGTCAGTGCCTTGCAAAATAGGAAGTTTTCTCTAATGGCTTCACCATCCACAAATTCACATTGGCCAACAACTGACAATGTCCACTGATATCCGTCGACTCATCAAGTTGCAAGGCAAATTTCTTACTGATGCGCACCTTTTCCAAAACAACTGTTTCAATGTCCGCAGACAAGTCATCAATCCGTCTGGTAATTGTGTTATCAGAGAGAGGCACTTTAGCTATCTCTTTAGCTGCTTCAGGGCCAAGCATCTCATTTACAATAGCTTTACAAGCTGGTAGTATTAATGTTTCTGCCACAGTGTGGGACTTTTTTGATTTAGCTATGAGTTCAGCAACAAGGTAGCTAGCTTTGAGGGCTCTCTCATTTACCTTTGTGCTTTTTCTCAAAAAAGTTGCCCCTTTCTCATTGTTTGTACGTAAGCGTACAAAATACTCCATCGGTTTATTTTGAACGGAAGGGTGTTTCGCTTGGAGATGGCGTTTAAGTTTGCTTGGCACCATAGCGCTATTGGAAAGCTTCTCACCACACACCAAGCACAGTGGTGTTGGTGCTGTCGCATCCCCAGTGGAAGTAAATCCAAATGAAAGATAGCTTTCACTGTATTGCCTTGAGCTCACCGTCTTGTCTTTTTTCTTTTGTCGAACTCTCATACTAGGGCCTTCATTTGGGTTAGAATTGTGTCCAGGGTCCTGTTCGGCATTTGCCTTTTCCATTCTCAAATACTTCTCCATCACTGCTGAGATAGTGTGCGCAGCCACACACTAAAATAGAAGAGTATTACATTATCTGCCACACTTAAAGGACCTCTGCTAGGCATCTTTCATTCCTGAGGGCTTAAAAAGCAGCTCTCGTGGTGACAAGAAGCTGATTTAAACCCCCCAAGAGTGAACTTCGCGAGAGCTGTATGTGTGTGATAATAACTTCTATTACTACGGTCTGCATTTCCTGCTTGAATTGACACTAGTGACGTAGCACTCAGCTTTCTCTATAAGTAGAATAGAGCCGGCTGCCAAATGCTACGCCACTAGAGTCAATTCAAGCAGGACATGACTGCTGAAGAACGGTACTAATATCATTTATTATTCCATACATACAACTCTCACGGAGTTCACTCTTGGGGGTTTTAAATCAGCTTCTTACCACCACAAGAGCTACTTTTTTAGCCCTCAAGAGTGAAATATGCCTGGCAGAGGTCCTTTCAATAAATTATTTATTTTAAAAAAGTGAAATAAAAAAGGATAACCCCCTCATATATTCAATCCCATGTAACCTCATAAATACAGTCCCACATATATGAGCACAAGATTATCAGCATCATATACTGTGGTGATGTGCACTGTACAGCGCCACAGTATATGGTGCTGATTATTATGTGGCTCATATACTGCAATATAAAGGGGTACAATGAGAAGTACTATGGCCATGAGGCCAGAGTACAAGTGCCAGCTCATATACTCAGCATATGAGCTGGTACTTGTAGTACTCCAGCCTCATGACTATAGTATTTCTCATTTTACATTTCTCATTGTTATATGCAGTATACTGCTGGAGTACTAAAAGTACCAGCTCATATGCTGAGTATTCTGCCAACAGTTCATATACTCAGGCAAAAGCTCATATAGTCAGCATTATTGGCGGGCATTACCTTGGAGGCGGGCAAATGCGAGAGTCTCTCCGCTCTCAGGATGACGCGCCGGCCTCGGTGACGTCATTAAGTCGCGCGAGGTTCAAAGCTTGCGCATGTGTTATTGTACACGTCTCCTACATTGTAAGAAGGCGTGACTGCGCATCGAGCGCATTGCCGGGAAACAAAACACAGGGGGCACCATAGTTTGGGGAACTTTCCCCGCGGCACACCCGACCATGTGTCGCGGCACACTAGTGTGTCGCGGAACACTGGTTGAAAATCACTGCACTAATGCATATATGCATGTACATGAAACTGTGTACATATGAATAGCTATATCCGGGCCCCTGATGAAGCAGTGGTGAAACACATGTCGGGCCCATTGGTGAGTAAGCTGATCATCTATATGCACTTTGACTGAACTCTTTATAACTTTGTATATTTGCCCAGTAACTGAAGAAAGGGGAAATATACAAAGGTACAAACAAAGAGTTCAATCAAAGTGCATCTAGATCAGCTCACCCACCAATGGACCTGACACGTGTTTCACCACTGCTTCATCAGGGGCCTGGATATAGCTATTCATATATTTAGAGACTACGTTTCAGAAGGGGAATTACCTTTGCATTGGCAAAATTAATTAAGTACACAGTTTCATGTACATGCATATATGCATATGTCTTTTTCGGTGTTCGTTCGATCACGTTGTTTATATAACTTTTATTCAATTTAATAAATATTGACTTTTTATCAATATTGGTGTACTTTGTTCCTGTCACACGTTTTTCTCTTTCGGATGTTTGTTCAATCCTGTGCCCTAAGGGGACCTGCAATTAATTTGGTTTATCAGATATGTATCGGTACATTATATCCAGAGGTTGGAAACCAATTTAGACCTAATAATTTTTCCGGTTGAAAGATTGCAACCTACAATGTGTTCAGAGTAGGACATTTTTTTTTATCTAGACTGAAATATTGTAGCAAACCCACAGGACATTAAAAAATGCCGCTGTTTTGTTTAGACAGATTGTCGAAACTGGATACAATCGTAGCAAACCCTCAATTGTGAAAAAGTTCTTGGTCTATAGGACCAAATTCTGGATTCACTGACATAAAGCCGTGATCTTGGAAATGATGAGGAGTTCAGATACAAAGTATATTAGGAGGTGATGAAGCTTTGACGCACCCCCTGGGCCTGTGCTGTGCAGGGGATACCCGGAGCCGGGTCTCTTGTGGGATGCTGGGGGTTGTAGTCCTCCGTGGCTGTGACCCGGTCCGTGCCCAGGGCGGTCAAACCAGTGGCAGTCTTAGGTAATAACAATGTCCGACTACGCCACCCGTGGATTGCGGTCAGTGGGGACCACTGCTGCGCTGCAGACCGCTGAGGCTGATGTTGTTTGCGCAGCCGAGTATGGGATAACTCCCCACGGGAGAAGTATTGCCTCAGGGCAGCTAGTGTGGATGATGGGAGTGATGGTGTGAGCGTCCCAATACTGATGGTGCTGGTGCGGCGATGAAACACAGAGACGTGTGGTGCAGTTCAGGGTCTTTACTGATGGTATAAAGCAGACCCTCCCGGGAGTACTGGTTAGCAGTAGGGGCCTGGTCAGTCTGTGAGCAAGCAGGATCTCCCCTGGCCAGGTGGAGTTGTAGGCCTCCCCGACTATCTGCACTCTTTCCTGGCTACCTTGCTCCATGCGGGTAGAAGTAGCCCACGTCCCTGAGTATACCGTGTGGTGCTCACCCGTATGGCCGGTGACTTGGGGCCTTCCGTTAGCCTCCGCTTCACGATGGCGGTGCTGGTCCCTTGCTTGTGACCGTGCCTCCGGGCTTCTAAGGCCAGAGGACATGGAATCCCCTGCCGGTTGGATTCTGCTGCTGGACCTGGATGTCCCCACAGCCTCGGACTCCGTGTCCGGGTTTAGTGTCTTCAGCCAAGGCGAGCTTTCTAGCTTCCAGCCTCTGGCACTCGCTCCTGCTCCTACAGAGCTCCTAGTTCTTGCTTTCCCTCTGTCTGCTGTCCTCCAGACCAGACTGCGTCTCTGTCTGGGACTTCACTCTGACTCTGACTGCTCTGCTTGTTCTGCAGGCTCTGTCTAACCTAATCCCGCCCCAGACCCAGTTTATAAGGGCAGATTCCTCCCCTCCCAGGTCTGGGTGGGCCGTGTTGCATGCTTAGGGCTCCTGACCAGAGAAAACTCCCACTTGCTCTCAGACATAATATTTCTATTACTGTGGTAACCAGACCCCTGGGGTGCCACAGCTTCATATACGCAAACGTCTTTTAATGGCATCTCGATTACATACAGAAGGGAATGTGAGGCTGAGCAGACATTTTTGTGATCTTTGAGCATTTTTGGGACAGCAACTAAATTTAATTTAAAAATATCAAAGGCGGCGTATGGACATTGAGCGTAAAAATAAACGGAGATCCGCACAGTGACAATTCTGACCTCTCGGCGTTTTATGGCACTGCACTAAAAAGTAACATTTTTCCTTAAAGTCATTGATGTTTGGGTCATTGTTTGGCCCATACAGATTTATGAATGTTAGTACTGTAGTTGTGTGGGAATATAAAAGACCTGCGTTTGGGGAGGAGGTAGAAGTCTGGGGCACATACTCTTCTCTTTGAACTCTATTGTTATTAACTTATTCTTGTTCTAAATATTTAAAATCTATTATTCTTGGATACGACTGATACAACTTTGAAACAAATATATAACAATAAACAATAGAGTGAAGAGATCACTTAGTGGAGGAGGAATAGACGTCTTCCATCTGCTACGTCACCCATCATTAAGGCACAACTCTTCTTAGGCAGTGTGGGAGAAGGTTTTGTTACCTGCTGAGCAATTGATTTACCGTTGTCCTATTTGCATATTCTGGAGGGTCTACACATAAATATTAGTAGCCCCACCCATATTGATAACCCATCAATATCTGATTGGTGGAGAGCAGACCCCCTACAATCGACAGGAGGAAGAAGCATTCACCTGAATAGGGCTGGGCTGCAGTACCAGGGATGTACCAGCTGTAGCATACATGTCCCGCTGTGGTGAGATCTAAGGGTTAACATCATTCCTTGTGGAGAGTCACATGCCAGTGTAAGGAGACTTATAGGCCATGCAGTTCTCCTAAGAGGAATTAAATATGCAAATTGCCTCTTCAGAAAGGAAGAGGACTCGAACTCTAGTGCCACCTATTGGAAGTAGCAATCCTAAGAGTCAATATCAACTCTTTAACCAGTCTTGCCAGATGTCTTAGGCTACGTTTCCATTATGAGATTTTGGTGAGTTTTTTACGCTAGTTTTTTTTTTTTAAACGCAAGTAACTTATTTTAATTAATGAGTGCAGAAAATCTGCAACATCAAAAGCTCACCAAAATCTCAATATATTGACACGTGTTTCGGGGTGTTGCACTCTCCTCAGTGCAAAGATTGAGATCTGATTTGACTGTATGAGAGTCCTCGGATTGGTGTATAAGGGGTAATGTCACTCCTTGTGGAGAGTGACATGCCTGACCATCGAGTGTAAGGAGACTTATAGGCCTCTGGGAAATTAAATATGTAAATATACTTTCCGGAGAGGAAGAGGACTTGAACTCTAGTGCTATCTATTGGAAGTAGCAATCTTAAAAGTGCTGAGAGTAAGGCTATGTGCCCACGATGCAGAAATGCTCCGGATTTTTTCCTGAGCGTTTCTGCATCTCCCTGGCATAAAAAATGCATGCGGATTGTACATGCGGATTGTATATGCGGATTCTACATGCGGATTGTACATGCGGATTGTACATACGTTTTCCTGCCAGGGACGAGCGGATGGGAAGCGTTCTTCACATGCATTTCCGCATGCAGGTTGACAAGCGCTTTCCAAGCAATTTTAGCATTACTTGGAAAGTGCTTGACAACTTGGTCACACTATATAAATCCATGCAAACGGCATAGATTTATATAGTGTGACCGTAAAAGAATGGTAAAAAATCAAAAAATAAATATATACTTACCTTACAATGGCCCCCGGAGTCGCTCTGTCCTGGCTTGCCGGAAGCTTGCGGTACACTGAAGGACCTGCCGACGTCAGTGTCGTGTGACCCGTCACATGACTAAATTACATCACCGCAGGTCCTTCAGTCCACCGCGATCTGCCGGCAAGCCAAGACAAGGAGACCGCAGGCCATCAGAAGGTAAATATAATATTTATTTTTTATTTTATTCTTTTTTTTACAGGTTCTCGGTACCCGGGTGTGGAGGAGAGTAGAGATGAGCGTTGTTCTACTCGAACTGTTCGCCAATCTCAAATTCGAGCTGTTTTGGGCGGTGTTCGAGCCGTTCGGCGAACACGAACAATTTGAGAAAAATTCGGCTGTTCGAGGTTATGTTCGATAACTGTTCGTGCACCAAAATCATAACTGGATTTTTTCTCAGTAATGATGAAAATTAATGTTAATACGCAGTTTGAGTGTACAGCGGGGTGGGGGGAGGGGCAGGGGATGGATCTCTGCAGGAACAATGAAGATCTCCATTTTTTTTTTCTCTTTCCTGCATTTACAGTGGGGAGGTGCAATCTGTCAGCCTATCAGCAGCGCACACACGGAGCGAAGTGCTTTTTTTCACACAAGCAAGGGCATGTGTCATTGGCAGTGTATGTCACATGTCCTTGCCCTATAAGACCAAGCCATTTTCCCCGTCGCCACCATTTTCTCACTGCTGCAGCTGCGTGTTAGACGGCACCCCTGTTGCTGTGTGCGCTATACCTTGTTAATTTCAAGCCAATTTTCGCACAAATCTACAGATAGCTTGGGAGTAGGGAATAGTTGTGATTGCAGTCCTTTTAAGGACTAGGTTACAGCATTTCCTACGACTTTTATCAGGCAGGTCTGTGCTCTTAAATAGATAGATTGTGGGAGTAAAGACTAATTGTAATTGCAGTCCTTTTCAGGACTAGGTTACATCAGTTCCTATCAGTTTTTGCCAGGCAGGTCTGTGCCAGTGCTGTGCAAGTTTTTTTCACAGCATTTGGCTGAATCTAGCAAAGCTAATCCTTTTTGGCCTATTGCAGAGTGTGTTAGTCAGTGGAGTAGCCTATCTGTGTTGCAAGATATACCACCTGTGTATAGAATACCAATTTTTTTACTGCACCTAGTGAAGTAAAATCTTTTGGGCATAGCATCATTCTATTAGTCCATCTATACTGACCTCCATCAGGTTGCAAATTGAATATAATTTTTTTCTGCATCTAGCTCTGAAAAAATATTGGGCTTCTAGCTGTGTGTGGGACTTGATGTATTAGTCCATCTATACTGACCTCCATCAGGTTGCAAACTGAATATATTTTTTTCTGCATCTACCTCTGAAAAAATATTGGGCTTCTAGCTGTGTGTGGGACTTGTTCTATTAATCCATCTATACAGACCTCCATCAGGTTGCAAACTGAATATATTTTTTTCTGCATCTACCTCTGAAAAAATATTGGGCTTCTAGCTGTGTGTGGGACTTGTTCTATTAATCCATCTATACAGACCTCCATCAGGTTGCAAACTGAATATATTTTTTTCTGCATCTACCTCTGAAAAAATATTGGGCTTCTAGCTGTGTGTGGGACTTGTTCTATTAATCCATCTATACAGACCTCCATCAGGTTGCAAACTGAATATATTTTTTTCTGCATCTACCTCTGAAAAAATATTGGGCTTCTAGCTGTGTGTGGGACTTGTTGTATTAGTCCATCTATACTGACCTCCATCAGGTTGCAAACTGAATATATTTTTTTCTGCATCTACCTCTGAAAAAATATTGGGCCTTCTAGCAGTGTGTGGGACTTTCTCTATTAGTCCATATATACTGACCTCCATCAGGTTGCAAATTCAAAATAATTTTTTGTCTGCATCTAGCTCTGAAAAAATATTGGGCTTCTAGCTGTGTGTGGGACTTGTTGTATTAGTCCATCTATACTGACCTCCATCAGGTTGCAAATTAAAAATAATTTTTATCTGCATCTACAGTACCTCTGAAAAAATATTTGGGCTTCTAGCTGTGTGTGGGACTTGTTCTATTAGTCCATCTATACTGACCTCCATCAGGTGGCAAATTGAATATAATTTTTATCTGCATCTAGCTCTGAAAAAATATTTGGCCTTCTAGCAGTGTGTGGGACTTTCTCTATTAGTCCATCTATACTGACCTCCATCAGGTTGCAAATTGAATATAATTTTTATCTGCATCTAGCTCTGAAAAAATATTTGGCCTTCTAGCAGTGTGTGGGACTTTCTCTATTAGTCCATCTATACTGACCTCCATCAGGTTGCAAATTGAATATAATTTTTATCTGCATCTAGCTCTGAAAAAATATTTGGCCTTCTAGCAGTGTGTGGGACTTTCTCTATTAGTCCATCTATACTGACCTCCATCAGGTTGCAAATTGAATATAATTTTTATCTGCATCTAGCTCTGAAAAAATATTTGGCCTTCTAGCAGTGTGTGGGACTTGTTCTATTAGTCCATCTATACTGACCTCCATCAGGTTGCAAATTAAAAATAATTTTTATCTGCATCTAGCTCTGAAAAAATATTGGGCTTCTAGCTGTGTGTGGGACTCATTGTATTAGGCCATCTATACCAAGCTCCACCAGCTTTGAAATTAATAATAATTTTTAGCTGCATCTAGCCCTGAAAATAATTTTTCCCAATAGTGGTAGCAATAGAAATATGGGGCGCGCGCCTGGCTAACAAAAATATACGCTTCATAACACAAAACACCAGCCTAGCGCACTGCATTAATAAGATGGCATCATCGTCTCTCCCAGTGCTAGGCCTACTACGCAGGCTAGTATTCCTGTGCCTAAAACACAATGTATGGGTCCGCGCTAGCCACTATGCTGAGGGGTATAAAGCTGCTGCTAACGCTTTATAACAATTCAATTGGCAGATTTTCACAGAGCTCTTCCACAACGCCCACCCATCGGGCAACAGTTGCCCACTCTCCCTATGGGATCTAGTGGCGAATAGTTGATGCCATTAATCAGAGCGTCAGTTGCCCCGTCAACGTGGCAAGCATACGGTAAGGCATGGGAAGAGTGGACACGACTAGTAGCAGGCAGACGGGTTGACCAATGTGAACAAGCCAGATCACAAGTCACCATAGAATTTCTCCACCAGCTAATGATGAGGGGCATATCAGGGGCGTCAGCGCAGCGGTGTCTGACCGGAGTAGCATTTCACTTCCAACTACTGAATTGGGGAGATGTGACAAAGATTCATCATCAGACAATCCATAAAAGGGTGGAAAAGGGGTCAGCCAAGTCAGGAATGTAGACGTCCCGTCCCGTGTCCCTAAAACTGATTTCTCACATCTTATCCCTAACACCATTAACATGACACTCACAATTTGAAGCAACACTAATGTCTACTGCATTTGTGATCGCCTTCTTCGGGGCGCTATGTATAAGCGAATTAGTCCCTCAATCCAAAATTACCACCAGTGGACGCTTATTACACCAGGAAGTAGTCATAGCCAATAATGCAATACGTGTACGCATACACCAATCGAAAACGGTTCCAGCAGGCAGGGGTACTTGGGTACTTCTACAACCCACAAACGGTACACTGAGTCGGGTAACAATAGTAAAAACATATCTAACCATCAGATCACAAAGTAATTTCTTCGTATCACACATTGATGGAACGCCATTATCAAGATACCTGTTCCAAGCTATATTTAATAAATGCATAACATCGGCAGGGAACCACCCCAAAGATTACGGGACACACTCATTCCGCATAGGTGCGGCCACGGAAGCAGCAAGAGCAGGACTGTCAGAAACGGAAGTTCAGAGGATAGGGAGATGGCGATCCACGTGTTTGGCGAGATACATAAGACCGGACTTGTTATCCTAACGTGGTTTGTTTCTTTTACAGGTGACGCTAAGCCAACAGTGTGAGTGATAGGCCACTCGTATATATATTGGGCACAAAAAAGGGCGAAAGTCCGCCCAGGCGGGAGGAAATTAGAGTTTCATAACACATATTTCAACTGGAGAGGTATTAGAGGCCTGCTATGGCCACAGGTACTAATGGAGGTAATCAAGGTAGGGAGAGAGGTAAGAGGTCCGGTCATCTTAGTTATACAGGCCGGGGGAAACAACCTAGGTCATCACAAGAGCGCATAACTAATGGCAATAATGAAACTAGACACTGAGCGCTTCAGAGAATTTTTCACAAAATTAGCTATAGTATGGTCAGAGATTGTGCCGATAGCGGTATGGCAAGGTGCGCGAGACATCACGGCCATCGAATGGACAAGGCGGGTAATAAATATTCGGATGGCAAAATTTAGAAGAGACAGAGGCGGTGTAGTGATACGACACCGACAACTGGAAGGAGATAAAGCAGGACTCATACGGCCCGACGGTGTTCACTTAATAGATATTGGACTGGACATATTCCTGTCAGGACTCCAGGACGGAGTGGAACAAGAGTTAAGAGTGATGGGTGGGGGTCAGAGTCCTGCATACGAGTACGCTGGATCCTCCGTGGCCTGGAAATATAAAGGACATGTTGGAGAGTTACACTTGTTGGCCAACTTGCCGGAGTGGGGACCCAGGGCATGCTGCAACAAGCTGAATTATTTTAGAAATAAAATGCCTTTCTAATGGAATGAGTATAAAGAGTTAATAAAGCTGTGACCGATCCTCACCCATCCAGTTGTAAGAGTTACATTATTGGGTTGTCCATGAAAGGGGGGCGGTAGGGGGGCTGAGCATCTGGGTTTGGTTGGGGGTCCCCACAGTCTGCCTAGGCTAGATTAATTTAAAAATTCTTATTAGATACACAGGCGGTGCAGCTTGCTTCGCAGCTGGGCTACTACGCCCAAAGCATTGCCTAGGCTAGATGCAGATAAAAATTCTACGCTGACTAGCAGACACTGAAGATTTGGAGCAGACCTCTGAGTAAACAGCTCTTCAGACTCAACCATCTGTGTTACCCCAAGCCATAGTGTATGTAGTTTCTTACAGTTAAAAGGGGGGGTGCGACCCAACCCACCTGGAATTGACGATGCCAACGTCACGTAAGACACAGCAAGGGGACTCCCAAAATTGTGGCACAGACACCACTTAACCCTAGAACGCATACCTGTGGCCTTGCAGGCCCGCCCAGTTAATTGTTTTCTATTTTCTGCAAGATTGCTTTAGTTAGAATTTTGAAACTCTAGGTATTCTTCATGTATATAGTTGTTTGTCATTTGAGTTTGAGTTATTCCATGTTATTTGCACACGGGCCTAAAGGGCCCCAGGTATGTGAAAGTGTAGATTTTTATGGTCATGCGTTCTAGGGTTAAGTGGCATCAATTGCCCCACTGTTGCTTAAAACGGTTGGTGAGGTGATTTTACCAAATCCCCAAGCTTTTAGTCTCCCAAGGATGACACAGGGGTAGAAATGTCCTTGCGAATCCATGATTTGATTATCTTTATGAACGTGAGTCTGTCTACATTCTCAGTGGACAGCCGCGTGCGCTTATCTGTCAGCACACCACCAGCAGCGCTGAACACACGTTCAGAGAGAACGCTGGCTGCATGGCATGACAAGATCTCCAAGGCGTGAGTGGCGAGCTCCGGCGATTTTTCAAGATTGGAATACCAAAATGAGCAAGGGTCCAGTGACACAGTCATGGCTTCGATGTTCACTTGGAGATTCTCCTGTACCATCCTCTCTAGGCATTGACTATGTGTCAGACTTCTTGTCTCCTGTGGCCTTGCAAAGGATGGTCTAAAAAAGTGGTGAAACGATTCCACAAAATTGCTGTTACCAGCAGATACTGTGTTACTGTTACTGTTTGAGTGATGAAGACTCGACAGTCCCACCGTTGGCAAGTTAGAACTGTGAGATTCACTACGTGCACCACTGGTGTTTTGTGGAAAAGCACATGTAAGATTCTGCAACAGATACTCCTGCATTCGTCAATACCTTTTTATGGCAGGAATTATTTCGGCAAATATACTTTTATATCGGGGATCTAAGAGTGTGGCAACCCAGTAGTCGGGATTACTTCGAATTCTGACAATCCGGGGGTCACGTTGCCGGTAGTGCAGCAAGAAGGCACTCATGTGCCTTGCGCATCCAGAAGGACCAAGTCCTTGCTGTGTTGGTAGCGAGGTAAGAATCATGCTTCCTTCCTCTGCCCTCTCCCTCCAACCTCGCACAACAGAAATGTGATCAAGGTCTCCCTCATCTGATGAGTCTTCCATGCCCATTGCCAGTTCGTCCTCCACTTCTTCCTCGGCTCCTGCACCTTCCTCAACAGTTTGGCTGCTACCATGCGCCCTGGTTAATCCCTCTCCCCCACCCTCCCATGCCTGCCGCCTTGGTGCTGCCAACCATCTGGACCTTGGAGATGTTATCCCTTCCCTGGTTGCAGGTCCAGTGGAGACAACCTTTCATGAAACTGGGTCTCCAGAGCTGACCAAAACTCCTCAGCTGTGTGACTCACATTTCCCAGACATTTCAAAGTAAACACTGATGCGTTGAGCCCTGCTGCCAGCATAGTAAGGAGGTGTGCAGGATTCCTTCTGCGCAGTTAGAAAGCAGGTGGCATTACCAGACAGGCTTTGGGTGCAGGTGGAGGACCGAGAGGAGGTTGAGGAGGCAGAAGCAGTGGAGGAAGTTCGAGATAAAGAGGATTAACACACAACTCGTGGGGACGGTAAGACTTGGACAGCAGCCCCTTGTCCTGCTGTCACCATAGTTACCCAGTGCCCAGTCAGCGACATGTAACGCCCCTGTCCATGCCTTCTCGTCCAAGTGTCTGTGGTGAAGTGCACCCTGTCACACACAGAGTTTCTCAAAGAAGCGGTGATGTTGTGTGCGACATGCTAGTGGAGCGCAGGCACACCTTTCTTTGAGAAGTAGTGCCGACTGGGCATCTGGTACTGGGGCACTGTGACGGACATAAGGTCTTGAAAATCCTCTGTGTCCTCCAGGTGGAAAGGCAGCATTTCTGTAGCCAACAGCTTGCAGATGGTGAAATTCAACCTCTTAGCTTTCTCATGGCTAGGAGGAAATGGTCTTTTACTTTTCCACATCTGAGGGACCGAGGGCTGGCTGTTGTGCTTAGACGGTGTTGAGTAGGGTGTCCCCGGCAACTGCCGGTCTGTGAGGAAGATGCAGGCGGACATGTTAGGTTGCCTTGATCCAAAGGTGGTGCTCTCGATGTCGGAGAGCGCTCAACACTAGCAGGTGTTTCCACTTCCCAATGAACTGACGACCTGCCAATCACACTGGCTGTTGCGGGTAAAGAGGTGGCAGGTCTGCGTCCAAAAACATGTGTGACTGCTGTCCCCCCAGTCACAGAGGATGAAGAGGCTGTGGATGCACAAGATGGGGCAGACGGTGGTTGGCCCAGCCGGCTAGGCCGCATTGTAGCACAGTGAGCTTCCCACTGCAACTTATGCTTCATATCCATGTGACGGTACATGCATGAAGTACTCAAACTATGTATTTTTTGGCCTCTACTTAGCTTTTGCTGACAAATATTACAGATAACACGAGTTGGGTCATCCTTATCGATCTGATTAAATGCCCAGGCTATGCAAGGCTTAGAGCCCATGTGACCTGAAGAGCCACTACGACTTGTGGTCAGAGGCAGAGTTGTGGTTGAGGATGCAGTTGTTGACGTGCTTCCAGTACTCCGTCTCTGTTCAGGAAGGCGCAACCTAACCTCGTCGTCAATAGCATCTGTGATGCCCCGCTGCGCTTGGTATCACAGATCCTACAAGAGTGCATTGATGGAATCCTCCACAAGAGGCCCCCATAAACATTCACACATCTCCACCTTCCACCTCAGACCAGCAGAGGGAGCCCGTTAGGGATATAAATAGGGAAGGTGGAGCTAGGCAGTTCAGTTCCTCTGAAGAGTTCCTGCAGTAGAGAAGCCTAAGAGAGGTCAGTCTGCAGTGGAGCTCAGTCTAGTCTAGAGAACGCAGTTAATAGTTCAGCAGTGGAGCACGAGGCTCCTGCTTGCTAGATTCAGGGAGCCCAGATAGAGCTTAAGGTGTGCCGGTGCCGTAAGATCAGTGAAGCGCGGCAAGCTGCCGTTAGTGTGTATAGCCTAGTGAGGGCCCGAGTAGGCCGAAGGCGAGTGGCGAGTTAGTACATAAGGGGCAGAGGAGCTTAACCAGCTCACCCCGAAGCATTTACCGGACACAGGATCCGAGCTTACCGGTATCTCTATGACCCAGTAAGGCATAACCGGAATCCCTGGAGAACTACAAGTCCCAGGATCGCTAAGGTGCTGATATGTAACAGAGCCAGGAGACACTTAGGCCCCGCATACTGGGAGCGTGAACTCCAAGAGAAGGCCCTACCACAAGGTCAGCCAGCGCAGGACAGAGACAAAGTTAGGCCTAGCTCCAGGCAGGTCAGAAACTTACTACGCAGAGGCAAGAAACAGGAGGCCCTACACCCGCTCATTGGGGAGGATCCTGATATGCACCCTTCACCCTACAGTGCTCCGGGATGTGCCTGAATTTCCACCAGTAAAAGGTACTGAAGTGACTACCGTGTCCGTTCCCGTTCTTGCTCTGACCCAGCTGGGTCTCGCCTGTCCTGCATTCCCCCTGCATACGCTGCCCTGAGACCTAGCTCCACCTGTGGGGAGCTATACCATCGAGCTGCCTTATCACCGGCCTCAGTGGACTGCTGCAGCGCTGGTGCTTGTCACCAGATACCACAAGTGGCGTCATGAACTCTTATAAAATTAACAATTATCCACCCTTTTAAAGAGAGACCCCAGGGTACGGGCCAGGGAGCCGACCACCGCGACATCCCCAAGGCCAGGCAAATGCCCGGGTACCGAGTCATCCCCATCCCCAGGGCTAGTCACATCCTCCTCCACCTCCTCTGCTGACCTCATCGACTGTCTGACTGTGGGTTGACAGTAAGTGGGATCTCCAACCTCGTCATCATCACCCTGTGTGTTATCACACCCGTCGCCCTCAGAGCCAACCTCTTCCTGCCCTGACCGAAAAGTCAAGTTGTCGCTCCAATCAGGTATTTGAGTCTCATCATCGTCTTCATCATTGTCTCCACCAACAGGAGTTACAGTTTGGGAACAAGGGTCTACATTATGCTCAGAACCTTCTTCATCTGGTCCTGGATCCAACTTATAAAGATTCTGGGCATCGGATCAGATCATTTCCTCATCTGGATTAACAGAAGCTCTGGAGCAGACCTCCGTTTCCCAGGCTATAGTATGAGTAAACAGCTGGGCAGACTCAGCCATCTGTGTTACCCCATACTCAGACGGGCAGCTGGAGACTTGGGAGCTGTGAGGAAGCAAGTGCGATTGGGGTGACACCTCTGAGGACTGGAGTATTTGTGATGTTGAAATTGAGGTGATGGAGAGCCCACTTGAAGGAGCACTTGATATCCGTTGAAGCACCTGCTGTTTTTGTGCCTCATCTAGAATTTGTAGCGATGGGCGTGTCCGTAAGAATGGGATCGTATCACATTGTCCACGAAAAGAAGTCGACATCTTAGTTTGGCTGGAAGATGGTCTTTCTTCTGCAGATGTTACCCCCCCCCCCCACCGTGGGGGGCCTCGACCCACCGGCGGACAGGAACCAGTATTGGGATAGGGGGGCTGGCCGTCAGGGTCCACCGCGGCTCTGGCACAAACCCGGCGACACAGAGGTGGCACAGGCAGGAACGGACTGGCCGTGTCGGCTTCTCACTTTTTGGATTTTAGAAGGGCATGACATGCCTATATCTGTGTCTCCCCCTCCTTTTACTCCTCCACCTCTTTTCTTTTCGCATGACTATATGTACTTGGCACTTTTCCATGTGTTAGTTGTGTCTTCTGAGCAGTTTGTCAGCTTTTGGACACCTTTGAAGGTGTTTTCTATGTGTTTCTATGTGTTTTTGTTTGCCTGCCATTGGTTTTAACGGTGTTCGAAGGTGTTCGATGAACAGTTCGACGAACAGTTCGGCGAACACACGGGTGTTCGACGAACCGAACCGAACTCGAACACTACGGGGGTGACTCAACACTAGAGGAGAGTCTCCTCTGCTCCAGACCCGGGTACCATCCGCACATTGAAACGCATGGATTCTGCATGTACAGATGCAGTGATGCGGATTACACACGTTCCAATGCAAGTCAATGGCGGCGAAAACGCAGCGTTTCCGCAAAATAATTGGTAGTGCTGCGTTTTTTTTCCGCAATGATAATCCGCAGCGGAAATTTCCGCAGCATGGGCACAGCACATGCGGATTATCATTGGGGAACATGGCAGGCCTTCTACCATGCATTTTTTAAGTGTTTCTGCAGCGTTTTTGCCACTTAAAAAGCGCATGGTGGGCACACAGCCTTTCATGCCAGGAGCAGCTGTCCCTTTGTTCTTCTGGCCATGGGAGGGTCATATGGGCACTCAACAATCAAGTATCCACGGATTCCATCAATGGCATCCTGTGTCCCCTGTGTTAATGGAGCAGTAGTGCCAAAGCCTGATCACTAAGGATGAGCGAATTGATTTGAAACTGATTGTAAAAAAAATAAAACAAGACAACATCATCCTCGCCCCTCACACGTGCCTACTGTCCAAGCTCTGTGCTGGCACACACCACTTTCCTCCCCCAAGCTAGGAACTCCCGTCTTGTCATCACTCTTTGCTGGCACATTTTATAATGTCACAACGTCATAATGTGCGGCGTCAAACGTGGTCACGTGGACCAGCATCGATCATACATAGATCAGCTATTGTGTCCGATGGGTAGGTGACACATGTTGCCTGTAGGATAACACCTCTAAGTTTAGGCTTTTATCATGTATTTCTGGAAAACCCCTTTAAGCCTGCATTTACAATCTGAAAAAAACTACAAGAAGCAAAATGAACATAAACCTTGCTGTAAATAAGAAAAGAAAAAGCAAAAGTGTATTTAAATAAAATAGGGCTCTTAGTAACACTGTTTTTGATCAAATGGCTCACGGAAACATTAGACATAGTACGTTTTCTGTTCTTCATTTTCCAATTTAGGCTATGTTCATACCTTACATTTTTGGCCTCAAAGAGGCACAAGAGACAAGAAAAACGCAGCAAAAACGCATCAAATATTCAGCAAAAAACTCAGCAAAAAGTCAGCAGAACCTGCTTTTTTGAAGTCGCTTCTTTACTTCCAAGAGAGTAGGTTTTGTCTGCGGAAAAAAATGCAGCAAAAATGCAATGTGTGAACATAGCCTTAAGATGCATCGAGAAAATAAAAAAAAATCAGTAGTGAAGTTGGACAAAGCCTTTAGGAGTTATATTTATAGTTACAATGATTATATCTATAGCAGGAGTCTCAAACTCAGCTGGGTATATGGGCCGCACATGGAAAAAATGTGAATTTGGGGGGCCACATTCTTTGCAGGTCAAAGTGACATTTTTAGTGATACCATTTTTTTTCGTATACACCGCCTGAACATTTTTGCTGTCTTTATTTTTTTGTAGCTTGGGTCGTTACGGATGTGGCGATAATAAACGTGCACTTTTTTGTGTTTACTTTAGTTTATATATAAAACAGCATTTTTAGTGGCAAAATATTTATTCATGCTTTATTTTTAATTTTTTTTTTAATTATTTTTACAATTTTGTTTCCTCCAATTGACCACATACAGTAATATTGTTTTACTATTAGCACCATAAGGTAATTCTGGCAAACATCTAGTAATGTGCCCCATCCTGGTGGTCCCAATATTGCAGTAATGTGCCCCATCCTGATGGTCCCCATCTTGCAGTAATGTGCCCCATCCTGGTGGTCCCCATCTTGTAGTAATATGCCCCATCCTGGTGGTCCCCACCTTGTAATAATGTGCCCCATCCTGGTGGTCCCCATCTTGCAGAAATGTGCCCCATTCTGGTGGTCCCCATCTTGTAGTAATATGCCCCATCCTGGTGGTCCCCATCTTGCAGAAATATGCCCCATCCTGGTGATCCCCATCTTGTAGTAATGTGCCCCATTCTGGTCTCCACCTTGTAGAAATGTGCCCCATCCTAGTGGTCCCCATCTTGTAGTAATGTGCCCCATCCTGGTCCCCACCTTGTAGTAATGTGCCCCATCCAGGTGGTCCCCATCTTGTAGTAATGTGCCCCATCCTGGTCCCCACCTTGTAGTAATGTGCCCCATCCTGGTGGTCCCCATCTTGTAGTAATATGCCCCATCCTTGTGGTCCCCATCTTGTAGTAATGTGCCCCATCCTTGTGGTCCCCATCTTATAGTAATATGCCCCATCCTGGTGTTCCCCATCTTGTAGTAATGTGCCCCGTCCTGGTGGTCCCCATCTTGTAGTAATATGCCCCATCCTGTTGGTCCCCATCTTGTAGTAATGTGCCCCATCCTGGTCCCCATCTTGCAGTAATGTGCCCCATCCTGGTCCCCATCTTGCAGTAATGTGCCCCATCCTGGTGGTCCTCATCTTGCAGTAATGTGCCCCTTCCTGGTGGTCCCCATTTTGCAGTAATGTGCCCCATCCTGGTGGTCCCCATCTTGCAGAAATGTGCCCCATCCTGGTGGTCCCCATCTTGCAGAAATGTGCCCCATCCTGGTGGTCCCCATCTTGTAGTAATATGCCCCATTCTGGTGGTCCCCATCTTGCAGAAATATGCCCCATCCTGGTGATCCCCATCTTGTAGTAATGTGCCCCATTCTTGTCTCCACCTTGTAGTAATGTGCCCCATCCTAGTGGTCCCCATCTTTTAGTAATGTGCCCCATCCAGGTGGTCCCCATCTTGTAGTAATGTGCCCCATCCTGGTCCCCACCTTGTAGTAATTTGCCCCATCCTGGTGGTCCCCATCTTGTAGTAATATGCCCCATCCTGGTGGTCCCCATCTTATAGCAATGTGCCCCATCCTGGTGTTCCCCATCTTGTAGTAATGTGCCCCATCCTGGTGGACCCCATCTTGTAGTAATTAGTGTTGAGCGATACCTTCCAATATCGGGAAATATCGGATCGGATTGGATCGGACCGATACCGAAAAATTATCGGATATCGCCGATTCCGATACCGGAAACCAATGCAAGTCAATGGGACAGAAATATCGGAATGAAAATAAACCCTTTCTTTCCTTGTAGGTTCATTCTACATGAAGCAAAACAACTAAGAATAATGTAGAATGTATTGGGGGAGGTGGGGGAGACAATAAAGGCATAGAGGTTTAGCCCAATCAAATGGAATAGCAGGAATTAATATTTTTTTTAAGACGTTCTGAGTTACGGAAATATTAACTATGTTAAGTATTTTTATATTTTGTCAGATATTTATGTTTCACTACTTCCATGCTCTTCACCTTCTTTTTTACTTCTCCCACACTTTCTCCTTCATCATCCTCAGCATCTTTTTCATCCACTTCTTCTTCACCTTCTTCATCTTTTTCTTCTTCACCTTCTTCGTATTATTCTTTTTTTTTACATTCTTCATATTCTACTTCTTCATCTTCTTCATATTCTTCTTCTTCATCATATTCTTATTTGTGACAGGCATTCCTGTAGTTGTTATCTATAAAAGGTTGGACATTACACCTTTCGTTCTGCCCGTCACAAAAGATTTACAACAGGATTTGTCCGCGTTCAGTTTGGCCTGCAGCAGCAGGTCTTTTCCAGGGGCACCACGAGGAGGAACGGACTCACCCCCATACACTGCTTAGTCATCTTCTGCTTATAATTTAGATATTATCTTTTGCTCTGATTTTTAGTCTTATGCTTAATGTTTTTTCTCTTTTTGTTCTGCAGCTTCTTGTATTTCTGCTTCTTGGTTTTCTGTCTCTTGCTCTTCTGTATCTTGGTGCTTGTCTTCTCTTCTTTGTCCTCTTGGTCAACTTCTTTAGTGTCATCTTCTTGGTCTTCTTCGGGGTGGTCTTCAGGGTCGTCGTCTTCGGGGGTCGTCGTCTTCGGGGTCCTCGTCTTCTTCGGGTTGGTCTTCTGGGTCCTCGTCTTCGGGGTCCTCGTCTTCTTCGGGGTGGTCTTCAGGGTCCTCATCTTCTTCGAGGTGGTCTTCAGGGTCCTCGTCTTCTTCGAGGTGGTCTTCAGGGTCCTCATCTTCAGGGTCGTCGTCTTCGGGGTCCTCGTCTTCTTCGGGTTGGTCTTCAGGATCCTCGTCTTCAGGGTCCTCGTCAGGGAGATCCAGAGTGATTACCAAGAACCATTTCAAAAAGCTTGAACTTGGAAATGTAGCAGAAGGTACAAGAAGGCTGAGGAACTACCGAGGACCAGCTGACGGTACTGGAACCCGGATGGGTAGCAGAAGGTACAAGAGCCAATGGAACTACCGAGGACCAGCTGACGGTACTGGAACTCGGTTACTAAGCAGGAGGTACCTGTGCCAGAAAGCACTACCAAGGACCAGCAGACGTTGGTGGAACTTGGATACCGAGAAGGAGGCACCTAATCCAAAGGCACTGCCAAGAACCAGCTGACGGTACTGGAACCCGGATGGGTAGCAGAAGGTACCCATGTAAAAAAAAGTTTCAAGGCCGCGAGCCGGACGCAGTTACCAAAACCCACAGTCCTACAGGGGGTGCTTGTCCTATTGGCACTATTGAACCAGCCTTCATTGCCAGATCCCGCAGCCCACATAGGAGTCACCTAAACTGCAGGCACCATAGAGTCGGCTAACCCGACCGCAACACGACAGGACAACGCATTGGAGGCAAAGTGACGTTGACACTACCCGGAAACAGCTGGCGTGCTGGAACCAGGCTGGGCAGGAGGGAGTACCCGTGCCAAAGACACTGCCGAGAACCAGCTGACGGTACTGGAACCCGGATGGGTAGTAGAAGGTACAAGAGCAAATGGAACTACCGAGGACCAGCTGACGGTACTGGAACCCGGATGGGTAGCAGAAAGTACAAGAGCCAATGGAACTGCCGAAGACCAGCTGACGGTACTGGAACTCGGTTACTAAGCAGGAGGTACCTGTGCCAGAAAGCACTACCAAGGACCAGCAGACGTTGGTGGAACTTGGATACCGAGAACTAGGCACCTAATCCAAAGGCACTGCCGATAACCAGCTGACGGTACTGGAACCCGGATGGGTAGCAGAAGGTACCCATGTAAAAATAAGTTTCAAGGCCGCGAGCCGGCCGCAGTTACCAAAACCCACAGTCTTACAGGGGGTGCTTGTCCTATTGGCACTATGGAACCAGCCTTCATTGCCAGATCCCGCAGCCCACATAGGAGTCACCTAAACTGCAGGCACCATAGAGTCGGCTAACCCGACCGCAACACGACAGGACAACGCATTGGAGGCAAAGTGACGTTGACAATACCCGGAAACAGCTGGCGTGCTGGAACCAGGCTGGGCAGGAGGGAGTACCCGTGCCAAAGACACTGCTAGGAAACAGCTGGCGGTGCTGGAACCCATGGTAAATACTAAAAACAGAGTGGAGCCAGAGGCGTAATTGGAGCAACTTTAAAATCTGTAGTAGTGTGAATGTGGACAGAGCAGGAGAATTTGCCGAACACACAGCTGGGGAACAGCTGACGTTACTGAACCCCAATAACACTGGAGCAAGCGTTGACTGTGCAGACGGCACTTCTGAGCAGCAACTAGCGGTATTGGAGCCCAGGGTAAATACTAAAAACAGAGGAGCCAGAGGTGTAATTGGAGCAAGTTTTAAATCAGTAGTACAGTGGATGTGGACAAAGCAGGAGAATTTGCCGGACACACAGCTGGGGAACAGCTGACGTTACTGAACCCCAATAACACTGGAGCAAGCGTTGACTGTGCAGACGGCACTTCCGAGCGCCAACTGGCGGTGTTGGAGCTCAGGGATAATACTGAAAACAGAGGAGCCAGAGGTGTAATTGGAGCAACTTTAAAATCTGTAGTAGTGAGAATGTGGACAGAGCAGGAGAAATTGCCGTCCGCACAGCAGGGGAACAGCTGACGTTACTGAACCCCAATAACACGGCATCAAGTGTTGACTGTGCAGACGGCACTTCCGAGCGCCAACTGGCGGTGTTGGAGCTCAGAGATTACAGTTCAGTTGGTAGAAACATGAACACAACAGGAGACCTGGATACTGTTGCCAACCAATTATTTATTCTGGAAGAGGACTGGCAAATTCATCAGAGATCCAGGCCTTGTTCATTTTGAGAAAAGTAAGCCGGTCAATGTTATCGGAGGATAGTCGCATGCGACGGTCTGTTAGTACACCACCTGCGGCACTAAAGACGTGTTCCGATAATACACTAGCAGCAGGGCAAGCTAGCACCTCCAATGCATACTGACTAAGCTCTGGCCATGTATCCAGCTTACAGACCCAAAACTTGAAGGGAGAAAAGCCGTCTGGGAGTACACTAAGAGTGCAAGACATGTAGTCTGTCACCATCTGACGGAAACGTTGCCTCCTGCTGACTGGAGTCGTCTGTGATGGTGTAGACATTTGTGGCGGCGGGGACACAAAACTTTGCCACATTTCGGCCATACTGGTCTTGCCTTGTGCTGAGGCGCTGCTTCTGCTCCCTCTTTGTGCAGAGCTTCCTCCACTGCCTCGATGCACTGAGCTGCTTTGTAAAGCACTAGCAGCACTGCTCTCGGTTGGAATGGAGAACATGATGGAATGCACCAGTGCGTCTTGGTACTCCCGCATTTTACGCTCCCGGTTCAACGGTGTTATGAGGCTTTGTAAGTTGTCCCGGTAGCGAGGATCTAGGAGGGTGGACACCCAATAATCAGCCGTGTTGAGAATGTGGGCGATGCGGTGGTAGTTTCTCAGGCACTGCAGCATGAAATCAACCATGTGCTGCAGACTGCCAACTGGCCAAGAAACGCTGTCCCCTGCTTGAGGCATGATCTCTGCCTGCTCTACATCACTCCACCCTCGCTCTAGATACTGACTACTAGAGCATTGTGTACCTCCCTCCTCTGGACAGATGTCTTCCTCATCCATTGACTCCTCCTCATCCTCCTCACAAAGTGTCCCCTGCCTAGGCCTTTGTGAGGAACCACGTTGCGCAGACTGTAGAGAAGCAGATGGCATTTGTGACTCCTCATCCTCCACCTCTTCCAAAACCTCGTCCCTTAGTGCTTGCAGTGTTTTTTCAAGCAGGCAGATAAGGGGGATAGTCATGCTGACTAGTGCATCATCTGCACTCGCCATCCGCGTGGAATAATCGAAGGCACGCAAAACGTGGCAAATGTCCTTCATAGAGGCCCACTCAGTGGTGGTGAAGTGTGATTGGCGCGCACTGCGACTTGTTTGCGCCTGCTGCAGCTGGTACTCCATTACTGCTGCCTGCTGCTCACACAACCTCTCCAACATATTTAACGTTGAATTCCACCTGGTGGGTAGGTCACATATGATGCGATGTTCGGGAAGACGTAATCGGCACTGCAGAGCTGCAATGCGTGATCTTGCGTTGCTTGAACGCCGCAAGTGAGCGCACTCTATGCGGACCTTGTGAAGCAGTGCATCAAGATCTGGATAGTCCCTCAAAAAACTCTGCACGACCAAGTTGAGCACATGTGCCAGACATGGGATGTGAGTGAGGTTGCCTAGGCCCAGAGCTGCCACCAGATTTCAGCCATTGTCACACACTACCATGCCTGGCTGGAGATTCGCTGGCACAAACCACACGTCGCTCTGCTGCTTGATGGCATTCCAGAGCTCCTGCGCTGTGTGACTTCGATTTCCCAAATAAATTAATTTTAATACGGCCTGTTGACGTTTGGCCACGGCTGTGCTCATATCGGTCATCATAACAGGTAACCCGTTCACGGGTCGATGTGGAGGTAGACCGTGACGGCTCCTGCAGCGCTGATTCAGAGGAACTGGAGTATGAGGAGGAGTCAATGTGTACAGACTGGATTCCTGCAATCCTTGGAGTTGCCAGAACACGTACAGCGCCACTCTCAAGATCTGTACCCGGCTCCACAATATTTACCCAATGGGCAGTGAGGGAAAGGTATCGTCCCTGTCCATGCTTACTGGTCCACGCATCGGTGGTCAGGTGGACCTTGCTACTGACGGCGTTTTGTAGCGCATGTTTAATTTTTCCCTCCACATGATGTTGCAGGGCAGGGACTGCTTGCCTGCTGAAATAAAAGCGGCTGGGCACGTTGTATTGTGGGACTGCCAATGCCATAAAGTTACGGAATTTGTCAGTCTCCACCAGCCTGAATGATAGCATTTCAAGGGCCAGTAGTTTAGCAATGCCAGCATTCAGAGCCTGTGCTCGGGGGTGGTTTGCCAAGTATGGGCGCCTTTTCTCCCATGCCTGTGCTAACGATGGCTGTAGACTGGCCTGGGAGTGCGAGGATGACTGGGAAAGTGGTGCTGTGGGTGGAATTACACTGTGTCTCTGTACAACAGTGCCAGAGATTTTTCCATGGCGATCCTGTGAGGAAGCCGAACCAGCTGTGTGTGAGCTGGAGGAAGAGGCTACAACACGAGCTGAAGAGGTGGTAGGTGGCGCTGTAGGTTGGCCTAGGTCTTCAGTGTGTTTTTGTAACTCCACCACGTGCTTGGTCCGCACATGTTTCCACATATTTGTGGTATTGAGGTTGCTGACACTTTTCCCTCTTTTCACCTTCTGATTACACAGCTTGCATTTGACAAAGCAAATGTCATCTGCAACTGTGTCAAAAAAGGACCAGGCACTGCAAGTCTTGGGAGCGCCCGCTTTGAATTTTGGAAGAGCCATGCTCCTAATGGGTGCCGAAGTGGAGGCTACTGGCAACCAAGTCTGCCCCCTCCCTTTCCCTCCTTTTTGGGCTGTTCGGGGAATCTCTTCCTCAGAGCTGCTCCCACCACCTTCCTGTCACTCACGCCATGATGGGTCAAGGACCTCATCATCTACACCACCCTCTTCAAACAACTGCTTCTCCTGGGTAGTCTCGACAGCACAGTACGCACCAGAAAGTGGCACCTGAGTCTCATCATCAGATGAGTACTGAGGTGTGCTGCTGACCATAGGCACTGGCCCACCCGCCTCTTCAGATTCAGAGAGACAAAACGGTTGCGCATCACTGCATACTACCTTCTTCTTCAAATTCTCGAATTCTGCTTGGCTGGCCCCCTCTTTCCAAGCCAAGAGATTCAGAGAACAGAAGTAGAGATGGCTCCTGTCCAGGGCTCTCTGACTGCCTGGGCAATTTGGCAGGTGGTGAAGAGACAGATGGGTGCTCTTCAGTGCTCAGGACCTGAGAGGATCTGGAACTAATTGAAGTCGATGCGCTAGCTGCCATCCATCCGACAACGGCTTCAATTTGGTCCTCCCGCAGCAGTGGGGTACGGCTAGCTCCTACAAAGCTGCGCATAAAGGACTGTTCCCTGGTAAAACTGGGGGATGCTGAGTCACTGGTGCCCGCAGCAGGCACAGAATCCCCACGTCCTCTCCCTTTATAAAGTGTGGACTAGACTTTAATATGAGCTAATGTGGCCTACACAACTGTAAAGTGGAGTGTTTGGTGAACTTTATTTAGGTTTTTTTTGTCACAAAAAGACACTGGATGTGCCTAAATATGTAATACCGATAGTATCACAAACTTTTTGTAGCTATTACAATGTAGGAAGGTAACCTACAATGCAATAGATGAGGCTACAAAAAATAGGCTAATACTAATCTGGCTGGGGCTGCAGGGCCCAATGCTGCAGAAAGGCTCCTCTAACTACTCCTATATAGTGTGTTTGGAACCAATTTAGCTGAATACGGATGGAACCACCACACTAATAGGAGATATCAGGAAAAATTATGAATTGGCAAAAAAGGACAATGTATGAGGCAGTGAGACACACTAAGTGCACTACAACCAGACGTGGTTGAAGCACACACTACAGGGTGAGCTGCACTCACACACAGAGACCTCGCAGACAGCGGTGAACAGTGCAGATGCAGAGCACTGTGCACTAGCGCTGCAAGACCAAAAAAATTTCTCTATCTACTCCTATATAGTGTGTTTGGAACCAATTTAGCTGAATACAGATGGAACCACCACACTAATAGGAGAAATCAGGAAAAATTATGAATTGGCAAAAAAGGACAATGTATGAGGCAGTGACACACACTGAGTGCACTACAACAAGAAGTGGCTGAAGCACATGACGCGCCCCCTGGGCCATGTTTCAGGGGATACCCGGAGCCGGATCTTGATGGGGGTAGTAGTCCTTGTGGCGGTGACCCGGTCCGTGCCCAGGGTGTCAAACTAAGTGGCAGTCTAAAGCAGTAAATGTTACTTTGATTGTCGACTACGCCACCCGTTGAGTGCGGCTTTGAAGCCGCCGCTGCAGAGCAGTCCGCTGAGGCCGGTGGTGTGTGTGCAGCAGTGATGGTATAACCCCCAACGGGAGGGGTATGGCCTCAGGGCAGCAGGTGTAGATGATGGGGGTTGTGACGGTGCAGTAAGAAGACTCAGAGTCGGGAGATGCAGTTCAGGGTTTTTACTTACTGATGTTCTTTTGGTCACTCTGGCCTTGAGTGACCACCCGAGCCGTGCTGCGTCCACCAGGTCCTGGACTCGGCCAACCCCCAAGCAATTCTGGAGCGTGGTCCTGAGCTCCTTTCTGACTTTCCCTTTCTCTGGCCGTTCCCACCAGGGATCCACTTTTGGCCGGCTCCCTCGGGTCTCTTAGTGGTCAAACCTCTTCTGGGTTCCCTGACCCTATACTTGGTGTGCCTTTCTAGTGGATTTGGTGAGGGTCGTGGCAAATCTTGACCACGACCTCCGGTCTCTGGCTGAGGATTAGTGGCCTCCACCAGCTTGGGTTCCGGTACCCTTGTCCGCCAACCCTTCACCCTTCTGTCCTTATTCCGGGATCTTGGGGTTCCCTTCTTGTTTCCTCTCTGGGTCCTTCTCACTCCTCTCTCTCTCTCTCTGCAGGCTCTGCTCTGGAGCTGGGCCCAGCCGGAGCCACAGCTCCCTGTCAGCCCTCCTGGCTGAGCTTCTCTGCTCTGCTCCTCTGGCTCTACAAAGACCCTGTCCTAAGATGGTGCCCACCTTATATACTCCCTCTATGTGTGAGCTCAGGTGACCAGCACCCAATGAGCTCCTAGCCTTACCCAGACTGCTCCCCCTATCTGCCCCTACACTACTGGGATGTTCCACCCCCCTCCCACTGCAGCCAGGGACAGACGCTGTCGTACCTGCACATATATCTGGTGGGAGTACCGTAGTTCTGTCCCCCGGAAATGGGATGTATGTAGTGCATGCAGCTTACTGAGCTCAGTTCCACACTCCATCCTTACCCGGGAGTGGAATACCACACCTCTGGCTTGAGGTGTAATACCCCTGTAGCAGCCGAGTCCTCAGGGTGCTACACACACACTACAGGGTGAGCTGCACTCACACACCAGACCTTGCAGACAGCGGTGAACAGCACAGAGAACTGTGCACTAGCACTGCAAGGCACAGCGATTTTATAAAGTAACTCGGGTAAAGCAAAATAGATCAAATAGGTAGCTAAAACTGTCCCTCAGAACAACAGCGTCCTATCCCTAACTGAATTCACAGCAGAGTGAGCTCAAAATGGCGGCGGCGGCTTTTATAGTGCATCATGACATCATTTCAGCAGCCAATCACAGCCATGCCATTAGTTAAGATGCCTACATGCCTAACAGGATGTGCCCACACTTCTTAGGATCCTCATTGGCTGAATAAAATGAAACTGGCTCATTGCATTATGGGAACTTCCGATTCCGGTATACGATATTGAAAAAGTATCGGAATTAAGTATCGGAATTCCGATACCGCGAATATCGGCCGATACCCGATATTTCAGTATCGGAATGCTCAACACTAATTATTAGATAATACATATTTTGTAATAGGGTAGTGTAACTGCCAAGGATTATTAAGGACATCTTTAACCCCTTAAGCCCCGCGGGTGGTTTGCACGTTAATGACCGGGCCAATTTTTACAATTCTGACCACTGTCACTTTATGAGGTAATTACTCTGGAACGCTTCAACGGATCCCCCTGATTCTGAGATTGTTTTTTCGTGACATATTGTACTTCATGATTGTGGAAAAATTTCTTCAATATCACTTGCGTTTATTTGTGAAAAAAATGGAAATTTGGCGAAAATTTTGAAAATTTTGCAATTTTCAAAATTTGAATTTTTAAGCCCTGAAATCAGAGCGATATGTCACACAAAAGAGTTAATAAATAACATTTCCCACATGTCTACTTTACATCAGCACAATTTTGGAACCGAAATTTTTTTTTGTTAGGGAGCTATAAGGGTTAAAAGTTGACCAGCGATTTCTCATTTTTCCAACAAAATTTACAAAACCATTTTTTTAGGGACCACATCACATTTGAAGTCACTTTGAGAGGTCTTTATGACAGAAAATACCCAAAACTGACACCATTCTAAAAACTGCACCCCTCAAGGTGCTCAAAACCACATTCAAGAACTTTATTAACCCTTCAGGTGCTTCATAGGAATTTTTTGAATGTGGAAGAAAAAAATGAACATTTAACTTTTTTCACAAAAATGTTACTTTAGACCCAATTTTTTTTATTTTCACAGGGGTAACAAGAAAAAATGGACCGCAAAATTTGTTGTGCAATTTCCCCTGGGCACGCAGATACCCAATATTTGGGGAAAAAACACTGTTTGGGCGCACTGTAGGGCTCGGAAGGGAAGGAGCGCCATTTGACTTTTTGATTGTAAAATTTGCTTGAATAATTAGCGGACACCATGTTGCGTTTAGAGAGCCCCTGTGTGCCCAAACATTGGAGCTTCCCCACAAGTGACCCCATTTTGGAAACTAGACCCCACAAGGCACCTATCTAGATGCATAGTGAGCAGTTGCAACCCCCAGGTGCTTCACAAATTGATTCGTAACAATGAAAAAGTGAAAAAAAAAACACTTTTTCATTTTTACGAATCAATTTGTGAAGCACCTGGGAGTTCCAACTGCTCACTATGCATCTAGATAGGTGCCTTGGGGGGTCTAGTTTCCAAAATGGGGTCACTTGTGGGGGAGCTCCAATGTTTGGGCACACAGGGACTCTCTAAATGGAACATGGTATCCGCTAACAAATTGAATGGAAAATCGGCTCAAATTGTTAGAGGACACCACATTGCGTTTGGAGAGCCCCTCTGTGCCCAAACTTTGGAGCTCCACACAAGTGACCCCATTTTGGAAACTAGACCCCCCAAGGCACCTTTCTAGATGCATAGTGAACACTTGGAACCCCCAGGTGCTTCACAAATTGATTCGTAATAATGAAAAAGTGAAAAAAAAAAACACATTTTCATTTTTACGAATCAATTTGTGAAGCACCTAGGGGTTCCAAGTGCTCACTATGCATCTAGATAGGTGCCTTGGGGGATCTAGTTTCCAAAATGGGGTCACTTGTGGGGGAGCTCCAATGTTTGGGCACACAGGGACTCTCTAAATGCAACATGGTATCCGCTAACAAATTGAATGGAAAATCGGCTCAAATTGTTAGCGGACACCACATTGCGTTTGGAGAGCCCCTCTGTGCCCAAACTTTGGAGCTCCCCCACAAGTGACCCCATTTTGGAAACTAGACCCCCCAAGGCACCTTTCTAGATGCATAGTGAGCACTTGGAACCCCCAGGTGCTTCACAAATTGATTCGTAATAATGAAAAAGTGAAAAAAAAAACACTTTTTCATTTTTATGAATCAATTTGTGAAGCACCTGGGGTTCCAAGTGCTCACTATCTAGATAGGTGCCTTGGGGGGTCTAGTTTCCAAAATGGGGTCACTTGTGGGGGAGCTCCAATGTTTGGGCACACAGGGACTCTCCAAATGCAACATGATATCCGCTAACAATTTGAGCCGACAATTTGTTAGCGGATATCATGTTGCATTTGGAGAGTCCCTGTGTGCCCAAACATTGGAGCTCCCCCACAAGTGACCCCATTTTGGAAACTAGACCCCCCCAAGGCACCTATCTAGATTCATAGTGAGCACTTGGAACCCCAGGTGCTTCACAAATTGATTCATAAAAATGAAAAAGTGTTTTTTTTTTCACTATTTCATTATTACGAATCAATTTGTGAAGCACCTGGGGGTTCCAAGTGCTCACTATGCATCTAGAAAGGTGCCTTGGGGGGTCTAGTTTCCAAAATGGGGTCACTTGTGGGGGAGCTCCAAAGTTTGGACACACAGGGGCTCTCCAAACGCAACATGGCGTCCGCTAACAATTTGAGCCGATTTTCCATTCAATTTGTTAGCGGACACCATGTCGCGTTTGGAGAGCCCGTGATGTGCCTAAACAGTGGAGCTCCCCCACAAGTGTCCCCATTTTGGAAACTATACCCCTCAAGGATTTTATTAAGGTGTATAGTGAACATTTTGAACCCAGAGGTACGGCACAGAATTTGTTTACATTAGGTCATCATATTGAATAAGTTGTCATTATTCTTGAGCGCAAGTGCTCGCTACTTGAGTTTGCATCGGGTACTCAGGTATGCACCATGTACAGCGTGTGCTCGAGTGACATGGTCGAGTCCCTGCTCCGCATGTTTCACGGTTATTAGACACCCAAAAAAAAACATGCGGGGATCACTCGTGCATGGCAGGCAATCCCCGTAAAGTTTTTTGGCCGCGAAGCATATGGGGCAGAGACTCGAGCGTGTCACTCAAATACCCACGATACTCAATGCATACCAGAGCACCCGATGCAAACTCAAGTAGCAAGCACTTGCTCTCAACACTAGTCGCCATATCGTCATCTTTTTTTCTTACTTTTGAAAAAAATCCCAACCCCAGCCCTAACCCTAGCACAACCCTAGCCCCAGCACAACCCTAGCCCCAGCACAACCCTAGCCCCAGCACAACCCTAGCCCCAGCACAACCCTAGCCCCAAACCCAGCCCTAACCCTAGCCCAATCCTAACCCAAGAGTTTATTTTTGACGCCGTTCCTTGTGCGGTATAAGTGATTAGACGACTTTATTCTTCGGGTCGGTGTGATTACAGCAATGCCAGAATCATATGGGGTTTTTATGACTGACAGCTGTCACACACTATAAGACGCATTTTTTGTAAAATCTAGTTTTTGCATTGCCATATTTTGAGAGCTATAATTTTTCCAGATTTTGGCAGACAGTCATGTGACGGCTCGTTTTTTGCGGGATGACTTGACGTTGTTATTGGTGCCATTTTCAGGCACGTGACATTTTTTGATCGCTTTCTATTCCGATTTTTGGGAGGCAGAATAAACAAAAACCAACAATTCAGGAATTGTTTTTTTTTTTTTTTTTTTATTCTGTTCCGCGTGTGGTAAAATTGATGAGGTAGCTTTATTCTTCGGGTCAGTACGTTTACAGCGGTACCACATTTGTATCATTTTTCTATGTTTTGGCGCTTATACACAATAAAAGCTATTTTATAGAAAAAAATATTTTTTAGTATCGCTTTATTCTGAGAGCTATAACTTTTTTATTTTTCAGCTGATGGAGCTGTATGGCAGCTTGTTTTTTGCGGGACGAGATGACGTTTTCAGCGGTATCATTTTTATTTATATGCGTCTTTTTGATCGCGTGTTATTCCACTTTTTATTTGGCGGTATGGTGATAAAGCATTGTTTTTTGCTTCGTTTTTTTTTTTTTTACCGTGTTCACTGAAGGGGTTAACTAGTGGGACAGTTTTATAGGTCAGGTTTTTACGGACGCGGCGACACCAAATATGTGTACTTTTATTGTTTTTTTTTAATTTTTTTTATAATAATATTTATTGATGGGTACATTATATTTTTATTTTTGGTGTATTATTTTTTTTATTTTTTTATAATATTTTTGCACATTTTTTTTTTTTTTTTCCACTTTCACACAGTTTATACACTTTATTACTTTGTCCCACTTTGGGACTTTCACTTTTTTTTTTCTGATCGCCTGCATGGCACAGGAATGGAGCACCATCCCTATGCCATGAAGGCTGTCAGAAGTGCACAGTGTGAAGATTGCTTGGAGATGCACTGCGCATGTCCAAGCAATCTTCCTGCTCTCTGGTGACCCGGATGTTGTCATGACGACATCGGGTCGTCATGGCAACACCCGGGAAGCCTTTGCAGACTGCGCTGGAAGCCGGAAGAGGAGGTGAGTATCGCCGATCACCTCCCCTTGCCCCCGCAATGCCGTGATCGACTTCGATCGCAGCATAGCGGGGGTTAATGTGCTGGGAGCAGTGCAGGACTGCTCCCTGCACATAGTACCGGGTGTCAGCTGTGACAATCAGCTGACACCCGGCGGCGATCGCGCCCGCACAGCCTGTGTGCGCGCGCGATCGCGATGACGTACTAATACGGGTCTGGCTCTTAAGTCCCAGGGCACAGACGCGTATTAGTACGTCAGATGTTATTAAGGGGTTAATCTAAACTACCTAAATATATATGTAGATACCCTTATGCAATGTGACCAATCCACATGGGGATATTTTACATGTCTTGTTGTGAACCCGCATGCTTTTAAATATTAATAAAAGTTACATTTTAGAGATTTAGTTTGTTTTTTGGTTTTCAAGTATCTGAGATCCTGCTCTATGTGAATAATAGTTTTTTTCGATAATGTGTCCCAGCCCGGCCGGTCTTCACTTTAACCCTCATGTCTGGCCACACTCGGACTTATCTAGTATAGGTCACGCTTGCTGTAGGTCCTCACTTGCCTGCTATGAAGAACTACTTCTGCCACTTGACCCATATGTTCCTCACAAGAAGGGAAGATGGAGGCCTCATAGTAACCTGCTCTTTCAGTGTAATTGCGACACCCCAGGGGTCTGGTTGCCGCAGTAATAGAGATATTATGTCTGAGAGCAAGTGGGAGGTTTCTCTGGTCAGGATCCCTAAGCATGCAACACGGTCCGCCCAGACCTGGGAGGGGAGGAATCTGCCCTTTTAAACTGGGTCTGGGGCGGGGTTAGAGCAGTCAGAGCCTGGAGTTCAGTCCAGACACAGGGAAAGCAAGAACAGGAGCTCTGTAGGAGCAGTAGCAGAAGTCCAGGGGCTGGAGCTGAGCAGAGTTCGCCCTGGACGAAGACACTAAAACCGGACACAGGAGTCCGAGGCTGTGGGGACTGATATACACCCAGCAGCAGAAACCAGCCGGCAGGGGATTCCAGGTCCTCTGGCCATAGAAGCCCGGAGGCTCAGTCACAAACAAGGGACCAGCGCCGCCATCCAGGAGCGGAGGCTAACAGAAGGCCCCAAGTCACCAGCCATACGGGTGAGCACCACACGGTATACTCAGGGACGTGGGCTACTTGTAACCGCTGACAGCAAGGTAGCCAGGAAGAGTGCAGATTAACGGGGAGGCCTACAACTCCACCTGGCCAGGGGAATTCCTGCTTGCTCGCAGACTGACCAGGCCCCTTATACTAGCCAGTACTCCCGGGAGGGTCCGCCTTGTACCATCAGTAAAGACCCTGAACCGCATCTCACGTCTCTGTGATTCCTTGCCGCTCCAGCACCATTAGCACTGGGACCCTCACACCATCACTCCCATCATCATCCACATTAGCTGCCCTGAGGCAATACTCCTCCCGTGGGGAGTTATCCCATACTCGGCTGCGCAACCAACATCAGCCTCAGCGGTCGGCAGCGCAGCGGCGGTCCCCACTGACCGCAATCCACGGGTGGCGTAGTCGGACACTTATTACAACGTTTAGACTGCCACTGGTTTGACCACCCTGGGCACGGACCGGGTCACCGCCACGGAGAACTACAACCCCCAGTGATCCGGCTCCGGGTATTCCCCCTGCACAGCAGCAGCAGCACAGGCCCAGGGGGCGCGTCATAATCACCAATACCTAAAATGTGCAACCATATTTAACCGTCCAGTCTATACAGCTGATCATTGCAGATGTATTTTTTGAGTGTCTTTCCTGCTACATGACTCCAAAATACATGCCTCCAACCATCCGGTTTCCCTCTGGACAGTCCTATGATTGTAGGGCAGTCCTGAAGAAGGGTGCATGTCCAGATTTCAATTGTATCTGCATCTTTACCTCTGTCGCCTGAGGTTTGGCGCAGGAGGCCTAATGGCCTCATTTCATCAAGACTCCTGCGCTGGTAATAGACTGGTGGGGGAATGAGGGGCATCATATTGTGTGGGGTAGGACTGTAGGGGCATCATTATTTGAGGGGCCTTGAGGACATAAAGTGTAGGTGACATCATAATGTGTGTGGGGACTGTGGGGGCCTTATACTGTGTGGAAGGTCTCACTGTGTGGGGGTCTTATACTGTGTGGTGGGTATCATTGTGTGGGGGTACATGAGGCATTATATGTGTGGGGTCACTGAGGGAATTATAAAGTGCGGTGGTGGACTATGGGGGCATTACACTGTGGAGCAGGTATAATTGTGTGGGGGCGCTAGGGGAATCCTCATGTGGGGGCATCATTGCGTGGAGATCACTGTGGAGGCATCATACAGTCTGTAGGGGGCCATTAGTATCTTTGGGGTGTTATACTTCATTAAAGCGACAAAAGAGCTATTACATTTGGTGTGAACACTAAGGGGCTTCATTAGGGGCATTATTTTTTGGGGGGCACACAAAAAAGACTGGGTAGGCTTAAATGGGGTATCCAGAATTATTTAAATTTTTTACTACGGGTCGAAGAACTAACAGGCAGGTGATTCCCCTTCCTCATGAATACATACCTCCTAACTTTTGAGGGACAGAAAAAGGGACAGATTATGCAGTGCACGTTGCAGCAAATTTTGGCCACACCCCAATCCACGCTCATTTACCATTTCTTTCTTCCCTGGCAAGAGGAGTTGTCAGAGGGGCGCTGGTAGTGGGGGACATTCAGCAGACGCTCGAAACTGCAGGGTGTAGACCCAAATCTGGGGCTGTTCTCTATATCCGGGACAGTTGGGACTAGAGATGACTGGATGGATTCCTGGGTCTCTGGTCCAGTGTCCAGATCAGGGCTACCTGGCGGCTGAACAGGAGGCCGTGAAGCTCTTACCTTCCAGCGTCCCCGGCGGCTTTTGATTAGTCCGGGCAGAGCGCCGTCATCTGTGCGTCCTGCTCATCTCTAGTTGGGACCTGTGGATTATTTTTTGTTCCTCATTCACCGTCGGAGCCGCCAGAACTTTCTGATCTTTATGTAGCTTCACTATACGACATCCGGCTTTCTTGTATCTGTAAGGCCGTGTTCACACACTGCATATGACGCGCCCCCTGGGCCATGTTCTTAGGGGATACCCGGAGCCGGATCAGATGGGAGTTGTAGTCTCCGAGTGGCGGTGACCCGGTCCGTGCCCAGGGTGTCAAACCCAGTGTGTGGCAGTCTTTACAGATGTTATTAGATGTTCTTTGTGTCGACTACGCCACCCGTTGATTTGCGGTCAATAAGGCCGCCGCTGCAGAAGGGTCCGCTGAGGCTGGTGGTGTGTGTGCAGCTGTGGTAGTATAACCCCCAACGGGAGGGGTATAGCCTCAGGGGGTCAGGTGTAGAGGATGGTGGTTGTGGAGGTGCAGGAAGAAGACTCAGAGTCGGGCTGTGCAGTTCAGGGTTTTTACTTACTGCTGTTCTGTTGGTCACTCTGGCCTTGAGTGACCACCCGAGCCGTGCTGCGTCCACCAGGTCCTGGACTCGGCCAACTCCCAAGCAATTCTGGAGCGTGATCCTGAGCTCCCTTTCTGACTTTTCCCTCTCTACTGGCCGTTCCCACCAGGGATCCACCTATGTCCGGCTCCCTCGGGTCTCCTGTTGGTTGAACCTTCTTCGGCTTCCCTGACCCTATGCTCGGTGTGCCTTCCGGGTGGATTTGGTGAGGGTCGTGGCAGATCCTAACCACGACCTCCGGTTTCTGGCTAAGGATTAGTGGCCTCCACCAGTTCGGGTTCCGGTACCCGTGTTGCCAACCCTTCACCCTTGTGTTCTGATTCTGGGCTCTTGGGGTTCCCTCTTCTCCCCTCTCTGGGCCTTTCTCTCTCCTCTCTCACTCTTGACCTTGGAGCTGGCTGAGCTTCTCTGCTTTTCTCCACTGCTCTACAAAGGCTGACTGACTGACTGACCCTGTTCCTAGATGGTGCCCACCTTATATACTCCCTCTATGTGTGAGCTCAGGTGACCAGCACCCAATGAGCTCCTAGCTTTACCCAGACTGCTCCCCCTATCTGCCCCTACACTACTGGGATGTTCCAACCCCCTCCCACTCCAGCCAGGGACAGACGCTGTCGTACCTGCACATATATCTAGTGGGAGTACAGTAGTTCTGTTCCCCGGAAATGGGATGTATGTAGTGTATGCAGCTATCTGAGCTCAGTTCCACACTCCATCCTTACCCGGGAGTGGAATACCACACCTCTGGCTTGAGGTGTAATACCCCTGTAGCAGCCGAGTCCTCAGGGTGCTACATTCCCCCCTGGTAAATCACAGCACGTCCTCGGGCTGTAAGAGAATAAAAACATACCAAACATACAATTTTTTTTTCATAAAACATAAACATATAAAACATATAAACATTATATATACATTAGCAGCAATAGACTTTTTCTTAATAAACTTTCTGGTTCCTCCGGCCACGGTGCAACTTGTGACCGGGTAAAGTGCGACAGTCTCTTCTAGTTTCCTATAAAACCAGTAGGGGGCACCTTAGGAAGCGCAACTATATACAAGGGGGAGGTGGCCGCTCTCAGTCCTCGGCCAGGTATTAGGGATTAGGAATGGCTGTTCACAGTCCTCAGCCTGGTAATGGATAGGGGACACACGGGTTACAGTTCACACTTTGTCCCAACGGGGAACATATTTTAAATCAGCAACAGTTCTGGTACCCCGACGGGTAACTATATACAGTTGCACAATACCGTACTCTAGTGACGGCGTCCTCCTGCTCCTTCTTGCTGGTAGGCTTCAGACCCGTCCGGGTCCTCTTGCTCCTCCTCGCACCGCAGCTCCTCCTCCGTCAGCCGGTGCACATGGAGGGCGTAGGGTCCTTTGGCACACTTGTGCCGGGTGAACGTGACCTCGTCCCCTACGTATAGGTCACGACCTCTGTGTCCCTCCGGCAGATGGCTTTCTACGTCTCTGTGAGTGACAAAGACGTCGCCGGGGGTATGATGGTCTCTTATGAAGCCCCACCCGTGCTGCATATGAAATTTAATTACAGTCCCGGTGGTACGGGGACCATGAGCTGCACGGGGGTCCCTCCTGGTCCGGCTCTTCTGCTCCACGCTCCGTATTTGCATTTGCTGCTCACGGACCCGCCTCTCTCTTCGTTCTCTTTCAAAAACCTCTAGCTGCTGCCGGCAGCACTCTGCACGCTCCGCTGCGGCCGCCCGAGTTTCCTGAGTGAACCCCATTAGGTCTTCTCCGGTGGGGTCCCACTCGAACTGTGCCTCCTCCAGCGGGGGCGGGGTCCTCTTAACGGGCTTCGGAGCCGGAATCAGGGGCTCGCACAGGGGCCTTGCCTTTTGGAGTTCCAGTTCATAGTACTCCTGGGGCCATATGAAGGGCTGCCCATCCGGGCACGTATGCTGGGTAAATAGGTCTTCACCCAGGTGCGGCACTCTAGATGTTATGGGCGCGGTGGTGGTAGCGGCGCCCGGGTTGACCAGGCCTTGCGACCAGGCTTGGGGCACCCTAAAGGAAAAGGGCACCGTAAGAACGGCGGCGCCCGTGGTTACTCGGCCCTGCGACCAGGCCGGTGGCTCGGTGGAAGTAGAAGGCGCTGTTGGCACTGCAGCGCCCGGGGGCACTAGACCTTGCGACCAGGCCGATGGTGTTTCCTGCTTGGCCGCGCTCAGGGTCGAAGCGCGTGACGTCACAGGGGTCGCGGCCGCGGTTTCCGGTTGAGGCCTAGTCCGGGGCGGTGACGATGCAGCGACGGGCACGGCAGGGGGAATTTCGGGCTCTGCGACGGGGAGCTGGGGCAGGCTCACGGTTTCTCGGCTCGGGGTAGTGACGTCCCCATTACCTGCCTCCGTCTCTTCAGCTCCCTCCTCGGCGCCGTCTCCGGCCTCGATTCCTCCTGCACCATCCTCAGAGGCGGTCTGTCTCTTCGTCTCGGGTGGCGTGCTCCGCTGACGGGTTCCGGTCTGCTGGGCCATCTCTCGGCTCCACTCCGCCAGCGTTTCTCGCTGCACCTGGGCCATCCTCCTTGCGAGGCCCTCCAGCGCGGTCTGTACACACTCCCGGTCTCGGGGGAGCTGCGCCAGGACCTCCACTAGGCCTAGTGGGGTTGTTGCTTGCAGCAGGCTCCTGACCACTGGGTCGGTGCTGCCTGGCTCTCCCTCCATCTCCGGGTGTGTTTTCTCCATACTCCTCTCCAGACTTCTTGTCTCCGGGTGCGCTCTCTCCAGACTCCTCCAGGCGGCACCCATCTTCGCTCTTTTGTTCTGTATACGCCCACATTGAGGGTGGTCCCGGGGCAACTTGGTGATTGTCAGCTCCAGGGGCAGTTCCTTCACGCTGATGGACACTTCCAGCATCACAATCTCTGTTGGTGGGGGCGGTTTCCGCTTTTGGCGCCATTCTTCGACCTGGCCCACAATGGGAGGTGGCCTCTTGCCACCCTCTGGCACACCCATAATGGCGTCCGCTCTTCCAAGGCGGGAAATCTTTTCTGATGGCGGGAAACGTCTCCCAGTGGCGGGAAACTCCGTGGATGGCGGGAAAAAGCTGTAAATGGCGGACAACCGGCGGGAATCGATCTGTGACGGGGTCCGATGGCGGGGACCCTCCGGGACCGGCGGGAGACTTCTTTTTGAGGTAAACTTGTACTTTTCTTCAGGCACGCAGTACCCGGTGGTTGCGGGCACGAAATCCTGCCGACTACGCCAAAGTTGACGCACCCCCTGGGCCATGTTCTTAGGGGATACCCGGAGCCGGATCAGATGGGGGTTGTAGTCTCCGAGTGGCGGTGACCCGGTCCGTGCCCAGGGTGTCAAACCCAGTGTGTGGCAGTTTTTACAGATGTTATTAGATGCTCTTTGTGTCGACTACGCCACCCGTTGATTTGCGGTCAATAAGGCCGCTGCTGCAGAAGGGTCCGCTGAGGCTGGTGGTGTGTGTGCAGCTGTGGTAGTATAACCCCCAACGGGAGGGGTATAGCCTCAGGGGGTCAGGTGTAGAGGATGGTGGTTGTGGAGGTGCAGGAAGAAGACTCAGAGTCGGGCTGTGCAGTTCAGGGTTTTTACTTACTGCTGTTCTGTTGGTCACTCTGGCCTTGAGTGACCACCCGAGCCGTGCTGCGTCCACCAGGTCCTGGACTCGGCCAACTCCCAAGCAATTCTGGAGCGTGATCCTGAGCTCCCTTTCTGACTTTTCCCTCTCTACTGGCCGTTCCCACCAGGGATCCACCTATGTCCGGCTCCCTCGGGTCTCCTGTTGGTTGAACCTTCTTCGGCTTCCCTGACCCTATGCTCGGTGTGCCTTCCGGGTGGATTTGGTGAGGGTCGTGGCAGATCCTAACCACGACCTCCGGTTTCTGGCTAAGGATTAGTGGCCTCCACCAGTTCGGGTTCCGGTACCCGTGTTGCCAACCCTTCACCCTTGTGTTCTGATTCTGGGCTCTTGGGGTTCCCTCTTCTCCCCTCTCTGGGCCTTTCTCTCTCCTCTCTCACTCTTGACCTTGGAGCTGGCTGAGCTTCTCTGCTTTTCTCCACTGCTCTACAAAGGCTGACTGACTGACTGACCCTGTTCCTAGATGGTGCCCACCTTATATACTCCCTCTATGTGTGAGCTCAGGTGACCAGCACCCAATGAGCTCCTAGCTTTACCCAGACTGCTCCCCCTATCTGCCCCTACACTACTGGGATGTTCCAACCCCCTCCCACTCCAGCCAGGGAGAGACGCTGTCGTACCTGCACATATATCTAGTGGGAGTACAGTAGTTCTGTCCCCCGGAAATGGGATGTATGTAGTGTATGCAGCTATCTGAGCTCAGTTCCACACTCCATCCTTACCCGGGAGTGGAATACCACACCTCTGGCTTGAGGTGTAATACCCCTGTAGCAGCCGAGTCCTCAGGGTGCTACACATATATACTGTGTTTTTTGTTTTCTGCAGATGTCTTCACCATACTACACAATAACAAAAGTCTCCCTTTTACATCACTAGAGCTGGTGGCTCAGCAGCTTAAAGGGGTTGTGCACTACTAGAAAAACCCCTTCTTGAACTAAATGTTTGGCGCTGATAAAATAAAAAAGCCTATACTCCCCTCCTGTGCCTGCTCCGTGTCAGCACTCCTGGTCCCGGGACTCTGGTGCAGTTGTTGTGACGCCGGCGCCCAATCATCGCTGGGGTCACTGTCTCCACCTATGTAAGAATTGAACATGAAGAGAGAGTCCAGGCGGCAGGTGATCTCTCAATTCCTCTTCATGTTCAATCCATACGTTGGTGGAGACTTGGGCGCTGGTGTCACATGACACAACAACCGCCCCAGAGCCGCGGGACCACAAGTGCTTTCTTCACCTCAGTATAGAGGAACCATAAAAATACAGTTATACACAATGTATCTCTATGGCCATGTATACTCTGCTTCTGGTTCACTGCCTGCAATAGTGGTCAAGATTACCAAATTCTCCTATCCTCATCATTGTGGACTGTGGCGCGTTGGTAGAGCAGCAGCCTGCAAGCACTGAGATGCGAGTTCACAGCAGGGAGTGGAAGTGAATATATAATTAAATTTATGCACTGAGCAGAGATAAGCGGCCCTGCCCCGAGGAGGAGGAGCAGCAACAGAGTGATGAAAACCTCGGAGAGGGGAGTATAGAAGTGGGACAGTCCCGCTGAATCTGGGATGGTTGGGAGCTATGTGAATGTTCTCTGGAGGATCTGATTACTTGGAGTGGGGGGGGTCCTGACTTCAGGGGGCAGCGTTATAGCAGATCCTCTATACCCCACTGTGCCGCATCCAATGTATCCAGAACAGGCTATGCTCTGTAAGCTGAATAGTTCCCAGCTGCTCTGACACACTGCAACAAACCCTCTCCTCTATTAAATGACCAGTACAATTAATGTCTGGTTTTCGAAACCCAGTCTTTCCTATGGGAATTAGAGAAGAAACCGGCTCAGTGTTCTCATTTATTAGCCGAATGGAGAAAGGCAACAGCATCTCCTGCTCCAGACCTGACACTCCCAGGAATCAGAGCAATCAGCTGATTTATCACCACAGGACAGTCATGATATCGGGGGTTCGACCATATTCATTCTAATGTGTATGGGACCTTCAGACATAGGGGGCTGTATAATAATGACTACACGGACGAGCAATGGAATAAAGACAAGCACAACGATATAGGGGGTAAAGAGAAGATTTTATTTATAGATGGGTTATTATATATTATAGTATTATATATATGTGTAAATTATTCATCTCTCAGAATAATCCTATTTATGGGCCGTGTTGATCCGGAGGAAGGCGAAAACCCCCTGTGAGGAATCAGCCAATTGTCCTCATATCAGGGGGGAAAATTCCTTCCTGACCCCAAATAAAGAATGGCGGTCAGAATAAATCCCAGGATCAAGGGCTGATTCTTCACCGACTAAAGTTAATTTGTTAAAAGTTTTATAGAATTTAATTTAATTTTTTCTAATGAGTTTTTATTTCTATATCTGTGTGTCAGTTATAAATTATATAAAATACAAATTACTATTTATTTTTATCTCTATATTACACTATTAATTTGTGACTATAACAATCAGACTAAGGCCACGTTGACCCAGAGAAAAGGCAAAAAATTCCTTCCTGACCCCAAATAAAGTGTAGCGGTCAGAATAAAATCCAGGATCAGGGGCTGACACCTAATGTAATGTAAGTGCAAATAAAAAACAAGCTATATCAATTATTTTTGTAGGTTTGGATTTGATTATGTCTCAAATAAAAAAAAAATTCAATTAAAATTATTGTATTTTTATACCTTATTTCTTATGCTCTCAAAGTGTGTACCTACTTATTAACCTATCACCCTAAATGTATGTATGGGCCGTGTTGATCCAGAGGAAGGCGAAAACCCCCTGTGAGGAATAAGCCAATTGTCCTCATATCAGGGGGGAAAATTCCTTCCTGACCCCAAATATGGCGATCAGAACGAATCCCAGGATCAAAGGATGAAACCCACCTGTGTAATGTAGCTGACCTGTGTAATGTACCTAACCTATGTATTGTACGTGACCTGTGTAATGTACCTAACCTGCGTAATGTAAGTTTAATATACAAAAAAAATACAAATAATTTTTAGTTACTTGGACTAATTATCATTTATATTTGTAGGAATTAATTTTTCTTTTGAACAAAGAAAATGTTATTTTTTATAACTTTTTTTGTTACGCTACCAGTGTGTGAATCTACTTATTAATTTATGATACTAAACCTATTTAAGGCCGTGTAGATCCAGAGGAAGGCGAAAAACCCCTATGAGGAATGGGCCAATTGTCCTCATATTAGGGGGAAAAATTCCTTCCTGACCCCAAATATGGCGATCAGATTAAATCCCAGGATCAAAAGCCGAACTATGTGCTGAAAATAAATTACTGTGTGTATGTGCCTATAGGTTCTATACTGATCATGTAGTGTAGGTTCTATACTGACCATGTAGTGTGGGTGATGTGATGTGTGATGGGTGCGGTACTTACCAGGCCTGTGCTAAGGTGAGTTCAGGGATAATGGTCGCTCCGTACATTCTCCTGCCCCAGGACTATTGTTCCTGAACTCACCAGATGGAAACTTAGCACAGGCCGCTCCTGGGGTAGAAGATCTTCGGGCTGGAGGGATGTCAGATGCCAGCCCAGGATTGGAGGAGGCCAAATCAAGAGTCTGGGGCAGCAAAACAATGGCAGTGGTCCGGCATGAAGATGGTATAGAGAGAGTTGATGTTGACGGGCAGCCGAGGTGACGTACAGCAGCAGAGACGAGGTACGGGTCAGGAGGCATGGAGTTCTGGGCAGTTGGCACGGGCTCATCCTGCAAGACACAAGGGGAAGACATTAAATCTTCTGTCTACTGCATCTTCTGTTATTAGGGGAATGGTCTTTATAATGAACCATTCCGCTATGTAACATCAGATACAATGTACTGATATAATAGGTGTCTTGTGTGGACAGCGGTCACTCACCAGATGGTCATGGATTCTTTCACAGTCCAGATCTTTTCATCCACCTAAGAAAAAGAGAGACATAAAGTCATTACCGGAAAGTGAAAAAATACAAGATGGATGATGACAATTACCACAATGTGAGAACACCTGATGGGAGTTATCCCCAGAGGAGGAGATACTTACCGGGCCCAACTTGGTGACACGTACGTAAATCCGGCCACGGGGTGAAGGACTGTATGCTCCGGCCACTGCAGATGGTGGTTCTCCAGAACAGGCCTGAATGGTGTAAATGGTGGCACTGCTCTCCTTTCCTCCAGTTCCTCCCAGCCAATGGTCGTAAAGAATGGATGCTGTCGGATGTTCCCGCTCACACCCAGGCGTGTCTGAGGGTCTTTGCGCAGCAGCTTCTTGATGAGATGTTTCACGTCAGCATCAAGCCAAGATCGAAATTTTGGCTTGTCGTTGATGATAGCTTTGAAAGCCATTTGCTTGACGGGGCCGTTGTAAAATGGGGATCGTCCTGCTGCCATCCTGGACACCACGATCCCCAGGCTCCACCAGTCCACTGCTGCGCCGTATCGTTTCCTACGAAACACCTCAGGGGCCATGTAGTGGAAAGTGCCCGTCACTCCAGAGATGTTTTTGGAGGATGTTACGCCATCTTGGGCAAGCCCAAGGTCGATGATACGGATGTGGCCATCTGCATCCAGCATCATGTTATCTGGCTTTATGTCTCTGCAAAGAAAGAAGAATACCAATTAAGAAATCTGTCCATTGATAACAAGAAATGGAAAATGGGTCACTGCAAGATCAGGTAGAATAAGGGACAGAACACCAGCAAAGCTGGGGGCCATATCTCCAGAATGTAAAGGGGACAGAGAGAAGGAGGAAAGTACTACTTACCGGTGGACGATGTTGTGTCCGTGGAGGAACTGGAGGCCACATACAATCTCTGCTGTGTAGAATCTGGTGAAGAGAACAGAGTGTAGTATCAATGTCATCAAACCCTTCTCTAGCAATCCCCAAATACCCTGGTATCCCACCTCCTGCATCTAGAACCCTAAATATATGCCCTGCCAGTGCTCCCTTAGTTGCACCCTGACCTCAGGTTTTTTTTCCATCTCCTTAGCTCTCTTGTAGGCACATTCTCCGCTTTCTCACCTCACATTGCCGATGTTCAGGCAGCCGCACATCCTGATCAAGTCCTCCAGGCTGCCACCGGACAGATACTCCGTGATGAAGAAGGCCCTGTGCTGAGACTGGTGTGCGGCATAGAGGTGGCATAGGAATGGGCAGTCTCTGGCCGCCAGGAGTATCCGCCGCTCTTTCTTGATGGTATCCTCATTGTCCTCTTTTTTGGTGATCATTTTGACGGCCACATTGATGTTACGTCCGGGGACTGATGCCAGGACCACCTGAGAAAGACAAATGGAGAATACTTAGAAGGTGTCTGCAGGGGGTGGAAGGGATGTGGATTTTATAGTACACAAGGCACATGAGAAAACTGAGTGGTCGCTCAATCTGCTGGTGATCAGGACCGGATGGACAAATCTATCAGCATAATGCACTGCCTGATCCATGGATGGGCTATGGAGAGGTGTTAAAAAATAATCATCATTTTAATTTTCATTTCATAAATCAACAATACACATGAAAATAAGCAATTTTGTAATAAATCTTTTCAGAGAAATCTGCTTTTTTCTCTGCCAGGACAGATTCTCAGTTTTCAAAATTCTCTATTTCCTGATATAATCAATATTCAATGAAGGCAGATTGAGATTACTGAGAGGAGATCACAGTTGGTGCTGATAATATGCTATGTAAGCGGGAGGAGGGAGAAGTACTGCATTTAGCTCTTCCCTCTCTCCCTTCTACATAGAGTACTATCAGCACCAACTGTCATGCTTTGAGTTGGCATTAGTGTGGTCCAAATCTCCTTGTCTATCTAGATTTAATAAAAACACAGTGACCAATGTATGTACAATATGGCCGCCTGATAGGAGCCGATATAAACGATGGCATGTAAAAAAACAATGTTCCCCCGCCCCCTACAGCTGTGAGCCCACAGATGTGGGACTTACTTTGCCAAAGGCGCCCCTACCCAAGACCTGGTAGATGTTGAAGCGGCTGAAGTTAAGCCTGGCATAGGGGCTGGATGATCCATCGTCTCCGCTACATCCAGGTATTGGCTCCTCCAATCCGTTGTGGACTCCTCTACGCTTCTTGATTATCTTCTTGAATCCAGTGATATCACTGTCATCTTCTCGCTTCCTCTTGCCTTCTCTATTCTCCATGCTCTGCTCTCCATGTCTAGTAGACTCCATTAGCATAAATTTCTTCCAAACCGCAAACTTCCGTCCGATCGCTTCAGCCGACAGTAGAAAGTAAACGGCAGTTGGTCGTGTGCAGGTGATGTCAGAGGTGACAGTTTAGAGTCCAGAGCAATGGCACAGAACTTCATGGCGACAGTTAGTGATTTTTTTAAATCTATTCCCATATACATCAGGAATAAAAAAAAAAAAACATACAAAAATTAATACTATTAATTTACTAGCTCTTCCTCTTACCAATGTAATCCTTCTATATTCCAGAATTTTTTTCTTCTTTTCCTGTCATTGTAAGATGCTACTTTTCATACAGTGTCATGTAAAAGTTTGGGCACCCCTGGTCAAATTTACTGTTATTGTGAAAAGTTAAGCAAGTAAAACATGAAATGATCTCTAAAAGGCCTAAAGTTAAAGATGACAAATTTCCTTTGTATTTTAGGCAAAAAATATATATATTTTAATCTTTTACATTTTAAAAATTACAAGAAGGAAAATGGGCCAATGGAAAAGTTTGGGCACCCTGCATAGTTATTACCTAGTAGCGTCCCCTTGTGAAAGTATCAGCTTGTAAATGCTTTTTGTAGCCAGCCAAGAGTCTTTCAATTTTTGTTTGAGGGATTTTCATCCATTCTTGCTTGGAAAATTCTTCCAGTTCTGTGAGATTCCTGGGTCGTCTTGCATGCATTGCTATTTTGAGGTCTAGCCACAGATTTTCAATGATGTTCAGATCAGGGGACTGTGAGGGTCATTGGAAAAACCTTCAGTTTGCGTCTTTCAAGGTTGTCTAGTGTGGATTTTGGTGTGTGTTTAGGATTATTATCCATTTGTAGAAGTCATCTTCTTTTCAACTTCCTTTTTATACAGATGGTGTTATGTTTGCCTCAAGAATTTGTTGAAATTTCATTGAATTCATTCTTCCCTCTACCTGTGAAATGTTCCCCGTGCCATTGGTTGCAACACAACCCCAAAGCATGATTGATCCACCCCCATGCTTAATGGTTGGCAAGATGTTCTTTTCCTGAAATTCTGTGCCCTTTTTTCGCCACACATACCTTTGATCATTGTGGCCAAAGAGTTCTATTTTAACCTCTTCGGTCCACAGGACTTGTTTCCAAAATGCATCAAACTTGTTTAGATGTTCTTTTGCATACTTTTGCATACTGACTTTTATTGTGAGGACACAGAAGAGGTTTTCTTCTGATGACTCTTCCATGAAGGCCATATTTGTGCAGGTGTCTCTAAACAAAAGAACAATGTACCACAGCTCCAGAGTCTGCTAAATCTTTCTGAAGGTCTTTTGCAGTCAAGCGGTGGTTCTGATTTGCCTCTCTAGCAATCCTACGAGCAACTCTCACTGAAATTTTGCTTGGTCTTCCAAACCTTATCTTGACCTCCACTGTTCCTGGTAACTGCCATTTCTTAATTACATTTCGAACTGAGGAAAGGGCAACTTGAAAATGTTTTGCTATCTTCTTATAGCCTTCTACTGCTTTGTGGGCCTCCACTATTTTCATTTTTAGAGTGCTAGGCAGCAGCTTAGAAGAACCCACGGCTGCTGTTTTATGGCACAAGGTTAGAGGAGGCTGGGTTTTATAAAGCTGGGAAATTTGCATCACCTGACCTTTCCTAACGATGATAGTGAACAAGCCATAACCCTAACAGGCCAATTAAGGTCTGAAACCTTTGTCAAAGTTATCTGAGCACACAGATCTCCAAGGGTGCCCAAACTTTTGCATCAACACATTTCCCTTTTTGTAATTTTTAAAATTAAACAAATTACAATATATATATATATATATATATATATATATGTATATAGCCAAAAATGCAAAGGAAATGTGTCATCTTTAACTTTAACCAACCTCCCAGACACTTATAAGACAGGGGAGAGTTTTTCCTTCCTGTACATCTCCCATTTCAGAAGGGCCCACAAGTTCTCAATAGGGTTTTGGTCAGGTGAAGAAGGGGCCATGTCATTATTCTTTAAGGCATTTAGTGGCACCAAGCAAAGGAGACTTCAGTGCTGTGATGGAGCATTGTCCTGTAGAAGAATTATGATTTTCTTGAAAGATGCAGACTTTTTCCCGTACCACTGCTTGAAGAAAGTGTCTTCTAAAAACTGAGAGATTATTTTGAGTCTGTCTTCTACCTGGAAAGGTTTAACTAGCTCCTCTTTAATAATACCAGCCCAGATCAGTGCCCACCTCCTCCTCGCTGGCACCTGAGTTAAAGTGGAGGTCTGTGTCCGTTATTAATCCAGCCATGGGTTCATCCATCTGGTCCATCAAGAGTCCCTCTCATCTCATTAGTCCATAAAACCTTTGAACAATCCGTCTTCAGATATTTCTCGGTCCAGTCTTGATGTTTCCCTTTCTGTGTCTTGTTCAGTGGTGGTCGGGTTTCAGCTTCCTTACCTCGGCCGTGTGTAGCATCGGCGTCTCTGCCCCGTTCTAGGCAGAGACGCCGCCCCTCTCACCTCACCGCTCCTGGCGCAGCGTCCTCCAGCGCTGCTCTCCCCGCTGCTTCCGGCGCGCGCTCCTTCCCCGGCAGTGTGCTTAGGGCGCGCGCGCGCTTCCCCTCTCTTAAAGGGACCGCGCGCGCCGTCCTAAGGAGTCCCCGGCCAATTGCCGGAGGACCTCCCATATAAAAGGCACCTCCTCCAAAATGGAGGTGCCCGAGCAATGTTGTAGCACTGTTCACTGCTCTGCTTCAGCCCTCAGGTCCCGTTGCCAGTTACCTGCCAGATTCCTGCCAGTTTCCTGCCAGCTTGCTGTCTTATTCCTGCCTGTTACTCTTCTACCTGCCTGCTAGCCTGAGGTCCGACGGTCTGCCCTCCAACTCCAGTCAGTCTGTCTATGGACCAGCTTGCCCGCTCACCTGGGAGCGCACACCTGTTACCTGCCTGCTAGCCTACCTGGAGGCTCCGCCGTCACGTGCTGTGACCACCTGCCATTCCAGAGACTCCTGCCCGCTCACCTGGGAGCGCACACCTGTTACCTGCCTGCTAGCCTGCCTGGAGGCTCCGCCGTCACGTGCTGTGACCACCTGCCATTCCAGAGACTCCTGCCCGCTCACCTGGGAGCGCACACCTGTTACCTGCCTGCTAGCCTACCTGGAGGCTCCGCCGTCATGTGCTGTGACCACCTGCCATTCCAGAGACTCTCGCTTGCTCACCTGGGAGCATACATCAACCATCTGCCTGCTAGCCTACCCGGAGGCTCTGCCATCACAGGTCGTACCTACCCTTTACCCAGAGACTGCCCCGGTCACTTGCCGTGACCTCCAGCCCGCTCCCCCAGAGACTGCCCCGGTCACTTGCCGCGACCTCCAGCCCGTTCACCCAGAGACTGCCCCGGTCACTTGCCGTGACCTCCTGCCCGTTCCCCCAGAGACTGCCCCGGTCACTTGCCGTGACCTCCAGCCCGTTCACCCAGAGACTGCCCCGGTCACTTGCCGTGACCTCCTGCCCGTTCACCCAGAGACTGCCCCGGTCACTTGCCGTGACCTCCAGCCCGCTCACTCAGAGACTGTCCCAGTCACCTGCTGTGACTGCCTGCCCGTCTTCCCTGGTCGCCACCCGCTCCCTTACATGGGTCGCCCCCTTGTATAGTAGCTCAGAGGTTAAGCCTCCCAGACCCGTTACACCGTGTCTCTAAACACTGAGCACTTTGTACTTCTGGGCCTTCAGGAGACTGCAGATCTGGAATATGACAGCACTGGAGGATAATGGGGCGCTGGACGATTCACGTTTGATTCTTCTCAAATCTTTAACAGTTAATGTGAGACTTTTTTTCTCAACATCTTTTTTGTGATCCCGTCGATTATTTGCACCAAAACTTTTGCTGGTTCTGTGATCGCGCTGTAATGCAGGTGCCGGAATGCAACGCACAGAGACACAAGGCGAGAGCAGTCAGAGATGTTTGTAAACAGTTTTATACAACAGGTATACTGAAACAAGGGATTAGCAACAAGGGTAATGAACAGTGGTTTGAAATATCAGAAAAATACGAAATTTCTCAAAGTAAGGCGCAGTCTCTTAAAATAAGGCGCAGTCTCTTAAAATAAGGCGCAGTCTCTTAAAGTAAGGTGATGCCCTCAAGCATGAGAGACACCACACAAGTTCTTTAACCGTGAATTTGGCCCTAGCTGGGGTTACCGGTTATTCCCTCTAGGCCGTGAGTCTCTTTCCGGATGAATTCAATTAAATCACGTAGTGCTACTTTAGCCCCAACCGTTCCCCTCCCAACCTGAGTACTTAAACCCAATTGTCCCCGGTACCGTGGGTGAGCAGTGGAAGTGACGGCCCTGCTCACGTATGCAGCTCCTCTCTGCTTGGCCGTTGGAGGCAGTCTCCCGAGCCTTGGATAGGGGGGTCCAGGCCTCGTCTGTCGGCGGGCGACGTCGGGTTCCGCGAACTCACTCAGCACCGCGATCAGGTTCCTAGTATCCTCAGCAGGCAGAGCACTCGAGTCACAACTGTGAGGGATCCGGAGCTCTTTTACCAGTGCCCGGCTGGAGCACCTCTCAGGCCTCTGGATTTGGCCTGTCACGCGGGGTTTCTCTGGACGCAGGGAACACGTCTGCTCCTCTCTGCTGCTTGGCGCCAAAGACCTCTCAGGTTTGGTGCGCTGGCCTCTTATTTCTCTGAGCTCCTTCCTGGAAGTCACCTGATCGGGTCCAGCGTCTGAATCTTCCCTCCATCCTTGAAACGTCATGTTGAAGTTCTTTTACAAGCTTTCTTGCTCGTTCTACATTCCTCCCTCCTTTTTCCTCGCCAGTCCTCGGGCGAGTGGATTCCTCGCAGAATTGATGTCTCCTTCCAGGCAGTGCAAGCTCAGACAGGAGTTGGGCACACTCCTGCGTTTTCTGTTGGATTCGAGACCAGATAAACTCCTCCTGAGCATACCGGTTAGGAGGAATTCCGGCATTAGCCCGCTCAGTTCTGCGGGGCTCTTCTTGCGGAGGAGACTCCGGGAGATCCGAGGAATCAACTACTGGGGATTGCAAATCATTTCCTGACTCATTCTGACTTCTACTCGGGAGTGGCACCAACGGTTCTGACGGGCCCAACTGCATTGTGGCCCACCCTTCTTCATCCCCCAAGGTTCCTGTATGTGGCACTTCAGCCAACACGTCTGAGGGCCCAGCCCCGTTACAGACTTCTGCTTCAGAGGAGCAAGGTCGCAACATATTACGGTGCAACACCCTGGATGTCGCGGCATCATCCCCTTCGGGCCTAACCTCGTAGACGGGGTTGTCTTGGTGAACTTTCTTCACCACCCGATATGGGATTGCCTCCCAACGATGGTCCAGCTTACTCCCAAATCGTTTAGCCCTCACCAGCACTCGGTCTCCTGGCTGAAGCGATCCACCTGTGGTCGGGGGCCGAACTGCATGCTCTACTTTCTGAAACTTCTGAGCAACCAGTCTTCTCACGGTATGGAGTCGACGCTGGTGTTCTCGAATCCAGGTACTTGGGCTACTGCCTGGACCGGGGTCTTCTGAGTCTAGCTCCAGTTCGGTGATTTCTCGGCCACTTCTTCCAAACAGCAACATGTAGGGGGTGTAGCCGGTGGTTGCATGAACTCGATTATTATACACCCACACCAGCTCGGACACGAATTTGGGCCACTTCATCTTTTTGTCCGCTTCCAGTGTTCACAACATTTGCAACAGGGTTCGGTTAAAGCGCTCGCATGCACCGTTCCCTTGCGGGTGGTAGGGCGTTGTCCGGGAACTGTCGATCCCATAGATGCGGTATAGCTCATCCATCACTCGTCCTTGGAAGCAGGCCCCCTGGTCAGAATGTATTCGCTTCGGGCACCCATAAATCCGGATGAAATCTTGACAGATGGCCTTGGCTGCGGCTTCTGCCGTCTGATCTTTAGTGGGCGTCACTACTGCAAACTTGGTGAAGTGATCAGTCATGACTAAACAGTGTCCATAACCGTTGTATGAAGTTCCTACCATCAAGTAGTCAATCATCAAGACTTCCAAGGGGGCAGAAGTTCGGATGGTCTGAATGGGAGCTCTTTGCTCCGGGGGCTTGTTCGACTCACACTGGCGACATGTTCGGCAGACCCCCTCAACTTCTTGTCGCAGTTGAGGCCAATACACCAGCCGTTGCAACCACCGGAAGGTCTTTTCTACTCCGAAGTGAGCACCTCTTCTATGAGCATCTTGGGCTAGCTGTGTTACTAGCGCTCCTGGAACTACCACTTGCCAGGTAACATCAAACTCTCGAGGCAGCTGGATTCTTCGGCATAGCAAGCCGTCCTTCAGGAGGAGCCTCTCCCACTGGCCCAGGATTTGTAGGGTAGTTGGAAGTGAAGCGGCTCTGGTTTCCTGGTCGGGTCTCTGATTAAGGGCGACCCATTCTCTCAACTTTGCTAGCTCCGGGTCGGATTGCTGCAGATGTATCCATTCGTCTCTTGAACGGCCCAGAATCTGAGTGGGCCTCGGCTCCTCTCTGGTCTCTTGGGCGTCGACCACAGCATCGGCGAACTGGCTGAAATCCGGGATCTCGTCGCCTTCGAGCTCCTCATCTCTGTCCTTCTTCGGCCCCGCGTGAGTGACCCGGGACAGGGCATCTGCACGTGAGTTCAGGGCCTTGGACCGATAAGCGATTTTATACTGGAATTTGGACATCCTTGCGACCCACCGCTGTTCTAACGTGCCCAGTTTGGCGTTCTCCAAGTGGGCCAAAGGGTTGTTATCTGTCCGCACTTGTACTTCTGACCCTGACAGGTACTCAGCAAATTTCTCGGTCATGGCCCACACCAGTGCCAATAGCTCCAGCTTAAAGGAACTGTAGTTGTCCGGATTCTTCTCCGTATCTCGGAGTGACCTGCTGGCATACGCGATCACTCACTCTTTTCCTCCTTGTACTTGAGCCAGCACTGCTCCCAGCCCATGCAAGCTTCCATCAGTGTACAACATGAAAGGCTGCGAAAAGTCAGCGTAGGCCAGTATCGGGGCATCTGTTAGCGCCATTTTCAATGCTCGGAATGCCTCTTCTTGTCGTGGGCCCCACTGAATGGGCTGCCGCTTGGCTCCCCCGGCTGTTCCTCTCAGCAATTCATTGAGCGGGATCGCAATCTTTGCGAAGTCTTTAATGAATCTGCGGTAGTATCCAGCAAGCCCCAGGAATGCCCTTAGTTCCCTTAGATTAGCGGGCGTGGGCCACTTCTGCACGGCAGCTACTTTCTCTGCAGTGGGGTGCACCCCTGCACTGGACACAGTGTGCCCCAGATATTCAATTTCTCGTTTGAAGAGACGACACTTACAAGGCTTAATTTTCAGGCCTTTGTAGCCGATCTAACACTTGTTCCAACCGGCGGAGATGATCCTCAAACGTTGCGGAATAGATAATTATATCGTCCAGATATATTAAAGTGGCTTCAAAGTTGAGTTCCCCCAAACATCTCTCCATCAGCCGTTGGAAGGTTCCTGGCGCATTTGTTAGTCCGAGCGGCATTCGATTGAACTCAAACAGGCCCATAGGGAGAACAAAAGCTGTCTTCGGACAATCCTTCTCAGCTATTGGGACCTGCAACTGGCCAGGTCGAGGGAGGAGAAGAATTTGGCGCTCCCTAGTGCAGATCGAGACTCTTCGATTCGGGAGAGTGGATAGGAGTCCCGTACTGTACAGGCATTCAGCTTCCGATAGTCCACGCAGAATCTCAGGGTACCGTCCTTCTTTCGGACCAGCACGATCGCAGCCGCCCAGGGGCTCTGGCTTTCACGGATCACACCGTTCCGCAACATGTGGGCCAACAGCTCTTTCACCTCCTGGTACATTTGAGGCGGGATCTGCCGATATCTCTCTTGGATGGGAGCAGTATTTCCGGTGGGTATTTCGTGCTGAATGTCCCGAGTGCACCCGAAATCATCTTCATGCTGTGCAAACACTCCCTGATATCGCTGTAGAAGTTGTTCGATCTGCCTTACTTGTCCAGCAGAAAACTCAGTCAGGTTAGCTTCCATTTCTTCCAGGAGGTGGCGTCCAGCCAACGGTTCTCTTCCATGTTCCTGGCTATTGAGGGACACCTCTAGGGTCCATGGTTTTCCTTCCACAGGTGCCAGCCCTATAGCGTCAGCTCTAGTAAGGGCCTCCGGCATTACGCACACTCGCGCCACCTCTTGTCAGGGCAACAACTGTAAACTTGTGCCACTTAAATTGATGCAGCGCACGGGTACTCGACCGTGCCGCACGGTGGCCAGAGTTCAAGCAATCAGGAGTCCAGAGGGAGCTTATTCTCCCTCCATTGGTTCAACTTGAATGTCCACGCCCTCTAAGGACACATGTGCCATCACCGGTAAAGTGAGTACAGTCTGTCCCACCGGCAGTGTCATTGTGGCTTCGGGCGGTATCGATACCTTACCAAGGTACTGGGAGGTAGTGGGCAACTTTTGAATCTGACTGACCCGCACGAGGTGCTGGAACACTCTCTTGTTAGCTGGGTCTCGAGTGGCGCGGGTCCAGTTGTTTTTGCTACAGCCCTCAGCCAGGAACTGTCCGACTTCTTTCAGCACATTCATGCCCAGGGTTACAATGGGCCCATCGCCTCCGGGCCTGGTGGTCAGTACGATCCCTTTTCGACCGAGGTCCTTTCCACATGCCCGCACGGACATCCATACTACTCCCGCTACTGGGATAGGCAGTTGATTAGCCGCCACCAGTTTGACAGTGGGTTCCCGGCAGGAACGAGCGACTTCAGGAAAGTGACTTTGGAAGTACGTCTCAGGCATAGTGGTCACTTGAGACCTGGTGTCCATCAAACAGCGGATCCGCTGCCCATTGAATTCAGCCCAGATAATGGGCCTCTCGGAGACAATGTCTTCAGAGCTCCCTCTTCTACTCTCTGAAGCTCGAGACCCCACGGTATGCTCCACAACTGTGGGGCATTTTAGTTTAACGGCTGTCCCGTCCTCCTCCTTTCTCGGTTGGGACAGTCTTTGCAGATATGCCCCCTACCTCCGCAGGTCCAGCACTCCGGTCCTCGTTCTGCCGATAAGTCGGGTACATGTCGTGCTGGGGCCGGATAGGAACGTCTTTCTCGTTCTGGTCTCCGTCCTCGTTGAGCAGTACGGTCCATCGGCAGGGGGGCAGTAGGAGTCTTCCTAATAGAATTCAGCTCACCCCGAATGTCTCGAATTTCCTGACGTATTTCCCGTACCCAATCAGGCTCTTGGTTGGTGAATCCAGGAGCAATTGCCTCATGACTTCTAACTGTGGCTTTGAGAACAGGAACTTCTCTCTCCAGGACTCTAGCTTCAGCCCCTAGCTCCAGGAAGCCCATATCAGGGCTCAATCGCAGCCGCTCCTTCAGGATCTGCCTCAGTGAAGGGTCTTTCAAGCCAGCAATCAGTTGATCACGCAACACCTCATCCAATGGTCCCAGTCCTCGGTTCCCATCTCGAGTTTTCTTAGTGATATGGGCCGTCACTTCCTGTAATGCATTAACATACTGATTTACTGTCTCATTTTCCCCTTGGACCCGCTGAAACAACCGTAAGCGCAAGTGTCTCAAATCTGTAGTGTCACCGTGCATGTCCTCTAGAATTTTTATCACTTTATCCACGGTGTCACGGTCCCGAGGTGGGCGGTACATCACAGTCTGTCGGGCCTCTCCATCAAGGGTTAGGAGGGCCAACTCCGCCTGGGCTAGAGGGTCAAGGGGATACATACGTAGCATACTTCTCAGTCTTTCTGCCCAGTCCCAAAGTGACATGCCATCCCCTGTAAACTTGGGAAGATGGCTGAGCACAGCCCCCAGGGGTATATGGCTCAGGCCGGACCCAGCCACAGACTGATCCGCCATCTCTGCGTCTGAATGTTGCATCCTGCCGAATACGCCAAATGTAATGCAGGTGCCGGAATGCAATTCACAGAGACACAAGGCGAGAGCAGTCAGAGATGTTTGTAAACAGTTTTATACAACAGGTATACTGAAACAAGGGATTAGCAACAAGGGTAATGAACAGTGGTTTGAAATATCAGAAAAATACGAAATTTCTCAAAGTAAGGCGCAGTCTCTTAAAATAAGGCTCAGTCTCTTAAAATAAGGCGCAGTCTCTTAAAGTAAGGTGATGCCCTCAAGCATGAGAGACACCACACAAGTTCTTTAACCGTGAATTTGGCCCTAGCGGGGGTCACCGGTTATTCCCGCTAGGCCGTGAGTCTCTTTCCGGATGAATTCAATTAAATCACGTTGTGCTACTTTAGCCCCAACCGTTCCCCTCCCAACCTGAGTACTTAAACCCAATTGTCCCCGGTACCGTGGGTGAGCAGTGGAAGTGACGGCCCTGCTCACATATGCAGCTCCTCTCTGCTTGGCCGTTGGAGGCAGTCTCCCGAGCCTTGGATAGGGGGGTCCAGGCCTCGTCTGTCGGTGGGCGACGTCGGGTTCCGCGAACTCACTCAGCACCGCGATCAGGTTCCTAGTATCCTCAGCAGGCAGAGCACTCGAGTCACAACTGTGAGGGATCCGGAGCTCTTTTACCAGTGCCCGGCTGGAGCACCTCTCAGGCCTCTGGATTTGGCCTGTCACGCGGGGTTTCTCAGGACGCAGGGAACACGTCTGCTCCTATCTGCTGCTTGACGCCAAAGACCCCTCAGGTTTGGCGCGCTGGCCTCTTATCTCTCTGAACTCCTTCCTGGAAGTCACCTGATCGGGTCCAGCGTGTGAATCTGCCCTCCCTGCAACTTCCCTTGTATATTTTGGTTCCGCTTGACTGCCTCTGGCCAGTAGATGGCAGTCTCGCTCCATCCTTGAAACGTCATGTTGAAGTTCTTTTACAAGCTTTCTTGCTCGTTCTACAGCGCCTCAATATCTTAGCAATTTCAGGAGTGCTGCATCCTCTGTAAGTCTCTTTTTTTGGCCATTTTGTCTGAGGAAAACAAGTGCCTAATAATTCTTCACACCTTGGTAAAGAGCCTCACATCCTTAGTCCGCACCCCCCTCATTACACAAATACACATCACCTGAGCAATGGTTCTTCTTATTTTGGTGCAGGGTAAACCTGTATTTATTACCATTTTTTGGATGTTTCTTCTAAATATTCCAATACTTGCAAATGTTCCTATCGGAGAGAGGCTTCCTGATCATTCCTTGCAAATGGCATCATGAGATGTTGCTACAAGAGCTTGGTATGTAATTTGTCAATTAATAGTTCACATCTATCAATCTTTGTATGGTCACCTTCATCCCTCCTAGGAAACAGATATAACAGTGAGTGAATGGCCAAACACCATTGATCCTTTCCCACCATTGGATGTAGTGGTTACATATGTTGGGAGCGGGCTCAGGAGCTGAACCTGCTCCGTACTCTGCAGGTGTCGTCTGTGTTATACAGTCAGCGCCTGTGCGAAGAGCAGCAATCAGAGCTAGCTTAGATTGCTGCTGATTTAACCATCTAAATGCCGCTGGCACTCTCACACAGCTAAAATATAACTTCCATGGCGCAATCACTTTTGCACCCCAGCCCAAATGATCACAGGTTCAGGTACTAAGGGGGCAACGAAAATAACGTAAATTTAATAAAAAGTGTAAGAAAAATCCTAAAGACCAATTTTTATTTTTTTTTTATTATTATCATGTCCCAAAAAGAAGCAAAATCAAAATCGAAGGCTACTCGACCCATACATTAAATTTTAGAATTGACGTTTTTTTTTGTCTCCACCCCAAAAAAAGTGATCAAGAGGGTGTGAAACTACAGGAGTGCACAAGAAAATAAGCGGTCACATGGCTCTAACGGAAAAAAGAAAAAAAAAATTGCAACACAAACCAATTAATTTTTACAAAGTTCTAATTTTTTCCTATTTTTCCAGTAAAATCCTTACAGTATTGGTGTAATCGTACTGAGCTGGAGAAACATATTGTCGGGTCATTATTACACACAATAAACGCCGCAAAAACTAAACTCGAAATGCAGTCATGAATTTGCTTAATGACCATCAATACGCATTGTAATGGCAGCCGTAAAGGGGCCCTATTCCAAACCACCGTTTTAAAACAGCAATGAGGACAATCCGGCTGACAGCTGTATATGACAGCTGACACCCTGCGGCATCGGCCACGACCGGTTTTGGAACTAACCGGGGCCGATTGAAGCAGAGTCTAACGGGCTGAGTGAGTGAGACACTGACAGGTCTCAGGCCCTGCAGTACACGAGTATCACAATGTATGAGAGCAGTGATCAAAGTACAAAATATACATGTCCCACAGTGGGACTAAGTGAAAAAGTAAAAAAAAAGTTAAATAAAATGCAGAAAAAATAAAAAAACACACAAAAGAGATCACACAAATTACAAAATTCATTTTCACTACTAGAAACGCAGCCTTTGTGTTAAAACGAAACTAAACAATTGGCGTACACATAATTGGTATCACCGCGTCCGGAACGACCCGAATTATAAAACTGTCACATTATTTATTCTATACGGAGAATACTGTAAAAAAAGAATAATAAAAAACAGGCCAATAATGTCACGATAAAGTCGTATGTAAAATAAGGGTATAAATGAAAACGACAAATAGTCCTGCAAAAAACAAGCAAAAAATTAAAAAAAGTTATAGCTCTCAGAATATGGCGATGTAAAAACAAATTCATAATTGTAAAATATTGTTTTTAGTATATAAAAGTAGCAAATCATTCAAAAAACTATATAAATCTGGTATCGCTGTAATTGTACCGACCCGAAGAATAAATCTGTCATCACTAGTGTTGAGCGATACCTTCCGATATCAGGAAATATCGTATCGGATTGGATCGGGCCGATACCCAAAAAGTATCGGATATCGCCGATTCCGATACCGGAAACCAATGCAAGTCAATGGGACACAAATATCGGAATGAAAATAAACCCTTTCTTTCCTTGTAGGTTAATTCTACATGAAGTAAAACAACTAAGAATAATGTAGAATGACATGAAAAGCCGGCAATTCATCAGCGGCATTCACCGGTACCCGACAATTTACAACAGAAAGAATAGAGCTTCACACATAGATTAGATAGATAGAAACATGTCAGTCACATATATATGAAGTACAGTGACAGTGTTGCTTACTGTACTTGTCATTTAGTGTAAAGGATTTATTAAAAAAAATATTAGTGTTTTCGTGCACCGTCTCTTTAAAAAAGCCGGCCGGCAATTCAGCATCTGTACCCGACAATTTATAACAGACAGAATAGAGCTTCACACATAGATTAGATAGATAGAAACATGTCAGTCACATATATAAGAAGTACAGTGACAGTGTTGCTTACAGAACTTGTCATTTAGTGTAAAGGATTTATTTAAAAAAATAATAGTGTTTTCATGCACCGTCTCTTTAAGAAAGCCGGCCGGCAATTCAGCATCTGTACCCGACAATTTAGAATAGAAGGAATAGAGAATCACACATAGATTAGATAGATAGAAACATGTCAGTCACATATATATGAAGTACAGTGACAGTGTTGATTACTGTACTTGTCATTTAGTGTTAAAATAAAGGATTTATTTAAAAAAAAATTGGCGTGGGGTTCCCCTTAATTTTAGGCTCTAGCGGAGGTTAAGCAGACAGCTGGGGCAAATGTTTGAAGCCTGGGAAGGGGGTAATACCCACGGAGCTTCCCAGGCTACTAATATCAGCCCCCAGCTGAATACCTAGCCTTTACTAGCTATTAAAATGGGGGACCCCCCCAAAAAAATGACGTGGGGTCCCCCCTAATTTAATAGCTAGCACAGGCTAGGCAGACAGCTGGGGGCTGATATTAATAGCCCAGGAAGGGTGCCATGAATATTGGCCCCCTCCCAGGCTAGAAACACCAGCCGTCAGCCGCCCCAGAAATGGCGCATCCATAGGATGCGCCAATTCTGGCACTTAGCCTCGCTCTTCCACGCTGCCCTGGTGCGGTGGCAGGGGGTAATAGGGTTGGGGTTGATGTCAGCTTATAATGCCAGCTGACATCAAGCCCAGGTTAGTAATGGAGAGGCGTCTATAAGACACCCCCATTACTAACCCCATAGTCAAAGTTAAAAGAAAACACAAACACCCAGAGTAAAGTCCTTTAATTGAAATAAACACACAATTCTTTATTGTTCTAAATTAAACCATACTTACCATCACGCCCATTCCAGCTGAAGCCAACGATCTCCTGCAATAAAAGAAAAATAATAAAGCAACCTCATCCTTACCTTTCGATGGTTCCCAGGACAGCTCCAGCTCTGCTACATCGAGATGACAGGCTGGACCGCAGCAGAAAGCTGTCATCCAGCCTGTCATCCCGCAGACACTGAGAAGCGCAGGCATGCTTGCGCTCCTCAGTGTCTCTCTGTGACGTCATCCAGATGAGCCGAGTTCATGTCCAATGAACTCAGCTCACCTCATGCACGTCACTGACAGCGTGGGAAAATTCTCCTGCACTCAGCGCTTCAGCGTGAGAATTCTCCCACGCTGTCAGTGACATACATGAGGTGAGGTCATGTCCAATGAACTCAGCTCACCTCATGCACGTCACTGACAGCGTGGGAAAATTCTCACGCTGAAGTGCTGAGTGCAGGAGAATTTTCCCACGCTGTCAGTGACGTACATGAAGTGAGCGGAGTTCATTGGACATGACCTCGGCTCATCTGGATGCCGTCACAGCCAGACACTGAGGAGTGGAAGTATGCCTGCGCTTCTCAGTGTCTGCGGGATGACAGGATGGATGGCAGCGTTCTGCTGCGGTCCAGCCTGTCATCTCGATGTAGCAGAGCTGAAGCTGTCGTGGGAGCCATGGAAAGGTAAGGATGAGGTTGCTTTATTATTTTACTTTTATTGCAGGAGATCGTTGGCTTCAGCTGGAATGGGCGTGGTGGTAAGTATGGTTTAATTTAGAACAATAAAGAATTGTGTGTTTATTTCAATTAAAGGACTTTTTTCTGGGTGTTGTGTTTTTTTAAATACTTTACTAGAAATTCATGGTGGTCATGTCTAATATTGGCGTGACCCCATGAATTTTGGGCTTAGGGCCAGCTGATAATGCCAAGCTGGCCTTAACCCCTTTATTACCCAGTGAGCCACCGCACCAGGGCCCTGGATGAGTTGGGTACAGCGCCAGAAGATGGCGCTTCTATGAACGCGCCATTTTCTGGGGCGGCTGCGGACTGCAATTTGCAGCGGGGGTGGCCCAGAAAGCTTGGGTCTCCCTGCGCTGCGGATTCCAGCCCCCAGCTGCCTAGTTGTATCTGGCTGGGCACAAAAATAGGGCGAAGCCCCACGCATTTTTTTTTTAATTATTTCATGAAATTCATGGAATAATTAAGAAAAAAAGGGCTTCCCTATATTGTTGTGTCCAACCAGGTACAAATAGGCAGCTGGTGGTTGGGGGCAGCCCATTCCTGCCTGCTGTACCTGGCTGGACACAAATATAGTGCGAAGCCCCACGTCAATTTTTTTTTAATTATTTCATGAAATAATTTTTTTAAAAAAGGGCTTCCCTATATTGTTGTGTCCGGCCAGGTACAAATAGGCAGCTGGTGGTTGGGGGCAGCCTGTTCCTGCCTGCTGTACCTGGCTGGACACAAATATAGGGCGAAGCCCCACGTCAATTTTTTTTAAACTAAGTCCTTTATTTTAACACTAAATGACATTTGAAGAGTTAATAAAGATGCAGTCCCTAAATTATTATTTATTTTTTAATTAATTTTTCCCAAAACTTTTGACGTGGGCTTCGCCATATTTTTGTATGCCAGCCAGGTACAGCATCCAGCTTCTATGAACGCGCTATTTTCCGGGGTGGCTGCGGACTGCAATTTTCAGCGGGGGGAGGGGGGGGCAGAAAGCTTGGGTCTCCCTGCGCTGCAGATTCCAGCCCCCAGCTGCCTAGTTGTACCTGGCTGGACACAAAAATAGGGCGAAGCGCCACACATTTTTTTTTTTAATTATTTCATGAAATTCATGGAATAATTAAGAAAAAAAGGGCTTCCCTATATTGTTGTGTCCGGCTAGGTACAAATAGGCAGCTGGTGGTTGGGGGCAGCCCGTTCCTGCCTGCTGTACCTGGCTGGACACAATTATAGGGCGAAGCCCCACATAATTTTTTTTTAATTATTTCATGAATTTCCTGAAATAATTAAAAAAAAATTGACGTGGGGCTTCACACTATATTTGTGTCCAGCCAGGTACAGCAGGCAGGAACTGGCTGCCCCCAACCACCAGCTGCCTATTTGTACCTTGCCGGACACAACAATATAGGGAAGCCCTTTTTTTCTTAATTATTCCATGAATTTCATGAAATAATTAAAAAAAAAAAAACGTGGAGCTTCTCCCTATTTTTGTGTCCAGCCAGGTACAACTAGGCAGCTGGGGGATGGAATCTGCAGCGCAGGGAGGCCCAAGCTTTCTGCCCTCCCCCCCCCCGCTGAAAATTGCAGTCCGCGGCCGCCCCGGAAAATGGCGCGTTCATAGAAGCTGGATGCTGTACCTGGCTGGCATACAAAAATATGGCGAAGCCCACGTCAAAAGTTTTGGGAAAAATTTATTAAAAAATAAATAATAATTTAGGGACTGCATCTTTATTAAGTCCTCAAATGTCATTTAGTGTTAAAATAAAGGATTTATTTAAAAAAAAAATGGTGTGGGATCCCCCATAATTTTAGTCTCTAGCGGAGGTTAAGCAGACGGCTGGGGCAGATGTTTGAAGCCTGGGAAGGGGGTAAAACCCACGGAGCTTCCCAGGCTACTAATATCAGCCCCCAGCTGAATACCTAGCCTTTACTAGCTATTAAAATGGGGGACCCCCCCAAAAAAAATGACGTGGGGTCCCCTCTATTTTAATAGCTAGCAAAGGCTAGGCAGACAGCTGGGGGCTGATATTAATAGCTCAGGAAGGGTGCCATGAATATTGGCCCCCTCCCAGGCTAGAAACACCAGCCGTCAGCCGCCCCAGAAATGGCGCATCCATAGGATGCGCCAATTCTGGCACTTAGCCTCGCTCTTCCACGCTGCCCTGGTGCGGTGGCAGGGGGTAATAGTGGTGGGGTTCATGTCAGCGCCAGCTGCCATGAAGCCCAGGTTAGTAATGATGGCCGTCTATATGACACCCCCATTACTAACCTACAAAGTGTTAAAAAGAAAAAACACACTACACCCAGAAAAAAATAATTTATTTGAAATAAAACACCATTTTATTTAATTCTTAGTTTACTAAAAAAAAAATAGTTACCTGTCCACGTTCCTGCGCTGATCTCCCATGCACAGCTGTCACATCTGGAGATGGTGACAGCTGTGCATGGCTGCTGTAAGCTCACGCTGCCGGGAACACGTCCGCTCCCGGCAGCGGGAGCCACTGACTGAGGTCACCGGAGTGCATTCAGGCAGCGCAGCTCCGGAGACCTCCTTTACGGCAGTGCTGTACCGTGGGAATTTCTCACGATACAGCAGTGCCGTAAAGGAGCTAACCGGAGCAGCGCTGCCTGAACTCCGGTGAACCCTTACGGCCCCGTCATTCTAGCGGCGGCAGCGGTTCAGAGCGGTCACATTCTATGTGGCTGCTCTGAACTGGAGATCTTCGTGGGACACTCGTGGACTACTACGGAGGGGTAAGGATAAGGTTGTGGTTTATTATTTTATATTTTATTACAGGAGATCGATGGCTTCGGGGAATTAGGTGTCTTGGTGAGTATAGGTGTAGTTTTTTATTTTTTACTTTATTTTAGGTGGCGATCGGCGGGGACAGGTAATGTATGAACTAATTTCTTTTAGGTAACCACTGGCCACCAATGACATGTATTTAACATTTATTGGGGACACAGTAGGGCAATTTAAATAGCAGGATCAGGCTGATGGGAACTACTGCTCCCATCGAGCTGATCCTGCTGGCAGGAGTGGACGGGGGACAGACATAGGCCGATGGGAGTAGTAGTGTCACATCGGCCTATGTCTGCCCGCACACACACCCGCACACACACCCGCACACACACACCCCGCACACACACCCGCACACACACCCGCACACACACACCCCGCACACACACCCGCACACACACCCCGCACACACACACACCCCGCACACACTAATCATGACGGGTCCGGGAGGTGAGGCTGACCTGTGCGGCCGTGGGAAAGTTGATGTGAGTTCATGCAGTCAAGCATGAACTCACATGAACCCTCTGAGGGCACCGCGGCTACTTCAAATGAACAGCTGATCGGCATCACCTGATACCTCAGCTGTTCATTTGAAATAACCGGCGGGAAAGCGCAGCACAGAACGGGAAAGCCGGCGGTGAAGTCTTTTCACTGCCGGCTTCCCTGCCCGGGTCCTTCGCTCCTTGGTGCTGCGCTCCCCGCCCGGTCCTAATTTACGATCGGGATGGGAGGTGGCGAGGGGAGCGGAGGATCGGGGTGGGAGGCTGCGGGGAAGCAGTATGGGGCTGCGTGATTGTTTAAAAGCCGGCGGCTTTTTACCGCGCGCCGGCTTTTAAACAATCAGGAGAATTCTCCCACGCTGGGATGGCATTCTGATGACAAGCTGGATCGCAGCTGAGCGCTGCCATCCAGCTTGTCATCCTTCAGAGACACTGCAGAGCGCAGGCATTATGGGAACTTCCGATTCCGGTATTCGATATTATAAAAGTATCGGAATTAAGTATCGGAATTCCGATACAGTGAATATCGGCCGATACCCGATATTTCAGTATCGGAATGCTCAACACTAGTCATCACTTTTACCTGCAAAAAAATATATAACAATAACTGAATTGCTGGTCTTTGATCATTCTGTGTCTGAAAAATCTGAATAAAACACAATCAGAAAATGTTATATACCCCAAAATGGTCCAAAAAAATATTCAAATAGTCACGAAAAAATGAAGCCCTTATTCAGCTTTGTTGGCAAAAAAAAAATAAAAAAGTTATAGCTCTCACAATTTGGTGACAAGAAAAACAATTTTTTTATAAAAAAAAAGCATTTTAGTGTGTGATAGTAGCAAAATATAAAAAAAACTATATAAAATCAGGTATCACTTGTACCGCACGGTTAACCGCGCAAAAATAATAATACAAACTGTTCTTGTGCTTCTATGTATTTGCTCATTCTACCTCCCAAAAATCGGAATAAGGTTCAGGTCACATTTATCCTGTGCTCTCCGCTGAGCGCTTACATCGGGGTTTCCATGTAAAACAGAAAAACCGCGATTCAGGCAAAAACCCAATGGAACCACTCACTATAAAGAGGCAGATGGGGGCACTGTGGACCCCATTTGGTCTGTGTTCCAGCAGTGTCACATTATTTTAGATGTTTTTTTAGCGCACAAGTGTGGGTGACCACAGTTATGTAAAGACCTAAAAAGATGGATACTACCGGAAAGGACAGCAAACGGAGCCAAGGTGTTATTATAGTGAGTAGTACCAGCAGGGGTTTCATCTGAATCACATTTTTGTGGGATTTACACGGAAATCCCAATTTAAGCGCTCAGCGTAGAACATAAGAATATGATCCAGCCTTATACTGAAAGCAATCAAAAAATATCATGTACCCCAAAATGTTACCAATAAACCCTAACTTATCCTACACAATACCATCCCCCACTCAGGTCCGTCATCTGTCAGTGGAACTATAGGGGGTCCCACGTTACTGGTAGAACAAAGACTATGGAAATGCAACGGCTCCCCCCTCAAATAAAATCCAATGAAATCTGTGCCCCTAAATCCAAAAGCCCCATCCTTGTGCCTAAACCGTAGTAAGCGGCCACATGTTTGGCATTATTGTAGCGGGGAGAGCACACTTAACAATTTACGGGGAGTCCCCAATAGAACAAGCTGGGCACAATGTATGGGGGCACTACAATATATGGGGGCACGACAATTATAGGTGCACAATGTATGGGCACTAAACTGGCAGATTTGCAATTCCCCAGAATAAAGCACAGCGTGGATGTTATAAAATAGTCATTGAGCCGTAGATGAATTCATTGAGAGGTGCAATTTCTACAATGGGGTCACTATTGTTTTTTTTCTGCTGTTCTGGCACCTTTGGGGCTCTGCAAATGGCGTCCGAACACTATTCTAGCAAACTCTGTGATCTAAATCCCAAATAGTGCCCCTTCCTTCCCAGCCCTGACATGTTGGCTAACAGTAATTTCTGACGACATATGGGCCATCACCGCATTTGGGAGAAATGCACAATAAATTTTGGGGTCCAGTTCCACCTATTTACCCTCGTGTAACTGAAACTTTTGCCGCTAATTTTTACTAACAAAATGTTATATTATATATACTGCCATGTTCAATAAAAATTGCATAAGTTATGGAAGGAACTAAAGCTCAGAGTTCATAGAATGAGCCCACGGGACCTTCAGGAAGTGAAGAGTGTTTGTGTAAGAATTGGTCAAACTCACACCTGAGCAATGCCTGTGACTAGTTTCTCCATATAGGAGGCGTCTTGAAACTTCATCACCAACAAAGACTTTTGTATGAAGTATTAAATAGATTTCAGTAAGCGTGTTCAATACTTTTTCCCTCTGTATTTTTTCTTAATTACACATATTTTAATATATGTACATCTATGGTATGATTTCTTTGCGTGTGTGGATTGGATGGGCTGTTACTAACAGCTGGTGAGAATTTCATGTCAGTAGCACCTTTAGAAATAGATTTACTTAGAAAATTGGTGACGTGTTCAATACTTATTTCACCTGCTGTATATTTGCAGCTATTGTATCGTTAGGATTGTTAGAAACAGAACTTTGTAAATCAATTAATAGTATTTTGAGAACCCGGCAGAGACATCTGTGTTTTTATGAATAAGAATATATTGTATAAATTTGGATACAATTGTAATATCTGTCCCCACTGGACGGTTCGTCTTCTGCATAAGTCTTATGTTGTTATCTTGTACTGTTATACTAATGATAAATTACTCTCAGAGTTGTAATTATTCTATTTTCATACATAGACCATCAAATAGATGCAGAGATTAATAAAGAAGAGCGTTTTATTCTTTTTTCTGCTCATGTACATTCATAGAGGCAGAATGAGATTTAATTATATTGAATATATGGAATTTTAAACATGTTTGTATATAAAGAAAAACATACATTACTGCATTACTTGGAGATACGGTTTTCTATGTCTTTTACATTTCATTTTGATGATCATTCTCCAAGGTAAGACGCACAGCAGTTACAAGATCTTTGCTATAGATTCCTATGATTTTGGACAAAGGGTAAGAGGCACTTCAAAAAATTACAAGAGCCTACAAAAAAATGAAGTACTAAGCCCAAATGATAAAATTCAATAATGTTCAATAATTAATATCAATATTAAAAAGACATACAGATATAATAAATGGAAATGAATACACAGAAATTACTGTGCTAAGATGACCCAGATAAATAATAATTACAAGTGTTACATGATTGCCCAAAATCCAAGAAAACAAAAGTGCTCCTGCAGACTGTTAAGATGGCAGAAGACATACACGATCTAATCAATCCCAGAAAATGATGTATATAGATCGGAGATAATTATTGAACATTATTGAATTTTTTGTCCTCTTTGCTATAGAGCTTACAAGCGCTGCTCTGAAGTTGGCCAGATCAGTGGATCCAACCATCTTCAGTGCTTCTGTGATCCTCCGATGCTGTAGAGGCAAAGGTGCCTCATATAGCGGCATGGGAGCAAAATTTGAACATATAGAGGAACCATAATACTTCTCCAAACTGTCAGTCAGGAGCACGCTTCTCCCTGCCGAGCAGGAAACTGGAAGACAGGGGAGCAGCGATCTCCTGAAGAAGAGTTGAGAATAACCCCTTAAAGGTGTGCTACAAAGATTACAAGTGATCACCTTTCCACCAGAAGAGTAAATACTTGCTGACCACTGGGTATCCCACACTGGGACCTCCACACTCCAAAAATTGCCCAAATATGGGGTTCTAGTGTCCCATTTGAATGGCGGGATAGTCCTGCACAAGCCTCATTACTCCATTCATTGACTCCATTCATTGCCCCATTCATTTATTGGTACTGCTGGAGATATAGGGCCCGATTCATCACATTTTTTGACAGTTTTCTAGTGTTAAACAATTTGAAAAGTTACAAAATTTTGGCGCAATTCGAAGTAGCACAAAAATGTTGTGACTTATAGCATTTTTACTCCACTCCTGACTAGATCCACCAAAAGCTGCAAAGCTAAGGCACCACTGGGCTTGTGGAAGGTTGTGGAAGCCCGGGGGGGAAAATTCATAAAGGATTATGCCACTTTAGGTGCATAGATAATCTATGCATAGAAATGACTAATCTGACCATACATATTATCATAAAACATCTCAGGATGGTTGGCGTTTACAGTGTGAAGCATGGATCCATGCTGACTTCCCTTCAAGTTTTACTGCTGTTGGGGTTGTAAGGAGCATTTGGTATGGTCCATCATACAATGGTTCTAGTCCTTGTTTCCGAACATGCTTCCTCACATACACGTAATCTCCGGGTTTGAGGATATCACAACATTCTGCATCAGCTGTATCTGGAATAGAAGATGATACTAACGCATGGGTGTTAGTTAAGGCTTTGGCAAGCTGAATCACATATTGCACAACACGATCTGTTTCTTCTGATAATTGTTGTGGAGTAAATCGAGCTACAGCTGATTGCGACCCAAATAGTATCTCATAGGGTGACAGTTTGTGTTTCCCTATGGGGGTGGTGCATATGTGATATAGTGCAATGGGAAGGAGCTCAGGCCACTGGGCCGTAGTCTCCTGCATCATTTTGGTCAATTGCCTTTTCAGTGTGCCATTCAATCTCTCCACCTTGCCACTTGACTGTGTATGGTAAGGAGTATGTAACGCCACTGTTGATCCGATCATGGTAAGTATTTCTTGATATACGCATGAGGAAAAGGCTGGTCCCTGATCACTTTCGATAACTTCTGGGACTCCATACCGGCAAACAACTTCAGAGACCAGCTTCTTAGTGGTGGTAAAGCTGCAGCCTCTACCAATGTATCTTCAGTTGTGACAGCATATCCAGTATGAAGCCTGCCAGAGGTGTCAACATATCTGGATCCATCCGTATATAACGTAAGTTCTGGATCATCCAAGGGTACTTCCCCCACTAAAACAAGTGGAGTTGACTCTTTCCCCTCTCGTTCAGGTGCTGGTAGCAGGGTGGCCGGGTTGATGGTGGTGCACCGGTGTAACTTCACATTTTCTGGCAAAATCAACGAACACTGCAGCCGCAGGTGTCTCTGTGTGGACAAATGTTTAGGTTGCTGTAAAGCCAAAACAGCTGCAATATCGTGTGGAGCATAAATGTGAGTCTCATGTCCAAGGATAATGTCCACCGTCTTCTCAAGTAACTGCTGTGTGGCGTGAACCGCTCGTAGACAGCTGGGGGAGGCCCTGGCTACCGGGTCCAGATGTGCTAAGTAATAACCGACCGGGCGCTGGTTTGTACAGTGTCTCTGCGTGAGTACCCCGGCTGCATGCCCTCCCGTCTCAGAGACATACAAATGGAAAGGTGGAGCATAGTCCGGATTTCCAAGGGCAGGGGCTGTCATCCTTGATTTTAGTTGCTCAAAGGCTTGTTGCAGCAGTTCTTGGGGGTCCTTGTTGCTTACATCAGCCAGAGTGTCTTCTTTTAATGCATCATATAGGGGTTGCATCAGACGTGAGGCGTCTGGGATCCATTGTCTGCAGTATGTGCATAGTCCAAGGAACCGTTGCAGCTCTATGGGATCTTTTGAGAATGGTAGCAGGTAGATGGCCGTCTTTCTTTCTTCTGTGAGATGTCTGGCACCCCGAGTAAGGCAGTGGCCTAAGAAAACCACTTGACCGAGGCAAAACTGAAGTTTCGAGGCTGAGTCTCGACAATTCAGTTTTTCCAGATGCTTAAGGAGGCTAACACTGGCCCTGATGGACATTTGCTCCATGGGGGCACACAAGAGAAGATCATCCACGTATTGTAATAGTACTACCTCAGAGTTGTCCAGCTGCCACGGCAGCAGACAGCTAGATATGTTCTTTGCAAACTGAATAGGGCTATTCTGCGCACCCTGCGGCATCACCGTCCAAGTTAATTGCCTGCCCTCATATGTAAATGCAAACAGAAACTGACAGTCTTTGTGTAATGGAATGCTAAAAAAGGCGTTTGCTAAATCAATTAGTGTAAACCAGGCTGCGGTAGATGGTATTTGTGAGAGAAGTGTATGTGGGTTAGGCACCACAGGAGTTTTCAAGACTTTCGCTGAATTTACTGCCCTCAAATCCTGCACCAATCGATAAGCGGGCGGCTGCCCCGGTTGGGATCTTTTCTTTACGGGGAGCAACGGCATATTGCACGGGGAGACGCAGGGGATTAGTGCCCTTTTCTCTAACAAGGTGTGGATTTGCTGGTGTAGACCTTGTTCTTGTGCATGTGTGAGTGGGTACTGGCGAACCTTGGGAAAGGGCGCTTCAGGCTTGAGGTACACCTGTATTGGTTCTACCGGCAATCTCCCATTGTCATCTGGGCCTTGTGACCACAGATGAGAAGGGATTTCCTCTATGTATGGAGCTAACCTTGGATCTTTTGGGAGATTTCCACTCGTATCTGATATGTTAATCATAACCGTGGGTAGCGCCCATAAGATGCAGACCTCCTCTATGTGTGCATCAGAGTTTGGATCCTTTAAAGTAAGGATCATCTGACCATTGTTCTGGTATTGGATTCGGGATCGGAATTTAGACAAGAGGTCTGCCCTTAAAAGATTTACCGGGCAGGTCGGGGATATGACAAATTGTGCCATTACTTCTGGAAATGGGCAAATCGGAATAGGTTTGGTAAGAGTGTGTTTGTTAGGTCTGCCATATACACCGATCAATATTAGATTGTCATTAGAAAATTGGACTGGGAGACCCTGGGGCAGTTCAGTGGATTTTAAAATGGAGTTGGCCCCCCCATTGTCTACCATGAAATTCACCGGATTCCCTCCTACTGGGAGAACTACAGATGAACAGAACCCGGGGGTGGTTACGGGCATCACGATGGCAGACTCTGGTTGGCCTCCATTTCAGAATGGACGGTCCTGGGGGACATTTTCTCATGAGTCTCGTGGGCCGGGCGTCCTATTTCTAGATAGGGGGGCTTGGGTGGTGCACTGGCTGGCAGGGGTGTGACAGTGCCTTTGGAAGTGTCCTGCCCGGTCACACCTCCAACACAGAAGACGGGAATTCGTTACTGGTCTTCTCCCGGGATACATTACTCGCTGATCAGGTACTGTAATGGGGCTGTAAGGGAGGATGCTGGGGGGACAAGGTGGGATACTGTGCTACGGGTTCTGTGGGTGCCGCAACTGCCACTGCAGCGGGTTTGGATTTAGACTTAACCGCAGAAGCGGTCCTGGCGACACTCTTCTGGAAGCTTTTTGCTACTTTTAGGGCATCTCCTGGGGTGGTTTACTCAACATTTGGCCGTACAGCCAATATCGCGTCCTTGATTTCAGTACGTAAACCCTGGATAAAGGCGGACACTAACAGCTGGCAATGAGTTTTAGTATGTAAGGAGAACCCAAGGTCCTTATAGACCTGCAAAAGGCGCTCATAAAACTTCTTAACCGACTCTCCCTTCTCTTGAGTGACATCTGTGAGGGTGGTGGATTGATCAGCCAGCTTATCCTGAGCTCATATTTTAAGGGCTCGACGGAAGTCAATCCCACTCTCATACGTATTGGAGTCTAATGCTCTGTTATATGGGATAGCAGTCTCTATCATCGGATAATATCCTTCACCGGCTTTTACACGAAGCAGGTGTAAAAGATCTTGCCTTGTTGTTGAATATATCTCTCTATTTGCGGCCATGCCCCTGTAAAAAGCCATGGGCGAATGTTCAGGATCCGGGAGATGATTACACAAAGTATCTGTCTGTGCTGGGGTTAACGGGGTATATTTGAGTGGGCTGGTATTCTGGTCCACTTCCTCCATTTCCTCCAACTTTGTGAGAGGGGGTGGAGGTGGAAGGAAATCAGGGGGAGGGGGAAGATCAGCATGAGTACTGATTGATGGGAGATCTCGGAGGTAGGGAAGCGCTGGGGGAGACCAGATATCGGATCTGATCGTGGGTTTGATTAGTTGAGCGGCATAATCGACTAGATCCCTGTCGATGGCCAAGAGTCTTCTCTCTCTCAATTTAGTTGGATGTGTGGCAATGTATTGCTTTATAGTCTCGACTATTATTTTGGCCGTATCCTGTTTTGGATATCCAAAGATACCGGTGGAAATAAATGGCAGGGCTAGGGTTGGGACCGCATGAAGCTGTGATACGTATGCTATGGTGTTCTGAACTGTTTCTGTAAGCAGGTGTTGTGACCTGGGTACATCTAGGGGATCATATCTTGGTCCCACCCCATGTATAACATACTGACATGATAGCTGTCCGGCTCTTGTAGCCATTACCTCTGCTTCTCTTAACGGACCGTTGTCACGGATGTGATCGTTGGATGCAATCTGTATTGCAGGTCCCCCAAGACGACATATTTCTGCAGCTAGCCCCCCCCCCCCCCCCCCCACACGCTGTAGTCTCGTATTTGCTGCATTTACAATGATCCCAACTTGCTGTTGCGGTATGCTCCCTATGCCTATTCTCAGTAAAGTGGAAAATTCCGAAGGACCATTCAGTTAAAAAGACTCCAACTCCTGGTACTTGTGTCCATGTTCTATTTCCCCAGTTTGGGAGAGGGTGAATAGGGTAGAATTCGGAGAACCCTGGGTCTCCCCGAATGGAGTGTGGACCATGGCGGGGGCAGGTGGGGGCAATGGTTTATAATACCCACCGTCATCGTTAAGTAATGGGAAGGCTGGTGCAGCAGCATCGGGTCTGCGTGCTCCGCAATTATAGCACGTCTCGCGCCATCCTGGATTAGTGGCCCAACAAACATCACAAAGCCAACCATCTGGGTTATATGATGGTGGCTGGCCACCAGTGGGAAGTGCAGGGTATTTAATCTCCTTAGGTAAAAATGGCTCAGTTTCTGGATTGAGGGGCTGGGGTACGGCTACATTAGTGGGGGTATGGGATGCTTCTTTAGGGGCTTCAGATTCGGTTTGTGGACACATAAGTCGGGAAGGGGAACCTACTTCCTCCTCTATCTTGTCCCCATCAGCTTCATTTTGTAGCACAAAACAGCCAGTCATCGTTACAGTGCTAGATAATTTTCCCTTCTTTACATAAAGATAATTGAAATAACCAGGCTTCATCTCCTCCTCTATTTCAACATATCCTTCATCACAAATCTCATGTGCAACTTTCCTAAACTTTTCAGCGTCTTCCAATAATCCACAGTCAATTAATCTACCCCTTTTCTGCCAGATGCCTTCATCCCACAATGTAGGATGAAGATTCCCTTCCACGGGAAAGTTTAACACCTTAAACACTTTTGGTGCATTCTTCAATGACCTTTTCCCCTCTCGTCCGACCATGATGGTCATCACATCCTCTCCCTCCTGCGGGAGAGACACTCTCTTTCTGCTCCACGGAAACATTGATTAATCACTGCACTGCTGCCTTTCAACTGACAAAAGATCCTTGATTTGTGCACAGTACGAGTCCGGCCGGCCTCAGCTGCTGTTTCACTGACTTCATCCCTCCCGTTGTGGGAGTCACATATGGCCCAGATGAAAGGAGGAGAGCTCTCGTCCACAGCTCTCCGGACACTAGATATAGTTATATCTGTGTGTGTGTCCTACCCAATCTTCGATCACCTGCCGCAACTGAACCTAACAGTGTTCAGTCTCCTAAGGATCTTTGTCAGAAGTTAAGGAAGTTTCATACAATATTCACTTGTCAATCCGAGGTGGTATTGTTTTAAAAGTTATCAATATCAGAGCCCTAATGGGACTACACCCCTATAATCTCACCTCTGACTATATCCAACCAGGACGTCCGGAGATAATGCAAACAACCACGCACCACATGGAAACCACGCCAAACGGTCAGTATCACTAGTAAAGAACTCGTGCACTTACCGTAGCTTTTGTGGGGGATGATCAGTCCCAATTCCAGTGGGGGAGCTCGAAAGCAAGTCTTTGTGGACGTCCAGGGGTGGTGGGGCGTAGTCCCATTAGGAGACATAGAGGACTGTACGGAGGAGACATAGAGGGCTGTATGGTGGAGACATAAAGGGCTGTATGGCGAAGACATAGCAGACTGTACGGAGGAGACATAGAGGGCTGTACGGCAGAGACATAGAGGGCTGTACGGCGGAGACATAGAGGGCTGTACGGCGGAGACATAGAGGACTGTACGGAGGAGACACAGAGGGCTGTATGGCGGAGACATAGAGGGTGGTATGGAGGAGACATAGAGGACTGTACGCAGGAGACATAGAGGGCTGTATGGTGGAGACATAGAGGGCTGTACGGAGGAGACATAGAGTACTGTGCTGAGGAGACATAGAGGGCTGTACGGTGGAGACATAGAAGGCTGTACGGCAGAGATATAGAGGACTGTACGGAGGAGACATAGAGGGCTTTATGGCAGAGACATAGAGGGCTGTACGGCGGTGACATAGAGGGCTGTACGGCGGAGACATAGAGGCCTGTACGACAGAGACATAGAGGGCTGTACAGCGGAGACATAGAGGACTGTACGGAGGAGACATAGAGGACTGTACGGAGGAGACATAGCGGACTGTACGGAGGAGACATAGAGGGCTGTACGGAGGAGACATAGAGGACTGTACGGAGGAGACATAGAGGGCTGTACGGAGGAGACATAGAGGGCTGTACGGAGGAGACAGAGGACTGTACTGTGGAGACATAGAGGGCTGAGAACACATGTGGAATTATATACTTAACAAAAAAGTGTGAAACAACTGAAAATATGTCTTTTATTCTAGGTTCTTCAAAGTAGCCACCTTTTGCTTTGATGACTGCTTTGCACACTCTTGGCATTCTCTTGATGAGCTTCAAGAGGTAGTCACCGGAAATGGTTTTCACTTCACAGGTGTGCCCTGTCAGGTTTAATAAGTGGTATTTCTTGCCTTATATCTGGGGTTGGGACCATCAGTTGTGTTGTGCAGAAGTCTGGTGGATACACAGCTGATAGTCCTACTGAATAGACTGTTAGAATTTGTATTATGGCAAGAAAAAAACAGCTAAGTAAAGAAAAACGAGTGGCCATCATTACTTTAAGAAATGAAGGTCAGCCAGTTTGAAAAATTGGGAAAACTTTGAAAGTGTCCCCAAGTGCAGTTGCATAAACCATCAAGCGCTACAAAGAAACAGGCTCACATGAGGACCGCCCCAGGAAAGGAAGACCAAGAGTCACCTCTACTTCTGAGGATAAGTTTATCTGAGTCACCAGCCTCAGAAATCGCAGGTTAACAGCATCTCAGATTAGAGACCAGGTCAATGCCACACAGAGTTCTAGCAGCTGACACATCTCTACGACAACTCTTAAGAGGAGACTTTGTGCCGCAGGTGTTCATGGTAAACTAGCTGCTAGGAAACCACTACTAAGGACAGGCAACAAACAGAAGAGACTTGTTTGGGCTAAAGAACACAAGAAATGGACATTAGACCAGTGGAAATCTGTGCTTTGGTCTGATAAGTCCAAATTTTAGATCTTTGGTTCCAACCACCGTGTCTTTGTGTGACGCAGAAAAGGTGAACGGATGGACTCTACATGCCTGGTTCCCCCCGTGAAGCATGGAGGAGGTGTGATGGTGTGGGGGTGCTTTGCTGGTGACACTGTTGGGGATTTATTCAAAATTGAAGGCATACTGAACCAGCATGGCTACCACAGCATCTTGCAGCGGCATGCTATTCCATCCGGTTTGCGTTTAGTTGGACCATCATTTCTTTTTCAACAGGACAATGACCCCAAACACACCTCCAGGCTGTGTAAGGGCTATTGGACCAAGAAGGAGAGTGATGGGGTGCTACGCCAGATGACCTGGCCTCCACAGTCACCAGACCTGAACCCAATCGAGATGGTTTGGGGTGAGCTGGACCACAGAGTGAAGGCAAAAGGGCCAACAAGTGCTAAGCATCTCTGGGAACTCCTTCAAGATTGTTAGAAAACCATTTCCGGTGACTACCTCTTGAAGCTCATCAAGAGAATGCCAAGAGTGTGCAAAGCAGTCATCAAAGCAAAAAATATTTTCAGTTTTTTCACACTTTTTTGTTAAGTATATAATTCCACATGTGTTAATTCATAGTTCTGATGCCTTCAGTGTGAATGTACAATTTTCATAGTCATGAAAATACAGAAAAATCTTTAAATGAGAAGGTGTGTCCAAACTTTTGGTCTGTACTGTATATATATCATAGTAGTGTTATAATTCACTGCCAATAAACATATTACAAAAAAAGAAGCTATTGGGGTGAGCGAGTCCCGGCTGCTGTCAGTGTGGACGGGGCAATGACATGACGTCACGGAGCCCTGTCACCCGACCGTCATTGCCCGGCCATGCACGAGCCCACACCTGTCAGCACCGTAACGCCCAGCACCTGCGAATCCCAGGAGTCTCCTTGACCGACACTTACTGGAGAACACTGCCACCTTTCCCTCTGACCTGCGAGCGGAAGCGGAAGTACGACACGCTATGACTGCCGGGAATTGTAGTCTTCTACATGTCAGAGGGCGGGGCTTATTTTCCGGGCTCAGCCCGCAGCCCTGCTAGAGCAAATGCTTTCTGACGATGAGTCTGGTAACATCCCTCTTACTGAAGTGGATTCTAATGTAGCCCCTGACATGCGCAATAAGCGTAGTGTGAACCCAGACCTAAGGCCTAATAGCGGCGCAGTGGTAACTCGCTCCTCTGCCTCCAAGAGAGAGGGACCGTCTAGTCTGTGGTGCTGCAGCCAACCTAAAGCAATGAGCTGGAGTTGGTATACATGCAGCGTGTAGGCGCACGTTCACACTGGTCATAAGGCAAAACCTAACAGAAACAAAATGAGCCTATACCCTGCTGTAAGTAAAAGCAATAGTTCACAACATTTTTGATTTAAAAAAAAACATAAAAGCCATCCCACCACGACAAGGTGGGCACCCATAAAAGTACCCAATCAGAACAGTTCTAATCTCTGGTATTAAAAAAATTACCTCAATGTGAATGAGGGCCGAGCAGGAGCGGGGCCGACTATGGACACAGGGATAGGAAGCTACATAAACCTAATACCCAGCTCACAGGAAGGAAGGCCGGACCCTTTTGTGCACTGAGTGCTAGAAACAAATGCAATAAATATATTTGGTGGACTATGTGGGCCCATTATACTGTATGGAGGACTATGTGGGCTCATTATACTGTATGGAGGACTATGTCGGCTCATTATACTGTATGGAGGACTATGTGGGCCCATTATACTGTATGGAGGACTATGTGGGGCTCATTATACTATATGGAGGACTATGTGGGGCCCATTATACTGTATGGAGGACTATGTGGGCTCATTATACTGTATGGAGGACTATGTGGGCCCATTATACTGTATGGAGGACTATGTGGGCCATTATACTGTATGGAGGACTATGTGGGGCCCATTATACTGTATGGAGGACTATGTGGGGACCATTATTCTGTATGGAGGACTATGTGGGGCTATTATACTGTATGGAGGACTATGTGGGGACCATTATTCTGCATGGAGGACTATGTGGGGCCATTATACTGTATGGAGGACTATGTGGGCCCATTATACTGTATGGAGGACTATGTGGGGCCATTATACAGTATGGAGGACTATGTGGGGCCCATCATACTGTATGGAGGACTATATGGGGACCATTATTCTGTATGGAGGACTATGTGGGGCCATTATACTGTATGGAGGGCTATGTGGGGACCATTATTCTGTATGGAGGACTATGTTGGGCCATTATACTGTATGGAGGACTATGTGGGCCCATTATACTGTATGGAGGACTATGTGGGGCCATTATACAGTATGGAGGACTATGTGGGGCCCATCATACTGTATGGAGGACTATCTGGGGACCATTATTCTGTATGGAGGACTATGTGGGGCCATTATTCTGTATGGAGGACTATGTGGGCCCATTATACTGTATGGAGGACTATGTGGAGCCATTATACTATATGGAGGACTATGTGGGGCCAATTATACTGTATGGAGGACTATGTGGGGCCCATTATACTGTATGGAGGACTATGTGGGGACCATTATTCTGTATGGAGGACTATGTTGGGACCATTATACTGTATGGAGGACTATGTTGGGACCATTATTCTGTATGGAGGACTATGTGGGGCCATTATACTGTATGGCGGACTATGAGGGCCCATTATACTGTATGGAGGACTATGTGGGGACCATTATTCTGTATGGAGGGCTATATGGGGCCATTATACTGTATGCAGGACTATGTGGGGCCCATTATACTGTATGGGGGACTGTGTGGGGTCTCTTATTCTGTATGGAGGACTATGTGAGGCCATTATGCTGTATGGAGGATTGTGTGGGGTCTATTATTCTGTATGGAGGACTATGTGAGGCCATTATTCTGTTTGAATGACTATGTGAGGCCATTATACTGTATGGAGGACTGTGTGGGGTCTATTAATCTGTATGGAGGACTATGTGAGGCCATTATACTGTATGGAGGACTGTGTGGGATCTATTATTCTTTATGGAGGACTATGTGAGGCCATTATACCTAATGGAGGACTGTGTGGGGTCTATTATTCTGTATGGAGGACTATGTGGGGCCCATTATACTGTATGGAGGACTATGTGGGGCCATTATTCTGTATGGAGGACTATGTTGGGCCATTATTCTATACGGAGAACTATGTGGGCCCATTATACTGTATGGAGGACAATGTGGGCCCATTGTTCTGTATGGAGGGCTATGTGGGGCCATTATTCTGTAGGGATGACTATGTGAGGGGCATTATAATAAGTGAAGGACTATGTGAGGGCCATTCTACTATTTGGAGGGCTATGTGGGGGCTATTATACTATTTGGAGGACTATGTGAGGGCCATTCTACTATTTGGAGGGCTATGTGGGGGCTATTATACTATTTGGAGGGCTATGTGGGGGCTATTATACTATATGGAGGGTTATGTGGGGCGTTATATTATATTCAATCAATTGTACCGCTTGAATGTTTGTGTGGGGTCCTTCATACTGTGTGGTGGGCTTTATGGGCGTCATTATTCTGCCTGGCTATGTTTTTGTGGCCATTATACTGTTTTCAGGGCTAGTGGGAGCCATTATACAGTGTGAAGGGCTGTGTTGGGGCCATCATAATACTGTGTAGAGAGGTGAGAGGGGCCATTATACTGTTTGGATCGCTAGTGCGGTCCATTATACTGTTTGTAGGCCCATCATAGTGCACGGAGAGCTGTGTGGGGGTCACAGTTGGGGGATTATACTGTGTTGGGGTCACCATACTTTGCCGGTGGAGTTGAGGTGGGGTGTAGTAGGGTCATTATACTGCACATGTGGAGGAATTCACCATGGGGGTATCATACTGTGTCTGGGGACACTTTTGTTGGCATCATACTTTATAGGGGCAATGAATGGGGAATCTATGGGTTTCAATTGGGGGAAAATGACTTTGTAAGTCCTACAAAGTTGTGAGATCTGCTCTTCTTTGACCCCACCGAATATTATTATTGTTATTATAATTTTTTTTGTTTATGGAGAGGCCAATTAGGACTTCTGCTATAGTTTCTATATAAGCCCCTGCCTGGGAAGTAGAAAGAATATTGCAAGGTACAGGACAGGCAACCATATTGGATTGTTCATAATCCCATTCTTTAAAATTGATGACCTATCTATGCTATCAATGCTATGTTGGGCAGGCCTAACTCAGTGCACCTGTTAGCGTCATTGTATCATTAGTGACTGTTCTTGTGGCTTTGACATATACAGGTGAAAGGAGCACAGCTGCAATACCAAGACTAGACACTGCTAAACCTGCGGTGCAGAATCCCAGGCTCTTCATTCGATTATACGTCATCGTTGCAGCTCACAGGACTGGCTAATCAAATTTCACAGCCAGGGATTTTGGTAGGTGTGTGGAGTTTTGGACGGCTGTACTTTGGTGGCCATGGACTACTAAAATAGCCACTGGACTGGGGCCCGGCAAATATGTTTCTGAGAGTCAGAAACCACCGGAATAATATTACATCTCTAATTGGACCATCACTATCTTATGGTAAATATTTATACTTTGCTTTGATTATTATTTAGACAATTAAATCTACCTATATATCTTTGATCATTTTGTATTTTAGTATTAGCTTTATAAGTGTTGATAAAAGCAATAACATAGGGCATTGTCTCTGATATAGAGGTGTCTTTGTGTTAAAGTTTTCCTTGTTTGTGTCACTAGTGTGTCAGGTGTCACAGACAGTCATTCTGGATCCGGCCGTAGAAGGTCGCTACGCTTGGCCTTGCAGACACCTTCTTGATCCTTTCACCATCTTTCCCTCTCTAGGACCCAGTTGTGATCTCCATCTTCTGCTGCTAATTGACACACCCATGCTGGATCTTTAAATGCACTCAGTTTCTCCACAGACTTGCTGGTGATAGAGTAAATTCCTCTGTTCAGGTCTGGTATTCTAGCAGTCAGCTAGATTCTCCTTGGAGTTCCATTGTGGATTGTAGTCGTGATCTCTCTGGTGTCTTCTCAAAGCTAAGTGTATCCCCTTGTCTGTTTCCCTTGTTTGTCTTTAGTTGCATTGGCGCTGACTAGTGCTCACCCTTCCCCCTCCCTATCTAGGGCCTAGCTCTAGGGTCAGCCAGGGCTAAGGTATCCTGCTCGGCGATGGGTGCGGAACCTATTTAGAGACGATAGGGGAGTCAGAGTGTTTTTAGATCTTCTTAGGGGTCTCCACTCTCCCTTTCCCTAGTTACTGGGCTTTCCCCCTTTTCCCATCGGCATGTGCTGGGTTCTTTCCATGCCTAGTATGACACTTAGTTTTTAAAAGTATAGTTAATTGGAAGGAGCCAGTTCAAGGACTTCTGCAGGATCCATAATTTACGATTTTGTTATTCCCAATTAAAATACTTTCTTAGGTAATGTATTAGTCATTCCCCTTTCTCCTGGGGGTGTAATAAAATACTTGTTGCTTGAGATTTGAGGGCAGACACGAATTGTACACTGACAGACACTGGCTGTGTGTTATTTTCTTATCTCCGATGCATCGTATTTATTTATTTTGAACCAATAATAGCAGATCTGGAGATCGTATGCATCTCAACCCAAATTAGTTCTTTTTAGAAGGGGCTACCATGACATCTAGAAAATGTTAAAATAAGTGCCCATAATATCAAGTCCCGTGTATACTAGTACTAGCTGGACTGTATGGTTTTTCGGCAGTGCCATGGCATGTACAGTACAGACCAAAAGTTTGGACACACCTTCACATTTAGAGATTATTCTGTATTTTCATGACTATGAAAATTGTACATTCACACTGAAGGCATCAAAACTATGAATTAACACATATGGAATTATATACTTAACAAAAAAGTGTGAAACAACTGAAAATATATCTTATATTCTAGGTTCTTCAAAGTAGCCACCTTTTGCTTTGATGACTGCTTTGCACACTCTTGGCATTCTCTTGATGAGCTTCAAGAGGTAGTCACCGGAAATGGTCTTCCAATAATCTTGAAGGAGTTCCCAGAGATGCTTAGCACTTGTTGGCCCTTTTGCCTTCACTCTGCGGTCCAGCTCACCCCAAACCATCTAGATTGGGTTCAGGTCTGGTGACTGTGGAGGCCAGGTCATCTGGCGTAGCACCCCATCACTCTCCTTCTTGGTTAAATAGCCCTTACACAGCCTGGAGGTGTGTTTGGGGTCATTGTCCTGTTGAAAACTAAATGATGGTCCAACTAAACGCAAACCGGATGGAATAGCATGCCACTGCAAGATGCTGTGGTAGCCATGCTGGTTCAGTATGCCTTCAATGTTCAATAAATCCCCAACAGTGTCACCAGCAAAGCACCCACACACCATCACACCTCCTCCTCCATGCATCACGGTGGGAACCAGGCATGTAGAGTCCATCCGTTCACATTTTCTGTGTCGCACAAAGACACGGTGGTTTGAATCAAAGATCTCAAATTTGGATTCATCAGACCAAAGCACAGATTTCCACTGGTCTAATGTCCATTCCTTGTGTTCTTTAGCCCAAGCAAGTCTCTTCTGCTTGTTGCCTGTCCTTAGCAGTGGTTTCCTAGCAGCTATTTTACCATGAAGGCCTGCTGCACAAAGTCTCCTCTTAACAGTTGTTGTAGAGATGTGAATGCTGCTAGAACTCTGTGTGGCATTGACCTGGTCTCTAATCTGAGCTGCTGTTAACCTGCGATTTCTGAGGCTGGTGACTCGGATAAACTTATCCTCAGAAGCAGAGGTGACTCTTGGTCTTCCTTTCCTGGGGCGGTCCTCATGTGAGGCAGTTTCTTTGTAGCGCTTTATGTTTTTTGCAACTGCACTTGGGGACACTTTCAAAGTTTGCCCAATTTTTCAAACTGACTGACCTTCATTTCTTAAAGTAATGATGGCCACTCGTTTTTATTTACTTAGCTGCTTTTTTCTTTCCATAATACAAATTCTAACAGTCCATTCAGTAGGACTATCAGCTGTGTATCCACCTGACTTCTGCACAACACAACCCAAATTATAAGGCAAGAAATCCCACTTATTAAACCTGACAGGGCACACCTGTGAAGTGAATACCATTTCCAGTGACTACCTCTTGAAGCTCATCAAGAGAATGCCAAGAGTGTGCAAAGCAGTCATCAAAGCAAAAGGTGGCTACTTTGAAGAATCTATAATATAAGATATTAAAAAAATATTTTCAGTTGTTTCACACTTTTTTGTTAAGTATATAATTCCACATGTGTTAATTCATAGTTTTGATGCATTCAGTGTGAATGTACAATTTTCAAAGTAATGAAAATACATAAAAATCTTTAAATGAGAAGGTGTGTCCAAACTTTTGGTCTGTACTGTAAATCTTGAACATGGTGGTGACGCGGGATGTATTTCATTGTGTGTCATAGAAGTTATCAAACCACCAGATAGAAAGGGAGATTGGGACAAGAAAATACTCCAACGAGGAACATGTTGGATATATTGGTTGGAGTCTCTAAAGGACTCAATGCACAGTTGACCTTCTGTAGCTTCATCTGACCCCACGTTGGTCCTTTGGAACCAATCATGTGTGATTTTTTGAGACACCGTGTTTCTTTTTATATTTAAATCGCTTATTATGGTGGTATATACTGTATATTATTGTTTTATGGCTTTATTCTCTTTATATTTGTACTACTGGTGGTTTGTTCTTTAGGGTATTCGGGAGTATATATATTTAGCGAGGGCGTTATATTATTAGCTAATAGATATTTTGCAATAGGGTAGTGTGACTGCCAAGGATTATTAAGGACATCTTTAATCTAAACTACCTAAATATATATGTAGATACCCTTATGCAATGTGACCAATCCACATGGGGATATTTTACATGTCTTGTTGTGAGCCCGCATGCTTTTAAAATATTAATAAAAGTTACATTTTAGAGATTTAGTTTGTTTTTTGGTTTTCAAGTATCTGAGATCCTGCTCTATGTGAATAATAGCTTTTTTTCGATAATGTGTCCCAGCCCGGCCGGTCTTCACTTTGACCCTCAGGTCAGGACACACTCTGACTTATCTAGTATAGGTCATGCTTGCTGTAGGTCCTCACTTGCCAGCTATGAAGAACTACTTCTGCCACTTGACCCATGTGTTCCTCACAAGAAGGGAGGATGGAGGCCTCATAGTAACCTGCTTTTTCAGTGTAATCACCAATACCTTAAATGTGCAACCATATTTAACCGTCCAGTCTATACAGCTGATCATTGCAGATGTATTTTTTGAGTGTCTTTCCTGCTACATGACTCCAAAATACATGCCTCCAACCATCCGGTTTCTCTCTGGACAGTCCTATGATTGTAGGGCAGTCCTGAAGAAGGGTACATGTCCGGATTTCAATTGTATCTGCATCTTTACCTCTGTCGCCTGAGGTTTGGCGCAGGCGGCCTAATGGCCTCATTTCATCAAGACTCCTGCGCTGGTAATAGACTGGTGGGGGAATGAGGGGCATTATATTGTGTGGGGTAGGACTGTAGGGGCATCATTATTTGAGGGGCCTTGAGGACATAAAGTGTAGGTGACATCATAATGTGTGTGGGGACTGTGGGGGCCTTATACTGTGTGGTAGGTCTCATTGTGTGGGGGTCTTATACTGTGTGGGGGGTATCATTGTGTGGGGGCACATGAGGCATTATATGTGTGGGGTCACTGAGGGAATTTTAATGTGCGGTGGTGGACTATGGGGGCATTACACTGTGGAGCAGGTATAATTGTGTGGGGGCGCTAGGGGAATCCTCATGTGGGGGCATCATTGCGTGGAGATCACTGTGGAGGCATCATACAGTCTGTAGGGGGCCATTAGTATCTTTGGGGTGTTATACTTCATTAAAGCCATAAAAGAGCTATTACATTTGGTGTAAACACTAAGGGGCTTCATTAGGGGCATTATTTTTTGGGGGGCACACAAAAAAGACTGGGTAGGCTTAAATAGGGTATCCAGAATTATTTACATTTTTTACTACGGGTTGAAGAACTAACAGGCAGGTGATTCCCCTTCCTCATGAATACATACCTCCCAACTTTTGAGGGACCGAAAAAGGGACAGATTATGCAGTGCGCGTTGCAGCAAATTTTGGCCACACCTCAATCCACGCTCATTTACCATTTCTTTCTCCCCTGGCAAGAGGAGTTGTCAGAGGGGCGGTGGTAGTGGGGGACATTCAGCAGACGCTCGAAACTGCAGGGTGTAGATCCAAATCTGGGGCTGTCCTCTATATCCGGGACAGTTGGGACTAGAGATGACTGGATGGATTCCTGGGTCTCTGGTCCAGTGTCCAGTTCAGGGCTACCTGGCGGCTGAACAGGAGGCCGTGAAGCTCTTACCTTCCAGCGTCCCCGGCGGCTTTTGATTAGTCTGGGCAGAGCGCCGTCATCTGTGCGTCCTGCTTATCTCTAGTTGGGACCTGTGGATTATTTTTTATTCCTCATTCACAGTCGGAGCCACCAGAACTTTCTCATCTTTATGTAGCTTCACTATACGACATCCGGCTTTCTTGTATCTGTAAGGCCGTGTTCACACACTGCATATATACTGTGTTTTTTGTTTTCTGCTGATGTCCTCACCATACTACACAATAACAAAAGTCTCCCTTTTACATCACTAGAGCTGGTGGCTCAGCAGCTTAAAGGGGTTGTGCACTACTAGAAAAACCCCTTCTTGAACAAAATGTTTGGCGCTGATAAAATAAAAAAGCCTATACTCCCCTCCTGTGCCTGCTCCGTGTCAGCACTCCTGGTCCCGGGACTCTGGTGCAGTTGTTGTGACGCCGGCGCCCAATCATCGCTGGGGTCACTGTCTCCACCTATGTAAGAACTGAACATGAAGAGAGAGTCCAGGCGGCAGGTGATCTCTCAATTCCTCTTCATGTTCAATCCGTACGTCGGTGGAGACTTGGGCGCTGGTGTCACATGACACAACAACCGCCCCAGAGCCTCGGGACCACAAGTGCTTTCTTCACCTCAGTATACAGGAACCATAAAAATACAGTTATACACAATGTATCTCTATGGCCATGTATACTCTGCTTCTGGTTCACTGCCTGCAATAGTGGTCAAGATTACCAAATTCTCCTATCCACATCATTGTGGGGTGTGGTGTGTTGGTAGAGCAGCAGCCTGCAAGAACTGAGATGCGAGTTCAAGTCCTGGCGAGACCCGATCACAGCAGAGAGTGGAAGTGAATATATAATTACATTTATGCACTGAGCAGAGATAAGCGGCCCTGCCCCGAGGAGGAGGAGCAGCAACGGAGTGATGAAAACCTCGGAGAGGGGAGTATAGAAGTGGGACAGTCCCGCTGAATCTGGGATGGTTGGGAGCTATGTGAATGTTCTCTGGAGCAGAGGTCCCCAACCGCCGGTCCGCGGACCAGGACCGGGCCGTTGGGGTTTTTCAGCCGGTCCGCGGGGAGAGGGGGCCCCTCCAGCCTCCAGCAGGGCCGCCATCAGGGCATGACTGCCCTGACTCCAGTATGGGGCCCGGCCGGTAGGAGCCCCCTCGGAGCCCCCCTCTTGTGCGTCTCTCTCCTCATGGGGCCCCCGGCCCCATGCAAAGCGCCGGGTCCAGGACATCTCATAATTCCTCTGACTTCCGGTCATGTGACGGTGCCGTCACATGACCGGAAGGCAGGAGAACCTGGTGTCAGCGATTTGGACGAGCGCCAAGATTCTGCAGGGATCGCATGGGGGTAAGTATAACAAGTTTTATTTTTTTTTAAATACAATTAACTAGGAGTGGGGGGAATGGGAGATGCACATGGGGGGAGGGGAGAGGTGAGAGATGCACATGGGGGGAGGGGAGAGATGAGAGATGCACATGGGAGGGAGGGGAGATATGAGAGATGCACATGGGGGGGAGGGGAGAGATGAGAGATGCACATGGGGGGAGGGGAGAGATGAGAGATGCACATGGGGGGGAGGGGAGAGATGAGAGATGCACGGGGGGGTGAGAGATGCACGGGGGGGATGAGAGATGCACAGAGGGGATGAGAGATGCACGGGGGGTGGATGAGAGATGCACGGGGGGTGGATGAGAGATGCACGGGGGGATGAGAGATGCACGGGGGGGATGAGAGATGCACGGGGGGATGAGAGATGCACGGGGGGGTGAGAGATGCACGGGGGGGATGAGAGATGCACGGGGGGGTGAGAGATGCACGGGGGGGATGAGAGATGCACGGGGGGTGGATGAGAGATGCACGGGGTGGGGTGAGAGATGCACGGAGGGGGATGAGAGATGCACGGGGGGGTGAGAGATGCACGTGTAGCACCCTGAGGATTCGGCTGCTACAGGGGTATTGCGCCTCAAGCCAGAGGTGTGATATTCCACTCCCGGGTAAGGATGGAGTGTGGAACTGAGCTCAGATAGCTGCATGCACTACATACATCCCATTTCCGGGGGACAGAACTACTGTACTCCCACTAGAGAAATGTGCAGGTACGACAGCGTCTGTCCCTGGCTGGAGTGGGAGGGGGGTGGAACATCCCAGTAGTGTAGGGGCAGATAGGGGGAGCAGTCTGGGTAAAGATAGGAGCTTATTGGGTGCTGGTCACCTGAGCTCACACATAGAGGGAGTATATAAGGTGGGAACCATCTAAGATCAGGGTCAGTCTTTGTAGAGTCAGACAGGCAGACAGTCACCAGTCAGCCTGTTGTAGAGGGAAGGTCAGAGAGCCAGTCCTGAAAGAAGAGAGAGAGGAGAAAGAAGGACCCAGAGGGGGAGAAGAAGGAACCCCAAGAGCCCAGAATACAAGCAGGAGGGTGAAGGGTTGGCACGCAAGGGAACCGGATCCCAAATTAGTGGAGGAGAGAAACTACACTCGACTAAGAACCGGAGGCTGCAACATCACCAGTGGAGCAGCCCCTCACTAAATCCACTCAGAAGGCAAACCAAGTATAGGGTCAGGGAACCCAGAGAAAAGGTTTACCCAACAAGAGGCCCGAGGGAGCCGGATATAAGTGGATCCCTGGTGGGGAAGGCCGTAGAAAGGACAGTGAGAAAGGGAGCTCAGGACCACGCTCCAGACCTGCTTGGGGGTTGGCCGAGTCCAGGACCTGGTGGACGCAGCACGGCTCGGGTGGTCACTCAAGGCCGGAGTGACCAGCACAACAGCAGTAAGTAAAAACCCTGAACTGCACAGCCCGACTCTGAGTCTTCTTCCCGTCCACACTGCACCAACACAACCACCCTCCTCTACACCTGACCCCCTGAGGCTATACCCCTCCCGTTGGGGGTTATACTACCAGAGCTGCACACACACCACCAGCCTCAGCGGACCCTGCTGCAGCGGCGGCCGTATTGACCGCAAATCAACGGGTGGCGTAGTCGACACAAAGAACATTTATAACATCTGTAAAGACTGCCACACTCTGAGCTTGACACCCTGGGCACGGACCGGGTCACAGCCACTCGGAGACTACAACCCCCATCTGATCCGGCTCCGGGTATTCCCCCAAAAGAATATGGCCCAGGGGGCGCGTCACACGGAGGGGATGAGAGATGCACGGGGGGTGGATGAGAGATGCACGGAGGGGGATGAGAGATGCACGGAGGGGGATGAGAAATGCACGGGGGTGAGCTGCACATGGGGGGGTGAGAGATGCACATGGGGGGGGTTATGTTTATGTAGCACCCCGAGGGCTCAGCTGCTACAGGGGTATTGCACCTCGAACCAGAGGTGTGGTATTCCACTCCCGGGTAAGGATGGAGTGTGGACTAGAACTCAGTTAGCTGCATGCACCACATACATCCCATTTCCGGGTACTCCCACCAGGTAGATGTGCAGGTACGACAGTGTCTGTCCCTGGCTGGAGTGGGAGGGGGGGAGGAATATCCCAGTGGTGCAGGAGCAGAGAAGGGAGGGACTCTGGGCATAGGAAGGAGCCCATTGGTGGCTAGTCACCTGGGCTCGGGTGTCAGAGGGAGTATAAAAGGTGGGCACCATCTTAGGAGTTCAGTCAGACAGAAGAAGAGGAGAAGAGTAGTGACAGGGAGCAGCAGCCCTGTCTGGGTGCTTCTCCTGAAGGGAGCAAGAGAGAGAAAGACAAGAGGAAAGGAACGAGGAACAAGGAAGGAATGGAACCTGGAGAAAGGCCCAGAGACATGAAGGAAGAGGGAACCCTGAGATCCCACGAGTGAACTAAAACGGGTGAAGGGTTGGCAGATCAGGGTACCGGATCCCGAACTGGTGGAGGCCACTTATCCTCAGCCAGGAACCGGAGGTCGTGGCCACGTCTTGGCGCGACCACTCACTACACTCACCACGAAGGCACGCCACATAGGGTCAGGGAAACCGGAGATAGGTTTCGCCACCAGAAGGCCCGAGGAAGCTGGACATGGGTGGGTCCCTAGTGGGGACGGCCAGAGAAAGGAACGGAGAAAGGAGTTCAAGGTCACACTCTGGAACTGCCTGGGGGTTGGTCGAGCCCCGTACCTGGTGGACGCAGCACGGCTCGGGTCGTCATCACCTGCAGGACTGACACTGATAACATCTGTGAGTAAAGCATTGAAAACTGCAATCAGTCTCTGTGTTCCATCGCACTACCAGCACTAAAGGTACCGGGACGCCCCTTTCTATCACTCCCTTCACCCGCACCAGCTGCCCTGAGGCCATACCTCTCCCGTTGGGGGTTATACCACCATTGCTGCACACATACCACCGGCCTCAGCGGACTGTTCTGCAGCGGCGGCCTTGCGACCGCAAATCAACGGGTGGCGTAGTCGACACTTAAACAACATCTACAAAGACTGCCACACACATAGTTTGACCACCCTGGGCACGGACCGGGTCCCCGCCACTCGGAGACTACTACCCCCATTGGATCCGGCTCCGGGTATTCCCCCGCGCACACGTGCGCCGCACTACAGCACTGGCCCAGGGGGCGCGTCATTTACATAACTTTGTTGCCTTATGAAGGGCGGGGGGGGCCACCAAAAATTTCTTGCACAGGGGCCCACTACAGTCTGTGTCCGCCCCTGGGATGAAGTAAATGCAGCTGAACAGCAGCTGTCAGGACAGCTGCCCTGTCCTGCTGCAGGGCGTGATGGGGCCTCAGTGATGCGGCTCCTGGCACAGCACATTATGTGGGGCTCCTGGCATAGCTCCTGGCGGGGACCTGGTCTACACTATATGATAAGTATGCACTAAACTCCAAATCCCTCCATTACCCCGCCCCCATATGACCAAAGCCCCGCCCACCCCACCCCCTCCTTGCTGGGCCATGGAAAAATGATCTTGCTTCAAGCCGGTCCCTGGTGCAAAAAAGGTTGGGGACCACTGCTCTGGAGGATCTGATTACTTGGAGTGGGGGGGAGTCCTGACTTCAGGGGGCAGCGTTGTAGCAGATCCTCTATACCCCACTGTGCCGCATCCAATGTATCCAGAACAGGCTATGCTCTGTAAGCTGAATAGTTCCCAACTGCTCTGACACACTGCAACAAACCCTCTCCTCTATTAAATGACCAGTACAATTAATGTCTGGTTTTCGAAACCCAGTCTTTCCTATGGGAATTAGAGAAGAAACCGGCTCAGTGTTCTCATTTATTAGCCGAATGGAGAAAGGCAACAGCATCTCCTGCTCCAGACCCGACACTCCCAGGAATCAGAGCAATCAGCTGATTTATCACCACAGGACAGTCATGATATCGGGGGTTCGACCATATTCATTCTAATGTGTATGGGACCTTCAGACATAGGGGGCTGTATAATAATGACTACACGGACGAGCAATGGAATAAAGACAAGCACAACGATATAGGGGGTAAAGAGAAGATTTTATTTATAGATGGGTTATTATATATTATAGTATTATATATATGTGTAAATTATTCATCTCTCAGAATAATCCTATTTATGGGCCGTGTAGATCCAGAGGAAGGCGAAAACCCCCTGTGAGGAATCAGCCAATTGTCCTCATATCAGGGGGGAAAATTCCTTCCTGACCCCAAATAAAGAATGGCGGTCAGAATAAATCCCAGGATCAAGGGCTGATTCTTCACCGACTAAAGTTAATTTGTTAAAAGTTTTATAGAATTTAATTTAATTTTTTCTAATGAGTTTTTATTTCTATATCTGTGTGTCAGTTATAAATTATATAAAATACAAATTACTATTTATTTTTATCTCTATATTACACTATTAATTTGTGACTATAACAATCAGACTAAGGCCACGTTGACCCAGAGAAAAGGCAAAAAATTCCTTCCTGACCCCAAATAAAGTGTAGCGGTCAGAATAAAATCCAGGATCAGGGGCTGACACCTAATGTAATGTAAGTGCAAATAAAAAACAAGCTATATCAATTATTTGGATTTGATTATGTCTCAAATAAAAAAAAATTTCAATTAAAATTATTGTATTTTTATACCTTATTTCTTATGCTCTCAAAGTGTGTACCTACTTATTAACCTATCACCCTAAATGTATGTATGGGCCGTGTTGATCCAGAGGAAGGCGAAAACCCCCTGTGAGGAATAAGCCAATTGTCCTCATATCAGGGGGGAAAATTCCTTCCTGACCCCAAATATGGCGATCAGAACGAATCCCAGGATCAAAGGATGAAACCCACCTGTGTAATGTACCTGACCTGTGTAATGTACCTAACCTATGTATTGTACGTGACCTGTGTAATGTACCTAACCTGCGTAATGTAAGTTTAATATACAAAAAAAATACAAATAATTTTTAGTTACTTGGACTAATTATCATTTATATTTGTAGGAATTAATTTTTCTTTTGAACAAAGAAAATTTTATTTTTTATAACTTTTTTTGTTACGCTACCAGTGTGTGAATCTACTTATTAATTTTTGATACTAAACATATTTAAGGCCGTGTAGATCCAGAGGAAGGCGAAAAACCCCTATGAGGAATGGGCCAATTGTCCTCATATTAGGGGGAAAAATTCCTTCCTGACCCCAAATATGGCGATCAGATTAAATCCCAGGATCAAAAGCCGAACTATGTGCTGAAAATAAATTACTGTGTGTATGTGCCTATAGGTTCTATACTGATCATGTAGTGTAGGTTCTATACTGACCATGTAGTGTGGGTGATGTGATGTGTGATGGGTGCGGTACTTACCAGGCCTGTGCTAAGGTGAGTTCAGGGATAATGGTCGCTCCGTACATTCTCCTGCCCCAGGACTATTGTTCCTGAACTCACCAGATGGAAACTTAGCACAGGCCGCTCCTGGGGTAGAAGATCTTCGGGCTGGAGGGATGTCAGATGCCAGCCCAGGATTGGAGGAGGCCAAATCAAGAGTCTGGGGCAGCAAAACAATGGCAGTGGTCCGGCATGAAGATGGTATAGAGAGAGTTGATGTTGACGGGCAGCCGAGGTGACGTACAGCAGCAGAGACGAGGTACGGGTCAGGAGGCATGGAGTTCTGGGCAGTTGGCACGGGCTCATCCTGCAAGACACAAGGGGAAGACATGAAATCTTCTGTCTACTGCATCTTCTGTTATTAGGGGAATGGTCTTTATAATGAACCATTCCGCTATGTAACATCAGATACAATGTACTGATATAATAGGTGTCTTGTGTGGACAGCGGTCACTCACCAGATGGTCATGGATTCTTTCACAGTCCAGATCTTTTCATCCACCTAAGAAAAAGAGAGATATAAAGTCATTACCGGAAAGTGAAAAAATACAAGATGGATGATGACAATTACCACAATGTGAGAACACCTGATGGGAGTTATCCCCAGAGTAGGAGATACTTACCGGGCCCAACTTGGTGACACGTACGTAAATCCGGCCACGGGGTGAAGGACTGTATGTTCCGGCCACTGCAGATGGTGGTTCTCCAGAACAGGCCTGAATGGTGTAAATGGTGGCACTGCTCTCCTTTCTTTCAGTTCCTCCCAGCCGATGGTGGTAAAGAATGGATGCTGTCGGATGTTCCCGCTCACACCCAGGCGTGTCTGAGGGTCTTTGCGCAGCAGCTTCTTGATGAGATGTTTCACGTCAGCATCAAGCCAAGATGGAAATTTTGGCTTGTCGTTGATGATAGCTTTGAAAGCCATTTGCTTGACGGGGCCGTTGTAAAATGGGGATCGTCCTGCTGCCATCCTGGACACCACGATCCCCAGGCTCCACCAGTCCACTGCTGCGCCATATCGTTTCCTACGAAACACCTCAGGGGCCATGTAGTGGAAAGTGCCCGTCACTCCAGAGATGTTTTTGGAGGATGTTATGCCATCTTGGGCAAGCCCAAGGTCGATCATACGGATGTGGCCATCTGCATCCAGCATGATGTTATCCGGCTTTATGTCTCTGCAAAGAAAGAAGAATACCAATTAAGAAATCTGTCCATTGATAACAAGAAATGGAAAATGGGTCACTACAAGATCAGGTAGAATAAGGGACAGAACACCAGCAAAGCTGGGGGCCATATCTCCAGAATGTAAAGGGGACAGAGAGAAGGAGGAAAGTACTGCTTACCGGTGGACGATGTTGTGTCCGTGGAGGAACTGGAGGCCACATACAATCTCTGCTGTGTAGAATCTGGTGAAGAGAACAGAGTGTAGTATCAATGTCATCAAACCCTTCTCTAGCAATCCCCAAATACCCTGGTACCCCACCTTCTGCATCTAGAACCCTAAATATATGCCCTGCCAGTGCTCCCTGAGTTGCACCCTGACCTCAGTTTTTTTTTCCATCTCCTTAGCTCTCTTGTAGGCACATTCTCCGCTTTCTCACCTCACATTGCCGATGTTCAGGCAGCCGCACATCCTGATCAAGTCCTCCAGGCTGCCACCGGACAGATACTCCGTGATGAAGAAGGCCCTGTGCTGAGACTGGTGTGCGGCATAGAGGTGGCATAGAAATGGGCAGTCTCTGGCCGCCAGGAGTATCCGCCGCTCTCTCTTGATGGTATCCTCATTGTCCTCTTTTTTGGTGATCATTTTGACGGCCACATTGATGTTACGGCCGGGGACTGATGCCAGGACCACCTGAGAAAGACAAATGGAGAATACTTAGAAGGTGTCTGCAGGGGGTGGAAGGGATGTGGATTTTATAGTACACAAGGCACATGAGAAAACTGAGTGGTCGCTCAATCTGCTGGTGATCAGGACCGGATGGACAAATCTATCTATCAGCATAATGCACTGCCTGATCCATGGATGGGCTATGGAGAGGTGTTAAAAAATAATCATCATTTTAATTTTCATTTCATAAATCAACAATACACATGAAAATAAGCAATTTTGTAATAAATCTTTTCAGAGAAATCTGCTTTTTTCTCTGCCAGGACAGATTCTCAGTTTTCAAAATTCTCTATTTCCTGATATAATCAATATTCAATGAAGGCAGATTGAGATTACTGAGAGGAGATGACAGTTGGTGCTGATAATATGCTATGTAAGCGGGAGGAGGGAGAAGTATTGCATTTAGCTCTTCCCTCTCTCCCTTCTACATAGAGTACTATCAGCACCAACTGTCATGCTTTGAGTTGGCATTAGTGTGGTCCAAATCTCCTTGTCTATCTAGATTTAATAAAAACACAGTGACCAATCTCTTTACAATATGGCCGCCTGATAGGAGCCGATATAAACGATGGCATGTAAACAAAACAATGTCCCCCCGCCCCCTACAGCTGTGACCCCCCAGATGTGGGACTTACTTTGCCAAAGGCGCCCCTACCCAAGACCTGGTAGATGTTGAAGCGGCTGAAGTTAAGCCTGGCATAGGGGCTGGATGATCCATCGTCTCCGCTACATCCAGGTATTGGCGCCTCCAATCTGTTGTGGACTCCTCTACGCTTCTTGATTATCTTCTTGAATCCAGTGATATCACTGTCATCTTCTCGCTTCCTCTTGCCTTCTCTATTCTCCATGCTCTGCTCTCCATGTCTAGTAGACTCCATTAGCATAAATTTCTTCCAAACCGCAAACTTCCGTCCGATCGCTTCAGCCGACAGTAGAAAGTAAACGGCAGTTGGTCGTGTGCAGGTGATGTCAGAGGTGACAGTTTAGAGTCCAGAGCAATGGCACAGAACTTCATGGCGACAGTTAGTGATTTTTTTAAATCTATTCCCATATACATCAGGAATAAAAAAAAAAAAACATACAAAAATTAATACTATTAATTTACTAGCTCTTCCTCTTACCAATGTAATCCTTCTATATTCCAGAATTTTTTTCTTCTTTTCCTGTCATTGTAAGATGCTACTTTTCATACAGTGTCATGTAAAAGTTTGGGCACCCCTGGTCAAATTTACTGTTATTGTGAAAAGTTAAGCAAGTAAAATATGAAATGATCTCTAAAAGGCCTAAAGTTAAAGATGACAAATTTCCTTTGTATTTTAGGCAAAAAATATATATATTTTAATCTTTTACATTTTAAAAATTACAAGAAGGAAAATGGGCCAATGGAAAAGTTTGGGCACCCTGCATAGTTATTACCTAGTAGCGTCCCCTTGTGAAAGTATCAGCTTGTAAATGCTTTTTGTAGCCAGCCAAGAGTCTTTCAATTTTTGTTTGAGGGATTTTCATCCATTCTTGCTTGGAAAATTCTTCCAGTTCTGTGAGATTCCTGGGTCGTCTTGCATGCATTGCTATTTTGAGGTCTAGCCACAGATTTTCAATGATGTTCAGATCAGGGGACTGTGAGGGTCATTGGAAAAACCTTCAGTTTGCGTCTTTTGAGGTTGTCTATTGTGGATTTTGCTGTGTGTTTAGGATTATTATCCATTTGCAGAAGTCATCTTCTTTTCAACTTCCTTTTTATACAGATGGTGTTATGTTTGCCTCAAGAATTTGTTGAAATTTCATTGAATTCATTCTTCTCCTCTACCTGTGAAATGTTCCCCGTGCCATTGGTTGCAACACAACCCCAAAGCATGATTGATCCACCCCCATGCTTAATGGTTGGCAAGATGTTCTTTTCCTGAAATTCTGTGTCCTTTTTTCGCCACACATACCTTTGATCATTGTGGCCAAAGAGTTCTATTTTAAGCTTTTCGGTCCACAGGACTTGTTTCCAAAATGCATCACACTTGTTTAGATGTTCTTTTGCATACTTTTGCATACTGACTTTTATTGTGAGGACACAGAAGAGGTTTTCTTCTGATGACTCTTCCATGAAGGCCATATTTGTGCAGGTGTCTCTAAACAAAAGAACAATGTACCACAGCTCCAGAGTCTGCTAAATCTTTCTGAAGGTCTTTCGCAGTCAAGCGGGTGTTCTGTTTTGCCTCTCTAGCAATCCTACGAGCAACTCTCACTGAAATTTTGCTTGGTCTTCCAGACCTTATCTTGACCTCCACTGTTCCTGGTAACTGCCATTTCTTAATTACATTTCGAACTGAGGAAAGGACAACTTGAAAATGTTTTGCTATCTTCTTATAGCCTTCTACTGCTTTGTGAGCCTCCACTATTTTCATTTTTAGAGTGCTAGGCAGCTGCTTAGAATAACCCATGGCTGCTGTTTTATGGCACAAGATTAGAGGAGGCTGAGTGTTATAAAGCTGGGAAATTTGCATCACCTGACCTTTCCTAACGATGATAGTGAACAAGCCATAACCCTAACAGGCCAAGTAAGGTCTGAAACCTTTGTCAAAGTTATCTGAGCACACAGATCTCCAAGGGTGCCCAAACTTTTGCATCAACACATTTCCCTTTTTGTAATTTTTAAAATTAAACAAATTACTATATATATATATATATATATATATATATATATATATATATATATATAGCCAAAAATGCAAAGGAAGTGTGTCATCTTTAACTTTAGTTTTTTTTTAGACCATTTCATCTTCAACTTACTTAACTATTAGACAATTTGTATTTTTGATGATTAATTTAATTAAACAACTGCAGGGCTGTTGGTCAGAGCAAAGGGTTACTAAACCTAAAACCTGAATATTTAAGAATGTAAAAGTGAGAGTTTTGTCTTAGGAGAATAACAATGTGTGCAGAATTATTGGGCAACTAAATAAAAATATATATTTTCCATCTCATTTTTTTTCATCTGTTAAAGTAAGAATAATAACCAAACAACTCAAAATGTACAACACATATTTGACATTTCAAAAATGATATCAGTAACCTATATAGTAATATAGCTGTCCTTCTTTGCAATAAGAGCCATAAGATCCGTCCTTGGAGTCAGTCAGTTTCTTAATCTGTTGCCGATCAACTTCATGGGCGGCACCAACCTCCCAGACACTTATAAGACAGGGGAGAGTTTTTCCTTCCTGTACATCTCCCATTTCAGAAGGGCCCACAAGTTCTCAATAGGGTTTAGGTCAGGTGAAGAAGGGGTCGTGTCATTATTCTTTAAGGCATTTAGTGGCACCAAGCAAAGGAGACTTCAGTGCTCTGATGGAGCATTGTCCTGTAGAAGAATTATGATTTTCTTGAAAGATGCAGACTTTTTCCTGTACCACTACTTGAAGAAAGTGTCTTCTAAAAACTGAGAGATTATTTTGAGTCTGTCTTCTACCTGGAAAGGTTTAACTAGCTCCTCTTTAATAATACCAACCCAGATCAGTGCCCACCTCCCCCTCGCTGGCACCTGAGTTAAAGTGGAGGTCTGTGTCCGTTATTAATCCAGCCATGGGTTCATCCATCTGGTCCATCAAGAGTCCCTCTCATCTCATTAGTCCATAAAACCTTTGAACAATCCGTCTTCAGATATTTCTCGGTCCAGTCTTGATGTTTCCCTTTCTGTGTCTTGTTCAGTGGTGGTCGGGTTTCAGCTTCCTTACCTCGGCCGTGTCTCTAAACACTGAGCACTTTGTACTTCTGGGCCTTCAGGAGACTGCAGATCTGGAATATGACAGCACTGGAGGATAATGGGGCCCTGGACGATTCACATTTGATTCTTCTCAAATCTTTAACAGTTAATGTGAGTCTTTTTCTCAACATCTTTTTTGTGATCCCGTCGACTATTTGCACCAAAACTTTTGCTGGTTCTGTGATCGCGCCCCAATATCTTAGCAATTTCAGGAGTGCTGCATCCTCTGTAAGTCTCTTTTTTTGGCCATTTTGTCTGAGGAAAACAAGCGCCTAATAATTCTTCACACCTTGGTAAAGAGCCTCACATCCTTAGTCCGCACCCCCCTCATTACACAAATACACATCACCTGAGCAATGGTTCTTCTTCTGGTGCAGGGTAAACCTGTATTTATTACCATTTTTTGGATGTTTCTTCTAAATATTCCAATACTTGCAAATGTTCCTATCGGAGAGAGGCTTCCTGATCATTCCTTGCAAATGGCATCATGAGATGTTGCTACAAGAGCTTGGTATGTAATTTGTGAATTAATAGTTCACATCTATCAATCTTTGTATGGTCACCTTCATCCCTCCTAGGAAACAGATATAACAGCGAGTGAATGACCAAACACCATTGATCCTTTCCCACCATTGGATGTAGTGGTGCCATATGTTGGGAGCGGGCTCAGGAGCTGCAGGTGTCGTCTGTGTTATACAGTCAGCGCCTGTGCGAAGAGCAGCAATCAGAACTAGCTTAGATTGCTGCTGATTTAACCATCTAAATGCCGCTGGCACTCTCACACAGCTAAAATATAACTTCCATGGCGCAATCACTTTTGCACCCCAGCCCAAATGATCACAGGTTCAGGTACTGAGGGGGCAACGAAAATAACATAAATTTAATAAAAAGTGTAAGAAAAATCCTAAAGACCAATTTTTATTTTTTTTTTATTATTATCATGTCCCAAAAAGAAGCAAAATCAAAATCGAAGGCTACTCGACCCATACATTAAATTTTAGAATTGACGTTTTTTTTTGTCTCCACCCCAAAAAAAGTGATCAAGAGGGTGTGAAACTACAGGAGTGAACAAGAAAATAAGCGGTCACATGGCTCTAACGAAAAAAAAAAAAAATTGCAACACAAACCAATTAATTTTTACAAAGTTCTAATTTTTTCCTATTTTTCCAGTAAAATCCTTACAGTATTGGTGTAATCGTACTGAGCTGGAGAAACATATTGTCGGGTCATTATTACACACAATAAACGCCGCAAAAACTAAACTCGAAATGCAGTCATGAATTTGCTTAATGACCATCAATACGCATTGTAATGGCAGCCGTAAAGGGGCCCTATTCCAAACCACCGTTTTAAAACAGCAATGAGGACAATCCGGCTGACAGCTGTATATGACAGCTGACACCCTGCGGCATCGGCCACGACCGGTTTTGGAACTAACCGGGGCCGATTGAAGCAGAGTCTAACGGGCTGAGTGAGTGAGACACTGACAGGTCTCAGGCCCTGCAGTACACGAGTATCACAATGTATGAGAGCAGTGATCAAAGTACAAAATATACATGTCCCACAGTGGGACGAAGTGAAAAAGTAAAAAAAAAGTTAAATAAAATGCAGAAAAAATAAAAAAAACACACAAAAGAGATCACACAAATTACAAAATTCATTTTCACTACTAGAAACGCAGTCTTTGTGTTAAAACGAAACTAAACAATTGGCGTACACATAATTGGTATCACCGCGTCCGGAACGACCCGAATTATAAAACTGTCACATTATTTATTCTATGCGGAGAATACTGTAAAAAAAGAATAATAAAAAACAGGCCAATAATGTCACGATAAAGTCATATGTAAAATAAGGGTATAAATGAAAACGCCAAATAGTCCTGCAAAAAACAAGCAAAAAATTAAAAAAAGTTATAGCTCTCAGAATATGGCGATGTAAAAACAAATTCATAATTGTAAAATATTGTTTTTAGTATATAAAAGTAGCAAATCATTCAAAAAACTATATAAATCTGGTATCGCTGTAATTGTACCGACCCGAAGAATAAATCTGTCATCACTTTTACCTGCAAAAAAAAATATAACAATAACTGAATTGCTGGTTTTTGATCATTCTGTGTCTGAAAAATCTGAATAAAACACAATCAGAAAATGTTATATACCCCAAAATGGTCCAAAAAAATATTCAAATAGTCACGAAAAAATGAAGCCCTTATTCAGCTTTGTTGGCAAAAAAAAAATAAAAAAGTTATAGCTCTCACAATTTGGTGACAAGAAAAACAATTTTTTTTATAAAAAAAAAAGCATTTTAGTGTGTGATAGTAGCAAAATATAAAAAAAACTATATAAAATCAGGTATCACTTGTACCGCACGGTTAACCGCGCAAAAATAATAATACAAACTGTTCTTGTGCTTCTGTGTATTTGCTCATTCTACCTCCCAAAAATCGGAATAAGGTTCAGGTCACATTTATCCTGTGCTCTCCGCTGAGCGCTTACATCGGGGTTTCCATGTAAAACAGAAAAACCGCGATTCAGGCAAAAACCCAATGGAACCACTCACTATAAAGAGGCAGATGGGGGCACTGTGGACCCCATTTGGTCTGTGTTCCAGCAGTGTCACATTATTTTAGATGTTTTTTTAGCGCACAAGTGTGGGTGACCACAGTTATGTAAAGACCTAAAAAGATGGATACCACCGGAAAAGACAGCAAACGGAGCCAAGGTGTTATTATAGTGAGTAGTACCAGCAGGGGTTTCATCTGAATCACATTTTTGTGGGATTTACACGGAAATCCCAATTTAAGCGCTCAGCGTAGAACATAAGAATATGATCCAGCCTTATACTGAAAGCAATCAAAAAATATCATGTACCCCAAAATGTTACCAATAGTGTTGAGCCACCCTCGTAGTGTTCGAGTTCGGTTCGGTTCGTCGAACACCCGTGTGTTCGCCGAACTGTTCGTCGAACTGTTCGTCGAACACCTTCGAACACCGTTAAAACCAATGGCAGGCAAACAAAAACACATAGAAACACATAGAAAACACCTTCAAAGGTGTCCAAAAGCTGACAAACTGCTCAGAAGACATAACTAACACATGGAAAAGTGACAAGTACATATAGTCATGCGAAAATAAAAGAGGTGGAGGAGTAAAAGGAGGGGGAGACACAGATATAGGCATGTCATGCCCTTCTAAAATCCAAAAAGTGAGAAGCCGACACGGCCAGTCCGCTCCTGCCCGTGCCACCTCCGTGTCGCCGGGTTTGTGCCAGAGCCGCGGTGAGCCCTGATGGCCAGCCCCCCTCTCCCAATACTGGTGCCTGTCCGCTGGTGGGTCGAGCGAGCCCCCCTGTGGTGGAGGCAGCTCTAAGCTTTTTAATTTAAATTGTCTCTCTAATTTGAATGAATACACTTTAAATCCATTTACAAGGATCTATTGGAGGGCAAGTCTCATGCCAGCAGCCGCGTAATTCCAGCTCCAGTAGCGTCCACTAAAGCTGCTGCAGTTAAAAAGCTTTTATAAGGATCGAGCTCGGCTGTCCACCGCAAGGCATCCTACTGCCAGTCCCAGCCCCTATGCCTTGGGGTGCCTCCTGATGCTCTTCACTGAGTATCCCATGGTCCCGAAGCATTTCCTTTGAAAAAATTAAGTGTCTAAACTACAGGTGGTGTAGCTTGCTTAACAGCCGGGATAATCCGCTGACTAGCAGACACTGCTACTAGGCACAAAGTATTTCCTGGGCTAGATGCAGTTAAAAATTTGTAATTAGATACTCTCGTTGGATGCTGAGAAAGCATTCCATAGAGTCTCCTGGCACGCCATATATGATTCTCTTAAAAAGCTTGGGGTAGGGGTCTAGGGGACCCTTTTATAGCCAAAATCACGGCCCTGTATCACAATACGTCACCTAGGCTGAAGATAAATGGAACTGTAGCACCCTGAGGGCTCGGTTGCTACAGAGGTATTGCACCTCACCCAGAGGTGTGATATCTCACTCTCAGGTAAGGATGGAGTGTGGATCAGGACCCGACACCTGCATGCATTACACCACATTGCCGTGGGGCAGGGCGACCAATATGCCTCTGAGATGGGCACGACAGTCCCTGTCCCTGGCTGGAGTGGGGGGAGGGAACACTGAGGAAGGGGAACCCTGTAGTGCAGGAGCAGGGAGGAAGCAGTTCCTGGGTGCATTGAGAAGGGAGTATAAAAGGTGGGCACCATCTTAGTTCAGTGCAGAGAAGTCTGAGCAGAAGTGGCAGGGAGCAGGGGCTCTGCATGAGCTCTGCTCCGGAGGCGGGCCTAGTAACAGAGGCCCAGGCCTGGAAGAGGGAGAAGGAAGGAAGAGGAGCGGAGAAGGCTCCAGGAACGAGGAACGAAGGGATCCCAGGGGTGCGGACGGGCGAGTCGCCACCTCACGCCCGAATCCACCTGCGTGGAGGGGTCAGGCCAAAGGGGGAGACCGGTCCCCGAAACTAGTGGAGGCAGGAAACGACCCTCAGCTAGAAACCGGAGGCTGTGACATTTTATGTGGCGCAGCCCCTCGCTACACCCGCTAGGAAGGCACCACATAGGGTCAGGGAATCTGGCGCCAAGTTTACCAAGAGGAGGCCCGAGGCAGCCGGACAGAAGGGTTGGTAAGAAAGGCCAGACAAAGGATACACAAAGGGGGTCCTGTGAAGCGCTCCAAAGTTATCTGGGAGTTGTCTGAGCCCCTCACCTGGTGAGCACAGTACGACGTGGGCAGCCGCTACCTGCAGACGTGGTCTGGATAATAAGAACTGTGAGTAAAGGCCCTGGACTGCATCACTGACTCCGTGTCGTTACTGCTGCTGCCCTGCACCATCACCCCCATCCTTCGCATACACTGCCCTGAGGCTATACTCCTCCCGTGGGGAGTTATGCTACGCTCTGCTGCACCCACAACACCAGCCTCAGCGGTCTGCCCTGCAGCGGCGGTTCACTCTGACCGCAATCCACGGGTGGCGTAGTCGGACATTTAAACATCAAAACCACATAAATAGTTCCGCCACTGGTTTGACCACCCTGAGCCACGGAACCGGGTCGCCGCCACGAAGACTACAACCACCAGCATCCACCAAAAAGGGTCCGGCTCCGGGTGTCCCAAGGCCCAGGGGGTGCATCAGAACATTTTCATCACCTTTCACAATCACCAATGGGACAAGGCAGGGATGTCCTCTGTCCCCTCTCTTATACATCCTAGTGACGGAGCACCTGCTCTCATCAATTCGCCATAACCCCAATATTAGGTGGATTGAGGTGGGAGGCACCGAGTACAAGTGCTCTCTATTTGCTGATGATGTTCTAGTATATATCACTCAATCACATATATCCATCCATGCTGTTATGGCTGAAATAGATCACTTTGTTACATGGTCAAATTTTAAAATCAATGCAGCGAAGTCTGAGGCCCTCGATGTCTCCCTCCCCAAATCCATATAGGATTCCATCCAGTCCAACTTTCCCTTTGCCTGGCCCTCACAGGGTATCAAATACTTAGGAATTCCTATTCATAGAGACCTCTCCCATCTATGTTATCTTAATTTTGGGCCCTTTATTGAACAACTCCATATAGACCACGGTTGGCAAGTTAGAACTGTAAGATTCACTACGTGAACCACTGGTGTTTTGTGGAAAAGCACATGTACACCGCGTTCCAAATTATTATGCAAAAAGTGTTTAGGAGTGATAAGGGAAGAATTTGTTTGTTTGTCAGTTAAACTCATTGATGGTGATGTGTGTCAGGGCTCTTTATATCACTGTAAGCAATTGCAGACACCTGTGCTAATTAGTTTGGCAGGTGTGTCCAATGAAAGGCAAGACTACTTAAGAAGGCTGTCTCACATTATTAAGCAGCCTACATTTTCTGCCAAAATGGGAAAGAAAAAGGATGTGTCGGCTGCTGAGAAGCAACAAATTGTGGAGTATTTAGGTCAAGGCATGACTACAATCAACATTGTGCGATGATCAGGATGAAGTGTCTTGGCAATCAAGAAGTATGTAGCTGATTCACAGTACACACGTGTGCGTGCTGATAAGGGCAAATTGAGGACTCTTTCCTACAGGCAATTACGTCAGGTTGAAAGAGCAGCGGCAAAAAAGCCTTGTCATAGCAGCAGACAAGTTTTTGAAGCTGCTTGTGCCTCCAACGTCCCCTGAACAACAAGATGCAGGGTCCTTCAGAGGTTTGCAGCTGTGCATACGCCATCCTGTCGACCTCCTCTATCCACTTCACACAAGCAGAAACGACTCCAGTGGGCCAAACATTACATGAAGACTGATTTCAAAACTGTTTTGTTCACGGATGAGTGCCGTGCAGCGCTCGATGGTCCAGATGGATGGAGTGGAGGATGGCTGGTTGATGGACACCCCGCGCAAACACGGCTACAGCGCCAACAAGGAGGAGGTGGAGTAATGTTTTGGCCTGGAATCATGGGGAGAGAGATTGTCGGCCCCTTTAGGATCCCTGAAGGCGCTAAAGATGAACTCCATAATGTATGTGGATTTTCTCAAACAGCACTTCCTGCCATGGTTCAAGAAAAAGAACCGTGTATTTCACAGCAAGATCATTTTTCTGCATGATAATGCACCATCTCATGCTGCACATAAAACATCTGCATCTCTGGCTGATATGGGCATAAAAGGGGACAAACTTATGGTGTGACCCCCATGCTCCCCTGACCTGTACCCCATTCAGAACCTTTGGAGCATCATTAAAAGGAGTGTCTATGATGGCGGGAGGCAGTTCACATCTAAGCAACAGCTCTGGGAGGGTATTCTGTCCTCATGCAAAACAATTGAAGCAGAAACCATCCAAAACCTGACAAATTCAATGGACGAGAGAGTTCAGAAGCTCCTTTCGAACAAGGGGTCCTATGTGAAAATGTAACATCACCTAGAATAAAGTTTTGAGTTGAAAACTGTTTGATTTCAGTTTCTAACAACCTGCTAATGCTTATAATTTCAAAAATGACCATTTTTTTGGTCTTTATTAAAATGAAAAGGTTGATCGAAAAGTTTGGGGGATCTAAGAGTGTGGCAACCCAGTAGTCATGATTACTTCGAATTCTGACAATATGAGGGTCACGCTGCAGGTAGTGCAGCAAGAAGGCACTTATGTGTCTTGCGCATCTCGGAGCCCCAAAATTATTTTCCGGGCTAGATGCAGCTAAAAATTATTATTAATTTTATATCTGGTGAAGCTTTAGTATAGATGACCTAATAGGATCAGTGCTGCACACTGCTACAAAGCCCAAATTATTTTCCAGTCAAGATACAGATAAACATGATTAGTAATTTTAAATCTGGTGGAGCTTATTATAGATGGCCTAATAGAATCAGTGCTGCACACTGCTACAAAGCCCAAATTATTTTCCAGCCAAGATACAGATAAACATGATTAGTAATTTGAAAGCTTAAAACGGTTGGTAGGGTGATTTTAACCAATCATCAAGCTTTTACTCTCCCCAGGATGACACAGGGGTAGAAAAGTCGTTTCGGATCCATGATTTGTTCATCTTTATGAACGTGAGTCTGTCTACATTATCAGTGGAGAGCCGCGTGCGCTTATCTGTCAGCACACCACCAGCAGCGCTGAACACACGTTCAGACAGAACGCTGGCTGCGGGGCATGACAAGATCTCCAAGGCGTAAGTGGCTAGCTCCGGCCATTTATCCAGATTGGAAGCCCAAAAAGAGCAAGGGTCCAGTGACACAGTCGTGGCTTCAATGTTTACTTGGAGATACTCCTGTACCATCGTCTCTAGGCGTTGACTATGTGTCAGACTTCTTGTCTCCTGTGGCCTTGCAAAGGATGGGCTAAAAAAGTGGTGAAATGATTCCGCAAAATTGATGTTACCAGCAGATACTGTGGTTCTGTTACGGTTTGAGTGCTGAACACTTGACGGTCCCACGGTTGGCAAGTTGGAACTGTGAGATTCACTACGTGCACCACTGGTATTTTGTGGAAAAGCACATGTAAGATTCTGCAACAGTCTCTGCTGATACTCCTGCATGCGTGCATCCCTTTCTATGGCAGGAATAATTTCTGCAAATTTACTTTTGTACCGGGGATCTAACAGTGTGGCAACCCAGTAGTCAGGATTATTTCTAATTCTCACAATTCGAGGGTCATGTTGCAGGTAGTGCAGCAAGAAGGCACTCATGTGTGTTGCGCATCCAGGAGCACCAAGTCCCTGTTGTGTTGGTGGCGAGGTAACAATCATGCTTCCTTCCTCTGTCCTCTCCCCCCAACCTCGCACAACAGAAATGTGATCAAGGTCTCCCTCATCTGATGAGTCTTCCATCAGTTCGTCCTCCACTTCTTCCTGGGCTCCTGCACCTTCCTCACTAGTTTGGCTGCTACCATGCGCCCTGGTAAAACCATCTCCCCCACCCTCACATGCCTGCCGCCTTGGTGCTGCCGACCGTCTGGACCTTGCAGATGTTAGCCCTTCCGCATACAACTCCTCCTCCTCTACTTCCTCCACCTCCTCTTGTGCCACCACCTGACTCCGAATTCTGTTTAACATGTGCTCCAGCATGTAAATCACCGGAATAGTCATGCTGATAATGGCATCGTCAGCACTAAACATCTTCGTCGCCTTTTCAAAACTGTGCAGAAGGGTGCATAGGTCCCTGATCTGAGACCACTCCTCCAGCGTGATTTGCCCCACCTCTGAATCTCGTTGGCCCAGGCTATACGTCAGAACGTATTGCACCAGGGCTTGTCGGTGCTGCCACAGTCGCTGCAACATGTGCAGAATTGAATTCCACCGGGTAGGCACATCGCATTTTAGCCGGTGAAGTGGCAGGCCCAACGACTTCTGTAGAGATGTAAATCGCTGAGCTGCGGAATGCGAACGGCGGAAGTGAGCACACAGCGACCGTGCCCTCTGCAGAAGGCCATCTAGTCTGGGATAGTGGGCTTAAAATTGCTGGACAACCAGGTTCAACACGTGAGCCATACAAGGCACGTGTGTGACATTGCCCCGGCGAAGGGCCGCACCCAGGTTTGCAGCATTGTCGCACACGGCCTTCCCTGGTTTCAGGTCCAGTGGAGACAACCATTCATGAAATTGGTTCTCCAGAGCTGACCACAACTCCTCAGCTGTGTGACTCACATTTCCCAGACATTTCAATGTAAAAACCGCCTGATGACGTTGAGCCCTACTGCCAGCATAGTAAGGAGGTGTGCAGGATCCCTTCTGCGCAGTTAGAAAGCTTGTGGCATGACCAGACAGGCTTTGGGTGCAGGTGGAAGACCGAGAGGAGGTTGAGGAGGCAGAAGCAGTGGAGGAACTTTGACATAAAGAGGATTGACGCACAACTCGTGGGGACGGCAAGACTTGGACAGCAGCCCCTTGTCCTGCTGTCACCATAGTTACCCAGTGCCCAGTCAGCGACATGTAACGCCCCTGTCCATGCCTACTCGTCCAAGTGTCTGTGGTGAAATGCACCCTGTCACACACAGAGTTTCTCAAAGAAGCGGTGATGTTGTGTGCGACATGCTGGTGGAGCGCAGGCACACCTTTCTTTGAGAAGTAGTGCCGACTGGGCATCTGGTACTGGGGCACTGCGACGGACATAAGGTCTCGAAAATCCTCTGTGTCCACCAGGCGGAAAGGCAGCATTTCTGTAGCCAAGAGCTTGCAGATGGTGAAATTCAACCTCTTAGCTTTCTCATGGCTAGGAGGAAATGGTCTTTTACTTGTCCACATCTGAGGGACCGAGGGCTGGCTATTGTGCTTAGACGGGGTTGATAAGGGTGTCCCCGGCAAACTGCCGGTCTGTGAGGAAGATGCAGGCGGACATGTTAGGTTGCCTTGATCCAAAGGTGGTGCTATCGATGTCGGACAGCGCTCAACACCAGCTGGTGTTACCACCTCCAAAGAAAATGATGACCTGCCAATCACGCTGGCTGTTGCGGGTAAAGAGGTGGCAGGTCTGCGCCCCAAAACAGGTGTGACTGCTGTCCCCCCAGTCACAGAGGATGAAGAGGCCGCGGATGCACAAGATATGGCAGACGGTGGTTGGCCCGGCCGGCTAGGCCGCATTGTAGCACACTGAGCTTCCCACTGCAACTTATGCTTCATGTCCATGTGCCGGTTCATGCATGAACTACTCAAACTATGTATTTTTTGGCCTCTACTTAGCTTTTGCTGACAAATGTTACAGATAACACGAGTTGGGTCATCTTTATCGATCTGAAAAAATGCCCAGGCTATGCAAGGCTTAGCACCCATGCGACCTGAAGAGCCACCACGACTTGTGGTGAGAGGCAGAGTTGTGTTTGAGGATGCAGTTGTTGACGTGCTTCCAGTACTACGTCTCTGTCCAGGAAGGCGCAACCTGACCTCGTCGTCACTAGCATCTTCCTCCACCTCCTCTGCTGACCTCATCTCTTGGCTGACTGTGGGTTGACAGTAAGTGGGATCTCCAACCTCATCATCATCACCCTGTGCGTTATCACACCCGTCGTCCTCAGAGCCAACCTGTTCCTGCCCTGACAAAAAACTAAAGTTGTCGCTCCAATCAGGTATTTGAGTCTTATCATCGTCTTCCTCATTGTCTCCACCAACAGGAGTTACAGTTTGGGAATGAGGGTCTACATTATGGTCAGAACCTTCTGCGTCTGGTCCTGGATCCGACTCATAAAGATTCTGGGCATCAGTGCAGATCATTTCCTCGTCTGGATTCACAGAAGCGCTGGAGTCGACCTCTGATTCCCAGGCTATAGTATGAGTAAACAGCTCTGCAGACTCAACCATCTGTTCTACCTCATACTCAGACGGGCAGCTGGAGATTTGGGAGCTGTGAGGAAGCAAGTGCGATTGGGGTGACACCTTTGAGGACTGGAGTATTTGTGATGTTGAAGTTGATGTGGAGGAGAGCCCACTTAAAGGAGCACTTGATATCCGTTGAAGCACCTGCTGTTTTTGTGCCTCATCTGGAATTTGTAGCGATTGGCGTGGCCGTAAGAAAGGGATCTTATCACATTGTCCGCTAAAAGAAGTAGACATTTTAGTTTGGCTGGAAGATGGTCTTTCTTCTGCAGATGTTACTGTTGCTTTAACACCTACCCCACGGACACAACCTTTTTTCCCCTTCCCAACACGCCTATTCCCCTTTCCACCAGCAGCAGGCCTTTTTCCACTCATTTTGGTGGTTAACTAATTCACAACTCTGGAGTTGTTTGCACAAAAAAACAATGGATGGGAACCGAGCAGAGCTGAGTGGCCAAACTGTGGTATTAGGCCAAAACTATTGGCTGGGTTAGATGCAGAAAAAAATGATATTCAATTTGCAACCTGATGGAGTTCTGTATAGATGGATTAATAGAACAAGTCCCACACACAGCTAGAAGCCCAATATTTTTTCAGAGGTAGATGCAGAAAAAAATATATTCAGTTTGCAACCTGATGGAGGTCTGTATAGATGGATTAATAGAACAAGTCCCACACACAGCTAGAAGCTCAATATTTTTTCAGAGGTAGATGCAGAAAAAAATATATTCAGTTTGCAACCTGATGGAGGTCAGTATAGATGGACTAATACAACAAGTCCCACACACAGCTAGAAGCCCAATATTTTTTCAGAGGTAGATGCAGAAAAAAATATATTCAGTTTGCAACCTGATGGAGGTCTGTATAGATGGATTAATAGAACAAGTCCCACACACAGCTAGAAGCCCAATATTTTTTCAGAGGTAGATGCAGAAAAAAATATATTCAGTTTGCAACCTGATGGAGGTCTGTATAGATGGATTAATAGAACAAGTCCCACACACAGCTAGAAGCCCAATATTTTTTCAGAGGTAGATGCAGAAAAAAATATATTCAGTTTGCAACCTGATGGAGGTCTGTATAGATGGATTAATAGAACAAGTCCCACACACAGCTAGAAGCCCAACATTTTTTCAAAGGTAGATGCCGAAAAAAATATATTCAGTTTGCAACCTGATGGAGGTCTGTATAGATGGATTAATAGAACAAGTCCCACACACAGCTAGAAGCCCAATATTTTTTCAGAGGTAGATGCAGAAAAAAATATATTCCGTTTGCAACCTGATGGAGGTCAGTATAGATGGACTAATACAAGAAGTCCCACACACAGCTAGAAGCCCAATATTTTTTCAGAGGTAGATGCAGAAAAAAATATATTCAATTTGCAACCTGACGGAGGTCAGTATAGATGGACTAATACAACAAGTCCCACACACAGCTAGAAGCCCAATATTTTTTCAGAGGTAGATACAGAAAAAAATATATTCAGTTTGCAACCTGATGGAGGTCTGTATAGATGGATTAATAGAACAAGTCCCACACACAGCTTGAAGCCCAATATTTTTTCAGAGGTAGATGCAGAAAAAAATATATTCAGTTTGCAACCTGATGGAGGTCTGTATAGATGGATTAATAGAACAAGTCCCACACACAGCTAGAAGCCCAATATTTTTTCAGAGGTAGATGCAGAAAAAAATATATTCAGTTTGCAACCTGATGGAGGTCAGTATAGATGGACTAATACAACAAGTCCCACACACAGCTAGAAGCCCAATATTTTTTCAGAGGTAGATGCAGAAAAAAATATATTCAGTTTGCAACCTGATGGAGGTCAGTATAGATGGACTAATACAACAAGTCCCACACACAGCTAGAAGCCCAATATTTTTTCAGAGGTAGATGCAGAAAAAAATATATTCAGTTTGCAACCTGATGGAGGTCTGTATAGATGGATTAATAGAACAAGTCCCACACACAGCTAGAAGCCCAATATTTTTTCAGAGGTAGATGCAGAAAAAAATATATTCAGTTTGCAACCTGATGGAGGTCTGTATAGATGGATTAATAGAACAAGTCCCACACACAGCTAGAAGCCCAATATTTTTTCAGAGGTAGATGCAGAAAAAAATATATTCAGTTTGCAACCTGATGGAGGTCTGTATAGATGGATTAATAGAACAAGTCCCACACACAGCTAGAAGCCCAATATTTTTTCAGAGGTAGATGCAGAAAAAAATATATTCAGTTTGCAACCTGATGGAGGTCTGTATAGATGGATTAATAGAACAAGTCCCACACACAGCTAGAAGCCCAATATTTTTTCAGAGCTAGATGCAGAAAAAAATTATATTCAATTTGCAACCTGATGGAGGTCAGTATAAATGGACTAATAGAATGATGCTATGCCCAAAAGATTTTACTTCACTAGGTGCAGTAAAAAAATTGGTATTCTATACACAGGTGGTATATCTTGCAACACAGATAGGCTACTCCACTGACACACTCTGCAATAGGCCAAAAAGGATTAGCTTTGCTAGATTCAGCCAAATGCTGTGAAAAAAACTTGCACAGCACTGGCACAGACCTGCCTGGCAAAAACTGATAGGAACTGATGTAACCTAGTCCTGAAAAGGACTCCAATTACAATTAGTCTTTACTCCCACAATCTATCTATTTAAGAGCACAGACCTGCCTGATAAAAGTCGTAGGAAATGCTGTAACGTAGTCCTTAAAAGGACTGCAATCACAACTATTCCCTACTCCCAAGCTATCTGTAGATTTGTGCGAAAATTGGCTTGAAATTAACAAGGTATAGCGCACACAGCAACAGCGGTGCCGTCTAACACGCAGCTGCAGCAGTGAGAAAATGGTGGCGACGGGGAAAATGGCTTGGTCTTATAGGGCAAGGACATGTGACATACACTGCCAATGACACATGCCCTTGCTTGTGTGAAAAAAAGCACTTCGCTCCGTGTGTGCGCTGCTGATAGGCTGACAGATTGCACCTCCCCACTGCAAATGCGGGAGAGAGAAAAAAAAATGGAGATCTTCATTGTTCCTGCAGAGATCCATCCCCTGCCCCTCCCCCCACCCCGCTGTACACTCAAACTGCGTATTAACTTTAATTTTCATCATTACTGAGAAAAAATCCAGTTATGATTTTCGTGCACGAACAGTTATCGAACATAACCTCGAACAGCCAAATTTTTCTCAAATTGTTCGTGTTCGCCGAACGGCTCGAACACCGTCCAAAACAGCTCGAATTTGAGATTGGCGAACAGTTCGAGTAGAACAACGCTCATCTCTAGTTACCAATAAACCCTAACTTATCCTACACAATACCATCCCCCACTCAGGTCCGTCATCTGTCAGTGGAACTATAGGGGGTCCCACGTTACTGGTAGAACAAAGACTATGGAAATGCAACGGCTCCCCCCTCAAATAAAATCCAATGAAATCTGTGCCCCTAAATCCAAAAGCCCCATCCTTGTGCCTAAACCGTAGTAAGCGGCCACATGTTTGGCATTATTGTAGCGGGGAGAGCACACTTAACAATTTACGGGGAGTCCCCAATAGAACAAGCTGGGCACAATGTATGGGGGCACTACAATATATGGGGGCACGACAATTATAGGTGCACAATGTATGGGCACTAAACTGGCAGATTTGCAATTCTCCAGAATAAAGCACAGCGTGGATGTTATAAAATAGTCATTGAGCCGTAGATGAATTCATTGAGAGGTGTAATTTCTACAATGGGGTCACTTCTGGGGTTTTTCTGCTGTTCTGGCACCTTTGGGGCTCCGCAAATGGCGCCCGAACACTATTCTAGCAAACTCTGTGATCTAAATCCCAAATAGTGCCCCTTCCTTCCCAGCCCTGACATGTTGGCTAACAGTAATTTCTGACGACATATGGGCCATCACCGCATTTGGGAGAAATGCACAATAAATTTTGGGGTCCAGTTCCACCTATTTACCCTCGTGTAACTGAAACTTTTGCCGCTAATTTTTACTAACAAAATGTTATATTATATATACTGCCATGTTCAGTAAAAATTGCATAAGTTATGGAAGGAACTAAAGCTCAGACTTCATAGAATGAGCCCACGGGACCTTCAGGATGTGAAGAGTGTTTGTGTAAGAATTGGTCAAACTCACACCTGAGCAATGCCTGCGACTAGTTTCTCCATATAGGAGGCGTCTTGAAACTTCATCACCAACAAAGACTTTTGTATGAAGTATTAAATAGATTTCAGTAAGCGTGTTCAATACTTTTTCCCTCTGTATTTTTTCTTAATTACACATATTTTAATATATGTACATCTATGGTGTGATATCTTTGCCTGTGTGGATTGGATGGGCTGTTACTAACAGCTGGTGAGAATTTCATGTCAGTAGCACCTTTAGAAATAGATTTACTTAGAAAATTGGTGACGTGTTCAATACTTATTTCACCTGCTGTATATTTGCAGCTATTGTATCGTTAGGATTGTTAGAAACAGAACTCTGTAAATCAATTAATAGCATTTTGAGAACCCGGCAGAGACATCTGTGTTTTTATGAATAAGAATATATTGTATAAATTTGGATACAATTGTAATATCTGTCCCCACTGGACGGTTCGTCTTCTGCATAAGTCTTATGTTGTTATCTTGTACTGTTATACTAATGATAAATTACTCTCAGAGTTGTAATTATTCTATTTTCATACATAGACCATCAAATAGATGCAGAGATTAATAAAGAAGAGCGTTTTATTCTTTTTTCTGCTCATGTACATTCATAGAGGCAGAATGAGGTTTAATTATATTGAATATATGGAATTTTAAACATGTTTGTATATAAAGAAAAACATACATTACTGCATTACTTGGAGATACGGTTTTCTATGTCTTTTACATTTCATTTCGATGATCATTCTCCAAGGTAAGACGCACAGCAGTTACAAGCTCTTTGCTATAGATTCCTATGATTTTGGACAAAGGGTAAGAGGCACTTCAAAAAATTACAAAAGCCTACAAAAAAAATGAAGTAGCAAGCCCAAATGATAAAATTCAATAATGTTCAATAATTAATATCAATATTAAAAAGACATACAGATATAATAAATGGAAATGAATACACAGAAATTACTGTGCTAAGATGACCCAGATAAATAATAATTACAAGTGTTACATGATTGCCCAAAATCCAAGAAAACAAAAGTGCTCCTGCAGACTGTTAAGATGGCAGAAGACATACACGATCTAATCAATCCCAGAAAATGATGTATATAGATCGGAGATAATTATTGAACATTATTGAATTTTTTGTCCTCTTTGCTATAGAGCTTACAAGCGCTGCTCTGAAGTTGGCCAGATCAGTGGATCCAACCATCTTCAGTGCTTCTGTGATCCTCCGATGCTGTAGAGGCAAAGGTGCCTCATATAGCGGCATGGGAGCAAAATTTGAACATATAGCGGAACAATAATACTTCTCCAAACTGTCAGTCAGGAGCACGCTTCTCCCTGCCGAGCAGGAAGCTGGAAGACAGGGGAGCAGCGCGCTCCTGAAGAAGAGCTGAGAATAACCCCTTAAAGGTGTGCTACAAAGATTACAAGTGATCACCTTTCCACCAGAAGAGTAAATACTTGCTGACCACTGGGTATCCCACACTGGGACCTCCACACTCCAAAAATTGCCCAAATATGGGGTTCTAGTGTCCCATTTGAATGGCGGGATAGTCCTGTACAAGCCTCATTACTCCATTCATTGCCCCATTCATTTATTGGTACTGCTGGAGATATAGGGCCCGATTCATCAAATTTTTTGACAGTTTTCTAGTATTAAACACTTTGAAAAGTTACAAAATTTTGGCGCAATTCGAAGTAGCACAAAAATGTTGTGACTTTTAGCATTTTTACTCCACTCCTGACTAGATCCACCAAAAGCTGCAAAGCTAAGGCTCCACTGGGCTTGTGGAAGCTTGTGGAAACCCGGGGGGGGGGGATTCATAAAGGATTATGCCACTTTAGGCGCATAGATAATCTATACATAGAAATGACTAAGACAATTATTTTAATCATTTTGTGAGCGCTTTCTCAGTCACCAGTCTTAATGAAAAGCATGCATGAATAAGATTCGCTGATTTCTTTAAGAGGCGCACAGCACCTAATGATTTATCTGATCAGTGGTGTGCGTCTCCATCTGCCTCTTCAGAAATGTTACTCCAGTCAGGGACTACAGGAACTGGAGTCATATTTCTGGAGAAGAAATGGTTCCTATTCTGAAGAATTTGATGGCGGGCACAGCATCGCCACGTACTACAGCACCGCCCAGTCCTTCAGCACCGCCCTGTCCTACAGCACCGCTCCGTCCTACAGCACCGCTCCGTCCTACAGCACCGCTCCGTCCTACAGCACCGCCCCATTCTACACTGGCTCTTCCCCAACTCCTCCTATTTTGGCGGAGCTACCTGAAAGTGTTGTGGAAAAGCAAAAAAATCCCAATTGTTTGGCGCATCTTTGCCTTGAGCAATAATTTTAATCTTTTGAAAGTGTTTTATGCCAGTTTTCTGGTAATGACACTTTCATAAATTGGGATCTAAAAGTTTGAGATTCAAGAAATAAAGGGCAAACTTTGGAGATGCTGTAAAGATGCATGAGACATGAGCGTGAGACTGATAGGCTATAAAGAATGAAATATATTGATTGTGCTAAAATAATTCAGCTCAAAATGTTGAAACAAATGACAAAATTATGCTAAAATGTGGACATTTACAACAGGATACTGAATATTACCCCAGTACTAAAAAAACAACATTTTCAATATCAGAAATCTAAAAATAGTCATGAAAGTTGGCAAAACATAAAGCAACAAGAACTCAAGAATCACTATTAAACAGCTGAGACAAAGAGGGCTTTATGGTGGAGACATAGAGGGCTGTACGGTGGAGACAGAGGGCTGTACGGTGGAGACAGAGGGCTGTACGGTGGAGACAGAGGGCTGTATGGCGGAGACATAGACGTCTGTACGACAGAGACATAGAGGGCTGTACGGCGGAGACATAGAGGGCTGTACGGTGGAGACATAGTGGGCTGTACAGCATAGATATAGAGGGCTGTATGGCAGAGACATAGAGGACTGTACAGCATAGACATAGACGTCTGTACGACGGAGACATAGAGGGTTGTACGGCGGAGACATAGAGGGCTGTATGGAGGAGACATATAGGGCTGTATGGTGGAGACATAGAGGGCTGTACGGTGGAGACATAGAGGGCTGTACGGTGGAGACATAGAGGGCTGTACGGTGGAGACATAGAGGGCTGTACGGCAGAGACATAGAGGACTGTACGGAGGAGACATAGAGGACTGTACGTGTTGAGGGAGGGCAGTAATGACCCTTCACGGTTGACCAAGTGAGTGTCAAATTATTATGTTACAAGGTTGATTGCAATCCAATAGAAATCCAGATGGAGGCAAAGCTCTGTATGGGGGGATTCAAGAATCTCCAACCCCGTTCATTTCTACTTACCATTTTATATTGTTTTGAGTTTATTAATATCCAATCACCTACACCCATACTACAAGCTTGAACCAATGTTAGTACAATTATTACGGAAATACACAAATGGTCATATTATCGTTAGTTCGGTGCATGGTGGAAAGTTACAAGGTCGTACATCCCGGCTCAGACTAGCTAGATAACAGGAGCGGGGTGTCTCATAGAATGTTCCTGAGAGAAAAGGTTAGTGTGGGAAAGTTGCATGTGAATCAAGAGGAAAGAAGGAAAGAATGTATGTTATGCAAAGAGTATAATAACATGATTTTGAAGCAAGCAGACAAAATGGAGTTGCCATAGCATGAATAGTATCAATATGTCCTTTACATTTCCCCCCTAAAAATTACGTTATTATCAACAACAGAGGTGCTTTCCCAGGGTAATGGTTTGAGCCTGAGGAATATTGGTCTTCACTCAATTAGTGCCCTTGTTACCAATTGAGGCTGTTGCGGCATGTCCACCCCCCTTGTCCGTTGATATAATCATAAAGCTCTGATCTTCAGACGTGAGGTTGGTCGGGGCGTGCGGGTGAAGGTCATCATTCCCTTGCCGTCCAGGTCCTCAATGCTGGTTACATCTGGGAGGTCCGTGTATATTAGCACTGGATGTTGGTTGACAGCGTTCTCCTTGCTCTCTGATGTCTGGCAGGTTTTCCTCATTCAAATTGGGATACAATAAAAGACTAGTTTTAGTAAAACATATATTAACAAGATGCAAGCAGCAATATGCAACACTCCTTGTAATATTCCAGCAATCCATCCACCAATCCCTTTAAACCAATTAGCAGGATTTAAAAAGGAAAACGTATCAGACCACCAACTGTCTTTGGTCAATTCATTATGTTTGTTATATTCTTCCCTGAGTTTCCTAATGTCTTCCATTTTAGTCTTTAACCGTATGGTAGAGTCGGGGTCAATATAGTGACAACAGGCTGGGCCTATAACCTGACACATCCCTCCTTGAGCTGCTGTCAAATAGTCCAGCACTAAAGTATGTTGATTAGCTACTATAATAAGTTGATTCAGCACCGCAACAGTAGTATTAATTACTTAAAATATACTCCAAATCTGGTCATCTAAGTAGTCAGTGACTTCCACTAATTTGTCCCACGTTTGTGTAACCATAGGGTAGAGGAAGACAGTACTGGCTATCTTATTGGTATACTCATTTGTACTAAATGAGGTCTTCCTGATGGGCGTGGGGTGTTGTCCTTAGCACGTTTATAAATGGTATGAAGAGGGATGGCTCTCATATCTACTTTACCATGGGGAATAAGATAAGTGGCTGGAGTTAGTCGGGCCAACGTACAAATCCCCCCTACTCTGACTGGGAGCCGTTTGTACGCTTTATTCCCACAGACCCAATATGTGGCTGATGGCAGATCCCATAAAGTAGAGTACTGTAATACTAATTTATGTACCAAATCGATAAAAACGGTGTTATTTGATAACATACACCATGAAGGCATTTGTCCCAGGGGGCTACAGTATCCAACATCCAGATTGCTACATGTTGGATCACTAGGCTTGTATTCAGAAAATTCATTGCAAGGGATGTTACCAGATATTTTATAACGTGTCATTGGTACCTTTTATAAACAGATTTGCATGTACCCATGAGTGATTATGAATGTATCTTTCCAACAATGACGGTTTAAAAGCATCTGCTGTACTAGAGGTAGCATTAAAACTGATTTGTAGACCTTCAGTTGGTATGAAGCCTAAATTAGTCAAGGAAGACTTGTTTCTGGGCACCCACTTGTTTCCGTTAAGGGCAAGAAATTGTAGGTGTTTACTAGTGGCAGTAAGATTTCCTTGCCACCAAGGGAGATCCACCCACCCAACTACTGGTATACCTACAGTGGTGTTCCATAATCTACTAAACTTAGTAGCATTATTAGCAAGGGCATCGCTACAATTGGGCCAGTTTAGTAATTCCTCCAGAGTGACTGGGACCGCCAGAAAAGGCATACTAGTGGCTGAAACTGGTGAGTGAGTACATATCCAACAGTCACTGATGTGGTTGTTCTCTAATTGACTCAATTCTTGTACCAAAATCTGGTGGTGAGTAATGAACTTATTATTAAAAGGGTCAGTATTCTGTTGTAGGCTATTCCAGGTATTGACTAATCTAACCATACATATTATCATAAAACATCTCAGGATGGTTGGTGTTTGCAGTGTGAAGCACGGATCCATGCTGACTTCCCTTCAAGTTTCACTGCTGTTGGTGTTGTAAGGAGCATTTGGTATGGTCCATCATACAATGGTTCTAGTCCGTGTTTCCGAACATGCTTCTTCATATACACGTAATCTCCAGGTTTAAGGGTATGACAACCTTCTGCATCAGCTGGATCTGGAATAGAAGATGATACTAACGCATGGGTGTTAGTTAAGGCTTTGGCAAGCTGAATCACATATTGCACAACATGATCAGTTTCTTCTGATAATTGTTGTGGAGTAAATCGAGCTATAGCTGGTTGCAACCCAAATAGTATCTCATAGGGTGACAGTTTGTGTTTCCCTATGGGGGTGGTGCATATGTGATATAGTGCAATGGGAAGGAGCTCAGGCCACTGGGCCGTAGTCTCCTGCATCATTTTGGTCAATTGCCTTTTCAGTGTGCCATTCAATCTCTCCACCTTGCCACTTGACTGTGGATGGTAAGGAGTATGTAACGCCACTGTTGATCCGATCATGGTAAGTATTTCTTGATATACGCATGAGGAAAAGGCTGGTCCCTGATCACTTTCGATAACTTCTGGGACTCCATACCGGCAAACAACTTCAGAGACCAGCTTCTTGGCGGTGGTAAGGCTACAGCCTCTACCAATGTATCTTCAGTTGTGACAGCATATCCAGTATGAAGCCTGCCAGAGGTGTCAACATATCTGGATATAACGTAAGTTCTGGATCATCCAAGGGTACTTCCCCCACTAAAACAAGTGGAGTTGACTCTTTCCCCTCTCGTTCAGGTGCTGGTAGCAGGGTGGCCGGGTTGATGGTGGTGCACCGGTGTAACTTCACATTTTCTGGCAAAATCAACGAACACTGCAGCCGCAGGTGTCTCTGTGTGGACAGATGTTTAGGTTGCTGTAAAGCCAAAACAGCCGCAATATCGTGTGGAGCATAAATGTGAGTCTCATGTCCAAGGATGATGTCTGCCATCTTCTCAAGTAACTGCTGTGTGGCGTGAACCACTCGTAGACAGCTGGGGGAGGCCCTGGCTACCGGGTCCAGATGTGCTGAGTAATAACCGACCGGGCGCTGGTTTGTACAGTGTCTCTGCGTGAGTACCCCGGCTGCATGCCCTCCCGTCTCAGAGACATACAAATGGAAAGGTGGAGCATAGTCTGGATTTCCAAGGGCAGGGGCTGTCATCCTTGATTTTAGTTGCTCAAAGGCTTGTTGCAGCAGTTCTTGGTGGTCCTTGTTGTTTACATCAGCCAGAGTGTCTTCTTTTAATGCATCATATAGGGGTTGCATCAGACGTGAGGCGTCTGGAATCCATTGTCTGCAGTATGTGCATAGTCCAAGGAACCGTTGCAGCTCTATGGGATATTTTGGGAATGGTAGCAGGTAGATGGCCGTCTTTCTTTCTTCTGTGAGATGTCTGGCACCCTGAGTAAGGCAGTGGCCTAAGAAAACCACTTGACCGAGGCAAAACTGAAGTTTCGAGGCTGAGTCTCGACAATTCAGTTTTGCCAGATGCTTAAGGAGGCTAACACTGGCCCTGATGGACATTTGCTCCGTGGGGGCACACAAGAGAAGATCATCCACGTATTGTAATAGTACTACCTCAGAGTTGTCCAGCTGCCACGGCGGCAGACAGCTAGACATGTTCTTTGCAAACTGATTAGGGCTATTCTGAGCACCCTGCAGCATCACCGTCCAAGTCAATTGCCTGCCCTCATATGTAAATGCAAACAGAAACTGACAGTCTTTGTGTAATGGAATGCTAAAAAAGGCGTTTGCTAAATCAATTACTGTAAACCAGGCTGCGGTAGATGGTATTTGTGAGAGAAGTGTATGTGGGTTAGGCACCACAGGAGTTTCCAAGACTTTCGCTGAATTTACTGCCCTCAAATCCTGCACCAATCGATAAGCGGGCGGCTGCCCCGGTTGGGATCTTTTCTTTACGGGGAACAATAGCGTATTGCACGGGGAGATGCAGAGTATTAGTGCCCTTTTCTCTAACAAGGTGTGGATTTGCTGGTGTAGACCTTGTTCTTGTGCATGTGTGAGCGGGTACTGGCGAACCTTGGGAAAGGGCGCTTCAGGCTTGAGGTACACCTGTATTGGTTTTACCGGCAATCTCCCAATGTCATCTGGGCCTTGTGACCACAGATGAGAAGGGATTTCCTCTATGTATGGAGCTAACCTGGGATCTTTTGGGAGATTTCCACTCGTATCTGATATGTTAATCATAACCGTGGGTAGCGCCCGTAAGATGCAGACCTCCTCTATGTGTGCATCAGAGTTTGGATCCTTTAAAGTAAGGATCATCTGACCATTGTCCTGGTATTGGATTCGGGATCGGAATTTAGACAAGAGGTCTGCCCCTAAAAGATTTACCGGGCATGTCGGGGATATGTCAAATTGTGCCATTACTTCTGGAAATAGGCCAATCGGAATAGGTTTGGTAAGAGTGTGTTTGTTAGGTCTGCCATCTACACCAATCAATATTAGATTGTCATTAGAAAATTGGAATGGGAGACCCTGGGGCAGTTCAGTAGATTTTAAAATGGAGTTGGCCCCCCCAGTGTCTACCATGAACTTCACCAGATTCCCTCCTACTGGGAGAACTACAGATGAACAGAGCCCAGGGGTGGTTACCGGCATCACGATGGCAGACTCTGGTTGGCCTCCATTTCAGAATGGACGGTCCTGGGGGACATTTTCTCGTGAGTCTCGTGGGCCGGGCGTCCTATTTCTAGATAGGTGGGCTTGGGTGGTGCACTGGCTGGCAGGGTGTGACAGTCCCTTTGGAAGTGTCCTGCTCGGTCACACCTCCAACACAGAAGATGGGAATTCGTTACTGGTCTTCTCCCGGGATACATTACTCGCTGATCAGGTACTGTCATGGGGCTGTAAGGGAGGATACTGGGGGGACAAGGTGGGATACTGTGCTACGGGTACTATGGGTGCCGCAACTGCCACTGCAGCGGGTTTGGATTTAGGCTTAACCGCAGAAGCGGTCCGGGCGACACTCTTCTGGAAGCTTTTTGCTACTTTTAGGGCATCTCCTGGGGTGGCTGACTCAACATCTGACCGTATAGCCAATATTGCATCCTTGATTTCAGTACGTAAACCCTGGATAAAGAAGGACACTAACAGCTGGCAATGAGTTTTAGTATGTAAGGAGAACTCAAGGTCCTTATAGACCTACAAAAGGCGCTCATAAAACTTCTCAACCGACTCTCTCTTCTCTTGAGTGACATCTGTGAGGGTGGTGGATTGATCAGCCAGCTTATCCTGAGCCCATATTTTAAGGGCTCGACAGAAGTCAATCCCACTCTCATACGTATTGGAGTCTAATGCTCTGTTAGATGGGATAGCAGTCTCTATCATCGGATAATATCCTTCACCGGCTTTTACACGAAGCAGGTGTACAAGATCTTGCCTTGTTGTTGATTATATCTCTCTATTTGTGGCCATGCCCCTGTAAAAAGCCATGGGGGAATGTTCGGGATCCGGGAGACGATTACACAGAGTATCCGTCTGTGCTGGGGTAAACGGGGTATATTTGGGTGGGCTGATATTCTGGTCCGCTTCCTCCATTTCCTCCAACTTTGTGAGAGGGGGTGGAGGTGGAGGGAAATCAGGGGGAGGGGGGAGATCAGCAAGAGTACTAATTGATGGGAGATCTCGGAAGTAGGGAAGTGTAGCGCCCCGAGGGTTCGGCCGCTACAGGGGTATTGCACCTCTGCCAGAGGTGTGATATTCCACTCCTGGGTAAGGATGAAGTATGGACCGGGGCTCAGTTAGCTGCATGCATCACACACACCCCATTTCCGGGGGACAGCTCAACGGTGCTCCCATTTATACAGTAATGCAGGCACGATAGACCATGTCCCTGGCTGGAGTGGGGAGGGGGGAGGAAAACTCAGTGATGTAGGAGCAGAAGGGGACGGTTCCTGAGCATAGGTAGGAGCTTATTGGTTGCTAGTCACCTGAGCTCACTCTCTAGGGGAAGGTATATAAGGTGGGCACCATCTTAGTTCTGGGTTGAGTTCAGTGAGAGAAGGAGTTCAGCCGGAGAGGGCAGACAGGGAGCTGTGGCTCAGTCTGGGCCCAGCTCCACGAGGCAGGCATAGTGTGAAGGCCGGAGGCAGAAGAAAGGAACAGAAACAGAAAGGAACAGAAAAGGAAGAGAAGTACCCAAAGTGTAGACGGGCTCAGAAACAAGAAGGCAGAAGGGACCCTAAAAACCCACGAGATATCGGGTGAAGGGTCAGGCAAGAAAAGGGTACCGGATCCCAAGTTGGTGGAGGAGAAACTACCCTCAGCCAAAGACCAGAGGTCGTGATCATTTATTGGTGCGACACCTCACCAAACCTGCTAGGAAGGCACCATATAGGACAGCGGGGAACGGGGCCCACATTTACCCGCGCAGATACGCGGCAGCTGGACAGAAGTTGGTCACTGGTCGGGCAGGCCAGAGAATGGATAGAAGGGGGTCCTGTGCCATAATTCCTGAACTGCCTGGGGGTTGACCGAGCCCCTCACCTGGTGGACGCAGCACGGCTCGGGCAGTCACTACCGGTACCGCAGTGGCTTGGAGTATACGAACTGTGAGTAAAAGACCCTGGACTGCAACACGTTGTCTTTGTGCTTTTTTACTTCGCCAGCACTAACGGTACTGGGACGCCCTGCACTACAATCCCCACCATCCACGCTCACTGCACTGGGGCTGCACTCTTCCCGTGGGGAGTTACACTACCTCGGCTGCACACACCATCAGCCTCAGTGGACAGCTTTGCAGCGGCGGTTCATAATAGCGTAGTCGGACATTACCTAAAACATATAAAAAACTGCCACTGGTCTGACCACCCTGAGCCACGGGACCGGGTCGCCACTACTACTCCCAGCATTGCCCTGAAGCCCGGTCCAGAGTGCCCCACGGCCCAGGGGTCGAGTCAGAAGCGCTGGGGGAGACCAGATATCGGATCTGATCGTGGGTTTGCTTAGTTGAGCGGCATAATCGACTAGATCCCTGTCGATGGCCAAGAGTCTTCTCTCTCTCTTTAAATTTAGTTGGATGCGTGGCAATGTATTGCTTTATAGTCTCGACTATTATTTTGGCCGCATCCTGTTTTGGATATCCAAAGATGCCGGTGGAAATAAATGGCAGGGCTAGGGTTGGGACCGCATGAAGCTGTGATGCGTATGCTATGGTGTTCTGAACTGTTTCTGTAAGCAGGTGTTGGGACCTGGGTACATCTAGGGGATCATATCTTGGTCCCACCGCATGTATAACATACTGACATGATAGCTGTCCGGCTCTTGTAGCCATTACCTCTTCTCTTCTTAACGGACCGTTGTCACGGATGTGATCGTTGGATGCAATCTGTATTGCAGGTCCCCCAAGACGACATATTTCTGCAGCTAGCCCCCCCACGCTGTAGTCTCGTATTTGCTGCATTTACAATGATCCCAACTTGCTGTTGCGGTATGCTCCCTATGCCTATTCTCAGTATAGTGGAGAATTCTGAAGGACCATTCAGTAAAACAGACGCCAACTCCTGGTACTTGTGTCCATGTTCTATTTCCCCAGTTTGGGAGAGGGTGAATAGGGTAGAATTCGGAGGACCCTGGGTCTCCCCGAATGGAGTGTGGACCATGACGGGGGCAGGTGGGGGCAATGGTTTATAATACCCACCGTCATCGTTAAGTAATGAGAAGGCTGGTGCTGCAACATCGGGTCTGCGTGCTCCACAATTATAGCACGTCTCGCGCCATCCTGGATTAGTGGCCCAACACACATCACAAAGCCAACCATCTGGGTTATATGATGGTGGCTGGCCACCAGTGGGAAGTGCAGGGTATTTAATCTCCTTAGGTAAAAATTGCTCAGTTTCCGGATTGAGGGGCTGGGGTACGGCTACATTTGTGGGCGTATGGGATGCTTCTTTAGGGGCTTCAGATTCGGTTTGTGGACACATAAGTCGGGAAAGGGAACCTACTTCCTCCTCTATCTTGTCCCCATCAGCTTCATTTTGTAGCACAAAACAGCCAGTCATCGTTACAGTGCTAGATAATTTTCCCTTCTTTACATAAAGATAATTGAAATAACCAGGCTTCATCTCCTCCTCTATTTCAACATATCCTTCATCACAAATCTCATGTGCAACTTTCCTAAACTTTTCAGTGTCTTCCAATAATCCACAGTCAACTAATCTACCCCTTTTCTGCCAGATGCCTTCATCCCACAATGTAGGATGAAGTTTCCCTTCCACAGGAAAGTTTAACACCTTAAACACTTTTGGTGCATTCTTAAACGACCTTTTCCCCTCTTGTCCGACCATGATGATCATCACATCCTCTCCCTCCTGCGGGAGAGACACTCTTTCTGCTCCAAGGAAACATTGATTAATCACTGCACTGCTGCCTTTCAACTGACAAAAGATCCTTGATCAGCTGCTGTTTCACTGACTTCACCCCTCCCGTTGGGGGAGTCACATACGGCCCAGATGAAAGGAGGAGAGCTCTCGTCCACAGCTCTCCGGACACTAGATATAGTTATATCTGAGTGTGTGTCCTACCCAATCTTCGATCAGCTGCCGCAACTGAACCTAACAGTGTTCAGTGTCCTAAGGATCTTTGTCAGAAGTTAAGGAAGTTTCATACAATATTCACTTGTCAATCCGAGGTGGTATTGTTTTAAAAGTTATCAATATCAGACCCCTAATGGGACTACACCCCTATAGTCTCACCTCTGACTATATCCAACCAGGACGTCCGGAGATACTGCAAAAAACCACGCACCACGTGGAAACCACGCCAAACGGTCAGTATCACTAGTAAAGAACTTGTGCACTTACCGTGGCTTTTGTGGGGGATGATCAGTCCCAATTCCAGTGGGGGAGGTCGAAAGCAAGTCTCTTTGTGGACGTCCAGGGGTGGTGGGGCGTAGTCCCATTAGGAGACATAGAGGACTGTACGGAGGAGACATAGAGGGCTGTACGGAGGAGACATAGAGGGCTGTACGGAGGAGACATAGAGGGCTATACGGAGGAGACATAGAGTTCTTTATTACATCATTAGTCATAAATCAAGTGTGATGAAAAGACTCTGCAGTACAGCCCTCTATGTCTCCGCCGTACAGCCTTCTATGTCTCCCCCATACCACCCTCTATGTCTCCGCCATACAGCCCTCTATGTCTCCTCCGTACAGTCCTCTATGTCTCCGCTGTACAGCCCTCTATGTCTCTGCCGTACAGTCCTCTATGTCTCCGCCGTACTGCCCTCTGTCTCCACCGTACAGCCCTCTATGTCTCCGCCATACAGCCCTCTGTTTCCACCGTACAGCCCTCTATGTCTCCACCATACAGCCCTCTCTCTCCACCATACAGCCCTCTATGTCTCCGCCGTACAGCCCTCTATGTCTCCGCCATACAGCCCTCTGTCTCCACCGTACAGCCCTCTATGTCTCCGCCATACAGCCCTCTGTCTCCACCGTACGGCCCTCTATGTCTCCTCCATACAGCCCTATATGTCTCCTCCATACAGCCCTCTTTGTCTCAGCTGTTTAATAGTGATTCTTGATTTCTTGTTGCTTTATGTTTTGGCAACTTTCATGACTATTTTTAGATTTCTGATATTGAAAATGTTGTTTTTTTAGTACTGGGGTAATATTCAGTATCATGTTGTAAATGTCCACATTTTAGCGTAATTTTGTCATATGTTTCAACATTTTGAGCTGAATTATTTTAGCACAATCAATATATTTCATTCTTTATAGCCTATCAGTCTCACGCTCATGTCTCATGCATCTTTACAGCATCTCCAAAGTTTGTCCTTTATTTCTTGAATCTCAAAAACTTTTAGATCCCAATTTATGAAAGTGTCATTACCAGAAAACTGTCATAAAACACTTTCAAAAGTTTAAAATTATTGCTCAAGGCAAAGATGCGCCAAACAATTGTGATTTTTTTTGCGTGATTTTTTTGCGTTTCCACAACACTTTCAGGTAGCTCCGCCAAAATAGGAGGAGTTGGGAAAGAGCCAGTGTAGAACGGGGCAGTGCTGTAGGACAGAGCGGTTCTGTAGGACGTGGCGGTGCTGTAGGTCTGGGCGGTGCTGTAGGACTGTGCGGTGCTGTAGGACGGAACGGTGCTGTAGGGCGGCGCGGTGCTGTAGGACGGGGCGATGCTGTAGGACCGGGCGATGCTGTAGGACGGGGCGGTGCTGTAGGACCAGGCGGTGCTTTAGAATGGAGCGGTGCTGTAGGACGGAGCGGTGCTGTAGGACGGGGCGGTGCTGTAGGACGGGGCGATGCTGTGCCCGCCATCAAATTCTTCAAAATAGGAACCATTTCTTCTCCAGAAATATGACTCCAGTTCCTGTAGTCCCTGACTGGAGTAACATTTCTGAAGAGGCAGATGGAGACGCACACCACTGATCAGATAAATCATTTGGTGCTGTGCGCCTCTTAAAGAAATCAGCGAATCTTATTCATGCATGCTTTTCATTAAGACTGGTGACTGAGAAAGCGCTCACAAAATGATTAAATTAATTGTCTTAGTCATTTCTATGTATAGATTATCTATGTGCCTAAAGTGGCATAATCCTTTATGAATTTTCCCCCCCGGGCTTCCACAAGCTTCCACAAGCCCAGTGGAGCCTTAGCTTTGCAGCTTTTGGTGGATCTAGTCAGGAGTGGAGTAAAAATGCTATAAGTCACAACATTTTTGTGCTACTTCGAATTGCGCCAAAATTTTGTAACTTTTCAAAGTGTTTAACACTAGAAAACTGTTAAAAAATTTAATGAATCGGGCCCTATATCTCCAGCAGTACCAATAAATGAATGGGGCAATGAATGGAGTCAATGAATGGAGTAATGAGTCTTGTGCAGGACTATCCCTCCATTCAAATGAGACACTAGAACCCCATATTTTGGCAATTTTTGGAGTGTGGAGGTCCCAGTGTGGGATACCCAGTGGTCAGCAAGTATTTACTCTTCTGGTGGAAAGGTGATCACTTGTAATCTTTGTAGCACACCTTTAAGGGGTTATTCTCAACTCTTCTTCAGGAGCGCGCTGCTCCCCTGTCTTCCAGCTTCCTGCTCGGCAGGGAGAAGCGTGCTCCTGACTGACAGTTTGGAGAAGTATTATGATTCTGCTATATGTTCAAATTTTGCTCCCATGCCGCTATATGAGGCACCTTTGTCTCTGCAGCATCGGAGGATCACAGAAGCACTGAAGATGGTTGGATCCACTGATCTGGCCAACTTCAGAGCAGCGCTTGTAAGCTCTATAGCAAAGAGGACAAAAAATTCAATAATGTTCAATAATTATCTCCGATCTATATACATCATTTTCTGGGATTGATTAGATCGTGTATGTCTTCTGCCATCTTAACAGTCTGTAGGAGCACTTTTGTTTTCTTGGATTTTGGGCAATCATGTAACACTTGTAATTATTATTTATCTGGGTCATCTTAGCACAGTAATTTCTGTGTATTCATTTCCATTTATTATATCTGTATGTCTTTTTAATATTGATATTAATTATTGAACATTATTGAATTTTATCATTTGGGCTTGCTACTTCATTTTTTTTGTAGGCTTTTGTAATTTTTTGAAGTGCCTCTTACCCTTTGTCCAAAATCATAGGAATCTATAGCAAAGAGCTTGTAACTGCTGTGCGTCTTACCTTGGAGAATGATCATCAAAATGAAATGTAAAAGACATAGAAAACCGTATCTCCAAGTAATGCAGTAATGTATGTTTTTCTTTATATACAAACATGTTTAAAATTCCATATATTCAATATAATTAAATCTCATTCTGCCTCTATGAATGTACATGAGCAGAAAAAAGAATAAAACGCTCTTCTTTATTAATCTCTGCATCTATTTGATGGTCTATGTATGAAAATAGAATAATTACAACTCTGAGAGTAATTTATCATTAGTATAACAGTACAAGATAACAACATAAGACTTATGCAGAAGACGACCAGTCCAGTGGGAACAGATATTTGTATCCAAATTTATACAATATATTCTTATTCATAAAAACACAGATGTCTCTGCCGGGTTCTCAAAATGCTATTAATTGATTTACAGAGTTCTGTTTCTAACAATCCTAACGATACAATAGCTGCAAATATACAGCAGGTGAAATAAGTATTGAACACGTCACCAATTTTCTAAGTAAATCTATTTCTAACGGTGCTACTGACATGAAATTCTCACCAGCTGTTAGTAACTAGTGTTGAGCCACCCCCGTAGTGTTCGAGTTCGGTTCGGTTCGTCGAACACCCGTGTGTTCGCCGAACTGTTCGTCGAACTGTTCGTTGAACACCTTCGAACACCGTTAAAACCAATGGCAGGCAAACAAAAACACATAGAAACACATAGAAAACACCTTCAAACGTGTCCAAAAGCTGACAAACTGCTCAGAAGACACAACTAACACATGGAAAAGTGACAAGTCATGCGAAAAGAAAAGAGGTGGAGGAGTAAAAGGAGGGGGAGACACAAATATAGGCATGTTATGCCCTTCTAAAATCCAAAAAGTGAGAAGCCGACACGTTCAGTCCGCTCCTGCCCGTGCCACCTCCATGTCGCTGGGTTTGTGCCAGAGCCGCGGTGAACCCTGACGGCCAGCCCCCCTCTCCCAATACTGGTGCCTGTCCGCTGGTGGGTCGAGCGAGCCCCCCTGTGGTGGAGGCAGCTCTAAGCTTTTTAATTTAAATTGTCTCTCTAATTTGAATGAATACACTTTAAATCCATTTACAAGGATCTATTGGAGGGCAAGTCTCATGCCAGCAGCCGCGTAATTCCAGCTCCAGTAGCGTCCACTAAAGCTGCTGCAGTTAAAAAGCTTTTATAAGGATCGAGCTCGGCTGTCCACCACAAGGCATCCTACTGCCAGTCCCAGCCCCTATTCCTTGGGATGCCTCCTGATGCTCTTCACTGAGTATCCCGTGGTCCCGAAGCATTTCCTTTGAAAAAATTAAGTGTCCAAACTACAGGTGGTGTAGCTTGCTTAACAGCCGGGATAATCCGCTGACTAGCAGACACTGCTACTAGGCACAAAGTATTTCCTGGGCTAGATGCAGTTAAAAATTTGTAATTAGATACTCTCGTTGGATGCTGAGAAAGCATTCCATAGAGTCTCCTGGCACGCCATATATGATTCTCTTAAAAAGCTTGGGGTAGGGGTCTAGGGGTCCCTTTTATAGCCAAAATCACGGCCCTGTATCACAATACGTCACCTAGGCTGAAGATAAATGGAACTGTAGCACCCTGAGGGCTCGGTTGCTACAGAGGTATTGCACCTCACCCAGAGGTGTGATATCTCACTCTCAGGTAAGGATGGAGTGTGGATCAGGACCCGACACCTGCATGCATTACACCACATTGCCGTGGGGCAGGGCGACCAATATGCCTCTGAGATGGGCACGACAGTCCCTGTCCCTGGCTGGAGTGGGGGGAGGGAACACTGAGGAAGGGGAACCCTGTAGTGCAGGAGCAGGGAGGAAGCAGTTCCTGGGTGCATTGAGAAGGGAGTATAAAAGGTGGGCACCATCTTAGTTCAGTGCAGAGAAGTCTGAGCAGAAGTGGCAGGGAGCAGGGGCTCTGCATGAGCTCTGCTCCGGAGGCGGGCCTAGTAACAGAGGCCCAGGCCTGGAAGAGGGAGAAGGAAGGAAGAGGAGCGGAGAAGGCTCCAGGAACGAGGAATGAAGGGATCCCAGGGGTGCGGACGGGCGAGTCGCCACCGCACGCCCGAATCCACCTGCGTGGAGGGGTCAGGCCAAAGGGGGAGACCGGTCCCCGAAACTAGTGGAGGCAGGAAACGTCCCTCAGCTAGAAACCGGAGGCTCTGACATTTTATGTGGCGCAGCCCCTCGCTACACCCGCTAGGAAGGCACCACATAGGGTCAGGGAAACTGGCGCCAAGTTTACCAAGAGGAGGCCCGAGGCAGCCAGACAGAAGGGTTGGTAAGAAAGGCCAGACAAAGGACACACAAAGGGGGTCCTGTGAAGCGCTCCAAAGTTATCTGGGAGTTGTCTGAGCCCCTCACCTGGTGAGCAAAGTACGACGTGGGCAGCCGTTACCTGCAGACGTGGTCTGGATAATAAGAACTGTGAGTAAAGGCCCTGGACTGCATCACTGACTCCGTGTCGTTACTGCTGCTGCCCTGCACCATCACCCCCATCCTCCGCATACACTGCCCTGAGGCTATACTCCTCCCGTGGGGAGTTATGCTACGCTCTGCTGCACCCACAACACCAGCCTCAGCGGTCTGCCCTGCAGCGGCGGTTCACTCTGACCGCAATCCACGGGTGGCGTAGTCGGACATTTAAACATCAAAACCACATAAATAGTTCCGCCACTGGTTTGACCACCCTGAGCCACGGAACCGGGTCGCCGCCACGAAGACTACAACCACCAGCATCCACCAAAAAGGGTCCGGCTCCGGGTGTCCCAAGGCCCAGGGGGTGCATCAGAACATTTTCATCACCTTTCACAATCACCAATGGGACAAAGCAGGGATGTCCTCTGTCCCCTCTCTTATACATCCTAGTGACGGAGCACCTGCTCTCATCAATTCGCCATAACCCCAATATTAGGTGGATTGAGGTGGGAGGCACCGAGTACAAGTGCTCTCTATTTGCTGATGATGTCCTAGTATATATCACTCAATCACATATATCCATCCATGCTGTTATGGCTGAAATAGATCACTTTGTTACATGGTCAAATTTTAAAATCAATGCAGCGAAGTCTGAGGCCCTCGATGTCTCCCTCCCCAAATCCATATAGGATTCCATCCAGTCCAACTTTCCCTTTGCCTGGCCCTCACAGGGTATCAAATACTTAGGAATTCCTAGAGACCTCTCCCATCTATGTTATTTTAATTTTGGGCCCTTTATTGAACAACTCCATACAGACCACGGTTGGCAAGTTAGAACTGTAAGATTCACTACGTGAACCACTGGTGTTTTGTGGAAAAGCACATGTACACTGTGTTCCAAATTATTATGCAAAAAGTGTTTAGGAGTGATAAGGGAAGAATTTGTTTGTTTGTCAGTTAAACTCATTGATGGTGATGTGTGTCAGGGCTCTTTATATCACTGTAAGCAATTGCAGACACCTGTGCTAATTAGTTTGGCAGGTGTGTCCAATGAAAGGCAAGACTACTTAAGAAGGCTGTCTCACATTATTAAGCAGCCTACATTTTCTGCCAAAATGGGAAAGAAAAAGGATGTGTCGGCTGCTGAGAAGCAACAAATTGTGGAGTGTTTAGATCAAGGCATGACTACAATCAACATTGTGCGATGATCAGGATGAAGTGTCTTGGCAATCAAGAAGTATGTAGCTGATTCACAGTACACACGTGTGCGTGCTGATAAGGGCAAATTGAGGACTCTTTCCTACAGGCAATTACGTCAGGTTAAAAGAGCAGCGGCAAAAAAGCCTTGTCATAGCAGCAGACAAGTTTTTGAAGCTGCTGGTGCCTCCAACGTCCCCCGAACAACAAGATGCAGGGTCCTTCAGAGGTTTGCAGCTGTGCATGCGCCATCCTGTCGACCTCCTCTATCCACTTCACACAAGCAGAAACGGCTCCAGTGGGCTAAACATTACATGAAGACTGATTTCAAAACTGTTTTGTTCACGGATGAGTGCCGTGCAGCGCTCAATGGTCCAGATGGATGGAGTGGAGGATGGCTGGTTGATGGACACCCCACGCAAACACGGCTACAGCGCCAACAAGGAGGAGGTGGAGTAATGATTTGGCCTGGAATCGTGGGGAGAGAGATTGTCGGCCCCTTTAGGATCCCTGAAGGCACTAAAGATGAACTCCATAATGTATGTGGATTTTCTCAAACAGCACTTCCTGCCATGGTTCAAGAAGAAGAACCGTGTATTTCACAGCAAGATCATTTTTTTGCATGATAATGCACCATCTCATGCTGCACATAAAACATCTGCATCTCTGGCTGATATGGGCATAAAAGGGGACAAACTTATGGTGTGACCCCCATGCTCCCCTGACCTCTACCCCATTCAGAACCTCTGGAGCATCATCAAAAGGAGTGTCTATGATGGCGGGAGGCAGTTCACATCTAAGCAACACCTCTGGGAGGGTATTCTGTCCTCATGCAAAACAATTGAAGCAGAAACCATCCAAAACCTGACAAATTCAATGGACGAGAGAGTTCAGAAGCTCCTTTCGAACAAGGGGTCCTATGTGAAAATGTAACATCACCTAGAATAAAGTTTTGAGTTGAAAACTGTTTGATTTCAGTTTCTAATAACCTGCTAATGCTTATAATTTCAAAAATGACCATTTTTTTGGTCTTTATTAAAATGAAAAGGTTGATCGAAAAGTTTGGGGGATCTAAGAGTGTGGCAACCCAGTAGTCATGATTACTTCGAATTCTGACAATATGAGGGTCATGTTGCAGGTAGTGTAGCAAGAAGGCACTTATGTGTCTTGCGCATCTCGGAGCCCCAAAATTATTTTCCGGGCTAGATGCAGCTAAAAATTATTATTAATTTTAAATCTGGTGGAGCTTAGTATAGATGGCCTAATAGGATCAGTGCTGCACACTGCTACAAAGCCCAAATTATTTTCCAGCCAAGATACAGATAAACATGATTAGTAATTTTAAATCTGGTGGAGCTTATTATAGATGGCCTAATAGAATCAGTGCTGCACACTGCTACAAAGCCCAAATTATTTTCCAGCCAAGATACAGATAAACATGATTAGTAATTTGAAAGCTTAAAACAGTTGGTAGGGTGATTTTAACCAATCATCAAGCTTTTACTCTCCCCAGGATGACACAGGGGTAGAAAAGTCGTTTCGGATCCATGATTTGTTCATCTTTATGAACGTGAGTCTGTCTACATTATCAGTGGAGAGCCGCGTGCGCTTATCTGTCAGCACACCACCAGCAGCGCTGAACACACGTTCAGACAGAACGCTGGCTGCGGGGCATGACAAGATCTCCAAGGCGTAAGTGGCTAGCTCCGGCCATTTATCCAGATTGGAAGCCCAAAAAGAGCAAGGGTCCAGTGACACAGTCATGGCTTCAATGTTTACTTGGAGATACTCCTGTACCATCGTCTCTAGGCATTGACTATGTGTCAGACTTCTTGTCTCCTGTGGCCTTGCAAAGGATGGGCTAAAAAAGTGGTGAAATGATTCCGCAAAATTGATGTTACCAGCAGATACTGTGGTTCTGTTACGGTTTGAGTGCTGAACACTTGACGGTCCCACGGTTGGCAAGTTGGAACTGTGAGATTCACTAAGTGCACCACTGGTGTTTTGTGGAAAAGCACATGTAAGATTCTGCAACAGTCTCTGCTGATACTCCTGCATGCGTGCATCCCTTTCTATGGCAGGAATAATTTCGGCAAATTTACTTTTGTACCGGGGATCTAACAGTGTGGCAACCCAGTAGTCAGGATTATTTCTAATTCTCACAATTCGAGGGTCATGTTGCAGGTAGTGCAGCAAGAAGGCACTCATGTGTGTTGCGCATCCAGGAGCACCAAGTCCCTGTTGTGTTGGTGGCGAGGTAACAATCATGCTTCCTTCCTCTGTCCTCTCCCCCCCAACCTCGCACAACAGAAATGTGATCAAGGTCTCCCTCATCTGATGAGTCTTCCATCAGTTCGTCCTCCACTTCTTCCTGGGCTCCTGCACCTTCCTCACTAGTTTGGCTGCTACCATGCGCCCTGGTAAAACCATCTCCCCCACCCTCACATGCCTGCCGCCTTGGTGCTGCCGACCGTCTGGACCTTGCAGATGTTAGCCCTCCCGCATACAACTCCTCCTCCTCTACTTCCTCCACCTCCTCTTGTGCCACCACCTGACTCCGAATTCTGTTTAACATGTGCTCCAGCATGTAAATCACCGGAATAGTCATGCTGATAATGGCATCGTCAGCACTAAACATCTTCGTCGCCATTTCAAAACTGTGCAGAAGGGTGCATAGGTCCCTGATCTGAGACCACTCCTCCAGCGTGATTTGCCCCACCTCTGGATCTCGTTGGCCCAGGCTATACGTCAGAACGTATTGCACCAGGGCTTGTCGGTGCTGACACAGTCGTTGCAACATGTGCAGAGTTGAATTCCACCGGGTAGGCACATCGCATTTTAGCCGGTGAAGTGGCAGGCCCAACGACTTCTGTAGAGATGTAAGTCGCTGAGCTGCGGGATGCGAACGGCGGAAGTGAGCACACAGCGACCGTGCCCTCTGCAGAAGGCCATCTAGTCTGGGATAGTGGGCTAAAAATTGCTGGACAACCAGATTCAACACGTGAGCCATACAAGGCACGTGTGTGACATTGCCCCAGCGAAGGGCCGCACCCAGGTTTGCAGCATTGTCGCACACGGCCTTCCCTGGTTTCAGGTCCAGTGGAGACAGCCATTCATGAAATTGGTTCTCCAGAGCTGACCACAACTCCTCAGCTGTGTGACTCACATTTCCCAGACATTTCAAAGTAAAAACTGCCTGATGACGTTGAGCCCTACTGCCAGCATAGTAAGGAGGTGTGCAGGATCCCTTCTGCGCAGTTAGAAAGCTTGTGGCATGACCAGACAGGCTTTGGGTGCAGGTGGAAGACCGAGAGGAGGTTGAGGAGGCAGAAGCAGTGGAGGAACTTTGACATAAAGAGGATTGACGCACAACTCGTGGGGACGGCAAGACTTGGACAGCAGCCCCTTGTCCTGCTGTCACCATAGTTACCCAGTGCCCAGTCAGCGACATGTAACGCCCCTGTCCATGCCTACTCGTCCAAGTGTCTGTGGTGAAATGCACCCTGTCACACACAGAGTTTCTCAAAGAAGCGGTGATGTTGTGTGCGACATGCTGGTGGAGCGCAGGCACACCTTTCTTTGAGAAGTAGTGCCGACTGGGCATCTGGTACTGGGGCACTGCGACGGACATAAGGTCTCGAAAATCCTCTGTGTCCACCAGGCGGAAAGGCAGCATTTCTGTAGCCAAGAGCTTGCAGATGGTGAAATTCAACCTCTTAGCTTTCTCATGGCTAGGAGGAAATGGTCTTTTACTTTTCCACATCTGAGGGACCGAGGGCTGGCTATTGTGCTTAGACGGGGTTGATAAGGGTGTCCCCGGCAAACTGCCGGTCTGTGAGGAAGATGCAGGCGGACATGTTACGTTGCCTTGATCCAAAGGTGGTGCTATCGATGTCGGACAGCGCTCAACACCAGCTGGTGTTACCACCTCCAAAGAAAATGATGACCTGCCAATCACGCTGGCTGTTGCGGGTAAAGAGGTGACAGATCTGCGCCCCAAAACAGGTGTGACTGCTGTCCCCCCAGTCACAGAGGATGAAGAGGCCGCGGATGCACAAGATATGGCAGACGGTGGTTGGCCCGGCCGGCTAGGCCGCATTGTAGCACACTGAGCTTCCCACTGCAACTTATGCTTCATGTCCATGTGCCGGTTCATGCATGAAGTACTCAAACTATGTATTTTTTGGCCTCTACTTAGCTTTTGCTGACAAATGTTACAGATAACACGAGTTGGGTCATCTTTATCGATCTGAAAAAATGCCCAGGCTATGCAAGGCTTAGCACCCATGCGACCTGAAGAGCCACCACGACTTGTGGTGAGAGGCAGAGTTGTGTTTGAGGATGCAGTTGTTGACGTGCTTCCAGTACTACGTCTCTGTCCAGGAAGGCGCAACCTGACCTCGTCGTCACTAGCATCTTCCTCCACCTCCTCTGCTGACCTCATCTCTTGGCTGACTGTGGATTGACAGTAAGTGGGATCTCCAACCTCATCATCATCACCCTGTGCGTTATCACACCCGTCGTCCTCAGAGCCAACCTGTTCCTGCCCTGATAAAAAACTAAAGTTGTCGCTCCAATCAGGTATTTGAGTCTCATCATCGTCTTCCTCATTGTCTCCACCAACAGGAGTTACAGTTTGGGAATGAGGGTCTACATTATGGTCAGAACCTTCTGCGTCTGGTCCTGGATCCGACTCATAAAGATTCTGGGCATCAGTGCAGATCATTTCCTCGTCTGGATTCACAGAAGCGCTGGAGTCGACCTCTGATTCCCAGGCTATAGTATGAGTAAACAGCTCTGCAGACTCAACCATCTGTTCTACCTCATACTCAGACGGGCAGCTGGAGATTTGGGAGCTGTGAGGAAGCAAGTGCGATTGGGGTGACACCTTTGAGGACTGGAGTATTTGTGATGTTGAAGTTGATGTGGAGGAGAGCCCACTTAAAGGAGCACTTGATATCCGTTGAAGCACCTGCTGTTTTTGTGCCTCATCTGGAATTTGTAGCGATTGGCGTGGCCGTAAGAAAGGGATCTTATCACATTGTCCGCTAAAAGAAGTAGACATTTTAGTTTGGCTGGAAGATGGTCTTTCTTCTGCAGATGTTACTGTTGCTTTAACACCTACCCCACGGACACAACCTTTTTTCCCCTTCCCAACACACCTATTCCCCTTTCCACCAGCAGCAGGCCTTTTTCCACTCATTTTGGTGGTTAACTAATTCACAACTCTGGAGTTGTTTGCACAAAAAAACAATGGATGGGAACCGAGCAGAGTTGAGTGGCCAAACTGTGGTATTAGGCCAAAACTATTGGCTGGGTTAGATGGAGAAAAAAATTATATTCGATTTGCAACCTGATGGAGGTCAGTATAGATGGACTAATAGAACAAGTCCCACACACAGCTAGAAGCCCAAATATTTTTTCAGAGGTAGATGCAGAAAAAAATTATATTCAGTTTGCAACCTGATGGAGGTCTGTATAAATGGACTAATAGAACAAGTCCCACACACAGCTAGAAGCCCAAATATTTTTTCAGAGGTAGATGCAGATAAAAATTATTTTTAATTTGCAACCTGATGGAGGTCAGTATAGATGGATTAATAGAACAAGTCCCACACACAGCTAGAAGCCCAAATATTTTTTCAGAGCTAGATGCAGATAAAAATTATTTTTAATTTGCAACCTGATGGAGGTCAGTATAGATGGACTAATAGAGAAAGTCCCACACACTGCTAGAAGGCCAAATATTTTTTCAGAGCTAGATGCAGATAAAAATTATTTTTAATTTGCAACCTGATGGAGGTCAGTATAGATGGACTAATAGAGAAAGTCCCACACACTGCTAGAAGGCCAAATATTTTTTCAGAGCTAGATGCAGAAAAAAATTATATTCAGTTTGCAACCTGATGGAGGTCAGTATAGATGGACTAATAGAACAAGTCCCACACACAGCTAGAAGCCCAAATATTTTTTCAGAGGTAGATGCAGATAAAAATTATTTTTAATTTGCAACCTGATGGAGGTCAGTATAGATGGACTAATAGAGAAAGTCCCACACACTACTAGAAGGCCAAATATTTTTTCACAGCTAGATGCAGAAAAAAAATATATTCAGTTTGCAACCTGATGGAGGTAAGTATAGATGGACTAATAGAACAAGTCCCACACACAGCTAGAAGGCCAAATATTTTTTCAGAGGTAGATGCAGATAAAAATTATTTTTAATTTGCAACCTGATGGAGGTCAGTATAGATGGACTAATAGAGAAAGTCCCACACACTGCTAGAAGGCCAAATATTTTTTCAGAGCTAGATGCAGATAAAAATTATTTTTAATTTGCAACCTGATGGAGGTCTGTATAGATGGATTAATAGAACAAGTCCCACGCACAGCTAGAAGCCCAATATTTTTTCAGAGGTAGATGCAGAAAAAAAATATATTCAGTTTGCAACCTGATGGAGGTCTGTATAGATGTATTAATAGAACAAGTCCCACACACAGCTAGAAGCCCAATATTTTTTCAGAGGTAAATGCAGAAAAAAAATATATTCAGTTTGCAACCTGATGGAGGTCAGTATAGATGGACTAATAGAGAAAGTCCCACACACTGCTAGAAGGCCAAATATTTTTTCAGAGTTAGATGCAGAAAAAAATTATATTCAGTTTGCAACCTGATGGAGGTCAGTATAGATGGACTAATAGAACAAGTCCCACACACTGCTAGAAGCCCAAATATTTTTTCAGAGCTAGATGCAGAAAAAATTATATTCAATTTGCAACCTGATGGAGGTCAGTATAGATGGACTAATAGAATGATGCTATGCCCAAAAGATTTTACTTCACTAGGTGCAGTAAAAAAATTGGTATTCTATACACAGGTGGTATATCTTGCAACACAGATAGGCTACTTCACTGACTAACACACTCTGCAATAGGCCAAAAAGGATTAGCTTTGCTAGATTCAGCCAAATGCTGTGAAAAAAACTTGCACAGCACTGGCACAGACCTGCCTGGCAAAAACTGATAGGAACTGATGTAACCTAGTCCTGAAAAGGACTGCAATTACAATTAGTCTTTACTCCCACAATCTATCTATTTAAGAGCACAGACCTGCCTGATAAAAGTCGTAGGAAATGCTGTAGCCTAGTCCTTAAAAGGACTGCAATCACAACTATTCCCTACTCCCAAGCTATCTGTAGATTTGTGCGAAAATTGGCTTGAAATTAACAAGGTATAGCGCACACAGCAACAGCGGTGCCGTCTAACACGCAGCTGCCGCAGTGAGAAAATGGTGGCGACGGGGAAAATGGCTTGGTCTTATAGGGCAAGGACATGTGACATACACTGCCAATGACACATGCCCTTGCTTGTGTGAAAAACAGCAGTTCGCTCCGTGTGTGCGCTGCTGATAGGCTGACAGACTGCACCTCCCCACTGCAAATGCGGGAAAGAGAAAAAAAAATGGAGATCTTCATTATTCCTGCAGAGATCCATCCCCTGCCCCTCCCCCCACCCCGCTGTACACACAAACTGCGTATTAACATTAATTTTCATCATTACTGAGAAAAAATCCAGTTATGATTTTGGTGCACGAACAGTTATCGAACATAACCTCGAACAGCCGAATTTTTCTCAAATCGTTCGTGTTCGCCGAACGACTCGAACACAGCCCAAAACAGCTCGAATTTGAGATTGGCGAACAGTTCGAGTAGAACAACGCTCATCTCTATTAGTAACAGCCCATCCAATCCACACAGGCAATGAAATCACACCATAGATGTACATATATTAAAATATGTGTAATTAAGAAAAAATACAGAGGGAAAAAGTATTGAACACGCTTACTGAAATCTATTTAATACTTCGTACAAAAGTCTTTGTTGGTGATGAAGTTTCAAGAAGCCTCCTATATGGAGAAACTAGTCACAGGCATTGCTCAGGTGTGAGTTTGACCAATTCTTACACAAATACTCTTCACATACTGAAGGTCCCGTGGGCTCCTTCTATGAACTCTGAGCTTTAGTTCCTTCCATAACTTATGCAATTTTTATTGAACATGGCAGTATATATAATATAACATTTTGTTAGTAAAAATTAGCGGCAAAAGTTTCAGTTACACGCGGGTAAATAGGTGGAACTGTGCCCCAAAATTTATTGTGCATTTCTCCCAAATGCGGTGATGGCCCATATGTCGTCAGAAATTACTGTTAGCCAACATGTTAGGGCTGGGAAGGAAGGGGCACTATTTGGGGTTTAGATCACAGATTTTCCTAGAATAGTGTTCGAACGCCATTTGCTGAGTCCCAAAGGTGCCAGAACAGCAGAAAAACCCCAAAAGTGACCCCATTGTAGAAATTACACCTCTCAATGAATTCATCTACGTCTCAATAACTATTTTGTAACATCCACGCTGTGCTTTATTCTGGAGAATTGCAAATCTGCCAGTTTAGTGCCCATACATTGTGCACCTTTAATTGTCGTGCCCCCATATATTGTAGTGCCCCCATACATTGTGCCCAGCTTGTTCTATTGGGGACACCCCGTAAATTGTTAAGTGAGCTCTCCCTGCTACAATAATGCCAAACATGTGGCCGCTTACTACAGTTTAGGCACAAGGATGGGGCTTTTGGATTTAGGAGATTTCATTGGATTTCATTTGAGGGGGGAGCCGTTGCATTTCCATAGTCTTTGTTCTACCAGTAACGTGGGACCCCCTATAGTTCCACTGACAGATGACGGACCTGAGTGGGGGATGGTATTGTGTGGGATAAGTTAGGGTTTATTGGTAACATTTTGGGGTACATGAGATTTTTTGATTGCTTTCAGTATAAGGCTGGATCATATTCTTATGTTCTACGCTGAGCGCTTAAATTGGGATTTCCGTGTAAATCCCACAAAAATGTGATTCAGATGAAACCCCTGCTGGTACTACTCACTATAATAACACCTTGGCTCCGTTTGCTGTCTTTTCCGGTGGTATCCATCTTTTTAGGTCTTTACAGAACTGTGGTCACCCAAACTTGTGCGCTAAAAAAACACCTAAAATAATGTGACACTGCTGGAACACAGACCAAATGGGGTCCACAGTGCCCCCATCTGCCTCTTTATAGTGAGTGGTTCCATTGGGTTTTTGCCTGAATCGCGGTTTTTCTGTTTTACATGGAAACCCCGATGTAAGCGCTCAGCGGAGAGCACAGGATAAATGTGACCTGAGCCTTATTCCGATTTTTGGGAGGTAGAATGAGCAAATAGACAGAAGTATAAGAACAGTTGGTATTATTATTATTTTTGTGCGGTTAACCGTGCGGTACAAGTGATACCTGATTTTATATAGTTTTTTTTATATTTTGCTACTATCTCACATTAAAATGCTTTTTTTTATAAAAAAATAGTTTTTTTGTCACCAAATTGTGAGAGCTATAACTTTTTTATCTTTTATTTTTTTTTTGCCAACAAAGCTGAATAAGGGCTTCATTTTTTGTGACTATTTGAATATTTTTTTGGACCATTTTGGGGTATATAACATTTTCTGATTGCGTTTTATTTAGATTTTTCAGACACAGAATGATCAAAAACCAGCAATTCAGTTATTGTTATATATTTTTTTGCAGGTAAAAGTGATGACAGATTTATTCTTCGGGTCGGTACAATTACAGCGATACCAGATTTATATAGGTTTTTGAATGATTTGCTACTTTTATATACTAAAAACAATATTTTACAAACATGAATTTGTTTTTGTATCGCCATATTCTGAGAGCTGTAACTTTTTTTATTTTTTTGCTTGTTTTTTGCAGGACTATTTGGCGTTTTCATTTATACCCTTATTTTACACTAGCTATTGAACCCGTTCTACGCACGGGTGGCGAGCATTTTTATTGGTATATGGTCTCCCATGCTGGTATGTGCTGCCCCCCTCCTTGTATTTGTGCTGCCCCCATTCTGTCCCCAACATCCAATCCTGGTATGCGTGGTACACCTCACCCCCAATCCCGGTATGCGTGGCACCCCTCACCCCCAATCCCGGTATGCGTGGCACCCCTCATTCCGGTATGCGTGGCACCCCTCACACCCAATCCCGGTATGCGTGGCACCCCTCACCCCCAATCCCGGTATGCGTGGCACCCCTCATCCTTATCCTGGTGTGTATGGTATCCCTCATCCCGGTATGCATGGTACCCCATCCCTCATCCCTATCCTGGTGTGTATGGTATCCCTCATCCTGGTATGCATGGCACCCCATCCCTCATTGCCAATCCCGGAATGCATGGCACCCCTCATCCCCAATCCCGGTATGCCTGGCACCCCTCATCCCCAATCCCAGTATGCGTGGCACCCCTCACTCCTAATCCCGGTAGGCGTGGCACCCCTCACCCCCAGTCCCGGTAAGTGTGGCACCCCCCACCCCCCAATCCCAGTATGCGTGTCACTCCTCACCCCCAATCGCGGTATGCGTGGCACCCCTCACCCCCAATCCTGTTATGCTTGGCACCCCTCATCCCTATCCTGGTATGTATGGCACCCCTCATCACTGCCCTGGTGTGTATGGTATCACTAATCCTGATATGCATGGTACCCCATCCCTCGTCCCAGTATGCATGGCACTCCATTCCTCATCCCCAATCCCGGCATGCGTGGCACCCCTCATCCCCAATCCCGGCATGCGTGGCACCCCTGATCCCCAATCCCGGCATGCGTGGCACCCCTCATCCCCAATCCCGGCATGCGTGACACCCCTCATCCCCAATCCTTGTATGTGTGGCACCCCTCATCCCCAATCCTGGAATGCGTGGCACCCCACATCCCCAAAACTTGTATGCATGGTACCCCTCATCCCCAATCCTGGTATGCATGGCCTCTTCATCCCCAATCCTGGTATGCATGGCTCCCTCATCCATAATCCTGGTATGATGGCCCCCTCATTCCCAATCCTGGTATGCATGGCCCGCTCTGACCCAATTCTGGTATGCATGGCCCTCTCAGGCCCAATGATGGTATGCATGGCCCCCACAGAACCAATCCTGGTATGCATGGCCCACTCAGACCAAATACTGGTATGCATGGCCCTCTCATCCCCAATCCTGGTATGCATGGCCTCTTCTTCCCCAATTCTGGTATGCATGACCCCCTCTTTCCCAATCCTGGTATGCATGGCCCCCTCATCCCAAATCCTGGTATGCATGGCCCCCTCATCCCCAATCCTGGTATGCATTGCCCCCTCATCCCAGTTCCTGGTATGCATGGCCCCCTCATCCCCAATTCTGGTATGCATGGCCCCCTCATCCTCAATCCTGGTATGCATGGCCCCACATCCCCAATTATGGTATTCATGGCCCCCTCCTCCCCAATTCTGGTATGCATGGCCCCCTCATCCTCAATCCTGGTATGCATGGCCCCATATCCCCAATTATGGTATGCATGGAACCCTCATCCCAAATTCTAGTATGCATGCCCCCCTCATCCCCAATTCTGGTATGCATGGCCCCCTCATTCCCAATCCTGGTATGCATAGCCCCCTCATCAATAATCCTGGTATGCATGGCCCACTCAGACTCTATCCTGGTATGCATGGCCCCCTCATCCATAATCCTGGTATGCATGGCCCCCTCATTCCCAATCCTGGTATGCATGGCCTCCTCAGACCCAATCCTGGTATGCATGGCGCTCTCAGGCCCAATGATGGTATGAATGGCCCCCTCAGACCCAATCTTGGTATGCATGGTGCCCTTAGACCCAATCCTGGTATGCATGGCCCCCTCATCCCCAATCCAGGTATGCATGGCCCCTTCATCCCCAATCCTGGTATGCATGGCCCCCTCATCCATAATCCTGGTATGCATGGCCCCCTCATTCCCAAACCTGGTATGCATGGCCTCCTCAGACCCAATCCTGGTATGTATGGCCCTCTCAGGCCCAATGGTGGTATGCATGGCCCCCACAGACCCAATCCTGGTATGCATGGCCCCCTCAGACCAAATCCTGGTATGCATGGCCCTCTCATCTCCAATCCTGGCATGCATGGCCCCTTCTTCCCCAATTCTGGTATGCATGACCCCCTCTTCCCCAATCCTGGTATGCATGGCCCCCTCATCCCCAATCCTGGTATGCATTGCCCCCTCATCCCAGTTCCTGGTATGCATGGCCCCCTCATCCCCAATTCTGGTATGCATGGCCCCCTCATCCTCAATCCTGGTATGCATGGCCCCACATCCCCAATTATGGTATTCATGGCCCCCTCCTCCCCAATTCTGGTATGCATGGCCCCCTCATCCTCAATCCTGGTATGCATGGCCCCGTATCCCCAATTATGGTATGCATGGAACCCTCATCCCAAATTCTGGTATGCATGCCCCCCTCATCCCCAAATCTGGTATGCATGGCCCCCTCATTCCCAATCCTGGTATGCATAGCCCCCTCATCCCTAATCCTGGTATGCATGGCCCACTCAGACCCAATCCTGGTATGCATTGCCCCCTCATCCATAATCCTGGTATGCATGGCCCCCTCATTCCCAATCCTGGTATGCATGGCCTCCTCAGACCCAATCCTGGTATGCATGGCGCTCTCAGGCCCAATGATGGTATGAATGGCCCCCTCAGACCCAATCTTGGTATGCATGGCGCCCTTAGACCCAATCCTGGTATGCATGGCCCCCTCATCCCCAATCCTGGTATGCATGGCCCCTTCATCCCCAATCCTGGTATGCATGGCCCCCTCATCCATAATCCTGGTATGCATGGCCCCCTCATTCCCAAACCTGGTATGCATGGCTTCCTCAGACCCAATCCTGGTATGCATGGCCCTCTCAGGCCCAATGGTGGTATGCATGGCCCCCACAGACCCAATCCTGGTATGCATGGCCCCCTCAGACCAAATCCTGGTATGCATGGCCCTCTCATCCCCAATCCTGGCATGCATGGCCCCTTCTTCCCCAATTCTGGTATGCATGACCCCCTCTTCCCCAATCCTGGTATGCATGGCCCCCTCATCCCCAATCCTGGTATGTATGGCGCCCTCATCCCCAATCCTGGTATGCATTGCCCCCTCATCCCAGTTCTTGGTATGCAGGGCCCCCTCATCCCCAATTCTGGTATGCATGGCCCCCTCATCCTCAATCCTGGTATGCATGGCCCCACATCCCCAATTATGGTATGCATGGCCCCCTCATCCCCAATTCTGGTATGCATGGCCCCCTCATCCTCAATCCTGGTATGCATGGCCCCATATCCCCAATTATAGTATACATGGAACCCTCATCCCCAATCCTGGTATGCATGGCCCCCTCATTCCAAATCCTGGTATGCATGGCCCCCTCATCCCCAATCCTGGTATGCATGGCCCCCTGATCCCCTTCCTGGTATGCATAGCCCCTCAGACCCAATCCTGGTATGCATGGCCACCTCAGACCCAATTCTGGTATGTATGGCGCCCTTAGAACCAATCCTGGTTTGCATGGCCTCCTCATCCCCCAATCCTGGTAGGCATGACCTCCTGATCCCCCAATCCTGGTATCCATGGCCTCCTCATCCCCCAATCCTGGTATGCATGGCCCCCTCATTCCCAATCCTGGTATGCATGGCCCCCTCATCCCCAATCCTGATATGCATGGTCCCCTCATCTCATCTCGAATCCTGATATGTATGGCCCCCTCATCCCCAATCTTGATATGCATGGCCCCCCTATCCTGGTGTACATGGCCCCCCATCACTGCACACATGAAAATAATAAACACTTTTGCTCACTTTCCTCCCTTCTCCTCTAGGTATATTTGGGTCATTATGTGCATGAGCAAATGAGCCCACTGTCTATCCAACATATGCCTAATCTAGGATTACCTATATTACCAAGGACCACCCTTGCCCCAGTTGCGTCTGGTGCCGATGTAGCCTCAAGTGTACCTACAATTAAAGGGGTTGTCCACTACTTGGACAACTCCTTCTCAATACTCAAGTAGTGGATAACCCCTTTAAAGCATGGTATCTCACTCCCATAGGGTGGCCGAGTACTGGACCACCTGTCATTCAAGTCCTAAACTCAGCACATATATAGGAGGTGTGGGACATTCTGCACTTGGAGTTATGCAAAACGAGTGGAGGACCACTAATTTCAGTCTGGAAGAGGATTTGTTTCTATTTTTAATAAAAAAAAAAAATCAGCAGAATAGTATAATAAAAGCGGAATAAATAATACTCATCTCACCAATCCCTTTTCCGATGCTTCCTGAGTTTCTATCTCCTAATTCTTCTAGGGACCGATGGTTGAGCCAATCACTGGCTATGAGCAGCCATGTCCTTGTTTCTGGAGAGGGCCCAGAAAGTAGAGACCAGCAGGGACCCGGGAAGTGACAAAATGGGATCGATGAGGAATTGTTGAATTTTTTTAATTTTTCATGCCATTCTGACCATTTGTTAAAAAAAAAAAAATATTAGTCTTACAACCCATTTAGGGGTTGTACAAGACTGGAAAAACATTGCTGCATCACACCTGTCCAAGGTCATGTCCAGTTATTGCTCCATCCATGTCAATGTGCGCAAAATGCAGTACCGTATACAGCCTGTGGACCATTGTGGAGCTGTTTTTTTTTTCCAGAAGAAGACAGACACTTTTTTAAATTCTGTATAATCCCTTTAATATATTGAGCGTACTCCTTCTATTACTATATTAAGAGTGTTGTACAAAATGAGATAATGAGAATGATCAGGGCTGTTGAGCCCTATTTTCTTAATATTGAAGCCATGTCCCTCGCTCTGTCGACCTGTCCTGTCGGAATGATGTTCCCATCTATAAGATGTCTGCAGATGCAGCATTCTACAGCCAGCCAATCAGAACGCTCGCTCACTGATTTATGCAAATGAGATGGTGGCAAAAAGAAACAACCAATAACTTTTCAACAAATTTCTCCAGCAGGGGCGGGTCATTTTGTCAGCAGGGGCAGGTCTATTTGTCAGCAGGGGCGGGACAATTTGTCAGCAGGGGCAGGTCAATTTTTCAGCAGGTCACTTTTGATTTTTTTTTTTTAGTCTCCCTAAGGTAAAAAATTCTCCATTACAGGCCCATAAATAGCGCTGAGGTTTTCCTGTATAATTGTGTGCGGAGCAGAGATTGAGGTCGTCATCCAGGCATTTGCATGGAGAGCACGGGAGTGACACAGGCATCTGTTTGGGGATTACCGTACTTAGTGATCCAGGTACTTGCCATGTGCACATACAATTACATGGTTTACAAGGCAGCCCACCTTACCTGAGAGTTCTCATATGTGGTGATACATAACTGGAACTTGTGACACAAAGTGGTCTCTCCACCGCACACACCTTTTCCTACAGGTTTGGTGGCTCAGAGCTTAGTGACCAGGGTGCTGGTGTTCTGGGATCAGATCCCACCGTGGCCACATCCACACTGTATTTTAGGCTCGTGCTGCTTTTCTCCCATCTTCTAAATATTAACTCATAGGCTTAATGTTGGTCTATAGAGTAGAATAGACCATTGAGTATGATAGGGACATAAACTGAGGGTTTTTTTCCGCTTACACGCCAGCACATTTCTAATGTCTGTTTCTGGGTTTGATAGAAAAGATCTTTATGTAGGAAACACCCATCCACCATTCAGGGCAGACTGGTAAAAATACCGACTTCATGAGGCTGTAAAAAAAAGACAGGACGCGAGCGCCCCCTGAACCTCCACCACCTTCCCCCTCCTGTCCGCCCCAAATAAAAACAGCAATACTGACACTTGGTCCAGCAGTCAAGCAGAAATGTTTTTTTTTACTCATTCATGGTGGCGCTGCCCCCTGCAGATTGCCGCCCTAGGTACCCGCCTTTCAGTGCGTAGTGGCAAATATGGCCCTGTCTGTGATCACATAGGAGTAAATCTTAGTAAATCTCCATCTTGCTGTGGGATCCTACATGTATTGTATTGAAAAAGTTGTTTCTCAAGTTGTACGTCACTAAGTTTGACTAAGTATTGACCTTAACTTCCCAACCACGGCAATGAGAAAGGGGACCCGAATCAAAAAAACATTATGGGGTCCCCTCCTGGAACTTCGTTGTGTTGCCATACTCCAATTCCAAGACATGAAGGCTTGTCATGTGTTCACCTGTCCTTCTTTTCCTTGCAATGGAGAGAGACGTGACATGACTTTTACATCTACGAAGGTCACTTAGCAAATGGGGAATCCACACAAGGTTAACGTCCTCTATGAGGAGAAAAATGAGACCCAACAATGATGGGTTCTAAAAACTGTCCAATAACAATCCAAAGCAGTCCTCTTAGCTTTTGACCCATTTTTTGGGCTAAAACAAGTGAAGGCAGTGTAATGGTCCCCATCAGGGGTGTAACGATTGCGGTCTCAGAGTGTGTGACCACCACCTAGACCATTCAGAAGGGGGACGTGCCAATGTCAGTGCCAATCAGATGCCAACAGCAGATGTCGACTTGCCCATGACGGGTGCTTCATGGCAGTGATGTCATGCGCTGCCCATGTCTGCATGCCGAAGTCAGTTGCCAGCTTTTACACCGGCTATAGAGGAGGACGCCACATATCGGGGAAAGGTAAGAATAATCATTGGTTTCTTTTCAAAATATGCTGGAGAAGAATGGATGGACCCTAGGATGGCACAATGAGAGGCATTGTACCAAGATGGGGGGCATTATACCAGGAAGGATGGTATTATACTAGGAAGTGGCCTGGGATGGGATACATTGTTATAGAATCGGGCCCAAGATGGGGGCATTATTACAGGAAGGGGACAGGATGGTGGACATTATTACAGGAAGGGGACAGGATGGGTGAGATTATTACAATAAGGAGCCAGGATGGGTGAGATTATTACAGGAAGGAGCCAGGATGGGGAACATTATCACATGAGGGGTGAATATGTATTTATAGGATCTAGAACGCTACATGGACCCACACATCTGACCACCATGCAGATGGGGGTCCAGGTCCAAAATTTTTCACCAGGGTCCATCAGACTCTAGTTACGCGATTGGTCTCCATAGAAAACTTTGCCAAGGTCCAGCTGGAATGTGTGATTGCAGTATATTGGATGTTAGAAGAATGCCATAGATAATACTGAGGAATGAAGCCTCGCAGTGACCTCAGAGGAGGTGACATCCCAGGTGACATCACTGCTGTGAAGCCCAAGACAGAGGACAGGAAAAAAAATCCTCCCACAATCACACATAGGGTGAAACCAGTATGGCTACACATTCAGCGCTGAAAACAAATATAAAATATAGAATACATTTTAGAAATTGTTCTTCTGCATTTAAAAATAAAAAGTGAAATGTCAAATCCTTTCTGATCTGGCATTGTTCAGTTCTTTTTTGACCCAAAATGATCCGGAAACGTGTTTTTCCATTTTGGCAGTAAGGCGGGAATCTAGCACCGAACACTGATAAAGCAAAGTTTAAGGGTCATTTCATTCACTGGGGGGAGAACAAGCTGAACAGGTTTTTTTTAGGTTGCGGGCGGGTACAGTGGTGAATGCTGCTTTTAAATGAGAATATATAGATATAAGTTAAGATATAAAGATTCTAAAACTAATGAGCTATTCTAAGGGGCGGCCAGAGACAGAAGAGGGACCCCTGTGCAGGAACAATTTATGGGCCCTCTGCAGTCCAATAGCTCCTCATAATGCACCATCCCACCTGATTTGGAGGTGGTAGTGGCCCCTTTACCTCTTGGGCCCCACACATGTTGCACCAATGTTTTGTTTGCCCATGGACTGGAAATCAAAAGGTGGGATGGACACAGGCAGGGAGGGGTTTCCGGTTAGACGCAGTGTATGGGGGCTTCGCTCCCCGATAGCTCATCATAGAGCAAACCCATTATGTCTCTCACAATTTATACACCAGTACATTATAAACTATAACATCTGCTCAGGTGCTTACATGCCATGTAATAGGCTACCCCTGGACCAGGGTACCCCAACCCTGCTTACCTACTGGATCACTGAGCAGCTGCACTGGTTGCACATTTCATATGTCTGATTCAACTTCCTTTTGCCTATGGGGGGATCCTTTTACTTTTGGTGATTTATTTTTATGCACTGTGCCACATGTCGTCTCAACAGTCCTGTCTTAAAGGGAATCTGTCAGCAGGTTGTGCTATGTAATCTGAGAGTAGCATTATGCAGGGACAGTGACCCTGATTCCAGCAATGTGTCACTTACTTTATTGGGTGCAGCAATTTTCTCTGCTGCAAATTTAGCAGATATCTGAATGCTGAGCTCTGTATAAGCCCATGCACAACACGTGATGTAGGGACAGAGACCCTTATTTCAGTGTCACTTAGTTTATTGGGTGCACAAGTTGTGATAGAATTTTTTCCAGCAGAGCTGTGAATGCTGAGTCCTGTATAACCCCGCCAACACCACTGATTGGCTGCTTCCTGTGTACACCGTGCATAGGCAGAAAGCTGGCAATCACTGGTTGGACCAGGAAGCATGATACAACTAGTCCTGTAGTGATAATCTCCTGCTGATAAAACACTGATTGTATTGAAAGAGTAAAACACAGCCCAGTAAGTGACACATCACTTTAATCAGGGCCTCAGCCCCAACATCATGCTGCTCTCAGATTACATAGCAAAAAAACCTAAACTTGCCAACAAATTTCCTTTAAAGTCTCTTTCAGACATTTATCTTTCTCGTACATGCTCTATATGGATTTTTGTTGATATAACATGTATATTATACACTATGCAACTGTTCACATGCCCATGTTTTCTGGGTGCTCTGTCTGCAAAAAAAAAAAGAAAAAATCTAAAAAAAATATGGAGACATTTTGATGGGAGCCACAGATTAAACTCATCCATTCAAATCAACATGTGTTAAAAAAAATAAAAATACAGTACACAGATGATATCCATGTGTATTTTGAGTGCTGTCTGTTTTTTACTGTTTAATGGGTAGGAAAATGTACTTTTTTATTAGTTTTTTTTTATATATAAGAAGAACAGATGAAACACTGATGGATGAAAATTGGATCCAGCAAACTGATAGAAACTGGTCCGATTCTTGTGTGCAAAAAAATACAAAATCCGGAGGACGGAATGAGGCTTTGCTCTGAATGCGGCAGTAGGGTATCTCCATACAATGCTTTATTCCCCCGTAGCACCAATGTATTCTAGAGAAGAAAACCTCCGTAATACAACATGCTCAGCTTGTTAACATTTTGTGCAAATCTCTGTATCCCCCCCATATCTGTATCTCTGGATCTATCAGGCTGTAGACTTCTGATATACTTGTGTTTCAATTTAGCAACATTTACATGATCTCTGTTTGTTGTCAGTGAAAGGGAACATTTTTTGTCTATATCCAGAGGTTAAAAAAAACACGCAAAAGAGAAAAAAATGGGTGCTAAGAACAAAGTACACCAATATTGCTAAAAGTCAATTTTTATTAAACAGATTAAAAGTTATATAAACAATGTGATTGAGCAAACACCGAAGAAGACAGACATAGACAACTAAAAATTAGTGGGTGAGCTAGTCAGAAAAGTTACACAGGTACATGTGTACATGGATGCACAATTCACAAGTAACCATGCAAAAAGGCCGGACTGGCCATCTGGCAATTCTGGCAAATGCCAGATGGGTTGCTGCCAGCTGTGGGCCTCTCCTTCAGGCACACCTGCATGACTGAAACCGGTGGTTCCTGGGAGAAATAAAATTTATTTTGTCCCGGGTGCTGCAGTTTCAGTACAGCGGCTAGGCACCTTCATAATGCTATTAACCTGCAGATTAACCCTATATCTGCAGGTAAATAGAGTTATCTGACCTGTCAGGTTCCCTTTAAATTTCACAGCAGTTTGCATTCTGTAAATGTGATATATATCTTGAGCGATCCACAAAAGTCGATGAACATATATTGCATTCACTTCATAGCAAGTGGTGCTCGCAAATGCCAGGGCTGAATTTAAGTCCCAGTCCAACCCTGCCATGAAATAACACTATATGTATGCTGGTGAATCCACTAATGCATATATGCATGTACATGAAACTGTGTACATATGAATAGCTATATCCGGGCCCCTGATGAAGCAGTGGTGAAACACATGTCGGGCCCATTGGTGAGTAAGCTGATCGTCTATATGCACTTTGACTGAACTCTTTATAACTTTGTATATTTGCCCCGTAACTGAAGAAAGGGGAAATATTCAAAGGTACAAACAAAGAGTTCAATCAAAGTGCATCTAGATCAGCTCACCCACCAATGGACCTGACACGTGTTTCACCACTGCTTCATCAGGGGCCTGGAAATAGCTATTCATATATTTAGACACTACGTTTCAGAAGGGGAATTACCTTTGCATTGGCAAAATTAATTAAGTACACAGTTTAATGTACATGCATATATGCATATGTCTTTTTCGGTGTTTGTTTGATCACATTGTTTATATAACTTTTATTCAATTTAATAAATATTGGCTTTTTATCAATATTGGTGTACTTTGTTCCTGTCACACGTTTTTCTCTTTCGGATGTTTGTTCAATCCTGTGCCCTAAGGGGACCTGCAATTAATTTGGTTTATCAGATATGTATCGGCAAATTATATCCAGAGGTTGGAAACCAATTTAGACCTAATAATTTTTCTGGTTGAAAGATTGCAACCTACAATGTATCCAGAGTAGGACATTTTTTTTAATCTAGACTGAAATATTGTAGCAAACCCACAGGACATAAAAAAATGCCGCTGGTTTGTTTAGACAGATTGTCGAAACTGGATACAATCGTAGCAAACCCTCAGTTGTAAAAAAGTTCTTGGTCTATAGGACCAAATTCTGGATTCACTGACATAAAGCCGTGATCTTGGAAATGATGAGGAGTTCAGATACAAAGTATATTAGGAGGTGATGAAGCTTCATATACGCAAACGTCTTTTAATGGCATCTCGGTTACATACAGAAGGGAATGTGAGGCTGAGCAGACATTTTTGTGATCTTTGAGCATTTTTGGGACAGCAACTAAATTTAATTGAAAAATATCAAAGGCGGCGTATGGACATTGAGCGTAAAAATAAACAGAGATCCGCACAGTGACAATTCTGACCTCTCGGCGATTTATGGCACTGCACTAAAAAGTAACATTTTTCCTTAAAGTCATTGATGTTTGGGTCATTGTTTGGCCCATACAGATTTATGAATGTTAGTACTGTAGTTGTGTGGGAATATAAAAGACCTGCGTTTGGGGAGGAGGTAGAAGTCTGGGGCACATACTCTTCTCTTTGAACTCTATTGTTATTAACTTATTCTTGTTCTAAATATTTAAAATCTATTATTCTTGGATACGACTGATACAACTTTGAAACAAATATATAACAATAAATAATAGAGTGAAGAGATCACTTAGTGGAGGAGGAATAGACGTCTTCCATCTGCTACGTCACCCATCATTAAGGCACAACTCTTCTTAGGCAGTGTGGGAGAAGGTTTTGTTACCTGCTGAGCAATTGATTTACCGTTGTCCTATTTGCGTATTCTGGAGGGTCTACACATAAATATTTGTAGCCCCACCCATATTGATAACCCATCAATATCTGATTGGTGGAGAGCAGACCCCCTACAATCGACAGGAGGAAGAAGCATTCACCTGAATAGGGCTGGGCTGCAGTACCAGGGATGTACCAGCTGTAGCATACATGTCCCGCTGTGGTGAGATCTAAGGGGTAACATCATTCCTTGTGGAGAGTCACATGCCAGTGTAAGGAGACTTATAGGCCATGCAGTGCTCCTAAGAGGAATTAAATATGCAAATTGTCTCTTCAGAAAGGAAGAGGACTCGAACTCTAGTGCCACCCATTGGAAGTAGCAATCCTAAGAGTCAATATCAACTCTTTAACCAGTCTTGCCAGATGTCTTAGGCTATGTTTCTGTAGCACCCTGAGGACTCGGCTGCTACAGGGGTATTGCACCTCAACCCAGAGGTGTGGTATTCCACTCCCGGGTAAGGATGGAGTGTGGAACTGAGCTTAGTAGGCTGCATGCACTACATACATCCCATTTCCGGGGGACAGAACTACGGTACTCCCACCAAGTATATATGTGCAGGTACGACAGCGTCTGTCCCTGGCTGGAGTGGGAAGGGGGGTGGAACATCCCAGTAGTGTAGGGGCAGATAGGGGGAGTACTCTGGGTAAAGCTAGGAGCTCATTGGGTGCTGGTCACCTGGGCTCACACATAGAGGGAGTATATAAGGTGGGCACCATCTTAGGACAGGGTCTTTTAGTCGGTCTTTGTAGAGGAGCTGAGGAGAGTTCAGCCAGGAGGGCTGACAGGGAGCTGTGGCTCCGTCTGGGCCCAGCTCCAGGGCTAGACCTGCAGTGAGGAGAGAGGAAGAAGGAAGGCCCAGAGTGGAAGACAAGAGGGAACCCTGAGAACCCAGAATTAAGCCAGAAGGGTGAAGGGTTGGCGGACACGGGTACCGGATCCCAAGCTGGCAGAGGCCGAAGCATCCCTTAGCCAGGAACCGGAGGTCGTGGTCAAGATTTGCCACGACCCTCACCAAATCCACCAGAAAGGCACACCAAGTATGGGGTCAGGGAACCCAGAGAAGGTTTAACCACCAAGAGACCCGAGGGAGCCGGCCAAAGGTGGATCCCTGGTGGGGACGGCCAGGAGAAAGAGAGAAGAGAGGGAAGCTCAGGACCACGCTCCGGAACTGCCTGGGGGTTGGCCGAGTCCAGGACCTGGTGGACGCAGCACGGCTCGGGTGGTCACTCAAGGCCAGAGTGACCAAAGGAACCCCCGTGAGTAAAAACCCTGAAACTGCATCCCACGTCTCTGACTCTCTTTTCTACACTACAACTACCCCCATCATCCGCATCTGCTGCCCTGAGGCCATACCCCTCCCGTTGGGGGTTATACCACCACGCTGCACATCCTTATACACCTGGCCTCAGTGGACTGTTCTGCAGCGGCGGCTTCAAAGCCGCACTCAACGGGTGGCGTAGTCGATCAAGTTAACATCTACTGCCATAGACTGCCACTTAGTTTGACACCCTGGGCACGGACCGGGTCACCGCCACAAGGACTACTACCCCTATCCAGATCCGGCTCCGGGTATCCCCTGAACATGGCCCAGGGGGCGCGTCATTTCCATTATGAGATTTTGGTGAGTTTTTTACGCTAGATTTTTTTTTTAAATGCAAGTAACTTATTTTAATTAATGGGTGCAGAAAATCTGCAACATCAAAAGCTCACCAAAAGCTCATCATGGAAATGTAATCTTCGAATAAAAAGCCTAACCAGAATCTCAATATATTGACACGTGTTTCGGGGTGTTGCACTCTCCTCAGTGCAAAGATTAAGATCTGATTTGACTGTATGAGAGTCCTCGGATTGGTGTATAAGGGGTAACATCTCTCCTTGTGGAGAGTGACATGCCTGACCATCGAGTGTAAGGAGACTTATAGGCCTCTGGGAAATTAAATATGTAAATATACTTTCCGGAGAGGAAGAGGACTTGAACTCTAGTGCTATCTATTGGAAGTAGCAATCTTAAAAGTGCTGAGAGTAAGGCTATGTGCCCACGATGCAGAAATGCTCCGGATTTTTTCCTGAGTGTTTCTGCATCTCCCCTCCTGCCAGGGACGAGCGGATTGTACATGTGGATTGTACATGCGGATTGCACATGCGGATTGTACATGTGGATTGTACATGCGGATTGTACATGCGGATTGTACATGTGTTTTCCTGCCAGGGACGAGCGGATGGGAAGCGTTCTTCACATGCATTTCCGCATGCGGGTTGACAAGCGGTTTCCAAGCGATTTTAGCATTACTTGGAAAGTGCTTGACAACTTGGTCACACTGTATAAATCCATGCAAACGGCATAGATTTATATAGTGCGACCGTAGAGAATGGTAAAAAATAAAAAAATAAATATATACTTACCTTATAATGGCCCCCGGAGTCTTGCTTTGCTCCGTCCTGGCTTGCCGGAAGCTCGCGGTACACTGAAGGACCTGCCGACATCAGCGTCGTGTGACCCGTCACATGACTAAATTACATCACCGCAGGTCCTTCAGTCCACCGCGATCTGCCGGCAAGCCAAGACAAGGAGACTGCAGGCCATCAGAAGGTAAATATAATATTTATTTGTTATTTTATTCTTTTTTTTACAGGTTCTCGGTACCCGGGTGTGGAAGAGAGTCTCCTCTCCTCCAGACCCGGGTACCATCCGCACATTGAAACGCATGGATTCTGCATGTACAGATGCAGTGACGCGGATTACACGCGTTCCAATGCAAGTCAATGGCGGCGAAAACGCAGTGCTTACGCAAATGAATTGGTAGTGCTGCGTTTTTTTCCGCAATGATAATCCGCAGCGGAAATTTCCGCTGCATGTGCACAGCACATGCGGATTATCATTGGGGAACATGGCAGGCCTTCTACCATGCATTTTTTAAGTGTTTCTGCAGCGTTTTTGCCACTTAAAAAGCGCATGGTGGGCACACAGCCTTTCATGCCAGGAGCAGCTGTCCCTTTGTTCTTCTGGCCATGGGAGGGTCATATGGGCACTCAACAATCAAGTATCCACGGATTCCATCAATGGCATCCTGTGTCCCCTGTGTTAATGGAGCAGTAGCGCCAAAGCCTGATCACTAAGGATGAGCGAATTGATTTGAAACTGATTGTTAAAAAAATAAAACAAGACATCATCATCCTCGCCCCTCACACGCGCCTACTGTCCAAGCTCTGTGCTGGCACACACCACTTTCCTCCCCCAAGCTAGGAACTCCCGTCTTGTCATCACTCTTTGCTGGCACATTTTATAATGTCACAACGTCATAATGTGCGGCGTCAAACGTGGTCACGTGGACCAGCATCGATCATACATAGATCAGCTATTGTGTCCGATGGGTAGGTGACACATGTTGCCTGTAGGATAACACCTCTAAGTTTAGGCTTTTATCATGTATTTCTGGAAAACCCCTTTAAGCCTGCATTTACAATCTGAAAAAAACGACAAGAAGCAAAATGAACATAAACCTTGCTGTACATAAGAAAAGAAAAAGAAAAAGTGTATTTAAATAAAATAGGGCTCTTAGTAACACTGTTTTTGATCAAATGGCTCACGGAAACATTAGACATAGTACGTTTTCTGTTCTTCATTTTCCAATTTAGGCTATGTTCATACCTTACATTTTTGGCCTCAAAGAGGCACAAGAGACAAGAAAAACGCAGCAAAAACGCATCAAATATTCAGCAAAAAACTCAGCAAAAAGTCAGCAGAACCTGCTTTTTTGAAGCAGCTTCTTTACTTCCAAGAGAGTAGGTTTTGCCTGCGGAAAAAAATGCAGCAAAAATGCAATGTGTGAACATAGCCTTAAGATGCATCGAGAAAATAAAAAAAAATCAGTAGTGAAGTTGGACAAAGCCTTTAGGAGTTATATTTATAGTTACAATGATTATATCTATAGCAGGAGTCTCAAACTCAGCTGGGTATATGGGCCGCACATGGAAAAAATGTGAATTTGGGGGGCCACATTCTTTGCAGGTCAAAGTGACATTTTTAGTGATACCATTTTTTTTCGTATACACCGCCTGAACATTTTTGCTGTGTTTATTTTTTTGTAGCTTGGGTCGTTACGGATGTGGCGATAATAAACGTGCACTGTTTTGTGTTTACTTTAGTTTATATATAAAACAGCATTTTTAGTGGCAAAATATTTATTCATGCTTTATTTTAAATTTTTTTTAAATTATTTTTACAATTTTGTTTCCTCCAATTGGCCACATACAGTAATATTGTTTTACTATTAGCACCGTAAGGTAATTCTGGCAAATATCTAGTAATGCGCAACATCCTGGTGGTTCCAATATTGCAGTAATGTGCCCCATCCTGATGGTCCCCATCTTGCAGTAATGTGCCCCATCCTGGTGGTCCCCATCTTGTAGTAATATGCCCCATCCTGGTGGTCCCCACCTTGTAGTAATATGCCCCATCCTGGTGGTCCCCATCTTGCAGAAATATGCCCCATCCTGGTGATCCCCATCTTGTAGTAATGTGCCCCATTCTGGTCTCCACCTTGTAGAAATGTGCCCCATCCTAGTGGTCCCCATCTTGTAGTAATGTGCCCCATCCTGGTCCCCACCTTGTAGTAATGTGCCCCATCCTGGTGGTCCCCATCTTGTAGTAATGTGCCCCATCCTGGTCCCCACCTTGTAGTAATGTGCCCCATCCTGGTTGTCCCCATCTTGTAGTAATATGCCCCATCCTGGTGGTCCCCATCTTGTAGTAATGTGCCCCATCCTGGTGGTCCCCATCTTATAGTAATATGCCTCATCCTGGTGTTCCCCATCTTGGAGTAATGTGCCCCGTCCTGGTGGTCCCCATCTTGTAGTAATATGCCCCATCCTGGTGGTCCCCATCTTGTAGTAATTTGCCCCATCCTGGTGGTCCCCATCTTATAGTAATATGCCCCATCCTGGTGGTCCCCATCTTGCAGTAATGTGCCCCATCCTGGTCCCCATCTTGCAGTAATGTGCCCCATCCTGGTCCCCATCTTGCAGTAATGTGCCCCCTCCTGGTGGTCCCCATCTTGCAGTAATGTGCCCCATCCTGGTCCCCATCTTGTAGTAATGTGCCCCATCCTGGTGGTCCCCATCTTGCAGTAATGTGCCCCATCCTGGTGGTCCCCATTTTGCAGAAACGTGCCCCATCCTCGTGGTCCCCATCTTGCAGAAATGTGCCCCATCCTGGTGGTCCCCATCTTGTAGTAATATGCCCCATTCTGGTGGTCTCCATCTTGCAGAAATATGCCCCATCCTGGTGATCCCCATCTTGTAGTAATGTGCCACATTCTTGTCTCCACCTTGTAGTAATGTGCCCCATCCTAGTGGTCCCCATCTTGTAGTAATGTGCCCCATCCTGGTGATCCCCATATTGTAGTAATGTGCCCCATTCTTGTCTCCACCTTGTAGTAATGTGCCCCATCCTAGTGGTCCCCATCTTGTAGTAATGTGCCCCATCCTGGTCCCCACCTTGTAGTAATGTGCCCCATCCAGGTGGTCCCCACCTTGTAGTAATGTGCCCCATCCTGGTGGTCCCCATCTTGTAGTAATGTGCCCCATCCTGGTGGTCCCCATCTTATAGTAATATGCCCCATCCTGGTGTTCCCCATCTTGTAGTAATGTGCCCCATCCTGGTGGACCCCATCTTGTAGTAATATGTCCCATCCTGGTGGTCCCCATCTTGTAGTAATGTGCCCCATCCTGGTGGTCCCCATCTTATAGTAATATGCCCCATCCTGGTGGTCCCCATCTTGTAGTAATGTGCCCCATCCTGGTGGTCCCCGTCTTGTAGTAATGTGCCCTATCCTGGTGGTCCCCATCTTGCAGTAATGAGCCCCATCCTGGTGGTCCCCATCCTGTAGTAATGTGCCCGATCCTGGTGGTCCCCATCTTGCAGTAATATGCCTCATCCTTTTGGTCCCCATCTTGTAGTAATGCCCCCTCCTTTTTGTCCCCATCTTGTAGTAATGTGCCCCATACTGGTAGTCCCTATCTTGTAGTAATGTGCCCCATCCTGGTAGTCCCTATCTTGTAGTAATGTGCCCTATCCTGGTGATCCCCATCTAGTAGTAATGTTCCCCATCCTGGTCCTCATCTTGGAGTAATGTCCCCCATTCGGCAGTAATGCCCCATCCAGATGGTCCCCATCTTGTAGTAATATGCGTCATCCTGGTGATCCCCATCTAGTAGTAATGTGCCCCATCCTGGTGGTCCCCATCTGGTAGAATTGTCCCGTCGCTGTTCTTCACACACATAAAAAAGAAAAAAAAAAGATTCCTCTCACCTGTCCTCCATTCTCTCTACGTCCTTTGAGCACATGCGGCCCGCAGGCACAGACCCCTTGATGATTACGACCTGGTCCAGGAGGAGCCGCCGACAGCAGCGCTGCATTGACGCGCAGAGACCGGCTCTCTACAGAGCATTTTCAATGCCAGCCACCGGCCAATCAGAGGCCAGCAGCTGACATCTGTGCATGGCAGTGACGTCATACGCATGCGGCCTGCGGGGGCGTGTTTGAGACCTTTGATCTTTAGGGACACCTTGTATTTTAAGCATTCCATATGCTCAGTATATGAACTATTGTAAATTTTATGCATTACTATTCTAAAGAGAACATGACACTTGATTCATGCTGCCCCCGAACTAAGGCAGACTGACTCCATTATTGCAGCAATGTATGCTTTACTCTGAAATGCTATGGCGTTTCAGAAGAAATATGCTTTAAGGTCTCGTGCACACAAGTAAATAAATCGGACATATGCTGCCCGATTTTTTGGTTGGATAGCACATTGACTGCCCACTGACCCTTGCTATTCTATAGGGCTGTTCAGATGACTGATTTATCGAATCGGCCAACTGACGTAAAAGCTGGTCAGATGGATGGCACAAGGACATAAAACTGGTCAGATAGATGGCACAAGGACATAAAACTGGTCACATCGATGGCACATGGACGTAAAACTGGTCACATGGATGGCACATGAACGTAAAACTGGTCACATGGATGGCACATGGACGTAAAACTGGTCACATGGATGGCAAATGGACGTAAAAGCTGGTCATATAGATGGCACATGGACATAAAAACTGGTCACATGGATGGCCCATGGATGTAAAAACTGGTCACATGGATGGCACATAAACGTAAAAACTGGTCACATGGATGGCACAAGGAAGAAAAACTGGTCACATGGATGGCACATGGACATAAAAACTGGTCACATGGATGGCATATGGACATAAAAACTGGTCACATGGATGGCACGTGGACGTAAAACTGGTCATATGGATGGTACAAGGAAGTAAAACTGGTCATATTGATGGCACATGGACGTAAAAGCTGCTTATATAGATGGTCCATGAACATAAAAACTGGTCACATGGATGGCACATGAACATAAAAACTGGTCACATGGATGGCACATGAACATAAAAACTGTTCACATGGATGGCACATGAACGTAAAAACTGGTCACATGGATGGCACATGGACGTAAAAGCTGGTCACATGGATGGTACATGGACATAAAAACTGGTCACATGGATGGCACATGGACGTAAAAGCTGGTCATATAGATGGCACATGGACATAAAAACTGGTCACATGGATGGCCCTTGGATGTAAAAACTGGTCACATGGATGGAACATGGACGTAAAACTGGTCACATGGATGGCACATGGACATAAAAACTGGTGACATGGATGGTATATGGACGTAAAACTAGTCACATGGATGGCACAAGGACGTAAAACTGGTCACATGGATGGCACATGGACATAAAAGCTGGTCATATAGATGGCACATTGACATAAAAACTGGTCACATGGATGGCACATGGACGTAAAAGCAGGTCACATGGATGGCACATGGACATAAAAACTGGTCACATGGATGGCACATGGACTTAAAAACTGGTCACATGGATGGCACGTAGATGTAAAAACTGGTCACATGGATGGCACGTAGTTGTAAAAACTGGTCACATGGATGACACATGGACATAAAAACTGGTCACATGGATGGACCATGGAGGTAAAAACTGGTCACATGGATGGCACATGGACATAAAAACTGGTCACATGGATGGCATATGGACATAAAAACTGGTCACATGGATGGCACGTGGACGTAAAACTGGTCATATGGATGGTACAAGGAAGTAAAACTGGTCACATGGATGGCACATGAACGAAAAAGCTGGTCATATAGATGGCACATGGACATAAAAACTGGTCACATGGATGGCAAATGAACATAAAAACTGGTCACATGGATGGCACATGAACGTAAAAACTGGTCACATGGATGGCACATAGACGTAAAAGCTGGTCACATAGATGGTACATGGACATAAAAACTGGTCACATGGATGGCACATGGACGTAAAAGCTGGTCATATAGATGGCACATGGACATAAAAACTGGTCCCATGGATGTAAAAACTGGTCACATGGATGGAACATGGGCGTAAAAACTGGTCACATGGATGGAAAATGGACATAAAAACTGGTCACATGGATAATACATGGACATAAAACTGGTCACATGGATGGCACATGGACATAAAAACTGGTCACATGGATGGTACATGGACGTAAAACTGGTCACATGGATGGCACAAGGACGTAAAACTGGTCACATGGATGGCACATGGACGTAAAAGCTGGTCATATAGATGGCACATTGACATAAAATCTGGTCACATGGATGGCACATGGACGTAAAAACAGGTCACATGGATGGCACATGGACATAAAAACTGGTCACATGGACGGCACGTAGATGTAAAAACTGGTCACATGGATGGCACGTAGTTGTAAAAACTGGTCACATGGATGGCACATGGACATAAAAACTGGTCACATAGATGGCACAAGGACGTAAAAACTGGTGACATGGATGGCACATGTACGTAAAAACTGGCCACATGGATGGCACATAGACGTAAAAACTGGTCACATGGATGGCACATGGACATAAAAACTGGTCACATGGATGGCACATGGATGGCACATGGACATAAAATCTGGTCACATGGATGGCCCATGGATGTAAAAACTGGTCACATAGATGGCACATGGACATAAAAACAGGTCACATGGATGGCCCATGGACATAAAAACTGGTCACATGGATGGCACTTGGACATAAAAACTAGTCACATGGATGGCACATGGACTTAAACACTGGTCACATGGATGGCACATGGACGTAAAAACTGGTCACATGGATGGCACTTGGACATAAAAACTAGTCACATGGATGGCACGTAGAGGTAAAAACTGGTCACATGGATGGCACGTGGACGTACAAACTGTTCACAATATGGATGGCACCTGGATGTAAAAACTGGTCACATGGATGGCACTTGGACATAAAAATGGTCACATGGATGGCACATGGACTTAAACACTGGTCACATGCATGGCACGTGGACGTAAAAACTGGTCACATGGATGGCACCTGGGTGTGAATCGTTTGAGTTTTCTGGATGAAACTCAGACGATTTTTCATATTCTCGTCTGCAGCCAGCCTAAAATCTGGATGACTAGTCCCAGAAGTAATGAACAACAAAGTAGCACTCTGTAACGCTGAGTATGTAAATATGAAGTATGAAATATGAATAGCATTACTGCTGTAGAATATAGAAATAAATGAGACATCTTAGCGCATAAATTGGCCAATTCATGTGTACCTGACAGCCGCGATAAGGCGTTTCTCGATGTCAGGACCTAACAATGTGAATACCTCTCTAAGGGACATCCGTCTGCTTATGTGTGGGAAAGTAAGATCCTGATGCAATTAAAACCACCTGGGGCATGGAGGTGGAGTGCTCAGTCAAAGCTTAAATCTATTAACAAAGAAAATGACGGCACTTCCACTACAAGAAATAGGTGTGAACAGGTGCTTACTAAGAGGAGCTACCTCCATGTGCAATGAACAAACAAAGTAGCACTCTGTAACGCTGAGTATGTAAATATGAAGTATGAAATATGAATAGCATTACTGCTGTAGAAAATAGAAATAAATGAGAAATTTTAGCGCATGTAAATATGAAGTATGAAATATGAATAGCATTACTGCTGTAGAATATAGAAATAAATGAGAAAATGATAATCAGGATCTTACTTTCCCACACATAAGCAGACGGATGACCCTTAGAGAGGTATTCACATTGTTAGGTCCTGACATTGAGCCTTATCGCGGCTGTCAGGTACACATGAATTGGCCAATTTATGCGCTAAGATTTTTAATTAATGGGTGCAGAAAATCTGCAACATCAAAAGCTCACCAAAAACTCATAATGGAAATATAATCTTCGAATAAAAAGCCTAACCAGAATCTCAATATATTGACACGTGTTTCGGGGTGTTGCACTCTCCTCCACCATATCACCAGGGTGACTGTGATGCAACACCCACATAATTTTTTTGTAAGGGTGTTTATGATGCCGTAGGAAATTTTTTTATAGACCTATCTCTAACTTTCTGTATATTGTACAGTATGTTCTGTTCATGTATACCCCCAGGGGTAAATGTTTTTCAGCCCATGCACTTAGTGCATGGGCATTACCAGTATAGGAGACCCATTCATTAACAATGGTAACAATTTTTTTTAATGAGGACCTCCTCTATGTCTCTTCAAAGGGGTATTGGAGTGCGTCCAATTTTTGGCCAGTCCTTGCAGTCACTGCATGGACATTACCAGTATAGGAGACCCACTCTTTTAGAATGGGAACATTTTTTTTACTGATACTGCCTCCCTTTTGGATTAAACATAACATTTAATAGTTCTGTTTCTTTTGTTCTGGAATCATTCCCTTCCCCGAAGCTATATACGCTACAAAAACGCAAGGGTTATTGGAGTGAGTCCTAAATTTTGGAAACCCTTGCAGTCACTGCATATGCAATAACAGAATAGGAGACCCGCTCCTTTATAATGGTAACATTTTTTTACTGAGGCCCTCCTCTATGTCTCTTCAAAGGGGTATTGTAGTGCGTGCTAATTTTTGGCAGCCCTTGTCTTCAAATTGGTATTGGGGTTTTTCCAAAATTTAGACAGCCCTTTAAGTCACTGCATACGCAATAACCGTATCGCAGAACCACTCCTTAATAATGGGAACATTTTTTTAACTGAGGCTCTCCTCAATGTGTCTTTAAATTGGTATTGGGGTTTTTCCAAAATTTAGGCAGCCGTTGCAGTCACTGCGTATGCAATAAATGTATAGCAGAACTGCTCCTTTATAATGGGAACATTTTTTTAAATCAGGCCCTCTATATGTCTTCAAAGGTGTATTGGGTGTTTTCTATATTTTAGACAGACCTTAGAGTTACTGCATACGCTATAACACTATAGGAGACCAGCTACTTAATAATGGGAATTTTTTTTAAAATCAGGCCCTCTATGTCTCTTCAAAGGGGTATTGGAGTTTTTCCAAATTTTGGGCAGGCGTTGAAGTCACTGCATACGCTATAACAGTATATGAGACCCGCTCCTTAATAATGGGAACAACAAAGCATAGCCAGCTAATGGTCCTCTAACAATAGTGAGGGCCAACTGCTGGCCCTTTAACAATAGTAAGGGCCTCCTGATGGCCCTATAAAATTAGGCTTTGTGACTTTCAGATTCCCTCCTTCATAAATGAAACAGGATGTGTCTGATCATGTCTCACATACCACATGGCCAGATAAGGTAGTAAAATGTTAAAATGACATTTACCGGTAAAGGTATTTTTCACCATTGAAAGCAATGCAAATGTGCAAAAACGCATCAAAAATGCTATGCGTGAACATAGCCCAAGGTGTGGAGGAGCATATTTTGGGGGGTTATTTATTTTGCCTTATATGGAAGTCATTGCACTGGAAAGGATGTTCCTTAACATTTTTTCCAGGAAAATCCATTTTGGTTTAGTTTTTGTATGGTTTATTGTGAGTCCGTAAAAGTGGCATAATACTCTGACAACATTGTTCACAGCAGTGACCTGGGAGTCAGAAATGCTTCCAGGGCTTTTCCCCATGCTGTTCCCATGTCATTTGAGCACTGTTCCAATCGATGTGAGAATTTTTTTGGCCCCCTGTAGACCTCCGGGGGGGGGGGGGGACGCTGGAAAAGTGCTTGAGTTTCCCATAGACTTACATTGGGCTCGTTGCTCGGGTCGAGCACCTGAGCATTCCAATTTGCTCGACCCAAGCAACGAACACCCGAGCATTTTAGTGCTCGCTCATTACTACTGAGGAACCTTTTTCTGACCCTTCCATAACTTTTGAGCTCCTGTCCTCATTACTGATGCTGGATGTACTGTACGTTAAGACTAAAGCCAATTGCAATCATCCCTGTCTCTTGAGGGTCATGAAGGGATCTTCTAAAATGGGTTTTATGTGAGCACACTTGAATGGGGCAGAACTACAATGCCATTCTTTCCATCATTAAAATTACAGTAATCGTAACCTTCATGAGAGTACCCTTCCTCTGCCTCATGGCTTGCAGCATTATCGATCTGGCAAGCTTCAGAGCAGCTCTTACAAGCTGCAAGTCCTGCACTCATTGCTAAGGAAATCTACCACCACTGATAGACTGCAAAAGTGGACAAGAACCTAGTCAATGAGCAGTAAATAAATAAATGTAATTTAATTTAAATTAAATATTAAATTAAAAATAACTCCTTTCTTGAGAACGGAGAGGATTTGTAATAACAAGTAAATCGTAAAGTTGCTTATTTTTACAATCATTTCGCAATTTTACCCATTTACCATGTTGAGACAACCCTCAAGAATGCCGCATTTAAACTGTCTTGTTAAGCTACTGCGACCTCCACCGCTCCTCCAAGGGGCATTTATACCATCTTGTTAAGCTACTGCGACCTGCACGTCTCTTCCAAGGGGCATTTAAACCATCTTGTTAAGGTACTGCGACCTCCACCGCTCTTACGAGGGGCATTTAAACCATCTTGTTAAGCTACTGCGACCTGCACGTCTCTTCCAAGGGGCAATTAATCCGTCTTCGTAAGCTACTGCGACTTGCAAGCCTATCCCAAGGGGCATTTAAACCCTCTTGTTAAGCTACTGCGACCTGCACGTCTCTTCCAAGGGGGATTTAAACCGTCTTGTTAAGCTACTGCGACCTGCACATGTCTTCCAAGGGGCATTTAAACCGTTTTGTTAAGCTACTGAGACCTCCACGTCTCTTCCAAGGGGCATTTAAACCGTCTTGTTAATCTACTGTAACCTCCACCACTTTTCCAAGGGGCATTTAAACCGTCTTGTTAATCTACTGTAACCTCCACCACTTTTCCAAGGGGCGCTTAAACCATCTTGTTAAGCTACTGCGACCTGCACGTCTCTTCCAAGGGGCATTTAATCCGTCTTGATAAGCTACTGCGACTTGCAAGCCTATCCCAAGGGGCATTTAAACCGTCTTGTTAAGCTACTGCGACCACCACGTCTCTTCCAAGGGGCATTTAAACCATCTTGTTAAGCTACTGCGACCTGCATTTCTCTACCAAGGGACATTTAAACCGTCTTGTTACGCTACTGCGACCTGCAAGTCTCTTCCAAGAGGCATTTAAACAGTCTTGTTAAGCTACTGCGAACTCCACCGCTCTTCCAAGGGGCATTTAAACTGTCTTGTTAAGCAACTGCGACCTGCACGTCTCTTCCAAGGGGCATTTAAACTGTCTTGTTAAGCTACTGCGAACTCCACCGCTCTTCCAAGGGGCATTTAAACTGTCTTGTTAAGCAACTGCGACCTGCATGTCTCTTCCAAGGGGCATTTAAATCGTCTTGGTAAGGTACTGAGACCTGCACGTCTCTTCCAAGGGGCATTTAAACTGTCTTATTAAGCTACTGCGACCTCCACCGCTCTTCCATGGGGCATTTAAACCATCTTGTTAAGCTACTGCGACCTGCACGTCTCTTCCAAGGGGCATTTAAACTGTTTAGTTAAGCTACTGCGACCTCCACCGCACTTCCAAGGGGCATTTTAACAGTCTTGTGAAGCTACTGCGACCTGCACGTCTCTTTCAAGGGGCATTTAAACTATCTTGTTAAGCTACTGCGACCTCCACCGCTCTTCCAAGGGGCATTTAAACCGTCTTGTTAAGCTACTGCGAACTGCACGTCTCTTCCAAGTGGCATTTAAACCGTCTTGTTAAGCTACTGCGACCTGCATGTCTCTTCCAAGGTGCATTTAAACTGTCTTGTTAAGCTACTGCGACCTGCACATCTCTTCCAAGGGGCATTTAAACCGTCTTATTAAACTTCTGCGACCTGCAAGCCTTTTCCAAGGGGCATTTAAACTGTCTTGTTAAGCTACTGCGACCTACACGTCTCTTCCAAGGGGCATTTAAACTGTCTTGTTAAGCTACTGCATCCTTCACTGCTCTTCCAAGGGGCATTTAAACCATCTTGTTAAGCTACTGCGACCTGCACGTCTCTTCCAAGGGGCATTTAAACTGTCTTGTTAAGCTACTGCGACCTGCACGTCTCTTCCAAGGGGCATTTAAACTGTCTTGTTAAGCTACTGCGACCTCCACCGCTCTTCCAAGGGGCATTTAAACCATCTTGTTAAGCTACTGTGACCTGCACGTCTCTTCCAAGGGGCATTTAAATTGTCTTGTTAAGCTACTGCGACCTGCACGTCTCTTCTAAGGGGCATTTAAACCGTCTTGTTAAGCTACTGCGACTTACACGTCTCTTCCAAGGGTCATTTAAAATGCTTTGTTAAGCTACTGCGACCTGCATGTCTCTTCCAAAGGGCATTTAAACCGTCTTGTTAAGCTACTGCGACCTGCACGTCTCTTCCAAGGGGCATTTAAACCATCTTGTTTAGCTGCTGCGACCTGCATGTCTCTTCCAAGGGGCATTTAAACCGTCTTGTTAAGCTACTGCGACCTCCACCGCTCTTCCAAGGGGCATTTAAACCGTCTTGTTAAGCTACTGCGACCTGCACGTCTCTTTCAAGGGGCATTTAACCTGTCTTGTTAAGCTACTGCGACCTGCACGTCTCTTCCAAGTGGCATTTAAATCGTCTTGGTAAGCTACGGCGACCTGCACGTCTCTTCCAAGGGGCATTTAAACTGTCTTGTTAAGCTACTGCGACCTCCACCGCTCTTCCATGGGGCATTTAAACCATCTTGTTAAGCTACTGCGACCTGCACGTCTCTTCCAAGGGGCATTTAAACTGTCTTGTTAAGCTACTGCGACATCCACCGCACTTCCAAGGGGCATTTAAACAGTCTTGTGAAGCTACTGCGACCTGCACGTCTCTTTCAAGGGGCATTTAAACTCTCTTGTTAAGCTACTGCGACCTCCACCGCTCTTCCAAGGGGCAATTAAACCGTCTTGTTAAGCTACTGCGAACTGCACGTCTCTTCCAAGTGGCATTTAAACAGTCTTGTTAAGCTACTGCGACCTGCACGTCTCTTCCAAGGTGCATTTAAACTGTCTTGTTAAGCTACTGCGACCTCCACCTCTCTTCCAAGGGGCATTTAAACCGTCTTATTAAGCTACTGCGACCTGCACATCTCTTCCAAGGGGCATTTAAACCGTCTTATTAAACTTCTGCGACCTGCAAGCCTCTTCCAAGGGGCATTTAAACTGTCTTGTTAAGCTACTGCGACCTACACGTCTCTTCCAAAGGGCATTTAAACTGTCTTGTTAAGCTACTGCATCCTTCACCGCTCTTCCAAGGGGCATTTAAACCATCTTGTTAAGCTACTGCGACCTGCACGTCTCTTCCATGGGGCATTTAAACCGTCTTGTTAAGCTACTGCGACCTGTATGTCTCTACCAAGGGACATTTAAACCGTCTTGTTAAGCTGCTGCGACCTGCATGTCTCTTCCAAGGGGCATTTAAACTGTCTTGTTAAGCAACTGCGACCTGCACGTCTCTTCCAAGGGGCATTTAAATCGTCTTGGTAAGCTACTGCGACCTGCACGTCTCTTCCAAGGGGCATTTAAACTGTCTTGTTAAGCTACTGCGACCTCCACCGGTCTTCAAAGGGGCATTTAAACGGTCTTATTAAGCTACTGCGACCTCCACCGCTCTTCCAAGGGGCATTTAAACCATCTTGTTAAGCTACTGCGACCTGCACGTCTCTTCCAAGGGGCATTTAAACTGTCTTGTTAAGCTACTGCGACTTGCACGTCTCTTCCAAGGGGCATTTAAACAGTCTTGTTAAGCTTCTGCGACCTGCACGTCTCTTCCAAGGGGCATGTAAACCGTCTTTTTAAGCTACTGCGACTTGAACGTCTCTTCCAAGGGACATTTAAACAGTCTTGTTAAGCTACTGTAACCTCCACCACTTTTCCAAGGGGCATCTAAACCGTCTTGTTAAGCTACTGCGACCTGCACGTCTCTTTCAAGGGGCATTTAAACCGTCTTGTTAAGCTACTGCGACCTGCATGTCTCTTCCAAGGGGCATTTAAAACGTCTTGTTAAGCTACTGCGACCTGCACGTCTCTTTCAAGGGGCATTTAAACTGTCTTGTTAAGCTACTGCGACCTCAACCGCTCTTCCAAGGGGCATTTAAACCGTCTTGTTAATCTACTGCGACCTGCACGTCTCTTCCAAGTGGCATTTAAACCGTCTTGTTAAGCTTCTGCGACCTGCAAGTCTCTTCCAAGGGGCATTTAAACTGTCTTGTTAAGCTACTGCGACCTCCACCTCTCTTCCAAGGGGCATTTAAACCGTCTTGTTAAGCTACTGCGACCTGCACGTCTCTTCCAAGGGGCATTTAATCCATCTTGATAAGCTACTGCGACTTGCAAGCCTATCCCAAGGGGCATTTAAACCGTCTTGTTAAGCTACTGCGACCACCACGTCTCTTCCAAGGGGCATTTAAACCATCTTGTTAAGCTACTGCGACCTGCATGTCTCTACCAAGGGACATTTAAACCGTCTTGTTACGCTACTGCAACCTGCAAGTCTCTTCCAAGAGGCATTTAAACAGTCTTGTTAAGCTACTGCGAACTCCACCGCTCTTCCAAGGGGCATTTAAACTGTCTTGTTAAGCAACTGCGACCTGCACGTCTCTTCCAAGGGGCATTTAAACTGTCTTGTTAAGCTACTGCGAACTCCACCGCTCTTCCAAGGGCCATTTAAACTGTCTTGTTAAGCAACTGCGACCTGCACGTCTCTTCCAAGGGGCATTTAAATCGTCTTGGTAAGGTACTGAGACCTGCACGTCTCTTCCAAGGGGCATTTAAACTGTCTTATTAAGCTACTGCGACCTCCACCGCTCTTACATGGGGCATTTAAACCATCTTGTTAAGCTACTGCGACTTGCACGTCTCTTCCAAGGGGCATTTAAACTGTTTAGTTAAGCTACTGCGACCTCCACCGCACTTCCAAGGGGCATTTTAACAGTCTTGTGAAGCTACTGAGACCTGCACGTCTCTTTCAAGGGGCATTTAAACTATCTTGTTAAGCTACTGCGACCTCCACCGCTCTTCCAAGGGGCATTTAAACCGTCTTGTTAAGCTACTGCGAACTGCACGTCTCTTCCAAGTGGCATTTAAACCGTCTTGTTAAGCTACTGCGACCTGCATGTCTCTTCCAAGGTGCATTTAAACTGTCTTGTTAAGCTACTGCGACCTCCACCTCTCTTCCAAGGGGCATTTAAACCGTCTTATTAAGCTACTGCGACCTGCACATCTCTTCCAAGGGGCATTTAAACCGTCTTATTAAACTTCTGCGACCTGCAAGCCTTTTCCAAGGGGCATTTAAACTGTCTTGTTAAGCTACTGCGACCTACACGTCTCTTCCAAGGGGCATTTAAACTGTCTTGTTAAGCTACTGCATCCTTCACCGCTCTTCCAAGGGGCATTTAAACCATCTTGTTAAGCTACTGCGACCTGCACGTCTCTTCCAAGGGGCATTTAAACTGTCTTGTTAAGCTACTGCGACCTGCACGTCTCTTCCAAGGAGCATTTAAACTGTCTTGTTAAGCTACTGCGACCTCCACCGCTCTTCCAAGTGGCATTTAAACCATCTTGTTAAGCTACTGTGACCTGCACGTCTCTTCCAAGGGGCATTTAAACTGTCTTGTTAAGCTACTGGGACCTGCACGTCTCTTCTAAGGGGCATTTAAACCGTCTTGTTAAGCTACTGTGAATTGCACGTCTCTTCCAAGTGGCATTTAAAACGCTTTGTTAAGATACTGCGATCTGCACGTCTCTTCCAAGGGGCATTTAAACCGTCTTGTTAAGCTACTGCGACCTGCACGTCTCTTCCAAGGGGCATTTAAACTGTCTTGTTAAGCTACTGCGACCTGCACGTCTCTTCCAACGGGCATTTAACCTGTCTTGTTAAGCTACTGCGACCTCCACCGCTCTTCCAAGTGGCATTTAAACCATCTTGTTAAGCTACTGTGACCTGCACGTCTCTTCCAAGGGGCATTTAAACTGTCTTGTTAAGCTACTGCGACCTGCACGTCTCTTCCAAGTGGCATTTAAAACGTTTTGTTAAGCTACTGCGACCTGCATGTCTCTTCCAATGGGCATTTAAACCGTCTTGTTAAGCTACTGCGACCTGCACGTCTCTTCCAAGGGGCATTTATGCAATCTTGTTTAGCTGCTGCGACCTGCATGTCTCTTCCAAGGGGCATTTAAACCGTCTTGTTAAGCTACTGCGACCTGCACGTCTCTTTCAAGGGGCATTTAAACTGTCTTGTTAAGCTACTGCGACCTCCACCGCCCTTCCAAGGGGCATTTAAACCGACTTGTTAAGCTACTGCGACCTGCACGTCTCTTCCAAGTGGCATTTAAACCTTCTTGTTAAGCTACTACGACCTGCACGTCTCTTCCAAGGGGCATTTAAACTGTCTTGTTAAGCTACTGCGACCTCCACCTCTCTTCCAAGGGGCATTTAAACTGTCTTGTTAAGCTACTGAGACCTGGTCGTCTCTTCCAAGGGGCATTTAAACCGTCTTGTTAAGCTACTGCGACCTGCACGTCTCTTTCAAGGGGCATCTAAACTGTCTTGTTAAGCTTCTGCGACCTCAACCGCTCTTCCAAGGGGCATTCAAACCGTCTTGTTAAGCTACTGCGACCTGCACGTCTCTTCCAATGGGCATTTAAATCACCTTGGTAAGCTACTGCGACCTGCAAGCCTCTTCCAAGGGGTATTTAAACCGTCATGTTAAGATACTGCGACCTGCACGTCTTTCCAAGGGGCATTTAAACTGTCTGGTTAAGCTACTGCGACCTGCACGTCTCTTCCAAGGGGCATTTAAACTGTCTTGTTAAGCTACTGCGACCTCCACCGCTCTTCCAAGTGGCATTTAAACCATCTTGTTAAGCTACTGAGACCTGCAGGTCTCTTCCAAGGGGCATTTAAACTGTCTTGTTAAGCTACTGTGACCTGCACGTCTCTTCTAAGGGGCATTTAAACCGTCTTGTTAAGCTACTGCGACTTGCACGTCTCTTCCAAGTGGCATTTAAAACACTTTGTTAAGCTACTGCGACCTGCACGTCTCTTCCAAGGGGCATTTAAACCGTGTTTTTAAGCTACTGCGACCTGCACGTCTCTTCCAAGGGGCATTTAAACTGTCTTGTCAAGCTACTGCGACCTGCACGTCTTTTCCAACGGGCATTTAAACTGTCTTGTTAAGCTACTGCGACCTCCACCGCTCTTCCAAGTGGCATTTAAACCATCTTGTTAAGCTACTGTGACCTGCACGTCTCTTCCAAGCGGCATTTAAACTGTCTTGTTAAGCTACTGCGACCTGCACGTCTCTTCCAAGTGGCATTTAAAACGCTTTGTTAAGCTACTGAGACCTGCATGTCTCTTCCAAGGGGCATTTAAGCCGTCTTGTTAAGCTACTGCGACCTGCATGTCTCTTCCAAGGGGCATTTATGCAATCTTGTTTAGCTGCTGCGACCTGCATGTCTCTTCCAAGGGGCATTTAAACCGTCTTGTTAAGCTACTGCGACCTGCACGTCTCTTTCAAGGGGCGTTTAAACTGTCTTGTTAAGCTACTGCGACTTCCACCGCCCTTCCAAGGGGCATTTAAACCGACTTGTTAAGCTACTGCGACCTGCACGTCTCTTCCAAGTGGCATTTAAACCTTCTTGTTAAGCTACTGCGACCTGCAAGTCTCTTCCAAGGCTCATTTAAACCGTCTTTTTAAGCTACTGCGACTTGAACGTCTCTTCCAAGGGGCATTTAAACCGTCTTGTTAAGCTACTGTAACCTCCACCACTTTTCCAAGGGGCATCTAAACCGTCTTGTTAAGCTACTGCGACCTGCTCGTCTCTTCCAAGGGGCATTTAAGCTGTCTTGTTAAGCTACTGCGACATGCAAGTCTCTTCCAAGGCTTATTTAAACTGTCTTTTTAAGCTACTGCTACTTGAACGTCTCTTCCAAGGGGCATTTAAACTGTCTTGTTAAGCTACTGCGACATCCACTGCACTTCCAAGGGGCATTTAAACAGTCTTGTGAAGCTACTGCGAACTGCACGTCTCTTCCAAGGCGCATTTAAACTGTCTTGTTAAGCTACTGCGACCTGCACGTCTCTTCTAAGGGGCATTTAAACCGTCTTGTTAAGCTACTGCGACTTGCACATCTCTTCCAAGGGGCATTTAAACCGTCTTGTTAAGCTACTGCGACCTGCACGTCTCCTTCAAGGGACATTTAAAATGCTTTGTTAAGCTACTGCGACCTGCACGTCTCTTCCAAGGGGCATTTAAACCGTCTTGTTAAGCTACTGCGACCTGCACGTCTCTTCCAAGGGGCATGTAAATCGTCTTGTTAAGCTACTGCGACCTCCACCGCATTTCCAAGGGGCATTTAAACAGTCTTTTGAAGCTACTGCGACCTGCACGTCTCTTTCAAGGGGCATTTAAACTGTCTTGTTAAGCTACTGCGACCTCCACCGCTCTTCCAAGGGGCATTTAAACCGTCTTGTTAAGCTACTGCGAACTGCACGTCTCTTCCAAGTGGCATTTAAACCATCTTGATAAGCTACTGCGACCTGCACGTCTCTTCCACGGGGCTTTTAAACTGTCTTGTTAAGCTACTGCGACCTCCACCTCTCTTCCAAGGGCGTTTAAACCGTCTTATTAAGCTACTGCGACCTGCACATCTCTTCAAAGGGGCATTTAAACCGTGTTATTAAGCTACTGCGACCTGTACGTCTCTTCCAAGGGGCATTTAAACTGTCTTGTTAAGCTACTGTGACCTCCACCGCTCTTCCAAGGGTCATTTAAACTGTCTTGTTAAACTACTGCGACCTGCACGTCTCTTCCAAGGGGCATTTAAACCGTCATGTTAAGCTACTGCGACCTGCACGTCTCTTCCAAGGGGCATTTAAACTGTCTTGTTAAGCTACTGCGACCACCACCGCTCTTCCAAGGGTCATTTAAACTGTCTTTTTAAGCTACTGCGACCTGCACGTCTCTTCCAAGGGACATTTAAATCGTCTTGGTAAGCTACTGCGACCTGCAAGCCTCATCCAAGGGGCATTTAAACCGTCATGTTAAGCTACTGCGACCTGTACATCTCTTCAAAAGGGCATTTAAACCGTCTTATTAAGCTACTGCGACCTGCACGTCTCTTCCAAGGGGCATTTAAACCATCTTGTTAAGCTTCTGCGACCTGCACGTCTCTTCCAAGGGGCATTTAAACTGTCTTGTTAAGCAACTGTGACCTGAACGTCTCTTCCAAGGGGCATTTAAATCTTCTTGGTAATCTACTGCGACCTGCACGTCTCTTCCAAGGGGCATTTAAACTGTCTTGTTAAGCTACTGTGACCTCCACCGCTCTTCCAAGGGTCATTTAAACTGTCTTGTTAAACTACTGCGACCTGCAAGCCTCTTCCAAGGGGCATTTAAACCGTCATGTTAAGCTACTGCGACCTGCACGTCTCTTCCAAGGGGCATTTAAACTGTCTTGTTAAGCTACTGCGACCACCACCGCTCTTCCAAGGGTCATTTAAACTGTCTTTTTAAGCTACTGCGACCTGCACGTCTCTTCCAAGGGACATTTAAATCGTCTTGGTAAGCTACTGCGACCTGCAAGCCTCATCCAAGGGGCATTTAAACCGTCATGTTAAGCTACTGCGACCTGTACATCTCTTCAAAAGGGCATTTAAACCGTCTTATTAAGCTACTGCGACCTGCACGTCTCTTCCAAGGGGCATTTAAACCATCTTGTTAAGCTTCTGCGACCTGCACGTCTCTTCCAAGGGGCATTTAAACTGTCTTGTTAAGCAACTGTGACCTGAACGTCTCTTCCAAGGGGCATTTAAATCTTCTTGGTAATCTACTGCGACCTGCACGTCTCTTCCAAGGGGCATTTAAATCTTCTTGGTAATCTACTGCGACCTGCACGTCTCTTCCAAGGGGCATTTAAACCATCTTGTTAAGCTACTGCGACCTGCATGTCTCTTTCAAGGGGCATTTAAAATGCTTTGTTAAGCTACTGCGACCTGCCCGTCTCTTCCAAGGGGCATTTAAACCGTCTTGTTAAGCTACTGTGACCTGCGCGTCTCTAATAAGGGGCATTTAAACCGTCTTGTTAAGCTTCTGCGACCTACACGTCTCTTCCAAGGGGCATTTAAACCGTGTTTTTAAGCTACTGCGACCTGCACGTCTCTTCCAAGGGGCATTTAAACTGTCTTGTCAAGCTACTGCGACCTGCACGTCTTTTCCAACGGGCATTTAAACTGTCTTGTTAAGCTACTGCGACCTCCACCGCTCTTCTAAGTGGCATTTAAACCATCTTGTTAAGCTACTGTGACCTGCACGTCTCTTCCAAGCGGCATTTAAACTGTCTTGTTAAGCTACTGCGACCTGCACGTCTCTTCCAAGTGGCATTTAAAACGCATTGTTAAGCTACTGAGACCTGCATGTCTCTTCCAAGGGGCATTTAAGCCGTCTTGTTAAGCTACTCCGACCTGCATGTCTCTTCCAAAGGGCATTTATGCAATCTTGTTTAGCTGCTGCGACCTGCATGTCTCTTCCAAGGGGCATTTAAACCGTCTTGTTAAGCTACTGCGACCTGCACGTCTCTTTCAAGGGGCGTTTAAACTGTCTTGTTAAGCTACTGCGACTTCCACCGCCCTTCCAAGGGGCATTTAAACCGACTTGTTAAGCTACTGCGACCTGCACGTCTCTTCCAAGTGGCATTTAAACCTTCTTGTTAAGCTACTGCTACCTGCAAGTCTCTTCCAAGGCTCATTTAAACCGTCTTTTTAAGCTACTGCGACTTGAACGTCTCTTCCAAGGGGCATTTAAACCGTCTTGTTAAGCTACTGTAACCTCCACCACTTCTCCAAGGGGCATCTAAACCGTCTTGTTAAGCTACTGCGACCTGCTCGTCTCTTCCAAGGGGCATTTAAGCTGTCTTGTTAAGCTACTGCGACATGCAAGTCTCTTCCAAGGCTTATTTAAACTGTCTTTTTAAGCTACTGCTACTTGAACGTCTCTTCCAAGGGGCATTTAAACTGTCTTGTTAAGCTACTGCGACATCCACTGCACTTCCAAGGGGCATTTAAACAGTCTTGTGAAGCTACTGCGAACTGCACGTCTCTTCCAAGGCGCATTTAAACTGTCTTGTTAAGCTACTGCGACCTGCACGTCTCTTCTAAGGGGCATTTAAACCGTCTTGTTAAGCTACTGCGACTTGCACATCTCTTCCAAGGGGCATTTAAACCGTCTTGTTAAGCTACTGCGACCTGCACGTCTCCTTCAAGGGGCATTTAAAATGCTTTGTTAAGCTACTGCGACCTGCACGTCTCTTCCAAGGGGCATTTAAACCGTCTTGTTAAGCTACTGCGACCTCCACCGCATTTCCAAGGGGCATTTAAACAGTCTTGTGAAGCTACTGCGACCTGCACGTCTCTTTCAAGGGGCATTTAAACAGTCTTGTTAAGCTACTGCGACCTCCACCGCTCTTCCAAGGAGCATTTAAACCGTCTTGTTAAGCTACTGCGAACTGCACGTCTCTTTCAAGTGGCATTTAAACCATCTTGATAAGCTACTGCGACCTGCACGTCTCTTCCACGGGGCTTTTAAACTGTCTTGTTAAGCTACTGCGACCTCCACCTCTCTTCCAAGGGCGTTTAAACCGTCTTATTAAGCTACTGCGACCTGCACATCTCTTCAAAGGGGCATTTAAACCGTGTTATTAAGCTACTGCGACCTGTACGTCTCTTCCAAGGGGCATTTAAACTGTCTTGTTAAGCTACTGTGACCTCCACCGCTCTTCCAAGGGTCATTTAAACTGTCTTGTTAAACTACTGCGACCTGCACGTCTCTTCCAAGGGGCATTTAAATCGTCTTGGTAAGCTACTGCGACCTGCAAGCATCTTCCAAGGGGCATTTAAACCGTCATGTTAAGCTACTGCGACCTGCACGTCTCTTCCAAGGGGCATTTAAACTGTCTTGTTAAGCTACTGCGACCACCACCGCTCTTCCAAGGGTCATTTAAACTGTCTTTTTAAGCTACTGCGACCTGCACGTCTCTTCCAAGGGACATTTAAATCGTCTTGGTAAGCTACTGCGACCTGCAAGCCTCATCCAAGGGGCATTTAAAAAGTCATGTTAAGCTACTGCGACCTGTACATCTCTTCAAAAGGGCATTTAAACTGTCTTATTAAGCTACTGCGACCTGCACGTCTCTTCCAAGGGGCATTTAAACCATCTTGTTAAGCTACTGCGACCTGCACGTCTCTTCCAAGGGGCATTTAAACTGTCTTGTTAAGCAACTGTGACCTGAACGTCTCTTCCAAGGGGCATTTAAATCTTCTTGGTAATCTACTGCGACCTGCACGTCTCTTCCAAGGGGCATTTAAATCTTCTTGGTAATCTACTGCGACCTGCACGTCTCTTCCAAGGGGCATTTAAACCATCTTGTTAAGCTACTGCGACCTGCATGTCTCTTTCAAGGGGCATTTAAAATGCTTTGTTAAGCTACTGCGACATGCCCGTCTCTTCCAAGGGGCATTTAAACCGTCTTGTTAAGCTACTGTGACCTGCGCGTCTCTAATAAGGGGCATTTAAACCGTCTTGTTAAGCTTCTGCGACCTGCATGTCTCTTCCAAGGGGCATTTAAACCGTCTTGCTAAGCTACTGCGACCTCCACCGCACTTCCAAGGGGCATTTAAACTGTCTTGTTAAGCTACTGCGACCTCCACCGCTCTTCCAAGGGGCATTTATACCATCTTGTTAAGCTACTGCGAACTGCACGTCTCTTCCAAGTGGCATTTAAACCGTCTTGATAAGCTACTGCGACCTGCACGTCTCTTCCATGGGGCTTTTAAACTGTCTTGTTAAGCTACTGCGATCTCCACCTCTCTTCCAAGGGCATTTAAACCGTCTTATTAAGCTACTGCGACCTGCACATCTCTTCCAAGGGGCATTCAAACCGTCTTATTAAGCTACTGCGACCTGCACGTCTCTTCGAAGGGGCATTTAAACTGTCTTGTTAGGCTACTGCGACCTGCACGTCTCTTCCAATGGGCATTTAAATCGTCTTGGTAAGCTACTGCGACCTGCAATCCTCTTCCAAGGGGTATTTAAACAGTCATGTTAAGATACTGCGACCTGCACGTCTTTCCAAGGGCTATTTAAACTGTCTGGTTAAGCTACTGCGACCTGCACGTCTCTTCCAAGGGGCATTTAAACTGTCTTGTTAAGATACTGCGACCTCCACCGCTCTTCCAAGTGGCATTTAAACCATCTTGTTAAGCTACTGTGACCTGCACATCTCTTCCAAGGGGCATTTAAACTGTCTTGTTAAGCTACTGCGACCTGCACGTCTCTTCTAAGGGGCATTTAAACCGTCTTGTTAAGCTACTGCGACTTACACGTCTCTTCCAAGTGGCATTTAAAACGCTTTGTTAAGATACTGCGATCTGCACGTCTCTTCCAAGGGGCATTTAAACTGTCTTGTTAAGCTACTGCGACCTGCACGTCTCTTCCAAGGGGCATTTAAACTGTCTTGTTAAGCTACTGCGACCTGCACGTCTCTTCCAACGGGCATTTAAACTGTCTTGTTAAGCTACTGCGACCTCCACCGCTCTTCCAAGTGGCATTTAAACCATCTTGTTAAGCTACTGTGACCTGCACGTCTCTTCCAAGGGGCATTTAAACCGTCTTGTTAAGCTACTGCGACCTGCACGTCTCTTCCAAGGGGCATTTATGCAATCTTGTTTAGCTGCTGCGACCTGCATGTCTCTTCCAAGGGGCATTTAAACCATCTTGTTAAGCTACTGCGACCTGCACGTCTCTTTCAAGGGGCATTTAAACTGTCTTGTTAAGCTACTGCGACCTCCACTGCCCTTCCAAGGGGCATTTAAACCGACTTGTTTAGCTACTGCGATCTGCACGTCTCTTCCAAGTGGCATTTAAACCTTATTGTTAAGCTACTAAGACCTGCACGTCTCTTCCAAGGGGCATTTAAACTGTCTTGTTAAGCTACTGCGACCTCCACCTCTCTTCCAAGGGGCATTTAAACTGTCTTGTTAAGCTACTGCGACCTGCTCGTCTCTTCCAAGGGGCATTTAAACCGTCTTGTTAAGCTACTGCGACCTGCACGTCTCTTTCAAGGGGCATCTAAACTGTCTTGTTAAGCTACTGCGACCTCAACCGCTCTTCCAAGGGGCATTCAAACCGTCTTGTTAAGCTACTGCGACCTGCACGTCTCTTCCAATGGGCATTTAAATCGCCTTGGTAAGCTACTGCGACCTCCACCGCTCTTCCAAGTGGCATTTAAACCATATTGTTAAGCTACTGAGACCTGCAGGTCTCTTCCAAGGGGCATTTAAGCTGTCTTGTTAAGCTACTGCGACCTGCATTTCTCTTCTAAGGGGCATTTAAACTGTCTTGTTAAGCTACTGCGACCTGCACGTCTCTTCCAACGGGCATTTAAACTGTCTTGTTAAGCTACTGCGACCTCCACCGCTCTTCCAACGGGCATTTAAACTGTCTTGTTAAGCTACTGCGAACTCCACCGCTCTTCCAAGTGGCATTTAAACCATCTTGTTAAGCTACTGTGACCTGCACGTCTCTTCCAAGGGGCATTTAAACTGTCTTGTTAAGCTACTGCGACCTGCACGTCTCTTCCAAGTGGCCTTTAAAACGCTTTGTTAAGCTACTGCGACCTGCATGTCTCTTCCAATGGGCATTTAAGCCGTCTTGTTAAGCTACTGCGACCTGCATGTCTCTTCCAAGGGGCATTTATGCAATCTTGTTTAGCTGCTGCGACCTGCATGTCTCTTCCAAGGGGCATTTAAACCGTCTTGTTAAGCTACTGCGACCTGCACGTCTCTTTCAAGGGGCGTTTAAACTGTCTTGTTAAGCTACTGCGACCTCCACCGCCCTTCCAAGGGGCATTTAAACCGACTTGTTAAGCTACTGCGACCTGCACGTCTCTTCCAAGTGGCATTTAAACCTTCTTGTTAAGCTACTGCGACCTGCAAGTCTCTTCCAAGGCTTATTTAAACCGTCTTTTTAAGCTACTGCGACTTGAACGTCTCTTCCAAGGGGCATTTAAACCGTCTTGTTAAGCTACTGTAACCTCCACCACTTTTCCAAGGGGCATCTAAACCGTCTTGTTAAGCTACTGCAACCTGCACTTCTCTTTCAAGGGGCATTTAAACCGTCTTGTTAAGCTACTGCGACCGGCACGTCTCTTCCAAGGGGCATTTAAACCGTCTTGTTAAGCTGCTGCGACCTGCATGTCTCTTCCAAGGGGCATTTAAAACGTCTTGTTAAGCTACTGCGACCGGCACGTCTCTTCCAAGGGGCATTTAAACCGTCTTATTAAGCTGCTGCGACCTGCATGTCTCTTCCAAGGGGCATTTAAACCATCTTGTTAAGCTACTTCAACCTCCACCGCACTTCCAAGGGGCATTTAAACCGTCTTGTTAAGCTACTGCGACCTGCACGTCTCTTTCAAGGGGCATCTAAACTGTCTTGTTAAGCTACTGCGACCTGCACGTCTCTTCCAAGTGGCATTTAAACCATCTTGATAAGCTACTGCGACCTGCACGTCTCTTCCACGGGGCTTTTAAACTGTCTGGTTAAGCTACTGCGACCTCCACCTCTCTTCCAAGGGCGTTTAAACCGTCTTATTAAGCTACTGCAACCTGCACATCTCTTCAAAGGGGCATTTAAACCGTGTTATTAAGCTACTGCGACCTGCACGTCTCTTCCAAGGGTCATTTAAACTGTCTTGTTAAGCTACTGCGACCTGCATGTCTCTTCCAAGGGGCATTTAAATCGTCTTGGTAAGCTACTGCGACCTGCAAGCCTCTTCCAAGGGGCATTTAAACCGTCATGTTAAGCTATTGCGACCTGCACGTCTCTTCCAAGGGGCATTTAAACTGTCTTGTTAAGCTACTGCGACCTCCACCCCTCTTCAAAGGGTCATTTAAACTGTCTTGTTAAGCTACTGCGACCTGCACGTCTCTTCCAAGGGGCATTTAAACCGTCATGTTAAGCTACTGCGACCTGCACATCTCTTCAAAAGGGCATTTAAACAGTCTTATTAAGCTACTGCGACCTGCACGTCTCTTCCAAGGGGCATTTAAACCATCTTGTTAAGCTACTGCGACCTGCACGTCTCTTCCAAGGGGCATTTAAACTGTCTTGTTAAGCAACTGTGACCTGAACGTCTCTTCCAAGGGGCATTTAAATCTTCTTGGTAATCTACTGCGACCTGCACGTCTCTTCCAAGGGGCATTTAAACCTTCTTGGTAATCTACTGCGTCCTGCACGTCTCTTCCAAGGGGCATTTAAACTGTCTTGTTAAGCTACTGCGACCTGCATTTCTCTTCCAAGGGGCATTTAAACCGTCTTCTTAAGCTACTGTAACCTCCACCACTTTTCCAAGCGGCATTTAAACCGTCTTGTTAAGCTACTGCGACCTGCATGTCTCTTTCAAGGGGCATTTAAAATGCTTTGTTAAGCTACTGCGACCTCCACGTCTCTTCCAAGGGGCATTTAAACCGTATTGTTAAGCTACTGTGACCTGCACGTCTCTTCTAAGGGGCATTTAAACCGTCTTGTTAAGCTTCTGCGACCTGCATGTCTCTTCCAAGGGGCATTTAAACCGTCTTGTTAAGCTACTGCGACCTCCACCGCACTTCCAAGGGGCATTTAAACAGTCTTGTGAAGCTACTGCGACCTGCACGTCTCTTTCAAGGGGCATTTAAACTGTCTTGTTAAGCTACTGCGACCTCCACCGCTCTTCCAAATGGCATTTAAACCATCTTGTTAAGCTACTGTGACCTGCACGTCTCTTCCAAGGGGCATTTAAACTGTCTTGTTAAGCTACTGCGACCTGCACGTCTCTTCCAAGTGGCCTTTAAAACGCTTTGTTAAGCTACTGCGACCTGCATGTCTCTTCCAAGGGGCATTTAAGCCGTCTTGTTAAGCTACTGCGACCTGCATGTCTCTTCCAAGGGGCATTTATGCAATCTTGTTTAGCTGCTGCGACCTGCATGTCTCTTCCAAGGGGCATTTAAACCGTCTTGTTAGGCTACTGCGACCTGCACGTCTCTTTCAAGGGGCGTTTAAACTGTCTTGTTAAGCTACTGCGACCTCCACCGCCCTTCCAAGGGGCATTTAAACCGACTTGTTAAGCTACTGCGACCTGCACGTCTCTTCCAAGTGGCATTTAAACCTTCTTGTTAAGCTACTGCGACCTGCAAGTCTCTTCCAAGGCTTATTTAAACCGTCTTTTTAAGCTACTGCGACTTGAACGTCTCTTCCAAGGGGCATTTAAACCGTCTTGTTAAGCTACTGTAACCTCCACCACTTTTCCAAGGGGCATCTAAACCGTCTTGTTAAGCTACTGCAACCTGCACTTCTCTTTCAAGGGGCATTTAAACCGTCTTGTTAAGCTACTGCGACCGGCACGTCTCTTCCAAGGGGCATTTAAACCGTCTTGTTAAGCTGCTGCGACCTGCATGTCTCTTCCAAGGGGCATTTAAAACGTCTTGTTAAGCTACTGCGACCGGCACGTCTCTTCCAAGGGGCATTTAAACCGTCTTGTTAAGCTGCTGCGACCTGCATGTCTCTTCCAAGGGGCATTTAAACCATCTTGTTAAGCTACTTCAACCTCCACCGCACTTCCAAGGGGCATTTAAACCGTCTTGTTAAGCTACTGCGACCTGCACGTCTCTTTCAAGGGGCATCTAAACTGTCTTGTTAAGCTACTGCGACCTGCACGTCTCTTCCAAGTGGCATTTAAACCATCTTGATAAGCTACTGCGACCTGCACGTCTCTTCCACGGGGCTTTTAAACTGTCTGGTTAAGCTACTGCGACCTCCACCTCTCTTCCAAGGGCGTTTAAACCGTCTTATTAAGCTACTGCAACCTGCACATCTCTTCAAAGGGGCATTTAAACCGTGTTATTAAGCTACTGCGACCTGCACGTCTCTTCCAAGGGGCATTTAAACTGTCTTGTTAAGCTACTGTGACCTCCACCGCTCTTCAAAGGGTCATTTAAACTGTCTTGTTAAGCTACTGCGACCTGCATGTCTCTTCCAAGGGGCATTTAAATCGTCTTGGTAAGCTACTGCGACCTGCAAGCCTCTTCCAAGGGGCATTTAAACCGTCATGTTAAGCTATTGCGACCTGCACGTCTCTTCCAAGGGGCATTTAAACTGTCTTGTTAAGCTACTGCGACCTCCACCGCTCTTCAAAGGGTCATTTAAACTGTCTTGTTAAGCTACTGCGACCTGCACGTCTCTTCCAAGGGGCATTTAATACGTCTTGTTAAGCTACTGCGACCTCCACCGCACTTCCAAGGGGCATTTAAACCGTCTTGTTAAGCTACTGCGAACTGCACGTCTCTTCCAAGTGGCATTTAAACCGTCTTGATAAGCTACTGCGACCTGCACGTCTCTTCCAAGGGGCTTTTAAACTGTCTTGTTAAGCTACTGCGATCTCCACCTCTCTTCCAAGGGCATTTAAACCGTCTTATTAAGCTACTGCGACCTGCACATCTCTTCCAAGGGGCATTCAAACCGTCTTATTAAGCTACTGCGACCTGCATGTCTCTTCCAAGGGGCATTTAATACGTCTTGTTAAGCTACTGCGACCGGCACGTCTCTTCCAAGGGGCATTTAAACCGTCTTGTTAAGCTGCTGCGACCTGCATGTCTCTTCCAAGGGGCATTTAAACCATCTTGTTAAGCTACTTCAACCTCCAACGCTCTTCCAAGGGACATTTAAACCGTCTTGTTAAGCTACTGCGACCTGCACGTCTCTTTCAAGGGGCATCTAAACTGTCTTGTTAAGCTACTGCGACCTCAACCGCTCTTCCAAGGGGCATTCAAACCGTCTTGTTAAGCTACTGCGACCTGCACGTCTCTTCCAATGGGCATTTAAATCGTCTTGGTAAGCTACTGCGACCTGCAAGCCTCTTCCAAGGGGTATTTAAACCGTCATGTTAAGATAATGCGACCTGCACGTCTTTCCAAGGGTCATTTAAACTGTCTGGTTAAGCTACTGCGACCTGCTCGTCTCCTCCAAGGGGCATTTAAACCATCTTGTTAAGCTACTGTGACCTGCACGTCTCTTCCAAGGGGCATTTAAACTGTCTTGTTAAGCTACTGCGACCTGCACGTCTCTTCTAAGGGGCATTTAAACCGTCTTGTTAAGCTACTGCGACTTGCACGTCTCTTCCAAGTGGCATTTAAAACGCTTTGTTAAGATACTGCGACCTGCACGTCTCTTCCAAGGGGCATTTAAACCGTCTTGTTAAGCTACTGCGACCTGCACGTCTCTTCCAAGGGGCATTTAAACTGTCTTGTTAAGCTACTGCGACCTGCACGTCTCTTCCAACGGGCATTTAAACTGTCTTGTTAAGCTACTGCAACCTCCACCGCTCTTCCAAGTGGCATTTAAACCATCTTGTTAAGCTACTGTGACCTGCACGTCTCTTACAAGGGGCATTTAAACTGTCTTGTTAAGCTACTGCGACCTGAACGTCTCTTCCAAGTGGCATTTAAAACGCTTTGTTAAGCTACTGCGACCTGCATGTCTCTTCCAAGGGGCATTTAAACCGACTTGTTAAGCTACTGCGACCTGCACGTCTCTTCCAAGAGGCAGTTATGCAATCTTGTTTAGCTGCTGCGACCTGCATGTCTCTTCCAAGGGGCATTTAAACCGTCTTGTTAAGCTACTGCGACCGGCACGTCTCTTCCAAGGGGCATTTAAACCGTCTTGTTAAGCTGCTGCGACCTGCATGTCTCTTCCAAGGGGCATTTAAACCATCTTGTTAAGCTACTTCAACCTCCAACGCTCTTCCAAGGGGCATTTAAACCGTCTTGTTAAGCTACTGCGACCTGCACGTCTCTTTCAAGGGGCATCTAAACTGTCTTGTTAAGCTACTGCGACCTCAACCGCTCTTCCAAGGGGCATTCAAACCGTCTTGTTAAGCTACTGCGACCTGCACGTCTCTTCCAATGGGCATTTAAATCGTCTTCGTAAGCTACTGCGACCTGCAAGCCTCTTCCAAGGGGTATTTAAACCGTCATGTTAAGATAATGCGACCTGCACGTCTTTCCAAGGGTCATTTAAACTGTCTGGTTAAGCTACTGCGACCTGCTCGTCTCCTCCAAGGGGCATTTAAACTGTCTTGTTAAGCTACTGCGACCTCCACCGCTCTTCCAAGTGGCATTTAAACCATCTTGTTAAGCTACTGTGACCTGCACGTCTCTTCCAAGGGGCATTTAAACTGTCTTGTTAAGCTACTGCGACCTGCACGTCTCTTCTAAGGGGCATTTAAACCGTCTTGTTAAGCTACTGCGACTTGCACGTCTCTTCCAAGTGGCATTTAAAACGCTTTGTTAAGATACTGCGACCTGCACGTCTCTTCCAAGGGGCATTTAAACCGTCTTGTTAAGCTACTGCGACCTGCACGTCTCTTCCAAGGGGCATTTAAACTGTCTTGTTAAGCTACTGCGACCTGCACGTCTCTTCCAACGGGCATTTAAACTGTCTTGTTAAGCTACTGCAACTTCCACCGCTCTTCCAAGTGGCATTTAAACCATCTTATTAAGCTACTGTGACCTGCACGTCTCTTCCAAGGGGCATTTAAACTGTCTTGTTAAGCTACTGCGACCTGCACGTCTCTTCCAAGTGGCATTTAAAACGCTTTGTTAAGCTACTGCAACCTGCATGTCTCTTCCAAGGGGCATTTAAACCGACTTGTTAAGCTACTGCGACCTGCACGTCTCTTCCAAGAGGCAGTTATGCAATCTTGTTTAGCTGCTGCGACCTGCATGTCTCTTCCAAGGGGCATTTAAACCGTCTTGTTAAGCTACTGCGACCTGCACGTCTCTTTCAAGGGGCATTTAAACTGTCTTTTTAAGCTACTGCGACCTCCACCGCCCTTCCAAGGGGCATTTAAACCGACTTGTTAAGCTACTGCGACCGGCACGTCTCTTCCAAGGGGCATTTAAACCGTCTTGTTAAGCTGCTGCGACCTGCATGTCTCTTCCAAGGGGCATTTAAACCGTCTTGTTAAGCTACTGCGACCGGCACGTCTCTTCCAAGGGGCATTTAAACCGTCTTGTTAAGCTGCTGCGACCTGCATGTCTCTTCCAAGGGGCATTTAAACCATCTTGTTAAGCTACTTCAACCTCCAACGCTCTTCCAAGGGGCATTTAAACCGTCTTGTTAAGCTACTGCGACCTGCACGTCTCTTTCAAGGGGCATCTAAACTGTCTTGTTAAGCTACTGCGACCTCAACCGCTCTTCCAAGGGGCATTCAAACCGTCTTGTTAAGCTACTGCGACCTGCACGTCTCTTCCAATGGGCATTTAAATCGTCTTCGTAAGCTACTGCGACCTGCAAGCCTCTTCCAAGGGGTATTTAAACCATCATGTTAAGATAATGCGACCTGCACGTCTTTCCAAGGGTCATTTAAACTGTCTGGTTAAGCTACTGCGATCTGCTCGTCTCCTCCAAGGGGCATTTAAACTGTCTTGTTAAGCTACTGCGACCTCCACCGCTCTTCCAAGTGGCATTTAAACCATCTTGTTAAGCTACTGTGACCTGCACGTCTCTTCCAAGGGGCATTTAAACTGTCTTGTTAAGCTACTGCGACCTGCACGTCTCTTCTAAGGGGCATTTAAACCGTCTTGTTAAGCTACTGCGACTTGCACGTCTCTTCCAAGTGGCATTTAAAACGCTTTGTTAAGATACTGCGACCTGCACGTCTCTTCCAAGTGGCATTTAAACCGTCTTGTTAAGCTACTGCGACCTGCACGTCTCTTCCAAGGGGCATTTAAACTGTCTTGTTAAGCTACTGCGACCTGCACGTCTCTTCCAACGGGCATTTAAACTGTCTTGTTAAGCTACTGCAACTTCCACCGCTCTTCCAAGTGGCATTTAAACCATCTTGTTAAGCTACTGTGACCTGCACGTCTCTTCCAAGGGGCATTTAAACTGTCTTGTTAAGCTACTGCGACCTGCACGTCTCTTCCAAGTGGCATTTAAAACGCTTTGTTAAGCTACTGCGACCTGCATGTCTCTTCCAAGGGGCATTTAAACCGACTTGTTAAGCTACTGCGATCTGCACGTCTCTTCCAAGAGGCAGTTATGCAATCTTGTTTAGCTGCTGCGACCTGCATGTCTCTTCCAAGGGGCATTTAAACCGTCTTGTTAAGCTACTGCGACCTGAACGTCTCTTTCAAGGGGCATTTAAACTGTCTTTTTAAGCTACTGCGACCTCCACCGCCCTTCCAAGGGGCATTTAAACCGACTTGTTAAGCTACTGCGACCTGCACGTCTCTTCCAAGTGGCATTTAAACCTTCTTGTTAAGCTACTACGACCGGCACGTCTCTTCCAAGGGGCATTTAAACTGTCTTGTTAAGCTACTGCGACCTCCACCTCTCTTCCAATGGGCATTTAAACTGTCTTGTTAAGCTACTGCGACCTGCTCGTCTCTTCCAAGGGGCATTTAAACCGTCTTGTTAAGCTACTGCGACCTGCAAGTCTCTTCCAAGGCTTATTTAAACCGTCTTTTTAAGCTACTGCGACTTGAACGTCTCTTCCAAGGGGCATTTAAACCGTCTTGTTAAGCTACTGTAACCTCCACCACTTTTCCAAGGGGCATCTAAACAGTCTTGTTAAGCTACTGCAACCTGCACTTCTCTTTCAAGGGGCACTTAAACCGTCTTGTTAAGCTACTGCGACCTGCATGTCTCTTCCAAGGGGCATTTAAAACGTCTTGTTAAGCTACTGCGACCGGCACGTCTCTTCCAAGGGGCATTTAAACCGTCTTGTTAAGCTGCTGCGACCTGCATGTCTCTTCCAAGGGGCATTTAAACCATCTTGTTAAGCTACTTCAACCTCCAGCGCACTTCCAAGGGGCATTTAAACCGTCTTGTTAAGCTACTGCGACCTGCACGTCTCTTTCAAGGGGCATCTAAACTGTCTTGTTAAGCTACTGCGAACTGCACGTCTCTTCCAAGTGGCATTTAAACCATCTTGATAAGCTACTACGACCTGCACGTCTCTTCCACGGGGATTTTAAACTGTCTTGTTAAGCTACTGCGACCTCCACCTCTCTTCCAAGGGCGTTTAAACCGTCTTATTAAGCTACTGCGACCTGCACATCTCTTCAAAGGGGCATTTAAACCGTGTTATTAAGCTACTGCGACCTGCACGTCTCTTCCAAGGGGCATTTAAACTGTCTTGTTAAGCTACTGTGACCTCCACCGCTCTTCCAAGGGTCATTTAAACTGTCTTGTTAAGCTACTGCGATCTGTACGTCTCTTCCAAGGGGCATTTAAATCGTCTTGGTAAGCTACTGCGACCTGCAAGCCTCTTCCAAGGGGCATTTAAACCGTCATGTTAAGCTACTGCGACCTGCACGTCTCTTCCAAGGGGCATTTAAACTGTCTTGTTAAGCTACTGTGACCTCCACCGCTCTTCCAAGGGTCATTTAAACTGTCTTGTTAAGCTACTGCAACCTGCACGTCTCTTAAAAGGGGCATTTAAATTGTCTTGGTAAGCTACTGCGACCTGCAAGCCTCATCCAAGGGGCATTTAAACCGTCATGTTAAGCAACTGCGACCTGCGCATCTCTTCAAAAGGGCATTTAAACAGTCTTATTAAGCTACTGCGACCTGCACGTCTCTTCCAAGGGGCATTTAAACCATCTTGTTAAGCTACTGCGATGCGACCTGCACGACTCTTCCAAGGGGCATTTAAACTGTATTTTTAAGCAACTGTGACCTGAACGTCTCATCCAAGGGGCATTTAAATCTTATTGGTAATCTACTGCGACCTGCACGTCTCTTCCAAGGGGCATTTAAATCTTCTTGGTAATCTACTGCGACCTGCACGTCTCTTCCAAGGGGCATTTAAACTGTCTTGTTAAGCTACTGCGACCTGCACGTCTCTTCCAAGGGGCATTTAAACCGTCTTCTTAAGCTACTGTAACCTCCACCACTTTTCCAAGGGGCAATTAAACCGTCTTGTTAAGCTACTGCGACCTGCATGTCTCTTACAAGGGGCATTTAAAATGCTTTGTTAAGCTACTGCGACCTGCACGTCTCTTGCAAGGGGCATTTAAACCGTCTTGTTAAGCTACTGTGACCTGCACGTCTCTTCTAAGGGGCATTTAAACCGTCTTGTTAAGCTTCTGCGACCTGCATGTCTCTTCCAAGGGGCATTTAAACCGTCTTGTTAAGCTACTGCGACCTCCACTGCACTTCCAAGGGGCATTTAAACAGTCTTGTGAAGCTACTGCGACCTGCACGTCTCTTTCAAGGGGCATTTAAACTGTCTTGTTAAGCTACTGCGACCTCCACCGCTCTTCCAACGGGCATTTAAACCGTCTTGTTAAGCTACTGCGAACTGCACGTCTCTTCCAAGTGGCATTTAAACCGTCTTCATAAGCTACTGCGACCTGCACGTCTCTTCCACAGGGCTTTTAAACTGTCTTGTTAAGCTACTGCGATCTCCACCTCTCTTCCAAGGGCATTTAAACCGTCTTATTAAGCTACTGCGACCTGCACATCTCTTCCAAGGGGCATTCAAACCGTCTTATTAAGCTACTGCGACCTGCATGTCTCTTCCAAGGGGCATTTAAAACTTCTTGTTAAGCTACTGCGACCGGCACGTCTCTTCCAAGGGGCATTTAAACCTTCTTGTTAAGCTACTACGACCGGCACGTCTCTTCCAAGGGGCATTTAAACTGTCTTGTTAAGCTACTGCGACCTCCACCTCTCTTCCAATGGGCATTTAAACTGTCTTGTTAAGCTACTGCGACCTGCTCGTCTCTTCCAAGGGGCATTTAAACCGTCTTGTTAAGCTAATGCGACCTGCAAGTCTCTTCCAAGGCTTATTTAAACCGTCTTTTTAAGCTACTGCGACTTGAACGTCTCTTCCAAGGGGCATTTAAACCGTCTTGTTAAGCTACTGTAACCTCCACCACTTTTCCAAGGGGCATCTAAACAGTCTTGTTAAGCTACTGCAACCTGCACTTCTCTTTCAAGGGGCACTTAAACCGTCTTGTTAAGCTACTGCGACCTGCATGTCTCTTCCAAGGGGCATTTAAAACGTCTTGTTAAGCTACTGCGACCGGCACGTCTCTTCCAAGGGGCATTTAAACCGTCTTGTTAAGCTGCTGCGACCTGCATGTCTCTTCCAAGGGGCATTTAAACCATCTTGTTAAGCTACTTCAACCTCCAGCGCACTTCCAAGGGGCATTTAAACCGTCTTGTTAAGCTACTGCGACCTGCACGTCTCTTTCAAGGGGCATCTAAACTGTCTTGTTAAGCTACTGCGAACTGCACGTCTCTTCCAAGTGGCATTTAAACCATCTTGATAAGCTACTACGACCTGCACGTCTCTTCCACGGGGATTTTAAACTGTCTTGTTAAGCTACTGCGACCTCCACCTCTCTTCCAAGGGCGTTTAAACCGTCTTATTAAGCTACTGCGACCTGCACATCTCTTCAAAGGGTCATTTAAACCGTGTTATTAAGCTACTGCGACCTGCACGTCTCTTCCAAGGGGCATTTAAACTGTCTTGTTAAGCTACTGTGACCTCCTCCGCTCTTCCAAGGGTCATTTAAACTGTCTTGTTAAGCTACTGCGATTTGTACGTCTCTTCCAAGGGGCATTTAAATCGTCTTGGTAAGCTACTGCGACCTGCAAGCCTCTTCCAAGGGGCATTTAAACCGTCATGTTAAGCTACTGCGACCTGCACGTCTCTTCCAAGGGGCATTTAAACTGTCTTGTTAAGCTACTGTGACCTCCACCGCTCTTCCAAGGGTCATTTAAACTGTCTTGTTAAGCTACTGCGACCTGCACGTCTCTTAAAAGGGGCATTTAAATTGTCTTGGTAAGCTACTGCGACCTGCAAGCCTCATCCAAGGGGCATTTAAACCGTCATGTTAAGCAACTGCGACCTGCGCATCTCTTCAAAAGGGCATTTAAACAGTCTTATTAAGCTACTGCGACCTGCACATCTCTTCCAAGGGGCATTTAAACCATCTTGTTAAGCTACTGCGATGCGACCTGCACGACTCTTCCAAGGGGCATTTAAACTGTCTTTTTAAGCAACTGTGACCTGAACGTCTCATCCAAGGGGCATTTAAATCTTATTGGTAATCTACTGCGACCTGCACGTCTCTTCCAAGGGGCATTTAAATCTTCTTGGTAATCTACTGCGACCTGCACGTCTCTTCCAAGGGGCATTTAAACTGTCTTGTTAAGCTACTGCGACCTGCACGTCTCTTCCAAGGGGCATTTAAACCGTCTTCTTAAGCTACTGTAACCTCCACCACTTTTCCAAGGGGCAATTAAACCGTCTTGTTAAGCTACTGCGACCTGCATGTCTCTTACAAGGGGCATTTAAAATGCTTTGTTAAGCTCCTGCGACCTGCACGTCTCTTGCAAGGGGCATTTAAACCGTCTTGTTAAGCTAGTCCGACCTCCACCGCACTTCCAAGGGGCATTTAAACAGGCTTGTGAAGCTACTGCGACCTGCACGTATCTTTCAAGGGGCATTTAAACTGTCTTGTTAAGATACTGCGAACTCCACCGCTCATCCAAGGGGCATTTAAAGTATCTTCTTAAGCTACTGCGACCTGCACGTCTCTTCCAATGAGCATTTAAACTTTGTTAAGCTACGGCGACCTCCACCTCTCTTCCAAGGGGCATTTAAACCATCTTATTAAGCTACTGCGACCTGCACATCTCTTCCAAGGGCCATTTAAACCGTCTTATTAAGCTACTGCGACCTGCACGTCTCTTCCAAGGGGCATTTAAACTGTCTTGTTAAGCTACTGCGACCTCCACCGCTCTTCCAAGGGTCATTTAAACTGTCTTGTTAACCTACTGCGACCTGCACGTCTCTTCCAAGGGGCATTTAAATCGTCTTGGTAAGCTACTGCCACCTGCACGTCTCTTCCAAGGGGCATTTAAACTGTCTTTTTAAGCTACTGCGACCTTCACCGCTCTTCCATGGGGCATTTAAACCATCTTGTTAAGCTACTGCGACCTGCACGTCTCGTACAAGTGGCATTTAAACTGTCTTGTTCAGCTACTGCGACCTGCACTTCTCTTCCAAGGGGTATTTAAACTGTCTTGTTAAGCTACTGCGACCTCCACCGCTCTTCCAAGGGGCATTTAAACAGTCTTGTTAAGATACTGCGACCTGCACGTGTCTTCCAAGGGGCATTTAAACCGTCTTGTTAAGCTACTGCGACTTGCACGTCTCTTCCAAGGTGCATTTAAACCGTCTTGTTAAGCTACTGTAACCTCCACCACTTTTCCAAGGTGCATTTAAACCGTCTTGTTAAGCTACTGCGACCTGCACGTCTCTTCCATGGGGCATTTAAACCGTCTTGTTAAGCTGCTGCGACCTGCATGTCTCTTCCAAGGGGCATTTAAACTGTCTTGATAAGCTACTGCGACCTCCACCGCTCTTCCAAGGGGCATTTAAACCGTCTTCTTAAGCTACTGTAACCTCCACCACTTTTCCAAGGGGCAATTAAACCGTCTTGTTAAGCTACTGCGACCTGCATGTCTCTTACAAGGGGCATTTAAAATGCTTTGTTAAGCTCCTGCGACCTGCACGTCTCTTGCAAGGGGCATTTAAACCGTCTTGTTAAGCTACTGTGACCTGCACGTCTCTTCTAAGGGGCATTTAAACCGTCTTGTTAAGCTTCTGCGACCTGCATGTCTCTTCCAAGGGGCATTTAAACCGTCTTGTTAAGCTACTGCGACCTCCTCTGCACTTCCAAGGGGCATTTAAACAGTCTTGTGAAGCTACTGCGACCTGCACGTCTCTTTCAAGGGGCATTTAAACTGTCTTGTTAAGCTACTGCGACCTCCACCGCTCTTCCAAGGGGCATTTAAACCGTCTTGTTAAGCTACTGCGAACTGCACGTCTCTTCCAAGTGGCATTTAAACCGTCTTGATAAGCTACTGCGACCTGCACGTCTCTTCCACGGGGCTTTGAAACTGTCTTGTTAAGCTACTGCGATCTCCACCTCTCTTCCAAGGGCATTTAAACCGTCTTATTAAGCTACTGCGACCTGCACATCTCTTCCAAGGGGCATTCAAACCGTCTTATTAAGCTACTGCGACCTGCATGTCTCTTCCAAGGGGCATTTAAAACTTCTTGTTAAGCTACTGCGACCGGCACGTCTCTTCCAAGGGGCATTTAAACCGTCTTGTTAAGCTGCTGCGACCTGCATGTCTCTTCCAAGGGGCATTTAAACCATCTTGTTAAGCTACTTCAACCTCCACCGCACTTCCAAGGGGCATTTAAACCGTCTTGTTAAGCTACTGCAACCTGCACGTCTCTTTCAAGGGGCATCTAAACCGTCTTGTTAAGCTACTGCGACCTGCACGTGTCTTCCAAGGGGCATTTAAACCGTCTTGTTAAGCTACTGCGACTTGAACGTCTCTTCCAAGGGGCATTTAAACCGTCTTGTTAAGCAACTGTAACCTGCACAACTTTTCGAAGGGGAATTTAGACCGTCTTGTTAAGCTACTGCGACCTGCATGTCTCTACCAAGGGACATTTAAACCGTCTTGTTAAGCTACTGCGACCTGCACGTCTTTTCCAAGGGGCATTTAAACAGTCTTGTTAAGCTGCTGCGACCTGCATGTCTCTTCAAGGGGCATTTAAATCGTCTTGTTAAGCTACTGCGACCTCCACCGCTCTTCCAAGGGGCATTTAAACTGTCTTGTTAAGCTACTGCGACCGCCACCGCTCTTGCAAGGGGCATTTAAACCATCTTGTTAAGCTACTGCGACCTGCACGTCTCTTCCAAGGGGCATTTAAACTGTCTTGTTAAGCTACTGCGACCTGCACGTCTCTTCTAAGGGGCATGTAAACCTTATTGTTAAGCTACTGCGACTTGCACGTCTCTTCCAAGCGGCATTTAAACCGTCTTGTTAAGCTACTGCGACCTGCACGACTCTTCCAACTGGCATTTCAACCGTCTTGATAAGCTTCTGCGACCTGCATGTCTCTTGCAAGGGGCATTTAAACCGTCTTGTTAAGCTACTGCAACCTGCACGTCTCTACCAAGGGGCATTTAAACATTCTTGTTAAGCTACTGCGAACTGCACATCTCTTCCAAGGGGCATTTAAACTGTCTTGTTAAGCTACTGCGACCTCCACTTCTCTTCCAAGGGGCATTTAAACAGTCTTGTTAAGCTACTGCGACCTGGACGTGTCTTCCAAGGGGCATTTAAACCGTCTTGTTAAGCTAGTGCGACTTGCACGTCTCTTCCAAGGTGCATTTAAACCGTCTTGTTAAGCTACTGTAACCTCCACCACTTTTCCAAGGTGCATTTAAAGCGTCTTGTTAAGCTACTGCGACCTGCACGTCTCTTCCATGGGGCATTTAAACCGTCTTGTTAAGCTACTGCGACCTGCACGTCTCTTCCAAGGGGCATTTAAACAGTCTTGTTAAGCTGCTGCGACTTGCATGTCTCTTCCAAGGGGCATTTAAACTGTCTTGTTAAGCTACTGCGACCTCCACCGCTCTTCCAAGGGGCATTTAAACTGTCTTGTTATGCAAATGCGACCTGCACGTCTCTTCCAAGGGGCATTTAAATCGTCTTGGTAAGCTACTGCGACCTGAAGGTCTCTTCCAAGGGTCATTTAAGCTGTCTTGTTAAGCTACTGCGACCTCCACCGCTCTTGCAAGGGGCATTTAAACCATCTTGTTAAGCTACTGCGACCTGCACGTCTCTTCCAAGGGGCATTTAAACTGTCTTGTTAAGCTACTGCGACCTGCACGTCTCTTCCAAGTGGCATTTAAACCATCTTGATAAGCTACTGCGACCTGCACGTCTCTTCCACGGGGCTTTTAAACTGTCTTGTTAAGCTACTGCGACCTCCACCTCTCTTCCAAGGGCGTTTAAACCGTCTTATTAAGCTACTGCGAAGTGCACATCTCTTCAAAGGGGCATTTAAACCGTGTTATTAAGCTACTGCGACCTGCACGTCTCTTCCAAGGGGCATTTAATCTGTCTTGTTAAGCTACTGTGACCTCCACCGCTCTTCCAAGGGTCATTTAAACTGTCTTGTTAAGCTACTGCGACCTGCACGTCTCTTCCAAGGGGCATTTAAATCGTCTTGGTAAGCTACTGCGACCTGCAAGCCTCTTCCAAGGGGCATTTAAACCGTCATGTTAAGCTACTGCGACCTGCACGTCTCTTCCAAGGGGCATTTAAACTGTCTTGTTAAGCTACTGAGACCTCCACCGCTCTTCCAAGGGTCATTTAAACTGTCTTGTTAAGCTACTGCGACCTGCACGTCTCTTAAAAGGGGCATTTAAATTGTCTTGGTAAGCTACTGCGACCTGCAAGCCTCATACAAGGGGCATTTAAACCGTCATGTTAAGCTACTGCGACCTGCGCATCTCTTCAAAAGGGCATTTAAACAGTCTTATTAAGCTACTGCGACCTGCACGTCTCTTCCAAGGGGCATTTAAACCATCTTGTTAAGCTACTGCGATGCGACCTGCACGTCTCTTCCAAGGGGCATTTAAACTGTCTTGTTAAGCAACTGTGACCTGAACGTCTCTTCCAAGGTGCATTTAAATCTTCTTGGTAATCTACTGCGACCTGCACGTCTCTTCCAAGGGGCATTTAAATCTTCTTGGTAATCTACTGCGACCTGCACGTCTCTTCCAAGGGGCATTTAAACTGTCTTGTTAAGCTACTTCGACCTGCACGTCTCTTCCAAGGGGCATTTAAACCGTCTTCTTAAGCTACTGTAACCTCCACCACTTTTCCAAGGGGCAATTAAACCGTCTTGTTAAGCTGCTGCGACCTGCATGTCTCTTTCAAGGGGCATTTAAAATGCTTTGTTAAGCTACTGCGACCTGCACGTCTCTTCCAAGGGGCATTTAAACCGTCTTGTTAAGCTACTGTGACCTGCACGTCTCTTCTAAGGGGCATTTAAACCGTCTTTTTAAGCTTCTGCGACCTGCATGTCTCTTCCAAGGGGCATTTAAACCGTCTTGTTAAGCTACTGCGACCTCCACCGCATTTCCAAGGGGCATTTAAACAGTCTTGTGAAGGTACTGCGACCTGCACGTCTCTTTCAAGGGGCATTTAAACTGTCTTGTTAAGCTACTGCGACCTCCACCGCTCTTCCAAGGGTCATTTAAACCGTCTTGTTAAGCTACTGCGAACTGCACGTCTCTTCCAAGTGGAATTTAAACCATCTTGATAAGCTACTGCGACCTGCACGTCTCTTCCACGGGGCTTTTAAACTGTCTTGTTAAGCTACTGCGATCTCCACCTCTCTTCCAAGGGCATTTAAACCGTCTTATTAAGCTACTGCGACCTGCACATCTCTTCCAAGGGGCATTCAAACCGTCTTATTAAGCTACTGCGACCTGCATGTCTCTTCCAAGGGGCATTTAAAACTTCTTGTTAAGCTACTGCGACCGGCACGTCTCTTCCAAGGGGCATTTAAACCGTCTTGTTAAGCTGCTGCGACCTGCATGTCTCTTCCAAGGGGCATTTAAACCATCTTGTTAAGCTACTTCAACCTCCACCGCACTTCCAAGGGGCATTTAAACCGTCTTGTTAAGCTAATGCAACCTGCACGTCTCTTTCAAGGGGCATCTAAACCGTCTTGTTAAGCTACGGCGACCTGCACGTGTCTTCCAAGGGGCATTTAAACCGTCTTGTTAAGCTACTGCGACTTGAACGTCTCTTCCAAGGGGCATTTAAACCGTCTTGTTAAGCAACTGTAACCTGCACCACTTTTCGAAGGGGCATTTAAACCGTCTTGTTAAGCTACTGCGACCTGCATGTCTCTACCAAGGGACATTTAAACCGTCTTGTTAAGCTACTGCGACCTGCACGTCTCTTCCAAGGGGCATTTAAACAGTCTTGTTAAGCTGCTGCGACCTGCATGTCTCTTCAAGGGGCATTTAAATCGTCTTGTTAAGCTACTGCGACCTCCACCGCTCTTCCAAGGGGCATTTAAACTGTCTTGTTAAGCTACTGCGACCGCCACCGCTCTTGCAAGGGGCATTTAAACCATCTTGTTAAGCTACTACGACCTGCACGTCTCTTCCAAGGGGCATTTAAACTGTCTTGTTAAGCTACTGCGACCTGCACGTCTCTTCTAAGGGGCATGTAAACCGTATTGTTAAGCTACTGCGACCTGCACGTCTCTTCCAAGCGGCATTTAAACTGTCTTGTTAAGCTACTGTAACCTCCACCACTTTTCCAAGGGGCATTTAAACCGTCTTGTTAAGCTACTGCGACCTGCATGTTTCTTTCAAGGGGCATTTCAAATGCTTTGTTAAGCTACTGCGACCTGCATGTCTCTTCCAAGGGGCATTTAAACCGTCTTGTTAAGCTACTGCGACCTGCACGTCTCTTCCAACTGGCATTTCAACCGTCTTGATAAGCTTCTGCGACCTGCATGTCTCTTGCAAGGGGCATTTAAACCGTCTTGTTAAGCTACTGCAACCTGCACGTCTCTACCAAGGGGCATTTAAACATTCTTGTTAAGCTACTGCGACCTGCACATCTCTTCCAAGGGGCATTTAAACTGTCTTGTTAAGCTACTGCGACCTCCACTGCTCTTCCAAGGGGCATTTAAACAGTCTTGTTAAGCTACTGCGACCTGGACGTGTCTTCCAAGGGGCATTTAAACCGTCTTGTTAAGCTAGTGCGACTTGCACGTCTCTTCCAAGGTGCATTTATACCGTCTTGTTAAGCTACTGTAACCTCCACCACTTTTCCAAGGTGCATTTAAAGCGTCTTGTTAAGCTACTGCGACCTGCACGTCTCTTCCATGGGGCATTTAAACCGTCTTGTTAAGCTACTGCGACCTGCACGTCTCTTCCAAGGGGCATTTAAACAGTCTTGTTAAGCTGCTGCGACTTGCATGTCTCTTCCAAGGGGCATTTAAACTGTCTTGTTAAGCTACTGAGACCTCCACCGCTCTTCCAAGGGGCATTTAAACTGTCTTGTTAAGCAAATGCGACCTGCACGTCTCTTCCAAGGGGCATTTAAATCGTCTTGGTAAGCTACTGCGACCTCTACCGCTCTTCCAAGGGGCATTTAAACTGTCTTGTTAAGCTACTGTGACCGCCACCGCTCTTGCAAGGGGCATTTAAACCATCTTGTTAAGCTACTACGACCTGCACGTCTCTTCCAAGGGGCATTTAAACTGTCTTGTTAAGCTACTGCGACCTGCACGTCTCTTCTAAGGGGCATGTAAACCGTATTGTTAAGCTACTGCGACTTGCACGTCTCTTCCAAGCGGCATTTAAACCGTCTTGTTAAGCTACTGTAACCTCCACCACTTTTCCAAGGGGCATTTAAACCGTCTTGTTAAGCTACTGTAACCTCCACCACTTTTCCAAGGTGCATTTAAAGCGTCTTGTTAAGCTACTGCGACCTTCACGTCTCTTCCATGGGGCATTTAAACCGTCTTGTTAAGCTACTGCGACCTGCACGTCTCTTCCAAGGGGCATTTAAACAGTCTTGTTAAGCTGCTGCGACTTGCATGTCTCTTCCAAGGGGCATTTAAACTGTCTTGTTAAGCTACTGCGACCTCCACCGCTCTTCCAAGGGGCATTTAAACTGTCTTGTTAAGCAAATGCGACCTGCACGTCTCTTCCAAGGGGCATTTAAATCGTCTTGGTAAGCTACTGCGACCTCTACCGCTCTTCCAAGGGGCATTTAAACTGTCTTGTTAAGCTACTGCGACCGCCACCGCTCTTGCAAGGGGCATTTAAACCATCTTGTTAAGCTACTACGACCTGCACGTCTCTTCCAAGGGGCATTTAAACTGTCTTGTTAAGCTACTGCGACCTGCACGTCTCTTCTAAGGGGCATTTAAACCGTATTGTTAAGCTACTGCGACTTGCACGTCTCTTCCAAGCGGCATTTAAACCGTCTTGTTAAGCTACTGTAACCTCCACCACTTTTCCAAGGGGCATTTAAACCGTCTTGTTAAGCTACTGCGACCTGCATGTTTCTTTCAAGGGGCATTTAAAATGCTTTGTTAAGCTACTGCGACCTGCACGTCTCTTCCAAGGGGCATTTAAACCGTCTTGTTAAGCTACTGGGACCTGCACGTCTCTTCCAACTGGCATTTCAACCGTCTTGATAAGCTTCTGCGACATGCATGTCTCTTGCAAGGGGCATTTAAACCGTCTTGTTAAGCTACTGCAACCTGCACGTCTCTACCAAGGGGCATTTAAACATTCTTGTTAAGCTACTGCGACCTGCACATCTCTTCCAAGGGGCATTTAAACTGTCTTGTTAAGCTACTGCGACCTCCACTGCTCTTCCAAGGGGCATTTAAACAGTCTTGTTAAGCTACTGCGACCTGGACGTGTCTTCCAAGGGGCATTTAAACCGTCTTGTTAAGCTAGTGCGACTTGCACGTCTCTTCCAAGGTGCATTTAAACCGTCTTGTTAAGCTACTGTAACCTCCACCACTTTTCCAAGGTGCATTTAAAGCGTCTTGTTAAGCTACTGCGACCTGCACGTCTCTTCCATGGGGCATTTAAACCGTCTTGTTAAGCTACTGCGACCTGCACGTCTCTTCCAAGGGGCATTTAAACAGTCTTGTTAAGCTGCTGCGACTTGCATGTCTCTTCCAAGGGGCATTTAAACTGTCTTGTTAAGCTACTGCGACCTCCACCGCTCTTCCAAGGGGCATTTAAACTGTCTTGTTAAGCAAATGCGACCTGCACGTCTCTTCCAAGGGGCATTTAAATCGTCTTGGTAAGCTACTGCGACCTGCAGGTCTCTTCCAAGGGGCATTTAAACTGTCTTGTTAAGCTACTGCGACCTCCACCGCTCTTGCAAGGGGCATTTAAACCATCTTGTTAAGCTACTGCGACCTGCACGTCTCTTCCAAGGGGCATTTAAACTGTCTTGTTAAGCTACTGCGACCTGCACGTCTCTTCTAAGGGGCATTTAAACCGTATTGTTAAGCTACTGCGACTTGCACGTCTCTTCCAAGCGGCATTTAAACCGTCTTGTTAAGCTACTGTAACCTCCACCACTTTTCCAAGGGGCATTTAAACCTTCTTGTTAAGCTACTGCGACCTGCATGTTTCTTTCAAGGGGCATTTAAAATGCTTTGTTAAGCTACTGCGACCTGCACGTCTCTTCCAAGGGGCATTTAAACCGTCTTGTTAAGCTACTGCGACCTGCACGACTCTTCCAACTGGCATTTCAACCGTCTTGATAAGCTTCTGCGACCTGCATGTCTCTTGCAAGGGGCATTTAAACCGTCTTGTTAAGCTAGTCCGACCTCCACCGCACTTCCAAGGGGCATTTAAACAGGCTTGTGAAGCTACTGCGACCTGCACGTATCTTTCAAGGGGCATTTAAACTGTCTTGTTAAGATACTGCGAACTCCACCGCTCATCCAAGGGGCATTTAAAGTATCTTCTTAAGCTACTGCGACCTGCACGTCTCTTCCAATGAGCATTTAAACTGTGTTAAGCTACGGCGACCTCCACCTCTCTTCCAAGGGGCATTTAAACCATCTTATTAAGCTACTGCGACCTGCACATCTCTTCCAAGGGCCATTTAAACCGTCTTATTAAGCTACTGCGACCTGCACGTCTCTTCCAAGGGGCATTTAAACTGTCTTGTTAAGCTACTGCGACCTCCACCGCTCTTCCAAGGGTCATTTAAACTGTCTTGTTAACCTACTGCGACCTGCACGTCTCTTCCAAGGGGCATTTAAATCGTCTTGGTAAGCTACTGCCACCTGCACGTCTCTTCCAAGGGGCATTTAAACTGTCTTTTTAAGCTACTGCGACCTTCACCGCTCTTCCATGGGGCATTTAAACCATCTTGTTAAGCTACTGCGACCTGCACGTCTCGTACAAGTGGCATTTAAACTGTCTTGTTCAGCTACTGCGACCTGCACTTCTCTTCCAAGGGGTATTTAAACTGTCTTGTTAAGCTACTGCGACCTCCACCGCTCTTCCAAGGGGCATTTAAACAGTCTTGTTAAGATACTGCGACCTGCACGTGTCTTCCAAGGGGCATTTAAACCGTCTTGTTAAGCTACTGCGACTTGCACGTCTCTTCCAAGGTGCATTTAAACCGTCTTGTTAAGCTACTGTAACCTCCACCACTTTTCCAAGGTGCATTTAAACCGTCTTGTTAAGCTACTGCGACCTGCACGTCTCTTCCATGGGGCATTTAAACCGTCTTGTTAAGCTGCTGCGACCTGCATGTCTCTTCCAAGGGGCATTTAAACTGTCTTGATAAGCTACTGCGACCTCCACCGCTCTTCCAAGGGGCATTTAAACTGTCTTGTTAAGCAAATGCGACCTGGACGTCTCTTCCAAGGGGCATTTAAATCGTCTTGGTAAGCTACTGCGACCTGCAGGTCTCTTCCAAGGGGCATTTAAACAGTCTTGTTAAGCTACTGCGACCTCCACCGCTCTTGCAAGGGGCATTTAAACCGTATTGTTAAGCTACTGCGACTTGCACGTCTCTTCCAAGGAGCATTTAAACCGTCTTGTTAAGCTACTGCAACCTCCACCACTTTTCCAAGAGGCATTTAAACCGTCTTGTTAAGCTACTGCGACCTGCATGTCTCTTCCAAGGGGCATTTAAAACGCTTTGTTAAGCTACTGCGACCTGCACGTCTCTTCCAAGGGGAATTTAAACCGTCTTGTTAAGCTACTGCAACCCGCACTTCTCTTCCAAGGGGCATTTAAACCGTCTTGTTTAGCTGCTGCGAACTGCATGTCTCTTCCAAGGGGCATTTAAACCGTCTTGTTAAGCTACTGCTACCTCCACCGCACTTCCAAGGGGCATTTAAACTGTCTTGTTAAACTACTGCGACCTGTACGTCTCTTCCAAGGGGCATTTAAACCGTCTTGTTAAGCTACTGCAACCCGCACGTCTCTTCCAAGGGGCATTTAAACCGTCTTGTTTAGCTGCTGCGAACTGCATGTCTCTTCCAAGGGGCATTTAAACCGTCTTGTTAAGCTACTGCTACCTCCACCGCACTTCCAAGGGGCATTTAAACTGTCTTGTTAAGCTACTGCGACCTGTACGTCTCTTCCAAGGGGCGCTTAAACTGTCTTGTTAAGCTACTGCGACCTCCACCTCTCTTCCAAGGGGTATTTAAACCGTCTTGTTAAGCTACTGCGACCTGCAAGTCTCTTCCAAGGCTTATTTAAACCGTCTTTATAAGCTACTGCGACTTGAACGTCTCTTCCAAGGGGCATTTAAACCGTCTTGTTAAGCTACTGTAACCTCCACCACTTTTCAAAGGGGCATCTAAACCGTCTTGTTAAGCTACTGCGACCTGCACGTCTCTTCCAACTGGCATTTCAACCGTCTTGATAAGCTTCTGCGACCTGCATGTCTCTTGCAAGGGGCATTTAAACCGTCTTGTTCAGCTGCTGCAACCTGCACGTCTCTACCAAGGGGCATTTAAACATTCTTGTTAAGCTACTGCGACCTGCACATCTCTTCCAAGGGGCATTTAAACTGTCTTGTTAAGCTACTGCGACCTCCACTGCTCTTCCAAGGGGCATTTAAACAGTCTTGTTAAGCTACTGCGACCTGGACGTGTCTTCCAAGGGGCATTTAAACCGTCTTGTTAAGCTAGTGCGACTTGCACGTCTCTTCCAAGGTGCATTTAAACCGTCTTGTTAAGCTACTGTAACCTCCACCACTTTTCCAAGGTGCATTTAAACCGTCTTGTTAAGCTACTGCGACCTGCACGTCTCTTCCATGGGGCATTTAAACCGTCTTGTTAAGCTACTGCGACCTGCACGTCTCTTCCAAGGGGCATTTAAACAGTCTTGTTAAGCTGCTGCGACTTGCATGTCTCTTCCAAGGGGCATTTAAACTGTCTTGTTAAGCTACTGCGACCTCCAACGCTCTTCCAAGGGGCATTTAAACTGTCTTGTTAAGCAAATGCGACCTGCACGTCTCTTCCAAGGGGCATTTAAATCGTCTTGGTAAGCTACTGCGACCTGCAGGTCTCTTCCAAGGGGCATTTAAACAGTCTTGTTAAGCTACTGCGACCTCCACCGCTCTTGCAAGGGGCATTTAAACCGTATTGTTAAGCTACTGCGACTTGCACGTCTCTTCCAAGGAGCATTTAAACCGTCTTGTTAAGCTACTGCAACCTCCACCACTTTTCCAAGAGGCATTTAAACCGTCTTGTTAAGCTACTGCGACCTGCATGTCTCTTCCAAGGGGCATTTAAAACGCTTTGTTAAGCTACTGCGACCTGCACGTCTCTTCCAAGGGGAATTTAAACCGTCTTGTTAAGCTACTGCAACCCGCACTTCTCTTCCAAGGGGCATTTAAACCGTCTTGTTTAGCTGCTGCGAACTGCATGTCTCTTCCAAGGGGCATTTAAACCGTCTTGTTAAGCTACTGCTACCTCCACCGCACTTCCAAGGGGCATTTAAACTGTCTTGTTAAACTACTGCGACCTGTACGTCTCTTCCAAGGGGCATTTAAACCTTCTTGTTAAGCTACTGCAACCCGCACGTCTCTTCCAAGGGGCATTTAAACCGTCTTGTTTAGCTGCTGCGAACTGCATGTCTCTTCCAAGGGGCATTTAAACCGTCTTGTTAAGCTACTGCTACCTCCACCGCACTTCCAAGGGGCATTTAAACTGTCTTGTTAAGCTACTGCGACCTGTACGTCTCTTCCAAGGGGCGCTTAAACTGTCTTGTTAAGCTACTGCGACCTCCACCTCTATTCCAAGGGGTATTTAAACCGTCTTGTTAAGCTACTGCGACCTGCAAGTCTCTTCCAAGGCTTATTTAAACCGTCTTTATAAGCTACTGCGACTTGAACGTCTCTTCCAAGGGGCATTTAAACCGTCTTGTTAAGCTACTGTAACCTCCACCACTTTTCAAAGGGGCATCTAAACCGTCTTGTTAAGCTACTGCGACCTGCACGTCTCTTCCAACTGGCATTTCAACCGTCTTGATAAGCTTCTGCGACCTGCATGTCTCTTGCAAGGGGCATTTAAACCGTCTTGTTAAGCTGCTGCAACCTGCACGTCTCTACCAAGGGGCATTTAAACTGTCTTGTTAAGCTACTGCGACCTGCACGTCTCTTCTAAGGGGCATGTAAACCGTATTGTTAAGCTACTGCGACTTGCACGTCTCTTCCAAGCGGCATTTAAACCGTCTTGTTAAGCTACTGTAACCTCCACCACTTTTCCAAGGGGCATTTAAACCGTCTTGTTAAGCTAGTGCGACTTGCACGTCTCTTCCAAGGTGCATTTAAACCGTCTTGTTAAGCAACTGTAACCTCCACCACTTTTCCAAGGTGCATTTAAAGCGTCTTGTTAAGCTACTGCGACCTGCACGTCTCTTCCATGGGGCATTTAAACCGTCTTGTTAAGCTACTGCGACCTGCACGTCTCTTCCAAGGGGCATTTAAACAGTCTTGTTAAGCTGCTGCGACTTGCATGTCTCTTCCAAGGGGCATTTAAACTGTCTTGTTAAGCTACTGCGACCTCCACCGCTCTTCCAAGGGGCATTTAAACTGTCTTGTTAAGCAAATGCGACCTGCACGTCTCTTCCAAGGGGCATTTAAATCGTCTTGGTAAGCTACTGCGACCTCTACCGCTCTTCCAAGGGGCATTTAAACTGTCTTGTTAAGCTACTGCGACCGCCACCGCTCTTGCAAGGGGCATTTAAACCATCTTGTTAAGCTACTACGACCTGCACGTCTCTTCCAAGGGGCATTTAAACTGTCTTGTTAAGCTACTGCGACCTGCACGTCTCTTCTAAGGGGCATGTAAACCGTATTGTTAAGCTACTGCGACTTGCACGTCTCTTCCAAGCGGCATTTAAACCGTCTTGTTAAGCTACTGTAACCTCCACCACTTTTCCAAGGGGCATTTAAACCGTCTTGTTAAGCTACTGCGACCTGCATGTCTCTACCAAGGGACATTTAAACTGTCTTGTTAAGCTACTGCGACCTGCACGTCTCTTCCAAGGGGCATTTAAACAGTCTTGTTAAGCTGCTGCGACCTGCATGTCTCTTCAAGGGGCATTTAAATCGTCTTTTTAAGCTACTGCGACCTCCACCGCTCTACCAAGGGGCATTTAAACTGTCTTGTTAAGCTACTGCGACCGCCACCGCTCTTGCAAGGGGCATTTAAACCATCTTGTTAAGCTACTACGACCTGCACGTCTCTTCCAAGGGGCATTTAAACTGTCTTGTTAAGCTACTGCGACCTGCACGTCTCTTCTAAGGGGCATGTAAACCGTATTGTTAAGCTACTGCGACTTGCACGTCTCTTCCAAGCGGCATTTAAACTGTCTTGTTAAGCTACTGTAACCTCCACCACTTTTCCAAGGGGCATTTAAACTGTCTTGTTAAGCTACTGCGACCTGCATGTTTCTTTCAAGGGGCATTTAAAATGCTTTGTTAAGCTACTGCGACCTGCATGTCTCTTCCAAGGGGCATTTAAACCGTCTTGTTAAGCTACTGCGACCTGCACGTCTCTTCCAACTGGCATTTCAACCGTCTTGATAAGCTTCTGCGACCTGCATGTCTCTTGCAAGGGGCATTTAAACCGTCTTGTTAAGCTACTGCAACCTGCACGTCTCTACCAAGGGGCATTTAAACATTCTTGTTAAGCTACTGCGACCTGCACATCTCTTCCAAGGGGCATTTAAACTGTCTTGTTAAGCTACTGCGACCTCCACTGCTCTTCCAAGGGGCATTTAAACATTCTTGTTAAGCTACTGCGACCTGCACATCTCTTCCAAGGGGCATTTAAACCGTCTTGTTAAGCTACTGTAACCTCCACCACTTTTCCAAGGTGCATTTAAAGCGTCTTGTTAAGCTACTGCGACCTGCACGTCTCTTCCATGGGGCATTTAAACCGTCTTGTTAAGCTACTGCGACCTGCACGTCTCTTCCAAGGGGCATTTAAACAGTCTTGTTAAGCTGCTGCGACTTGCATGTCTCTTCCAAGGGGCATTTAAACTGTCTTGTTAAGCTACTGCGACCTCCACCGCTCATCCAAGGGGCATTTAAACTGTCTTGTTAAGCAAATGCGACCTGCACGTCTCTTCCAAGGGGCATTTAAATCGTCTTGGTAAGCTACTGCGACCTGCAGGTCTCTTCCAAGGGGCATTTAAACTGTCTTGTTAAGCTACTGCGACCTCCACCGCTCTTGCAAGGGGCATTTAAACCATCTTGTTAAGCTACTGCGACCTGCTCGTCTCTTCCAAGGGGCATATAAACTGTCTTGTTAAGCTACTGCGACCTGCACGTCTCTTCTAAGGGGCATTTAAACCGTATTGTTAAGCTACTGCGACTTGCACGTCTCTTCCAAGCGGCATTTAAACCGTCTTGTTAAGCTACTGTAACCTCCACCACTTTTCCAAGGGGCATTTAAACCTTCTTGTTAAGCTACTGCGACCTGCATGTTTCTTTCAAGGGGCATTTAAAATGCTTTGTTAAGCTACTGCGACCTGCACGTCTCTTCCAAGGGGCATTTAAACCGTCTTGTTAAGCTACTGCGACCTGCACGACTCTTCCAACTGGCATTTCAACCGTCTTGATAAGCTTCTGCGACCTGCATGTCTCTTGCAAGGGGCATTTAAACCGTCTTGTTAAGCTAGTGCGACCTCCACCGCACTTCCAAGGGGCATTTAAACAGTCTTGTGAAGCTACTGCGACCTGCACGTATCTTTCAAGGGGCATTTAAACTGTCTTGTTAAGATACTGCGAACTCCACCGCTCATCCAAGGGGCATTTAAAGTATCTTCTTAAGCTACTGCGACCTGCACGTCTCTTCCAATGAGCATTTAAACTGTCTTGTTAAGCTACGGCGACCTCCACCTCTCTTCCAAGGGGCATTTAAACCATCTTATTAAGCTACTGCGACCTGCACATCTCTTCCAAGGGCCATTTAAACCGTCTTATTAAGCTACTGCGACCTGCACGTCTCTTCCAAGGGGCATTTAAACTGTCTTGTTAAGCTACTGCGACCTCCACCGCTCTTCCAAGGGTCGTTTAAACTGTCTTGTTAACCTACTGCGACCTGCACGTCTCTTCCAAGGGGCATTTAAATCGTCTTGGTAAGCTACTGCCACCTGCACGTCTCTTCCAAGGGGCATTTAAACTGTCTTTTTAAACTACTGCGACCTTCACCGCTCTTCCAAGGGGCATTTAAACCATCTTGTTAAGCTACTGCGACCTGCACGTCTCGTACAAGTGGCATTTAAACTGTCTTGTTCAGCTACTGCGACCTGCACTTCTCTTCCAAGGGGTATTTAAACTGTCTTGTTAAGCTACTGCGACCTCCACCGCTCTTCCAAGGGGCATTTAAACAGTCTTGTTAAGATACTGCGACCTGCACGTGTCTTCCAAGGGGCATTTAAACCGTCTTGTTAAGCTACTGCGACTTGCACGTCTCTTCCAAGGTGCATTCAAACCGTCTTGTTAAGCTACTGTAACCTCCACCACTTTTCCAAGGGGCATTTAAACCGTCTTGTTAAGCTACTGCGACCTGCATGTTTCTTTCAAGGGGCATTTAAAATGCTTTGTTAAGCTACTGCGACCTGCACGTCTCTTCCAAGGGGCATTTAAACCGTCTTGTTAAGCTACTGCGACCTGCACGTCTCTTCCAACTGGCATTTCAACCGTCTTGATAAGCTTCTGCGACCTGCATGTCTCTTGCAAGGGGCATTTAAACCGTCTTGTTAAGCTACTGCAACCTGCACGTCTCTACCAAGGGGCAGTTAAACATTCTTGTTAAGCTACTGCGACCTGCACATCTCTTCCAAGGGGCATTTAAACTGTCTTGTTAAGCTACTGCGACCTCCACTGCTCTTCCAAGGGGCATTTAAACAGTCTTGTTAAGCTACTGCGACCTGGACGTCTCTTCCAAGGTGCATTTAAACCGTCTTGTTAAGCTACTGTAACCTCCACCACTTTTCCAAGGTGCATTTAAAGCGTCTTGTTAAGCTACTGCGACCTGCACGTCTCTTCCATGGGGCATTTAAACCGTCTTGTTAAGCTACTGCGACCTGCACGTCTCTTCCAAGGGGCATTTAAACAGTCTTGTTAAGCTGCTGCGACTTGCATGTCTCTTCCAAGGGGCATTTAAACTGTCTTGTTAAGCTACTGCGACCTCCACCGCTCTTCCAAGGGGCATTTAAACTGTCTTGTTAAGCAAATGCGACCTGCACGTCTCTTCCAAGGGGCATTTAAATCGTCTTGGTAAGCTACTGCGACCTGCAGGTCTCTTCCAAGGGGCATTTAAACTGTCTTGTTAAGCTACTGCGACCTCCACCGCTCTTGCAAGGGGCATTTAAACCATCTTGTTAAGCTACTGTGACCTGCACGTCTCTTCCAAGGGGCATTTAAACTGTCTTGTTAAGCTACTGCGACCTGCACGTCTCTTCTAAGGGGCATTTAAACCGTATTGTTAAGCTACTGCGACTTGCACGTCTCTTCCAAGCGGCATTTAAACCGTCTTGTTAAGCTACTGTAACCTCCACCACTTTTCCAAGGGGCATTTAAACCTTCTTGTTAAGCTACTGCGACCTGCATGTTTCTTTCAAGGGGCATTTAAACCGTCTTGTTAAGCTACTGCGACCTGCACGACTCTTCCAACTGGCATTTCAACCGTCTTGATAAGCTTCTGCGACCTGCATGTCTCTTGCAAGGGGCATTGAAACCGTCTTGTTAAGCTACTGCGACCTGCACGACTCTTCCAACTGGCATTTCAACCGTCTTGATAAGCTTCTGCGACCTGCATGTCTCTTGCAAGGGGCATTTAAACCGTCTTGTTAAGCTAGTGCGACCTCCACCGCACTTCCAAGGGGCATTTAAACAGTCTTGTGAAGCTACTGCGACCTGCACGTCTCTTCCAAGGGGCATTTAAACTGTCTTGTTAAGCTACTGCGACCTCCACCGCTCTTCCAAGGGGCATTTAAACTGTCTTGTTAAGCAAATGCGACCTGCACGTCTCTTCCAAGGGGCATTTAAATCGTCTTGGTAAGCTACTGCGACCTGCAGGTCTCTTCCAAGGGGCATTTAAACAGTCTTGTTAAGCTACTGCGACCTCCACCGCTCTTGCAAGGGGCATTTAAACCGTATTGTTAAGCTACTGCGACTTGCACGTCTCTTCCAAGGGGCATTTAAACCGTCTTGTTAAGCTACTGCAACCTCCACCACTTTTCCAAGAGGCATTTAAACCGTCTTGTTAAGCTACTGCGACCTGCATGTCTCTTCCAAGGGGCATTTAAAACGCTTTGTTAAGCTACTGCGACCTGCACGTCTCTTCCAAGGGGAATTTAAACCGTCTTGTTAAGCTACTGCAACCCGCACTTCTCTTCCAAGGGGCATTTAAACCGTCTTGTTTAGCTGCTGCGAACTGCATGTCTCTTCCAAGGGGCATTTAAACCGTCTTGTTAAGCTACTGCTACCTCCAGCGCACTTCCAAGGGGCATTTAAACTGTCTTGTTAAACTACTGCGACCTGTACGTCTCTTCCAAGGGGCATTTAAACCGTCTTGTTAAGCTACTGCAACCCGCACGTCTCTTCCAAGGGGCATTTAAACCGTCTTGTTTAGCTGCTGCGAACTGCATGTCTCTTCCAAGGGGCATTTAAACCATCTTGTTAAGCTACTGCTACCTCCACCGCACTTCCAAGGGGCATTTAAACTGTCTTGTTAAGCTACTGCGACCTGTACGTCTCTTCCAAGGGGCGCTTAAACTGTCTTGTTAAGCTACTGCGACCTCCACCTCTCTTCCAAGGGGCATTTAAACCGTCTTGTTAAGCTACTGCGACCTGCAAGTCTCTTCCAAGGCTTATTTAAACCGTCTTTATAAGCTACTGCGACTTGAACGTCTCTTCCAAGGGGCATTTAAACCGTCTTGTTAAGCTACTGTAACCTCCACCACTTTTCAAAGGGGCATCTAAACCGTCTTGTTAAGGTACTGCGACCTGCACGTCTCTTTCAAGGGGCATTTAAACCGTCTTGTTAAGCTACTGCGACCTGCATGTCTCTTCCAAGGGGCATTTAAACCGTCTTGTTAAGCTACTGCGACCTGCATGTCTCTTCCAAGGGGCATTTAAACCGTCTTGTTAAGCTACTGCGACCTGCATGTCTCTTCCAAGGGGCATTTAAACCGTCTTGTTAAGCTACTGCAACCTCCACCGCACTTGCAAGGGGCATTTAAACTGTTTTGTTAAGCTACTGCGACCTGCATGTCTTTTCCAAGGGGCATTTAAACGGTCTTGGTAAGCTACTGCGACCTCAACCGCTCTTCCAAGGGGCATTTAAACTGTCTTGTTAAGCTACTGCGACCTCCACCTCTCTTCCAAGGGGCATTTAAACCGGCTTATTAAGCTACTGCGACCTCCACCTCTCTTCCAAGGGGCATTTAAACTGTCTTGTTAAGCTACTTCGACCTGCACGTCTCTTCCAAGGGGCATTTAAATCGTCTTGGTAAGCTACTGCGACCTGCAAACCTCTTCCAAGGGGCATTTAAAACGTCTTGTTAAGCTACTGCGACCTGCACGTCTCTTCCAAGGGGCATTTAAACTGTCTTGTGAAGCTACTGCGACCTTCACCGCTCTTACAAGGGGCATTTAAACCATCTTGTTAAGCTATTGCGACCTGCACGTTTCGTACAAGGTGCATTTAAACTGTCTTGTTAAGCTACTGCGACCTGCACGTCTCTTCCAAGGGGCATTTAAACTGTCTTTTTAAGCTACTGCGACCTCCACCGCTCTTCCAAGCAGCATTTGAACCATCTTGTTAAGCTACTGTGACCTGCACGTCTCTTCCAAGGTGCATTTAAACTGTCTTTTTAAGCTACTGCGACCTGCACTTCTCTTCTAAGGGGCATGTAAACCGTCTTGTTAAGCTACTGCTACTTGCACGTCTCTTCCAAGGGGCATTTAAACCGTCTTGTTAAGCTACTGTAAACTCCACCACTTTTCCAAGAGGCATTTAAACCGTCTTGTTAAGCTTCTGCGACCTGCATATCTCTACCAAGGGACATTTAAACAGTCTTGTTAAGCTACTGCGACCTGCACGTCTGTTCCAAGGGGCATTTAAACCGTCTTTTTAAGCTGCTGCGACCTGCATGTCTCTTCCAAGGGGCATTTAAACTGTCTTGTTAAGCTACTGCGACCTCCACCGCTCTTGCAAGGGGCATTTAAACCATCTTGTTAAGCTACTGCGACCTGCACGTCTCTTCCAAGGGGCATTTAAACTGTCTTGTTAAGCTACTGCGACCTGCACGTCTCTTCTAAGGGGCATTTAAACCGTATTGTTAAGCTACTGCGACTTGCACGTCTCTTCCAAGCGGCATTTAAACCGTCTTGTTAAGCTACTGTAACCTCCACCACTTTTCCAAGGGGCATTTAAACCTTCTTGTTAAGCTACTGCGACCTGCATGTTTCTTTCAAGGGGCATTTAAAATGCTTTGTTAAGCTACTGCGACCTGCACGTCTCTTCCAAGGGGCATTTAAACCGTCTTGTTAAGCTACTGCGACCTGCACGACTCTTTCAACTGGCATTTCAACCGTCTTGATAAGCTTCTGCGACCTGCATGTCTCTTGCAAGGGGCATTTAAACCGTCTTGTTAAGCTAGTGCGACCTCCACCGCACTTCCAAGGGGCATTTAAACAGTCTTGTTAAGCTACTGCGACCTGCACGTATCTTTCAAGGGGCATTTAAACTGTCTTGTTAAGATACTGCGAACTCCACCGCTCATCCAAGGGGCATTTAAAGTATCTTTTTAAGCTACTGCGACCTGCACGTCTCTTCCAATGAGCATTTAAACTGTCTTGATAAGCTACGGCGACCTCCACCTCTCTTCCAAGGGGCATTTAAACCATCTTATTAAGCTACTGCGACCTGCACATCTCTTCCAAGGGGCATTTAAACCGTCTTATTAAGCTACTGCGACCTGCACGTCTCTTCCAAGGGGCATTTAAACTGTCTTGTTAAGCTACTGCGACCTCCACCGCTCTTCCAAGGGTCATTTAAACTGTCTTGTTAACCTACTGCGACCTGCTCGTCTCTTCCAGGGGCATTTAAATCGTCTTGGTAAGCTACTGCCACCTGCACGTCTCTTCCAAGGGGCATTTAAACTGTCTTTTTAAGCTACTGCGACCTTCACCGCTCTTCCAAGGGGCATTTAAACCATCTTGTTAAGCTACTGCGACCTGCACGTCTCGTACAAGGGGCATTTAAACTGTCTTGTTCAGCTACTGCGACCTGCACTTCTCTTCCAAGGGGTATTTAAACTGTCTTGTTAAGCTACTGCGACCTCCACCGCTCTTCCAAGGGGCATTTAAACAGTCTTGTTAAGATACTGCGACCTGCACGTGTCTTCCAAGGGGCATTTAAACCGTCTTGTTAAGCTACTGCGACTTGCACGTCTCTTCCAAGGTGCATTTAAACCGTCTTGTTAAGCTACTGTAACCTCCACCACTTTTCCAAGGTGCATTTAAACCGTCTTGTTAAGCTACTGCGACCTGCACGTCTCTTCCATGGGGCATTTAAACCGTCTTGTTAAGCTACTGCGACCTGCACGTCTCTTCCAAGGGGCATTTAAACAGTCTTGTTAAGCTGCTGCGACCTGCATGTCTCTTCCAAGGGGCATTTAAACTGTCTTGTTAAGCTACTGCGACCTCCACCGCTCTTCCAAGGGGCATTTAAACTGTCTTGTTAAGCAAATGCGACCTGCACGTCTCTTCCAAGGGGCATTTAAATCGTCTTGGTAAGCTACTGCGACCTGCAGGTCTCTTCCAAGGGGCATTTAAACAGTCTTGTTAAGCTACTGCGACCTCCACCGCTCTTGCAAGGGGCATTTAAACCGTATTGTTAAGCTACTGCGACTTGCACGTCTCTTCCAAGGAGCATTTAAACCGTCTTGTTAAGCTACTGCAACCTCCACCACTTTTCCAAGAGGCATTTAAACCGTCTTGTTAAGCTACTGCGACCTGCATGTCTCTTCCAAGGGGCATTTAAAACGCTTTGTTAAGCTACTGCGACCTGCACGTCTCTTCCAAGGGGCATTTAAACTGTCTTGTTAAGCTACTGCAACCCGCACTTCTCTTCCAAGGGGCATTTAAACCGTCTTGTTTAGCTGCTGCGAACTGCATGTCTCTTCCAAGGGGCATTTAAACCGTCTTGTTAAGCTACTGCTACCTCCACCGCACTTCCAAGGGGCATTTAAACTGTCTTGTTAAACTACTGCGACCTGTACGTCTCTTCCAAGGGGCATTTAAACCGTCTTGTTAAGCTACTGCAACCCGCACGTCTCTTCCAAGGGGCATTTAAACCGTCTTGTTTAGCTGCTGCGAACTGCATGTCTCTTCCAAGGGGCATTTAAACCGTCTTGTTAAGCTACTGCTACCTCCACCGCACTTCCAAGGGGCATTTAAACTGTCTTGTTAAGCTACTGCGACCTGTACGTCTCTTCCAAGGGGCGCTTAAACTGTCTTGTTAAGCTACTGCGACCTCCACCTCTCTTCCAAGGGGCATTTAAACCGTCTTGTTAAGCTACTGCGACCTGCAAGTCTCTTCCAAGGCTTATTTAAACCGTCTTTATAAGCTACTGCGACTTGAACGTCTCTTCCAAGGGGCATTTAAACCGTCTTGTTAAGCTACTGTAACCTCCACCACTTTTCAAAGGGGCATCTAAACCGTCTTGTTAAGGTACTGCGAACTGCACGTCTCTTTCAAGGGGCATTTAAACCGTCTTGTTAAGCTACTGCGACCTGCATGTCTCTTCCAAGGGGCATTTAAACCGTCTTGTTAAGCTACTGCGACCTGCACGTCTCTTCCAAGGGGAATTTAAACCGTCTTGTTAAGCTGCTGCGACCTGCATGTCTCTTCCAAGGGGCATTTAATCCGTCTTGTTAAGCTACTGCAACCTCCACCGCACTTGCAAGGGGCATTTAAACTGTTTTGTTAAGCTACTGCGACCTGCATGTCTCTTCCAAGGGGCATTTAAACGGTCTTGGTAAGCTACTGCGACCTCAACCGCTCTTCCAAGGGGCATTTAAACCGTCTTGTTAAGCTACTGCGACCTCCACCTCTCTTCCAAGGGGCATTTAAACCGTCTTATTAAGCTACTGCGACCTGCACATCTCTTCCTAGGGGCATTTAGACTGGCTTATTAAGCTACTGCGACCTCCACCTCTCTTCCAAGGGGCATTTAAACTGTCTTGTTAAGCTACTTCGACCTGCACGTCTCTTCCAAGGGGCATTTAAATCGTCTTGGTAAGCTACTGCGACCTGCAAACCTCTTCCAAGGGGCATTTAAAACGTCTTGTTAAGCTACTGCGACCTGCACGTCTCTTCCAAGGGGCATATAAACTGTCTTGTTAAGCTACTGCTACCTTCACCGCTCTTCCAAGGGGCATTTAAACCATCTTGTTAAGCTACTACGACCTGCACGTCTCGTACAAGGGGCTTTTAAACTGTCTTGTTAAGCTGCTGCGACCTGCATGTGTCTTCCAAGTGGCATCTAAACCGTCTTGTTAAGCTACTGCAACCTCGACCGCACTTGCAAGGGGCATTTAAACCATCTTGTTAAGCTACTGCGACCTGCATGTCTCTTCCAAGGGGCATTTAAACCGTCTTGGTAAGCTACTGTGACTTCAACCGCTCTTCCAAGGGGCATTTAAATCGTCTTGTTAAGCTACTGCGACCTCCACCTCTTATCCAAGGGGCATTTAAACCGACTTATTAAGCTACTGCGACCTGCACATCTCTTCCAAGGGGCATTTAAATCGTCTTGGTAAGCTACTGCGACCTGCAAGCCTCTTCCAAGGGGCATTTAAAACGTCTTGTTAAGCTACTGCGACCTGCACGTCTCTTCCAAGAGGCATTTAAACCGTCTTGTTAAGCTTCTGCGACCTGCATATCTCTACCAAGGGACATTTAAACAGTCTTGTTAAGCTACTGCGACCTGCACGTCTGTTCCAAGGGGCATTTAAACCGTCTTTTTAAGCTGCTGCGACCTGCATGTCTCTTCCAAGGGGCATTTAAACTGTCTTGTTAAGCTACTGCGACCTCCACCGCTCTTGCAAGGGGCATTTAAACCATCTTGTTAAGCTACTGCGACCTGCACGTCTCTTCCAAGGGGCATTTAAACTGTCTTGTTAAGCTACTGCGACCTGCACGTCTCTTCTAAGGGGCATTTAAACCGTATTGTTAAGCTACTGCGACTTGCACGTCTCTTCCAAGCGGCATTTAAACCGTCTTGTTAAGCTACTGTAACCTCCACCACTTTTCCAAGGGGCATTTAAACCTTCTTGTTAAGCTACTGCGACCTGCATGTTTCTTTCAAGGGGCATTTAAAATGCTTTGTTAAGCTACTGCGACCTGCACGTCTCTTCCAAGGGGCATTTAAACCGTCTTGTTAAGCTACTGCGACCTGCACGACTCTTTCAACTGGCATTTCAACCGTCTTGATAAGCTTCTGCGACCTGCATGTCTCTTGCAAGGGGCATTTAAACCGTCTTGTTAAGCTAGTGCGACCTCCACCGCACTTCCAAGGGGCATTTAAACAGTCTTGTTAAGCTACTGCGACCTGCACGTATCTTTCAAGGGGCATTTAAACTGTCTTGTTAAGATACTGCGAACTCCACCGCTCATCCAAGGGGCATTTAAAGTATCTTTTTAAGCTACTGCGACCTGCACGTCTCTTCCAATGAGCATTTAAACTGTCTTGATAAGCTACGGCGACCTCCACCTCTCTTCCAAGGGGCATTTAAACCATCTTATTAAGCTACTGCGACCTGCACATCTCTTCCAAGGGCATTTAAACCGTCTTATTAAGCTACTGCGACCTGCACGTCTCTTCCAAGGGGCATTTAAACTGTCTTGTTAAGCTACTGCGACCTCCACCGCTCTTCCAAGGGTCATTTAAACTGTCTTGTTAACCTACTGCGACCTGCTCGTCTCTTCCAGGGGCATTTAAATCGTCTTGGTAAGCTACTGCCACCTGCACGTCTCTTCCAAGGGGCATTTAAACTGTCTTTTTAAGCTACTGCGACCTTCACCGCTCTTCCAAGGGGCATTTAAACCATCTTGTTAAGCTACTGCGACCTGCACGTCTCGTACAAGGGGCATTTAAACTGTCTTGTTCAGCTACTGCGACCTGCACTTCTCTTCCAAGGGGTATTTAAACTGTCTTGTTAAGCTACTGCGACCTCCACCGCTCTTCCAAGGGGCATTTAAACAGTCTTGTTAAGATACTGCGACCTGCACGTGTCTTCCAAGGGGCATTTAAACCGTCTTGTTAAGCTACTGCGACTTGCACGTCTCTTCCAAGGTGCATTTAAACCGTCTTGTTAAGCTACTGTAACCTCCACCACTTTTCCAAGGTGCATTTAAACCGTCTTGTTAAGCTACTGCGACCTGCACGTCTCTTCCATGGGGCATTTAAACCGTCTTGTTAAGCTACTGCGACCTGCACGTCTCTTCCAAGGGGCATTTAAACAGTCTTGTTAAGCTGCTGCGACCTGCATGTCTCTTCCAAGGGGCATTTAAACTGTCTTGTTAAGCTACTGCGACCTCCACCGCTCTTCCAAGGGGCATTTAAACTGTCTTGTTAAGCAAATGCGACCTGCACGTCTCTTCCAAGGGGCATTTAAATCGTCTTGGTAAGCTACTGCGACCTGCAGGTCTCTTCCAAGGGGCATTTAAACAGTCTTGTTAAGCTACTGCGACCTCCACCGCTCTTGCAAGGGGCATTTAAACCGTATTGTTAAGCTACTGCGACTTGCACGTCTCTTCCAAGGAGCATTTAAACCGTCTTGTTAAGCTACTGCAACCTCCACCACTTTTCCAAGAGGCATTTAAACCGTCTTGTTAAGCTACTGCGACCTGCATGTCTCTTCCAAGGGGCATTTAAAACGCTTTGTTAAGCTACTGCGACCTGCACGTCTCTTCCAAGGGGCATTTAAACTGTCTTGTTAAGCTACTGCAACCCGCACTTCTCTTCCAAGGGGCATTTAAACCGTCTTGTTTAGCTGCTGCGAACTGCATGTCTCTTCCAAGGGGCATTTAAACCGTCTTGTTAAGCTACTGCTACCTCCACCGCACTTCCAAGGGGCATTTAAACTGTCTTGTTAAACTACTGCGACCTGTACGTCTCTTCCAAGGGGCATTTAAACCGTCTTGTTAAGCTACTGCAACCCGCACGTCTCTTCCAAGGGGCATTTAAACCGTCTTGTTTAGCTGCTGCGAACTGCATGTCTCTTCCAAGGGGCATTTAAACCGTCTTGTTAAGCTACTGCTACCTCCACCGCACTTCCAAGGGGCATTTAAACTGTCTTGTTAAGCTACTGCGACCTGTACGTCTCTTCCAAGGGGCGCTTAAACTGTCTTGTTAAGCTACTGCGACCTCCACCTCTCTTCCAAGGGGCATTTAAACCGTCTTGTTAAGCTACTGCGACCTGCAAGTCTCTTCCAAGGCTTATTTAAACCGTCTTTATAAGCTACTGCGACTTGAACGTCTCTTCCAAGGGGCATTTAAACCGTCTTGTTAAGCTACTGTAACCTCCACCACTTTTCAAAGGGGCATCTAAACCGTCTTGTTAAGGTACTGCGAACTGCACGTCTCTTTCAAGGGGCATTTAAACCGTCTTGTTAAGCTACTGCGACCTGCATGTCTCTTCCAAGGGGCATTTAAACCGTCTTGTTAAGCTACTGCGACCTGCACGTCTCTTCCAAGGGGAATTTAAACCGTCTTGTTAAGCTGCTGCGACCTGCATGTCTCTTCCAAGGGGCATTTAATCCGTCTTGTTAAGCTACTGCAACCTCCACCGCACTTGCAAGGGGCATTTAAACTGTTTTGTTAAGCTACTGCGACCTGCATGTCTCTTCCAAGGGGCATTTAAACGGTCTTGGTAAGCTACTGCGACCTCAACCGCTCTTCCAAGGGGCATTTAAACCGTCTTGTTAAGCTACTGCGACCTCCACCTCTCTTCCAAGGGGCATTTAAACCGTCTTATTAAGCTACTGCGACCTGCACATCTCTTCCTAGGGGCATTTAGACTGGCTTATTAAGCTACTGCGACCTCCACCTCTCTTCCAAGGGGCATTTAAACTGTCTTGTTAAGCTACTTCGACCTGCACGTCTCTTCCAAGGGGCATTTAAATCGTCTTGGTAAGCTACTGCGACCTGCAAACCTCTTCCAAGGGGCATTTAAAACGTCTTGTTAAGCTACTGCGACCTGCACGTCTCTTCCAAGGGGCATATAAACTGTCTTGTTAAGCTACTGCTACCTTCACCGCTCTTCCAAGGGGCATTTAAACCATCTTGTTAAGCTACTACGACCTGCACGTCTCGTACAAGGGGCTTTTAAACTGTCTTGTTAAGCTGCTGCGACCTGCATGTGTCTTCCAAGTGGCATCTAAACCGTCTTGTTAAGCTACTGCAACCTCGACCGCACTTGCAAGGGGCATTTAAACCATCTTGTTAAGCTACTGCGACCTGCATGTCTCTTCCAAGGGGCATTTAAACCGTCTTGGTAAGCTACTGTGACTTCAACCGCTCTTCCAAGGGGCATTTAAATCGTCTTGTTAAGCTACTGCGACCTCCACCTCTTATCCAAGGGGCATTTAAACCGACTTATTAAGCTACTGCGACCTGCACATCTCTTCCAAGGGGCATTTAAATCGTCTTGGTAAGCTACTGCGACCTGCAAGCCTCTTCCAAGGGGCATTTAAAACGTCTTGTTAAGCTACTGCGACCTGCACGTCTCTTCCAAGGGGCATTTAAACTGTCTTGTTAAGCTACTGCGACCTTCACCGCTCTTACAAGGGGCATTTAAACCATCTTTTTAAGCTATTGCGACCTGCACATCTCGTACAAGGTGCATTTAAAGTGTCTTGTTAAGCTACTGCGACCTGCACGTCTCTTCCAAGGGGCATTTAAACTGTCTTTTTAAGCTACTGCGACCTCCACCGCTCTTCCAAGCAGCATTTGAACCATCTTGTTAAGCTACTGTGACCTGCACGTCTCTTCCAAGGTGCATTTAAACTGTCTTTTTAAGCTACTGCGACCTGCACTTCTCTTCTAAGGGGCATTTAAACCGTCTTGTTAAGCTAATGCTACTTGTACGTCTCTTCCAAGGGGCATTTAAACCGTCTTGTTAAGCTACTGTAAACTCCACCACTTTTCCAAGAGGCATTTAAACCGTCTTGTTAAGCTACTGTAAACTCCACCACTTTTCCAAGAGGCATTTAAACCGTCTTGTTAAGCTTCTGCGACCTGCATATCTCTACCAAGGGACATTTAAACAGTCTTGTTAAGCTACTGCGACCTGCCCGTCTCTTCCAAGGGGCATTTAAATCGTCTTTTTAAGCTGCTGCGACCTGCATGTCTCTTCCAAGGGGCATTTAAACTGTCTTGTTAAGCTACTGCAACCTCCACCGCTCCTCCAAGGGGCAATTAAACTGTCTTGTTAAGCAACTGCGACCTGCACTTCTCTTCCAAGGGGCATTTAAATCGTCTTGGTAAGCTACTGCGACCTGCACGTTTCTTCCAAGGGGCATTTAAACTGTCTTGTTAAGCTACTGCGACCTCCACCGCTCATCCAAGGGGCATTTAAACCCTCTTGTTAAGCTACTGCGACCTGCACGTCTCTTCCAAGGGGGATTTAAACCGTCTTGTTAAGCTACTGCGACCTGCACTTATCTTCCAAGGGGCATTTAAACCGTCTTTTTAAGCTACTGCGACTTGCACGTCTCTTCCAAGGGGCATTTTAACCGTCTTGTTAATCTACTGTAACCTCCACCACTTTTCCAAGGGGCATTTAAACCGTCTTGTTAAGCAACTGCGACCTGCACGTGTCTTCCAAGGTGCATTTAAACCATCTTGTTAAGCTACTGCGACCTGCATGTCTCTACCAAGGGACATTTAAACCATCTTGTTACGCTACTGCGACCTGCAGGTCTCTTCCAAGGGGCATTTAAACAGTCTTGTTAAGCTACTGAGAACTCCAACGCTCTTCCAAGAGGCATTTAAATTGTCTTGTTAAGCAACTGCGACCTGCACGTCTCTTCCAAGGGGCATTTAAACTGTCTTGTTAAGCTACTGCGAACTCCACCGCTCTTCCAAGGGGCATTTAAACTGTCTTGTTAAGCAACTGCTACCTGCACGTCTCTTCCAAGGGGCATTTAAATCATCTTGGTAATCTACTGCGACCTGCACGTCTCTTCCAAGGGGCATTTAAACTGTCTTGTTAAGCTACTGCGACCTCCACCGCTCTTCCATGGGGCATTTAAACCATCTTCTTAAGCTACTGCGACCTGCACATCTCTTCCAAGGGGCATTTAAACTGTCTTGTTAAGCTACTGCGACCTCCACCGCACTTCCAAGGGGCATTTAAACAGTCTTGTGAAGCTACTGCGACCTGCACGTCTCTTTAAAGGGGCATTTAAACTGTCTTGTTAAGCTACTGCTGCCTCCACCGCTCTTCCACGGGGCATTTAAACCGTCTTGTTAAGCTACTGCGAACTGCACGTCTCTTCCAAGTAGCATTTAAACCGTCTTGTTAAGCTACTGCGACCTGCAAGCCTCTTCCAAGGGGCATTTAAACTGTCTTGTTAAGCTACTGCGACCTACACGTCTCTTCCAAGGGGCATTTAAACTGTCTTGTTAAGCTACTGCATCCTTCACCGCTCTTCCAAGGGGCATTTAAACCATCTTGTTAAGCTACTGCGACCTGCACGTCTCTTCCAAGGGACATTTAAACTGTCTTGTTAAGCTACTGCGACCTGCACGTCTCTTCCAAGGGGCATTTAAACTGTCTTGTTAAGCTACTGCGACCTCCACCGCTCTTCCAAGGGGCATTTAAATCATCTTGTTAAGCTACTGTGACCTGCACGTCTCTTCCAAGGGGCATTTAAACTGTCTTGTTAAGCTACTGCGACCTCCACCGCTCTTCCAAGGGGCATTTAAACCGTCTTATTAAGCTACTGCGACCTGCACATCTCTTCCAAGTGCCATTTAAACAGTCTTGTTAAGCTACTGCGACCTGCACTTCTCTTCCAAGGTGCATTTAAACTGTCTTGTTAAGCTACTGCGACCTCCACCTCTCTTCCAAGGGGCATTTAAACCGTCTTATTAAGCTACTGCGACCTGCACATCTCTTCCAAGTGGCATTTAAACAGTCTTGTTAAGCTACTGCGACCTGCACTTCTCTTCCAAGGTGCATTTAAACTGTCTTGTTAAGCTACTGCGACCTCCACCTCTCTTCCAAGGGGCATTTAAACCGTCTTATTAAGCTACTGTGACCTGCACATCTCTTCCAAGGGGCAATTAAACCGTCTTATTAAACTTCTGCGACCTGCAAGCCTCTTCCAAGGGGCATTTAAACTGTCTTGCTAAGCTACTGCGACCTACACGTCTCTTCCAAGGGGCATTTAAACTGTCTTGTTAAGCTACTGCATCCTTCACCGCTCTTCCAAATGACATTTAAATCATCTTGTTAAGCTACTGCGACCTGCACGTCTCTTCCAAGGGGCATTTAAACTGTCTTGTTAAGCTACTGCGACCTGCACGTCTCTTCCAAGGGGCATTTAAACTGTCTTGGTAAGCTACTGCGAACTCCACCGCTCTTCCAAGGGGCATTTAAACCATCTTGTTAAGCTACTGTGACCTGCACGTCTCTTCCAAGGGGCATTTAAACTGTCTTGTTAAGCTACTGCGACCTGCACGTCTCTTCTAAGGGGCATTTAAACCGTCTTGTTAAGCTACTGCGACTTGCACGTCTCTTCCAAGGGTCATTTAAAACGCTTTGTTAAGCTACTGCGACCTGCATGTCTCTTCCAAGGGGCATTTAAACCGTCTTGTTAAGCTACTGCGACCTGCACGTCTCTTCCAAGGGGCATTTAAACCATCTTGTTTAGCTGCTGCGACCTGCATGTCTCTTCCAAGGGGCATTTAAACCTTCTTGTTAAGCTACTGCGACCTCCACCGCTCTTCCAAGGGGCATTTAAACCGTCTTGTTAAGCTACTGTGACCTGCACGTCTCTTTCAAGGGGCATTTAAACTGTCTTGTTAAGCTACTGCGACCTGCACGTCTCTTCCAAGTGGTATTTAAACCGTCTTGTTAAGCTACTGCGACCTGCACGTCTCTTCCAAGGGGCATTTAAACTGTCTTGTTAAGCTACTGTAACCTCCCCCACTTTTCCAAGGGACATTTAAACCGTCTTGTTAAGCTACTGCGACCTGCACGTCTCTTCCATGGGGCATTTAAACCGTCTTGTTAAGCTACTGCCACCTGCATGTCTCTACCAAGGGGCATTTAAACCATCTTGTTAAGCCACTGTAACCTCCACCACTTTTCCAAGGGGCATTTAAACCGTCTTGTTAAGCTACTGCGACCTGCTCGTCTCTTTCAAGGGGCATTTAAGCTGTCTTGTTAAGCTATTGCGACATGCAAGTCTCTTCCAAGTCTTATTTAAACCGTCTTTTTAAGCTACTGCTACTTGAACGTCTCTTCCAAGTGGCATTTAAACTGTCTTGTTAAGCTACTGCGACATCCACTGCACTTCCAAGGGGCATTTAAACAGTCTTGTGAAGCTAATGCAAACTGCACGTCTCTTCCAAGGCGCATTTAAACTGTCTTGTTAAGCTACTGCGACCTGCACGTCTCTTCTAAGGGGCATTTAAACCGTCTTGTTAAGCTACTGCGACGTTCACATCTCTTCCAAGGGGCATTTAAACCGTCTTGTTAAGCCACTGTAACCTCCACCACTTTTCCAAGGGGCATTTAAACCGTCTTGTTAAGCTACTGCGACCTGCACGTCTCCTTCAAGGGGCATTTAAAATGCTTTGTTAAGCTACTGCGACCTGCACGTCTCTTCCAAGGGGCATTTAAACTGTCTTGTTAAGCTACTGCGACCTACACGTCTCTTCCAAGGGGCATGTAAACCGTCTTGTTAAGCTACTGCGACCTCCACCGCATTTCCAAGGGGCATTTAAACAGTCTTGTGAAGCTACTGCGACCTGCACGTCTCTTTCAAGGGGCATTTAAACAGTCTTGTTAAGCTACTGCGACCTCCACCGCTCTTCCAAGTGGCATTTAAACCGTCTTGTTAAGCTACTGCGAACTGCACGTCTCTTCCAAGTGGCATTTAAACCATCTTGATAAGCTACTGCGACCTGCACGTCTCTTCCACGGGGCTTTTAAACTGTTTTGTTAAGCTACTGCGACCTCCACCTCTCTTCCAAGGGCGTTTAAACCGTCTTATTAAGCTACTGCGACCTGCACATCTCTTCAAAGGGGCATTTAAACCGTGTTATTAAGCTACTGCGACCTGCACGTCTCTTCCAAGGGGCATTTAAACTGTCTTGTTAAGCTACTGCGACCTGCACGTCTCTTCCAAGGGGCATTTAAATCGTCTTGGTAAGCTACTGCGACCTGCAAGCCTCTTCCAAGGGGCATTTAAACCGTCATTTTAAGCTACTGCGACCTGCACGTCTCTTCCAAGGGGCATTTAAACTGTCTTGTTAAGCTACTGCGACCTCCACCGCTCTTCAAAGGGTCATTTAAACTGTCTTTTTAAGCTACTGCGACCTGAACGTCTCTTCCAAGGGGCATTTAAATCGTTTGGTAAGCTACTGCGACCTGCAAGCCTCATCCAAGGGGCATTTAAACCGTCATGTTAAGCTACTGCGACCTGCACATCTCTTCAAAAGGGCATTTAAACCGTCTTATTAAGCTACTGCGACCTGCACGTCTCTTCCAAGGGGCATTTAAACCATCTTGTTAAGCTACTGCGACCTGCACGTCTCTTCCAAGGGGCATTTAAACTGTCTTGTTAAGCAACTGTGACCTGAACGTCTCTTCCAAGGGGCATTTAAACCGTCATGTTAAGCTACTGCGACCTGCACTTCTCTTCCAAGGGGCATTTAAACTGTCTTGTTAAGCTACTGCGACCACCACCGCTCTTCCAAGGGTCATTTAAACTGTCTTTTTAAGCTACTGCGACCTGCACGTCTCTTCCAAGGGACATTTAAATCGTCTTGGTAAGCTACTGCGACCTGCAAGCCTCATCCAAGGGGCATTTAAACCGTCATGTTAAGCTACTGCGACCTGTACATCTCTTCAAAAGGGCATTTAAACCGTCTTATTAAGCTACTGCGACCTGCACGTCTCTTCCAAGGGGCATTAAAACCATCTTGTTAAGCTACTGCGACCTGAACGTCTCTTCCAAGGGGCATTTAAACTGTCTTGTTAAGCAACTGTGACCTGAACGTCTCTTCCAAGGGGCATTTAAATCTTCTTGGTAATCTACTGCGACCTGCACGTCTCTTCCAAGGGGCATTTAAATCTTCTTGGTAATCTACTGCGACCTGCACGTCTCTTCCAAGGGGCATTTAAACCATCTTGTTAAGCTACTGCGACCTGCATGTCTCTTTCAAGGGGCATTTAAAATGCTTTGTTAAGCTACTGCGACCTGCCCGTCTCTTCCAAGGGGCATTTAAACCGTCTTGTTAAGCTACTGTGACCTGCGCGTCTCTACTAAGGGGCATTTAAACCGTCTTGTTAAGCTTCTGCGACATGCATGTCTCTTCCAAGGGGCATTTAAACCGTCTTGCTAAGCTACTGCGACCTCCACCGCACTTCCAAGGGGCATTTAAACTGTCTTGTTAAGCTACTGCGACCTCCACCGCTCTTCCAAGAGGCATTTATACCGACTTGTTAAGCTACTGCGAACTGCACGTCTCTTCCAAGTGGCATTTAAACCGTCTTGATAAGCTACTGCGACCTGCACGTCTCTTCCATGGGGCTTTTAAACTGTCTTGTTAAGCTACTGCGATCTCCACCTCTCTTCCAAGGGCATTTAAACCGTCTTATTAAGCTACTGCGACCTGCACATCTCTTCCAAGGGGCATTCAAACCGTCTTATTAAGCTACTGCGACCTGCACGTCTCTTCCAAGGGGCATTTAAACTGTCTTGTTAATCTACTGCGACCTGCACGTCTCTTCCAATGGGCATTTAAATCGTCTTGGTAAGCTACTGCGACCTGCAATCCTCTTCCAAGGGGTATTTAAACAGTCATGTTAAGATACTGCGACCTGCACGTCTTTCCAAGGGCCATTTAAACTGTCTGGTTAAGCTACTGCGACCTGCACGTCTCTTCCAAGGGGCATTTAAACTGTCTTGTTAAGCTACTGTAACCTCCACCACTTTTCCAAGGGGCATCTAAACCGTCTTGTTAAGCTACTGCAACCTGCACGTCTCTTTCAAGGGGCATTTAAACCGTCTTGTTAAGCTACTGCGACCGGCACGTCTCTTCCAAGGGGCATTTAAACCGTCTTGTTAAGCTGCTGCGACCTGCATGTCTCTTCCAAGGGGCATTTAAAACGTCTTGATAAGCTACTGCGACCGGCACGTCTCTTCCAAGGGGCATTTAAACCGTCTTGTTAAGCTGCTGCGACCTGCATGTCTCTTCCAAGGGGCATTTAAACCATCTTGTTAAGCTACTTCAACCTCCACCGCACTTCCAAGGGGCATTTAAACCGTCTTGTTAAGCTACTGCGACCTGCACGTCTCTTTCAAGGGGCATCTAAACTGTCTTGTTAAGCTACTGCGACCTGCACGTCTCTTCCAAGTGGCATTTAAACCATCTTGATAAGCTACTGCGACCTGCACGTCTCTTCAACGGGGCTTTTAAACTGTCTTGTTAAGCTACTGCGACCTCCACCTCTCTTCCAAGGGCGTTTAAACCGTCTTATTAAGCTACTGCAACCTGCACATCTCTTCAAAGGGGCATTTAAACCGTGTTATTAAGCTACTGCGACCTGCACGTCTCTTCCAAGGGGCATTTAAACTGTCTTGTTAAGCTACTGTGACCTCCACCGCTCTTCCAAGGGTCATTTAAACTGTCTTGTTAAGCTACTGCGACCTGCATGTCTCTTCCAAGGGGCTTTTAAATCGTCTTGGTAAGCAACTGCGACCTGCAAGCCTCTTCCAAGGGGCATTTAAACCGTCATGTTAAGCTATTGCGACCTGCACGTCTCTTCCAAGGGGCATTTAAACTGTCTTGTTAAGCTACTGCGACCTCCACCGCTCTTCAAAGGGTCATTTAAACTGTCTTGTTAAGCTACTGCGACCTGCACGTCTCTTCCAAGGGGCATTTAAATCGTCTTGGTAAGCTTCTGCGACCTGCAAGCCTCATCCAAGGGGCATTTAAACCGTCATGTTAAGCTACTGCGACCTGCACATCTCTTCAAAAGGGCATTTAAACAGTCTTATTAAGCTACTGCGACCTGCACGTCTCTTCCAAGGGGCATTAAACCATCTTGTTAAGCTACTGCGACCTGCACGTCTCTTCCAAGGGGCATTTAAACTGTTTTGTTAAGCAACTGTGACCTGAACGTCTCTTCCAAGGGGCATTTAAATCTTCTTGGTAATCTACTGCGACCTGCACGTCTCTTCCAAGGGGCATTTAAATCTTAGTGGTAATCTACTGCGTCCTGCACGTCTCTTCCAAGGGGCATTTAAACTGTCTTGTTAAGCTACTGCGACCTGCATGTCTCTTCCAAGGGGCATTTAAACCGACTTCTTAAGCTACTGCAACCTCCACCACTTTTCCAAGGGGCATTTAAACCGTCTTGTTAAGCTAATGCGACCTGCATGTCTCTTTCAAGGGGCATTTAAAATGCTTTGTTAAGCTACTGCGACCTCCACGTCTCTTCCAAGGGGCATTTAAACCGTATTGTTAAGCTACTGTGACCTGCACGTCTCTTCTAAGGGGCATTTAAACCGTCTTGTTAAGGTTCTGCGACCTGCATGTCTCTTCCAAGGGGCATTTAAACCGTCTTGTTAAGCTACTGCGACCTCCACCGCACTTCCAAGGGGCATTTAAACAGTCTTGTGAAGATACTGCGACCTGCACGTCTCTTTCAAGGGGCATTTAAACTGTCTTGTTAAGCTACTGCGACCTCCACCGCTCTTCCAAGGAGCATTTAAACCGACTTGTTAAGCTACTGCGAACTGCACGTCTCTTCCAAGTGGCATTTAAACCGTCTTGATAAGCTACTGAGACCTGCACGTCTCTTCCACGGGGCTTTTAAACTGTCTTGTTAAGCTACTGCGATCTCCACCTCTCTTCCAAGGGCATTTAAACCGTCTTATTAAGCTACTGCGACCTACACATCTCTTCCAAGGGGCATTCAAACCGTCTTATTAAGCTACTGCGACCTGCATGTCTCTTCCAAGGGGCATTTAATACGTCTTGTTAAGCTACTGCGACCGGCACGTCTCTTCCAAGGGGCATTTAAACCGTCTTGTTAAGCTGCTGCGACCTGCATGTCTCTTCCAAGGGGCATTTAAACCATCTTGTTAAGCTACTTCAACCTCCACCGCTCTTCCAAGGGGCATTTAAACCGTCTTGTTAAGCTACTGCGACCTGCACGTCTCTTTCAAGGGGCATCTAAACTGTCTTGTTAAGCTACTGCGACCTCAACCGCTCTTCCAAGGGGCATTCAAACCGTCTTGTTAAGCTACTGCGACCTGCACGTCTCTTCCAATGGGCATTTAAATCGTCTTGGTAAGCTACTGCGACCTGCAAGCCTCTTCCAAGGGGTATTTAAACCGTCATGTTAAGAGAATGCGACCTGCACGTCTTTCCAAGGGGCATTTAAACTGTCTGGTTAAGCTACTGCGACCTGCTCGTCTCCTCCAAGGGGCATTTAAACTGTCTTGTTAAGCTACTGCGACCTCCACCGCTCTTCCAAGTGGCATTTAAACCATCTTGTTAAGCTACTGTGACCTGCACGTCTCTTCCAAGGGACATTTAAACTGTCTTGTTAAGCTACTGCGACCTGCACGTCTCTTCTAAGGGGCATTTAAACCGTCTTGTTAAGCTACTGCGACTTGCACGTCTCTTCCAAGTGGCATTTAAAACGCTTTGTTAAGATACTGCGACCTGCACGTCTCTTCCAAGGGGCATTTAAACCGTCTTGTTAAGCTACTGCGACCTGCAAGTCTCTTCCAAGGGGCATTTAAACTGTCTTGTTAAGCTACTGCGACCTGCACGTCTCTTCCAACGGGCATTTAAACTGTCTTGTTAAGCTACTGCGACCTCCACCGCTCTTCCAAGTGGCATTTAAACCATCTTGTTAAGCTACTGCGACTTGCACGTCTCTTCCAAGTGGCATTTAAAACGCTTTGTTAAGATACTGCGACCTGCACGTCTCTTCCAAGTGGCATTTAAACCATCTTGTTAAGCTACTGTGACCTGCGCGTCTCTTCCAAGGGGCATTTAAACTGTCTTGTTAAGCTACTGCGACCTGCACGTCTCTTCCAAGTGGCATTTAAAACGCTTTGTTAAGCTACTGCGACCTGCATGTCTCTTCCAAGGGGCATTTAAACCGTCTTGTTAAGCTACTGCGACCTGCACGTCTCTTCCAAGAGGCATTTATGCAATCTTGTTTAGCTGCTGCGACCTGCATGTCTCTTCCAAGGGGCATTTAAACCGTCTTGTTAAGCTACTGCGACCTGCACGTCTCTTTCAAGGGGCATTTAAACTGTCTTTTTAAGCTACTGCGACCTCCACCCCCCTTCCAAGGGGCATTTAAACCGACTTGTTAATCTACTGCGACCTGCACGTCTCTTCCAAGTGGCATTTAAACCTTCTTGTTAAGCTACTACGACCGGCACGTCTCTTCCAAGGGGCATTTAAACTGTCTTGTTAAGCTACTGCGACCTCCACCTCTCTTCCAATGGGCATTTAAACTGTCTTGTTAAGCTACTGCGACCTGCTCGTCTCTTCCAAGGGGCATTTAAACCGTCTTGTTAAGCTACTGCGACCTGCAAGTCTCTTCCAAGGCTTATTTAAACTGTCTTTTTAAGCTACTGCGACTTGAACGTCTCTTCCAAGGGGCATTTAAACCGTCTTGTTAAGCTACTGTAACCTCCACCACTTTTCCAAGGGGCATCTAAACAGTCTTGTTAAGCTACTGCAACCTGCACGTCTCTTTCAAGGGGCATTTAAACCGTCTTGTTAAGCTACTGCGACCTGCATGTCTCTTCCAAGGGGCATTTAAAACGTCTTGTTAAGCTACTGCGACCGGCACGTCTCTTCCAAGGGGCATTTAAACCGTCTTGTTAAGCTGCTGAGACCTGCATGTCTCTTCCAAGGGGCATTTAAACCATCTTGTTAAGCTACTTCAACCTCCACCGCACTTCCAAGGGGCATTTAAACCGTCTTGTTAAGCTACTGCGACCTGCACGTCTCTTTCAAGGGGCATCTAAACTGTCTTGTTAAGCTACTGCGAACTGCACGTCTCTTCCAAGTGGCATTTAAACCATCTTGATAAGCTACTGCGACCTGCACGTCTCTTCCACGGGGCTTTTAAACTGTCTTGTTAAGCTACTGCGACCTCCACCTCTCTTCCAAGGGCGTTTAAACCGTCTTATTAAGCTACTGCGACCTGCACATCTCTTCAAAGGGGCATTTAATCCGTGTTATTAAGCTACTGCGACCTGCACGTCTCTTCCAAGGGGCATTTAAACTGTCTTGTTAAGCTACTGTGACCTCCACCGCTCTTCCAAGGGTCATTTAAACTGTCTTGTTAAGCTACTGCGACCTGCACGTCTCTTCCAAGGGGCATTTAAATCGTCTTGGTAAGCTACTGCGACCTGCAAGCCTCTTCCAAGGGGCATTTAAACCGTCATGTTAAGCTACTGCGACCTGCACGTCTCTTCCAATGGGCATTTAAACTGTCTTGTTAAGCTACTGTGACCTCCACCGCTCTTCCAAGGGTCATTTAAACTGTCTTGTTAAGCTACTGCGACCTGCACGTCTCTTAAAAGGGGCATTTAAATTGTCTTGGTAAGCTACTGCGACCTGCAAGCCTCATCCAAGGGGCATTTAAACCGTCATGTTAAGCTACTGCGACCTGCGCATCTCTTCAAAAGGGCATTTAAACAGTCTTATTAAGCTACTGCGACCTGCACGTCTCTTCCAAGGGGCATTTAAACCATCTTGTTAAGCTACTGCGATGCGACCTGCACGACTCTTCCAAGGGGCATTTAAACTGTCTTGTTAAGCAACTGTGACCTGAACGTCTCTTCCAATGGGCATTTAAATCTTATTGGTAATCTACAGCGACCTGCACGTCTCTTCCAAGGGGCATTTAAATCTTCTTGGTAATCTACTGCGACCTGCACGTCTCTTCCAAGGGGCATTTAAACTGTCTTGTTAAGCTACTGCGACCTGCACGTCTCTTCCAAGGGGCATTTAAACCGTCTTCTTAAGCTACTGTAACCTCCACCACTTTTCCAAGGGGCAATTAAACCGTCTTGTTAAGCTACTGCGACCTGCATGTCTCTTTCAAGGGGCATTTAAAATGCTTTTTTAAGCTACTGCGACCTGCACGTCTCTTGCAAGGGGCATTTAAACCGTCTTGTTAAGCTACTGTGACCTGCACGTCTCTTCTAAGGGGCATTTAAACCGTCTTGTTAAGCTTCTGCGACCTGCATGTCTCTTCCAAGGGGCATTTAAACCGTCTTGTTAAGCTACTGCGACCTCCACCGCTCTTCCAAGGGGCATTTAAACCGTCTTGTTAAGCTACTGCGAACTGCACGTCTCTTCCAAGTGGCATTTAAACCGTCTTGATAAGCTACTGCGACCTGCACGTCTCTTCCACGGGGCTTTTAAACTGTCTTGTTAAGCTACTGCGATCTCCACCTCTCTTCCAAGGGCATTTAAACCGTCTTATTAAGCTACTGCGACCTGCACATCTCTTCCAAGGGGCATTCAAACCGTCTTATTAAGCTACTGCGACCTGCATGTCTCTTCCAAGGGGCATTTAAAACTTCTTGTTAAGCTACTGCGACCGGCACTTCTCTTCCAAGGGGCATTTAAACCGTGTTGTTAAGCTGCTGCGACCTGCATGTCTCTTTCAAGGGGCATTTAAACCATCTTGTTAAGCTACTTCAACCTCCACCGCACTTCCAAGGGGCATTTAAACCGTCTTGTTAAGCTACTGCAACCTGCACGTCTCTTTCAAGGGGCATCTAAACCGTCTTGTTAAGCTACTGCGACCTGCACGTGTCTTCCAAGGGGCATTTAAACCGTCTTGTTAAGCTACTGCGACTTGAGCGTCTCTTCCAAGGGGCATTTAAACCGTCTTGTTAAGCAACTGTAACCTGCACCACTTTTCGAAGGGGCATTTAGACCGTCTTGTTAAGCTACTGCGACCTGCATGACTCTACCAAGGGACATTTAAACCGTCTTGTTAAGCTACTGCGACCTGCACGTCTCTTCCAAGGGGCATTTAAACAGTCTTGTTAAGCTGCTGCGACCTGCATGTCTCTTCAAGGGGCATTTAAATCGTCTTGATAAGCTACTGCGACCTCCACCGCTCTTCCAAGGAGCATTTAAACTGTCTTGTTAAGCTACTGCGACCGCCACCGCTCTTGCAAGGGGCATTTAAACCATCTTGTTAAGCTACTGCGACCTGCACGTCTCTTCCAAGCGGCATTTAAACCGTCTTGTTAAGCTACTGCGACCTGCATGTTTCTTTCAAGGGGCATTTAAAATGCTTTGTTAAGCTACTGCGACCTGCACGTCTCTTCCAAGGGGCATTTAAACCGTCTTGTTAAGCTACTGCGACCTGCACGACTTTTCCAACTGGCATTTCAACCGTCTTGATAAGCTTCTGCGACCTGCATGTCTCTTGCAAGGGGCATTTAAACCGTCTTGTTAAGCTACTGCAACCTGCACGTCTCTAACAAGGGGCATTTAAACATTCTTGTTAAGCTACTGCGACCTGCACATCTCTTCCAAGGGGCATTTAAACTGTCTTGTTAAGCTACTGCGACCTCCACTGCTCTTCCAAGGGGCATTTAAACAGTCTTGTTAAACTACTGCGACCTGGACGTGTCTTCCAAGGGGCATTTAAACCGTCTTGTTAAGCTAGTGCGACTTGCACGTCTCTTCCAAGGTGCATTTAAACCGTCTTGTTAAGCTACTGTAACCTCCACCACTTTTCCAAGGTGCATTTAAACCGTCTTGTTAAGCTACTGCGACCTGCACGTCTCTTCCATGGGGCATTTAAACCGTCTTGTTAAGCTACTGCGACCTGCACGTCTCTTCCAAGGGGCATTTAAACAGTCTTGTTAAGCTGCTGCGACTTGCATGTCTCTTCCAAGGGGCATTTAAACTGTCTTGTTAAGCTACTGCGACCTCCACCGCTCTTCCAAGGGGCATTTCAACTGTCTTGTTATGCAAATGCGACCTGCACGTCTCTTCCAAGGGGCATTTAAATCGTCTTGGTAAGCTACTGCGACCTGCACGTCTCTTCCAAGGGGCATTTAAACTGTCTTGTTAAGCTACTGCGACCTGCATGTCTCTTCCAAGTGACATTTAAACCATCTTGATAAGCTACTGCGACCTGCACGTCTCTTCCACGGGGCTTTTAAACTGTCTTGTTAAGCTACTGCGACCTCCACCTCTCTTCCAAGGGCGTTTAAACCGTCTTATTAAGCTACTGCGAAGTGCACATCTCTTCAAAGGGGCATTTAAACTGTGTTATTAAGCTACTGCGACCTGCACGTCTCTTCCAAGGGGCATTTAAACTGTCTTGTTAAGCTACTCTACCTCCACCGCTCTTCCAAGGGTCATTTAAACTGTCTTGTTAAGCTACTGCGACCTGCACGTCTCTTCCAAGGGGCATTTAAATCGTCTTGGTAAGCTACTGCGACCTGCAAGCCTCTTCCAAGGGGCATTTAAGCCGTCATGTTAAGCTACTGCGACCTGCACGTCTCTTCCAAGGGGCATTTAAACTGTCTTGTTAAGCTACTGCGACCTCCACCGCTCTTCCAAGGGTCATTTAAACTGTCTTGTTAAGCTACTGCGACCTGCACGTCTCTTAAAAGGGGCATTTAAATTGTCTTGGTAAGCTACTGCGACCTGCAAGCCTCATCCAAGGGGCATTTAAACCATCATGTTAAGCTACTGCGACCTGCGCATCTCTTCAAAAGGGCATTTAAACAGTCTTATTAAGCTACTGCGACCTGCACGTCTCTTCCAAGGGGCATTTAAACCATCTTGTTAAGCTACTGCGATGCGACCTGCACGTCTCTTCCAAGGGGCATTTAAACTGTCTTGTTAAGCAACTGTGACCTGAACGTCTCTTCCAAGGGGCATTTAAATCTTCTTGGTAATCTACTGCGACCTGCACGTCTCTTCCAAGGGGCATTTAAATCTTCTTGGTAATCTACTGCGACCTGCACGTCTCTTCCAAGGGGCATTTAAACTGTCTTGTTAAGCTACTTCGACCTGCACGTCTCTTCCAAGGGGCATTTAAACCGTCTCCTTAAGCTACTGTAACCTCCACCACTTTTCCAAGGGGCAATTAAACCGTCTTGTTAAGCTACTGCGACCTGCATGTCTCTTTCAAGGGGCATTTAAAATGCTTTGTTAAGCTACTGCGACCTGCACGTCTCTTCCAAGGGGCATTTAAACTGTCTTGTTAAGCTACTGTGACCTGCACGTCTCTTCTAAGGGGCATTTAAACCGTCTTGTTAAGCTTCTGCGACCTGCATGTCTCTTCCAAGGGGCATTTAAACCGTCTTGTTAAGCTACTGCGACTTCCACTGCACTTCCAAGGGGCATTTAAACAGTCTTGTGAAGTTACTGCAACCTGCATGTCTCTTTCAAGGGGCATTTAAACTGTCTTGTTAAGCTACTGCGACCTCCACCGCTCTTCCAAGGGGCATTTAAACCATCTTGTTAAGCTACTGCGATCTCCACCTCTCTTCCAAGGGCATTTAAACCATCTTATTAAGCTACTGCGACCTGCACATCTCTTCCAAGGGGCATTCAAACCATCTTATTAAGCTACTGCGACCTGCATGTCTCTTCCAAGGGGCATATAAAACTTCTTGTTAAGCTACTGCGACCGGCACGTCTCTTCCAAGGGGCATTTAAACCGTCTTGTTAAGCTGCTGTGACCTGCATGTCTCTTCCAAGGGGCATTTAAACCATCTTGTTAAGCTACTTCAACCTCCACCGCACTTCCAAGGGGCATTTAAACCGTCTTGTTAAGCTACTGCAACCTGCACGTCTCTTTCAAGGGGCATCTAAACCGTCTTGTTAAGCTACTGCGACCTGCACGTGTCTTCCAAGGGGCATTTAAACCGTCTTGTTAAGCTACTGCGACTTGAACGTCTCTTCCAAGGGGCATTTAAACCGTTTTGTTAAGCAACTGTAACCTGCACTACTTTTCGAAGGGGCATTTAAACCGTCTTGTTAAGCTACTGCGACCTGCATGTCTCTACCAAGGGACATTTAAACCGTCTTGTTAAGCTACTGCGACCTGCACGTCTCTTCCAAGGGGCATTTTAACAGTCTAGTTAAGCTGCTGCGACCTGCATGTCTCTTCAAGGGGCATTTAAATCGTCTTGTTAAGCTACTGCGACCTCCACCGCTCTTCCAAGGGGCATTTATACTGTCTTGTTAAGCTACTGCGACCGCCACCGCTCTTGCAAGGGGCATTTAAACCATCTTGTTAAGCTACTACGACCTGCACGTCTCTTCCAAGGGGCATTTAAACTGTCTTGTTAAGCTACTGCGACCTGCACGTCTCTTCTAAGGGGCATGTAAACCGTATTGTTAAGCTACTGCGACTTGCACGTCTCTTCCAAGCGGCATTTAAACCGTCTTGTTAAGCTACTGTAACCTCCACCACTTTTCCAAGGTGCATTTAAACCGTCTTGTTAAGCTACTGCGACCTGCACGTCTCTTCCATGGGGCATTTAAACCGTCTTGTTAAGCTACTGCGACCTGCACGTCTCTTCCAAGGGGCATTTAAACAGTCTTGTAAAGCTGCTGCGACTTGCATGTCTCTTCCAAGGGGCATTTAAACTGTCTTGTTAAGCTACTGCGACCTCCACCGCTCTTCCAAGGGGCATTTAAACTGTCTTGTTAAGCAAATGCGACCTGCACGTCTCTTCCAAGGGGCATTTAAATCGTCTTGGTAAGCTACTGCGACCTGCAGGTCTCTTCCAAGGGGCATTTAAACTATCTTGTTAAGCTACTGCGACCTCCACCGCTCTTGCAAGGGGCATTTAAACCATCTTGTTAAGCTACTGCGACCTGCACGTCTCTTCCAAGGGGCATTTAAACTGTCTTGTTAAGCTACTGCGACCTGCACGTCTCTTCTAAGGGGCATTTAAACCGTATTGTTAAGCTACTGCGACTTGCACGTCTCTTCCAAGCGGCATTTAAACCGTCTTGTTAAGCCACTGTAACCTCCACCACTTTTCCAAGGGGCATTTAAACCGTCTTGTTAAGCTACTGCGACCTGCATGTTTCTTTCAAGGGGCATTTAAAATGCTTTGTTAAGCTACTGCGACCTGCACGTCTCTTCCAAGGGGCATTTAAACCGTCTTGTTAAGCTACTGCGAGCTGCACGACTCTTCCAACTGGCATTTCAACCATCTTGATAAGCTTCTGCGACCTGCATGTCTCTTGCAAGGGGCATTTAAACCGTCTTGTTAAGCTAGTGCGACCTCCACCGCACTTCCAAGGGGCATTTAAACAGTCTTGTGAAGCTACTGCGACCTGCACGTATCTTTCAAGGGGCATTTAAACTGTCTTGTTAAGATACTGCGAACTCCACCGTTCATCCAAGGGGCATTTAAAGTATCTTCTTAAGCTACTGCGACCTGCACGTCTCTTCCAATGGGCATTTAAACTGTCTTGTTAAGCTACGGCGACCTCCACCTCTCTTCCAAGGGGCATTTAAACCATCTTATTAAGCTACTGCGACCTGCACATCTCTTCCAAGGGGCATTTAAACCGTCTTATTAAGCTACTGCGACCTGCACGTCTCTTCCAAGGGGCATTTAAACTGTCTTGTTAAGCTACTGCGACCTCCACCGCTCTTCCAAGGGTCATTTAAACTGTCTTGTTAAGCTACTGCGACCTGCACGTCTCTTCCAAGGGGCATTTAAATCGTCTTGGTAAGCTACTGCCACCTGCACGTCTCTTCCAAGGGGCATTTAAACTGTCTTTTTAAGCTACTGCGACCTTCACCGCTCTTCCAAGGGGCATTTAAACCATCTTGTTAAGCTACTTCGACCTGCACGTCTCGTACAAGGGGCATTTAAACTGTCTTGTTCAGCTACTGCGACCTGCACGTCTCTTCCAAGGGGCATTTAAACTGTCTTGTTAAGCTACTGCGACCTCCACCGCTCTTCCAAGGGGCATTTAAACAGTCTTGTTAAGATACTGCGACCTGCACGTGTCTTCCAAGGGGCATTTAAACCGTCTTGTTAAGCTACTGCGACTTGCACGTCTCTTCCAAGGTGCATTTAAACCGTCTTGTTAAGCTACTGTAACCTCCACCACTTTTCCAAGGTGCATTTAAACCGTCTTGTTAAGCTACTGCGACCTGCACGTCTCTTCCAAGGGGCATTTAAATCGTCTTGGTAAGCTACTGCGACCTGCAGGTCTCTTCCAAGGGGCATTTAAACTGTCTTGTTAAGCTACTGCGACCTCCACCGCTCTTGCAAGGGGCATTTAAACCGTATTGTTAAGCTACTGCGACTTGCACGTCTCTTCCAAGGAGCATTTAAACCGTCTTGTTAAGCTACTGCAACCTCCACCACTTTTCCAAGAGGCATTTAAACCGTCTTGTTAAGCTACTGCGACCTGCATGTCTCTTCCAAGGGGCATTTAAAACGCTTTGTTAAGCTACTGCGACCTGCACGTCTCTTCCAAGGGGCATTTAAACCGTCTTGTTAAGCTACTGCGACCTGCACGTCTCTTCCAAGGGGCATTTAAACTGTCTTGTTAAGCTACTGCGACCTCCACCGCTCTTCCAAGGGTCATTTAAACTGTCTTGTTAAGCTACTGCGACCTGCACTCTCTTAAAAGGGGCATTTAAATTGTCTTGGTAAGCTACTGCGACCTGCAAGCCTCATCCAAGGGGCATTTAAACCATCATGTTAAGCTACTGCGACCTGCGCATCTCTTCAAAAGGGCATTTAAACAGTCTTATTAAGCTACTGCGACCTGCACGTCTCTTCCAAGGGGCATTTAAACCATCTTGTTAAGCTACTGCGATGCGACCTGCACGTCTCTTCCAAGGGGCATTTAAACTGTCTTGTTAAGCAACTGTGACCTGAACGTCTCTTCCAAGGGGCATTTAAATCTTCTTGGTAATCTACTGCGACCTGCACGTCTCTTCCAAGGGGCATTTAAATCTTCTTGGTAATCTACTGCGACCTGCACGTCTCTTCCAAGGGGCATTTAAACTGTCTTGTTAAGCTACTTCGACCTGCACGTCTCTTCCAAGGGGCATTTAAACCGTCTCCTTAAGCTACTGTAACCTCCACCACTTTTCCAAGGGGCAATTAAACCGTCTTGTTAAGCTACTGCGACCTGCATGTCTCTTTCAAGGGGCATTTAAAATGCTTTGTTAAGCTACTGCGACCTGCACGTCTCTTCCAAGGGGCATTTAAACTGTCTTGTTAAGCTACTGTGACCTGCACGTCTCTTCTAAGGGGCATTTAAACCGTCTTGTTAAGCTTCTGCGACCTGCATGTCTCTTCCAAGGGGCATTTAAACCGTCTTGTTAAGCTACTGCGACTTCCACTGCACTTCCAAGGGGCATTTAAACAGTCTTGTGAAGTTACTGCAACCTGCATGTCTCTTTCAAGGGGCATTTAAACTGTCTTGTTAAGCTACTGCGACCTCCACCGCTCTTCCAAGGGGCATTTAAACCATCTTGTTAAGCTACTGCGATCTCCACCTCTCTTCCAAGGGCATTTAAACCATCTTATTAAGCTACTGCGACCTGCACATCTCTTCCAAGGGGCATTCAAACCATCTTATTAAGCTACTGCGACCTGCATGTCTCTTCCAAGGGGCATATAAAACTTCTTGTTAAGCTACTGCGACCGGCACGTCTCTTCCAAGGGGCATTTAAACCGTCTTGTTAAGCTGCTGTGACCTGCATGTCTCTTCCAAGGGGCATTTAAACCATCTTGTTAAGCTACTTCAACCTCCACCGCACTTCCAAGGGGCATTTAAACCGTCTTGTTAAGCTACTGCAACCTGCACGTCTCTTTCAAGGGGCATCTAAACCGTCTTGTTAAGCTACTGCGACCTGCACGTGTCTTCCAAGGGGCATTTAAACCGTCTTGTTAAGCTACTGCGACTTGAACGTCTCTTCCAAGGGGCATTTAAACCGTTTTGTTAAGCAACTGTAACCTGCACTACTTTTCGAAGGGGCATTTAAACCGTCTTGTTAAGCTACTGCGACCTGCATGTCTCTACCAAGGGACATTTAAACCGTCTTGTTAAGCTACTGCGACCTGCACGTCTCTTCCAAGGGGCATTTTAACAGTCTAGTTAAGCTGCTGCGACCTGCATGTCTCTTCAAGGGGCATTTAAATCGTCTTGTTAAGCTACTGCGACCTCCACCGCTCTTCCAAGGGGCATTTATACTGTCTTGTTAAGCTACTGCGACCGCCACCGCTCTTGCAAGGGGCATTTAAACCATCTTGTTAAGCTACTACGACCTGCACGTCTCTTCCAAGGGGCATTTAAACTGTCTTGTTAAGCTACTGCGACCTGCACGTCTCTTCTAAGGGGCATGTAAACCGTATTGTTAAGCTACTGCGACTTGCACGTCTCTTCCAAGCGGCATTTAAACCGTCTTGTTAAGCTACTGTAACCTCCACCACTTTTCCAAGGTGCATTTAAACCGTCTTGTTAAGCTACTGCGACCTGCACGTCTCTTCCATGGGGCATTTAAACCGTCTTGTTAAGCTACTGCGACCTGCACGTCTCTTCCAAGGGGCATTTAAACAGTCTTGTAAAGCTGCTGCGACTTGCATGTCTCTTCCAAGGGGCATTTAAACTGTCTTGTTAAGCTACTGCGACCTCCACCGCTCTTCCAAGGGGCATTTAAACTGTCTTGTTAAGCAAATGCGACCTGCACGTCTCTTCCAAGGGGCATTTAAATCGTCTTGGTAAGCTACTGCGACCTGCAGGTCTCTTCCAAGGGGCATTTAAACTATCTTGTTAAGCTACTGCGACCTCCACCGCTCTTGCAAGGGGCATTTAAACCATCTTGTTAAGCTACTGCGACCTGCACGTCTCTTCCAAGGGGCATTTAAACTGTCTTGTTAAGCTACTGCGACCTGCACGTCTCTTCTAAGGGGCATTTAAACCGTATTGTTAAGCTACTGCGACTTGCACGTCTCTTCCAAGCGGCATTTAAACCGTCTTGTTAAGCTACTGTAACCTCCACCACTTTTCCAAGGGGCATTTAAACCGTCTTGTTAAGCTACTGCGACCTGCATGTTTCTTTCAAGGGGCATTTAAAATGCTTTGTTAAGCTACTGCGACCTGCACGTCTCTTCCAAGGGGCATTTAAACCGTCTTGTTAAGCTACTGCGAGCTGCACGACTCTTCCAACTGGCATTTCAACCGTCTTGATAAGCTTCTGCGACCTGCATGTCTCTTGCAAGGGGCATTTAAACCGTCTTGTTAAGCTAGTGCGACCTCCACCGCACTTCCAAGGGGCATTTAAACAGTCTTGTGAAGCTACTGCGACCTGCACGTATCTTTCAAGGGGCATTTAAACTGTCTTGTTAAGATACTGCGAACTCCACCGTTCATCCAAGGGGCATTTAAAGTATCTTCTTAAGCTACTGCGACCTGCACGTCTCTTCCAATGGGCATTTAAACTGTCTTGTTAAGCTACGGCGACCTCCACCTCTCTTCCAAGGGGCATTTAAACCATCTTATTAAGCTACTGCGACCTGCACATCTCTTCCAAGGGGCATTTAAACCGTCTTATTAAGCTACTGCGACCTGCACGTCTCTTCCAAGGGGCATTTAAACTGTCTTGTTAAGCTACTGCGACCTCCACCGCTCTTCCAAGGGTCATTTAAACTGTCTTGTTAAGCTACTGCGACCTGCACGTCTCTTCCAAGGGGCATTTAAATCGTCTTGGTAAGCTACTGCCACCTGCACGTCTCTTCCAAGGGGCATTTAAACTGTCTTTTTAAGCTACTGCGACCTTCACCGCTCTTCCAAGGGGCATTTAAACCATCTTGTTAAGCTACTTCGACCTGCACGTCTCGTACAAGGGGCATTTAAACTGTCTTGTTCAGCTACTGCGACCTGCACGTCTCTTCCAAGGGGCATTTAAACTGTCTTGTTAAGCTACTGCGACCTCCACCGCTCTTCCAAGGGGCATTTAAACAGTCTTGTTAAGATACTGCGACCTGCACGTGTCTTCCAAGGGGCATTTAAACCGTCTTGTTAAGCTACTGCGACTTGCACGTCTCTTCCAAGGTGCATTTAAACCGTCTTGTTAAGCTACTGTAACCTCCACCACTTTTCCAAGGTGCATTTAAACCGTCTTGTTAAGCTACTGCGACCTGCACGTCTCTTCCAAGGGGCATTTAAATCGTCTTGGTAAGCTACTGCGACCTGCAGGTCTCTTCCAAGGGGCATTTAAACTGTCTTGTTAAGCTACTGCGACCTCCACCGCTCTTGCAAGGGGCATTTAAACCGTATTGTTAAGCTACTGCGACTTGCACGTCTCTTCCAAGGAGCATTTAAACCGTCTTGTTAAGCTACTGCAACCTCCACCACTTTTCCAAGAGGCATTTAAACCGTCTTGTTAAGCTACTGCGACCTGCATGTCTCTTCCAAGGGGCATTTAAAACGCTTTGTTAAGCTACTGCGACCTGCACGTCTCTTCCAAGGGGCATTTAAACCGTCTTGTTAAGCTACTGCAACCCGCACTTCTCTTCCAAGGGGCATTTAAACCGTCTTGTTTAGCTGCTGCGAACTGCATGTCTCTTCCAAGGGGCATTTAAACCGTCTTGTTAAGCTACTGCTACCTCCACCGCACTTCCAAGGGGCATTTAAACTGTCTTGTTAAACTACTGCGACCTGTACGTCTCTTCCAAGGGGCATTTAAACCGTCTTGTTAAGCTACTGCAACCCGCACGTCTCTTCCAAGGGGCATTTAAACCGTCTTGTTTAGCTGCTGCGAACTGCATGTCTCTTCCAAGGGGCATTTAAACCGTCTTGTTAAGCTACTGCTACCTCCACCGCACTTCCAAGGGGCATTTAAACTGTCTTGTTAAGCTACTGCGACCTGTACGTCTCTTCCAAGGGGCGCTTAAACTATCTTGTTAAGCTACTGCGACCTCCACCTCTCTTCCAAGGGGCATTTAAACCGTCTTGTTAAGCTACTGCGACCTGCAAGTCTCTTCCAAGGCTTATTTAAACCGTCTTTATAAGCTACTGCGACTTGAACGTCTCTTCCAAGGGGCATTTAAACCGTCTTGTTAAGCTACTGTAACCTCCACCACTTTTCAAAGGGGCATCTAAACCGTCTTGTTAAGGTACTGCGACCTGCACGTCTCTTTCAAGGGGCATTTAAACCGTCTTGTTAAGCTACTGCGACCTGCATGTCTCTTCCAAGGGGCATTTAAACCGTCTTGTTAAGCTACTGCGACCTGCACGTCTCTTCCAAGGGGAATTTAAACCGTCATGTTAAGCTGCTGCGACCTGCATGTCTCTTCCAAGGGGCATTTAAACCGTCTTGTTAATCTACTGCAACCTCCACCGCACTTGCAAGGGGCATTTAAACAGTTTTGTTAAGCTACTGTGACCTGCATGTCTCTTCCAAGGGGCATTTAAACGGTCTTGTTAAGCTACTGCGACCTCCACCTCTCTTCCAAGGGGCATTTAAACCGTCTTATTAAGCTACTGCGACCTGCACATCTCTTCCTAGGGGCATTTAGACCGGCTTATTAAGCTACTGCGACCTCCACCTCTTATCCAAGGGGCATTTAAACCGTCTTATTAAGCTACTGCGACCTGCACATCTCTTCCAAGGGGCATTTAAATCGTCTTGGTAAGCTACTGCGACCTGCAAGCCTCTTACAAGGGGATTTAAAACGTCTTGTTAAGCTACTGCGACCTGCACGTCTCTTCCAAGGGGCATTTAAACTGTCTTGTTAAGCTACTGCGACCTTCACCGCTCTTACAAGGGGCATTTAAACCATCTTGTTAAGCTATTGCGACCTGCACGTCTCGTACAAGGTGCATTTAAACCGTCTTGTTACGCTACTGCGACCTGCACGTCTCTTCCAAGGGGCATTTAAACTGTCTTTTTAAGCTACTGCGACCTCCACCGCTCTTCCAAGCAGCATTTGAACCATCTTGTTAAGCTACTGTGACCTGCACGTCTCTTCCAAGGTGCATTTAAACTGTCTTTTTAAGCTACTGCGACCTGCACTTCTCTTCTAAGGGGCATGTAAACCGTCTTGTTAAGCTACTGCTACTTGCACGTCTCTTCCAAGGGGCATTTAAACCGTCTTGTTAAGCTACTGTAAACTCCACCACTTTTCCAAGAGGCATTTAAACCGTCTTGTTATGCTACTGCGACCTGCATGTCTCTTCCAAGGGGCATTTAAAACGCTTTGTTAAGCTACTGCGACCTGCATGTCTCTTCCAAGGGGCATATAAACCATCTTGTTAAGCTGCTGCGACCTGCATGTCACTTCCAAGGGGCATTTAAACCATCTTGTTAAGCTACTGCAACCTCCACCGCACTTGCAAGGGGCATTTAAACCGTCTTGTTAAGCTACTGCGACCTGCACATCTCTTTCAACGGGCATTTAAACTTTCTTGTTAAGCTACTGCGACCTCCACCTCTCTTCCAAGGGGCGTTTAAACCATCTTGTTAAGCTACTGCGACCTGCAAGTCTCTTCCAAGGCGCATTTATACCGTCTTTTTAAGCTACTTCGACTTGAACGTCTCTTCCAAGGGGTATTTAAACCGTCTTGTTAAGCTACCGTAACCTCCACCACTTTTCCAAGGGGCACCTAAACAGTCTTGTTAAGCTACTGCGACCTCCACGTCTCTTCCAAGGGGCATTTAAACCGTCTTGTTAAGCTACTGCGACTTCCACCTCTCTTCCAAGGGGCATTTAAACCATCTTGTTAAGCTACTGGGACCTGCACGTCTCGTCCAAGGGGCATTTAAACTGTCTCGTTAAGCTACTGCGACCTCCACCGCTCTTCCAAGTGGCATTTAAACCATCTTGTTAAGCTACTGCGACCTGCATGTCTCTTCCAGGGCCATTTAAACCGTCTTGTTAAGCTACTGCGACCTGCACGTCTCTTCCAAGGGGCATTTAAACCATCTTGTTAAGCTACTGCGACCTGCACGTCTCTTCCAAGGGGCTTTTAAACCGTCTTATTAAGCTACTGCGACCTGCACGTCTCTTCGAAGGGGCATTTAAACTGTCTTCTTAAGCTACTGCGACCTCCACCGCTCTTCCAAGGGGCATTTAAACCATCTTGTTAAGCTCCTGCGACCTGCACGTCCCTTGAAAGGGGCATTTAATCCCTCTTGTTAAGCTACTGCGACCTGCATGTCTCTTCCAAGGGGCATTTAAACCATCTTGCTAAGCTACTGCGACCTCCACCGCTCTTCCAAGGGGCATTTAAACCATCTTGTTAAGCTACTGCGACCTGCACGTCTCTTCCAAGGGGCATTTAAACCGTCTTGGTAAGCTACTGTGACTTGCAAGCCTATCCCAAGGGGCATTTAAACCCTCTTGTTAAGCTACTGCGACCTGCACGTCTCTTCCAAGGGGGATTTAAACTGTCTTGTTAAGCTACTGTGACCTGCACGTCTCGTCCAAGATGCATTTAAACTGTCTCGTTAAGCTACTGCGACCTCCACGTCTCTTCCAAGTGGCATTTAAACCATCTTGTTAAGCTACTGCGACCGGCACGTCTCTTCCAAGGGGCATTTAAACTATCTTGTTACGCTACTGCGACCTGCACGTCTCTTCCAAGGGGCATTTAAACTGTCTCGTTAAGCTACTGCGACCTCCACGTCTCTTCCAAGTGGCATTTAAACCATCTTGTTAAGCTACTGCGACCGGCACGTCTCTTCCAAGGGGCATTTAAACCATCTTGTTAAGCTACTGCGACCTGCACATCTCTTCCAAGGGGCATTTAAACCATCTTGTTAAGCTACTGCGACCTGCACGTCTCTTCTAAGGGGCATTTAAACCGTCTTATTAAGCTACTGCGACCTGCATGTCTCTTCTAAGGGGCATTTAAACTGTCTTGATAAGCTACTGCGACCTCCACCGCTCTTCCAAGGGGCATTTAAACCGTCTCGTTAAGCTACTGCGACCTCCACATCTCTTCCAAGGGGCATTTAAACCGTCTTGTTAAGTTACTGCGACCTGCACGTGTCTTCCGAGGGGCATTTAAACCGTCTTGTTAAGCTACTGCGTCTTGCACGTCTCTTCCAAGGGGCATTTAAACCGTCTTGTTAAGCTATTGTAACCACCACCACTTTTCCAAGGAGCATTTAAACCGTCTTGTTAAGCCACTGCGACCTGCACGTCTCTTCCAAGGGGCATTTAAACCATCTTGTTAAGCTACTGTGACCTGCACGTCTCTTCCAAGGGGCAATTAAACCGTCTTATTAAGCTACTGCGACCTGAACGTCTCTTCCAAGGGGCATTTAAACTGTCTTGTTAAGCTACTGTGACCTCCACCGCTCTTCCAAGGGGCATTTAAGCAGTCTTGTTAAGCTGCTGCGACCTTCACATCTCTTCCAAGGGGCATTTAAATTGTCTTATTAAGCTACTGTAACCTCCACCACTTTTCCAAGGATGCATTTAAACCGTCTTGTTAAGCTACTGCGACCTGCACGTCTCTTCCAAGAGGCATTTAAGCCGTCTTGTTAAGCTACTGCGACCTGCACGTCTCTTTCAAGGGGCATTTAAACCGTCTTGTTAAGCTACTTCCACCTCCACCTCTCTTCCAAGGGGCATTTAAACCATCTTGTTAAGCTACTGCGACCTGCACGTCTCTTCCAAGGGGGATTTAAACCGTCTTGTTAAGCTACTGCGACCTGCAACTCTCTTCCAAGGTGCATTTAAACCATCTTGTTAAGCTACTACGACCTGCACGTCTCGTCCAAGGGTCATTTAAACTGTCTCGTTAAGCTACTGCGACCTCCACCGCTCTTCCAAGTGGCATTTAAACCATCTTGTTAAGCTACTGCGATCTGCACGTCTCTTCCAAGGGGCATTTAAACCGTCTTGTTAAGCTACTGCGACCTGCACGTCTCTTCCAAGGGGCATTTAAACTGTCTTGTTAAGCTACTGCGACCTGCACGTCTCTTCCAAGGGGCATTTAAACCGTCTTATTAAGCTATTGTGACCAGCACGTCTCTTCCAAGGGGCATTTAAACTGTCTTGTTAAGCTACTGCGACCTCCACCGCTCTTCCAAGGGGCATTTACACTGTCTTGGTAAGCTACTGCGACCTCCACGTCTCTTCCAAGGGGCATTTAAACCGTCTTGTTAAGCTACTGCGACCTGCACGTGTCTTCCAAGGGGCATTTAAACCGTCTTGTTAAGCTACTGCGACCTCCCCCGCTCTTCCAAGGGTCATTTAAACTGTCTTGTTGAGCTACTGCGACCTGCACGTCTCTTCCAAGGGGCATTTAAATCGTCTTGGTAAGCTACTGCGACCTGCAAGCCTCTTCCAAGGGGCATTTAAAACGTCTTGTTAAGCTCCTGCGACCTGCACGTCTCTTCCAAGGGGCATTTAAACTGTCTTGTTAAGCTACTGCGACCTTACCGCTCTTCTAAGGGGCATTTAAACCATCTTGTTAAGCTACTGCGACCTGCACGTCTCGTACAAGGGGCATTTAAACTGGCTTGTTAAGCTACTGCGACCTGCACGTCTCTTCCAAGGGGCATTTAAACTGTCTTGTTAAGCTACTGCGACCTCCAACGCTCTTCCAAGGGACATTTAAACCATCTTGTTAAGCTACTGTGACCTGCACGTCTCTTCCAAGGGGCATTTAAACTGTCTTGTTAAGCTACTGCGACCTGCACGTCTCTTCTAAGGGGCATTTAAACCGTCTTGTTAAGCTACTGCGACTTGCACATCTCTTCCAAGGGGCAATTAAACCGTCTTGTTAAGCTACTGTAACCTCCACCACTTTTCCAAGAGGCATTTAAAGCGTCTTGTTAAGCTACTGCGACCTGCATGTCTCTTCCAAGGGGCATTTAAAATGCTTTGTTAAGCTACTGCGACCTGGATGTCTCTTCCAAGGGGCATTTAAACCGTCTTGTTAAGCTACTGCGACCTGCACGTCTCTTCCAAGGGGCATTTAATCTGTCTTGTTTAGCTGCTGCGACCTCCACCGCTCTCCCAAGGGGCATTTAAACCGTCTTTTTAAGCTACTGCGACCTGCACGTCTCTTCCAAGGGGCATTTAAACCGTCTTGGTAAGCTACTGCGACCTGCAAGCCTATTCCAAGGGGCATTTAAACCCTCTTCTTAAGCTTCTGCGACCTGCACGTCTCTTCCAAGGGGGATTTAATCCGTCTTGTTAAGATACTGCGAACTGCACGTCTCTTCCAAAGGGCATTTAAACCGTCTTGTCAAGCCACTGCGACCTGCACGTCTCTTCCAAGGGGCATTTAAGCCATCTTGCTAAGCTACTTCCACCTCCACCTCTCTTCCAAGGGGCATTTAAACCATCTTGTTAAGCTACTGCGACCTGCACGTCTCTTCCAAGGGGGATTTAAACCGTCTTGTTAAGCTACTGCGACCTGCACCTCTCTTCCAAGGTGCATTTAAACCATCTTGTTAAGCTACTGCGACCTGCATGTCTCGTCCAAGGGTCATTTAAACTGTCTCGTTAAGCTACTGCGACCTCCACCGCTCTTCCAAGTGGCATTTAAACCATCTTGTTAAGCTACTGCTACCTGCACGTCTCTTCCAAGGGGCATTTAAACCGTCTTGTTAAACTACTGCGACCTGCACGTCTCTTCCAAGGGGCATTTAAACTGTCTTGTTAACCTACTGCGATCTGCACGTCTCTTCCAAGGGGCATTTAAACCGTCTTATTAAGCTATTGTGACCTGCACGTCTCTTCCAAGGGGCATTTAAACTGTCTTGTTAAGCTACTGCGACCTCCACCGCTCTTCCAAGGGGCATTTAAACTGTCTTGTTAAGCTACTGCGACCTCCCCGTCTCTTCCAAGGGGCATTTAAACCGTCTTGTTAAGCTACTGCGACCTGCACGTGTCTTCCAAGGGGCATTTAAACCGTCTTGTTAAGCTACTGCGACTTGCACGTGTCTTCCAAGGGGCATTTAAACCGTCTTGTTAAGATACTGTAACGACCACCACTTTTCCAAGGGGCATTTCAACCGACTTGTTAAGCTACTGCGACCTGCACGTCTCTTCCATGGGGCATTTAAACCATCTTGTTGAGCTACTGCGACCTGCATGTCTGTACCAAGGGACATTTAAACCGTCTTGTTAAGCTACTGCGACCTGCACGTCTCATCCAAGGGGCATTTAAACAGTCTTGATAAGCTGCTGCGACATGCATGTCTCTTCCAAGGGGCATTTAAACTGTCTTGTTAAGCTACTGCGACCTCCACCGCTCTTCCAATGGGCATTTAAACTTTCTTGTTAAGCAACTGCGACCTGCACGTCTCTTCCAAGGGGCATTTAAATAGTCTTGGTAAGCTACTGCGACCTGAACGTCTCTTCCAAGGGGCATTTAAACTGTCTTGTTAAGCTACTGCGACTTGCACGTCTCTTCCAAGGGGCATTTAAACCGTCTTGTTAAGCTACTGTAACCACCACCACTTTTCCAAGGGGCATTTAAACCGTCTTGTTAAGCTACTGCGACCTGCACGTCTCTTCCATGGGGCATTTAAACCGTCTTGTTGAGCTACTGCGACCAGCATGTCTCTACCAAGGGACATTTAAACCGTCTTGTTAAGCTACTGCGACCTGCACGTCTCTTCCAAGGGGCATTTAAACAGTCTTGTTAAGCTGCTGCGACATGCATGTCTCTTCCAAGGGGCATTTAAACTGTCTTGTTAAGCTACTGCGACCTCCACCGCTCTTCCAATGGGCATTTAAACTTTCTTGTTAAGCAACTGCGACCTGCACGTCTCTTCCAAGGGGCATTTAAATCGTCTTGGTAAGCTACTGCGACCTGAACGTCTCTTCCAAGGGGAATTTAAACTGTCTTGTTAAGCTACTGCGACATGCACTTCTCTTCCAAGGGGCTTTTAAACTGTCTTGTTAAGCTATTGCGACCTGCACGTCTCTTCTAAGGGGCATTTAAACCGTGCTGTTAAGCTACTGCGACCTGCACGTCTCTTCCAAGGGGCATTTAAACCGTCTTGTTGAGCTACTTTAACCTCCACCACTTTTCCAAGGGGCATTTAAACCGTCTTGTTAAGCTACTGCGACCTGCACGTCTCTTTCAAGGGGCATTTAAAATGCTTTCTTAAGCTACTGCGACCTGCACTTCTCTTCCAAGGGGCATTTAAACCGTCTTGTTAAGCTACTGCGACCTGCACGTCTATTTCAAGGGGCATTTAAAATGCTTTCTTAAGCTACTGCGACCTGCACTTCTCTTCCAAGGGGCATTTAAACCGTCTTGTTGAGCTACTTTAACCTCCACCACTTTTCCAAGGGGCATTTAAACCGTCTTGTTAAGCTACTGCGACCTGCACGTCTCTTTCAAGGGGCATTTAAAATGCTTTCTTAAGCTACTGCGACCTGCACTTCTCTTCCAAGGGGCATTTAAACCGTCTTGTTAAGCTACTGCGACCTGCACGTCTATTTCAAGGGGCATTTAAAATGCTTTCTTAAGCTACTGCAACCTGCACTTCTCTTCCAAGGGGCATTTAAACCGTCTTGTTAAGCTACTGCGACCTGCACGTCTCTTCCAAGGGGCATTTAAACCGTCTTGTTAAGCTTCTGCGACCTGCATGTCTCTACCAAGGGGCATTTAAACCGCCTTGTTAAGCTACTGCGACCTCCACCGCACTTCCAAGGGGCATTTAAACAGTCTTGTGAAGCTACTGCGAACTGCACGTCTCTTCCAAGGGGCATTTAAATCGTCTTGGTAAGCTACTGCGACCTGCACGTCTCTTCCAAGTGGCATTTAAACCGTCATGTTAAGCTACTGCAACCTGCACGTCTCTTCCAAGGGGCATTTAAACTGTCTTGTTAAGCTACTGCGACCTCCACCTCACTTCCAAGGGGCATTTAAACCGTCTTATTAAGCTACTGCGACCTGCACATCTCTTCCAAGGGGCATTTAAACCGTCTTATTAATCTACTGCGACCTACACGTCTCTTCCAAGGGGCATTTAAACTGTCTTGTTAAGCTACTGCGACCTGCACGTCTCTTCCAAGGGGCATTTAAACCATCTTGTTAAGCTACTGCGACCTCCACCGCTTTACCAAGGGGCATTTAAACTGACTTGTTAAGCTACTGCGACCTGCACTTCTCTTCCAAGTGGCATTTAAACCGTCTTGTTAAGCTACTGCGACCTGCACGTCTCTTCCAAGGGGCATTTAAACTGTTTTGTTAAGCTACTGCGACCTCCACCTCTCTTCCAAGGGGTATTTAAACCATCTTGTTAAGCTACTGCGACCTCCACCGCTTTACCAAGGGGCATTTAAACCGACTTGTTAAGCTACTGCGACCTGCACTTCTCTTCCAAGTGGCATTTAAACCGTCTTGTTAAGCTACTGCGACCTGCACGTCTCTTCCAAGGGGCATTTAAACTGTTTTGTTAAGCTACTGCGACCTCCACCTCTCTTCCAAGGGGTATTTAAACCATCTTGTTAAGCTACTGCGACCTGCTCGCCTCTTCCAAGGGGCATTTAAACCGTCTTGTTAAGCTACTGCGACCTGCAAGTCTCTTCCAAGGCTTATTTAAACCGTCTTTTCAAGCTACTGTGACTTGAACGTCTCTTCCAAGGGGCATTTAAACCGTCTTCTTAAGCTACTGCGACCTGCACGTCTCTTCCAAGGGCCATTTAAACCATCTTGTTAAGCTACTGCGACCTCCACCGCTTTACCAAGGGGCATTTAAACCGAATTGTTAAGCTACTGCGACCTGCACTACTCTTCCAAGTGGCATTTAAACCGTCTTGTTAAGCTAATGCGACCTGCACGTCTCTTCCCAGGGGCATTTAAACTGTCTTGTTAAGCTACTGCGACCTCCATCTCTCTTCCAAGGGGCATTTAAACCATCTTGTTAAGCTACTTCGACCTGCTCGTCTCTTCCAAGGGGCATTTAAACCGTGATGTTAAGCTACTGCGACCTGCAAGTCTCTTCCAAGGCTTATTTAAACCGTCTTTTTAAGCTACTGCGACTTGAACGTCTCTTCCAAGGGGCATTTAAACCGTCTTCTTAAGCTACTGCGACCTGCACGTCTCTTCCAAGGGGCATTTAAACCGTCTTGTTAAGCTACTGCGAACTGCATGTCTCTTTCAAGGGGCATTTAAACTGTCTTGTTAAGCCACTGCGACCTGCACGTCTCTTCCAAGGGGCATTTAAGCCATCTTGCTAAGCTACTTCCACCTCCACCTCTCTTCCAAGGGGCATTTAAACCATCTTGTTAAGCTACTGCGACCTGAACGTCTCTTCCAAGGTGGATTTAAACTGTCTTGTTAAGCTACTGCGACCTGCACGTCTCTTCTAAGGGGCATTTAAACCGTCTTGTTGATCTACTTTAACCTCCACCACTTTTCCAAGGGGCATTTAAACCGTCTTGTTAAGCTACTGCGACCTGCACGTCTCTTCCAAGAGGCATTTAAACCGTCTTGTTAAGCTACTGCGACCTGCATGTCTCTTTCAAGGGGCATTTAAACCGTCTTGTTAAGCCACTGCGACCTGCACGTCTCTTCCAAGGGGCATTTAAGCCATCTTGCTAAGCTACTTCCACCTCCACCTCTCTTCCAAGGGGCATTTAAACCATCTTGTTAAGCTACTGCGACCTGAACGTCTCTTCCAAGGGGGATTTAAACCGTCTTGTTAAGCTACTGCGACCTGCACCTCTCTTCCAAGATGCATTTAAACCATCTTGTTAAGCTACTGCGAACTGCACGTCTCGTCCAAGTGGCATTTAAACTGTCTCGTTAAGCTACTGCGACCTCCACCGCTCTTCCAAGTGGCATTTAAACCCTCTTGTTAAGCTACTGCGACCTGCACGTCGCTTCCAAGGGGCATTTAAACCGTCTTGTTATGCTACTGCGACCTGCACGTCTCTTCCAAGGGGCATTTAAACTGTCTTGTTAAGCTACTGCGACCTGCACGTCTCTTCCAAAGGGCATTTAAACCGTCTTATTAAGCTGCTGCGACCTGCACGTCTCTTCCATGGGGCATTTAAACCGTCTTGTTGAGCTACTGCGACCAGCATGTCTCTACCAAGGGACATTTAAACCGTCTTGTTAAGCTACTGCGACCTGCACGTCTCTTCCAAGGGGCATTTGAACAGTCTTGTTAAGCTGCTGCGACATGCATGTCTCTTCCAAGGGGCATTTAAACTGACTTGTTAAGCTACTGCGACCTCCACCGCTCTTCCAATGGGCATTTAAACTTTCTTGTTAAGCAACTGCGACCTGCACGTCTCTTCCAAGGGGCATTTAAATCGTCTTGGTAAGCTACTGCGACCTGAACGTCTCTTCCAAGGGGCATTTAAACTGTCTTGTTAAGCTACTGCGACATGCACTTCTCTTCCAAGGGGCTTTTAAACTGTCTTGTTAAGCTACTGCGACCTGCACGTCTCTTCTAAGGGGCATATAAACCGTGCTGTTAAGCTACTGCGACCTGCACGTCTCTTCCAAGGGGCATTTAAACCGTCTTGTTGAGCTACTTTAACCTCCACCACTTTTCCAAGGGGCATTTAAACCGTCTTGTTAAGCTACTGCGACCTGCACGTCTCTTTCAAGGGGCATTTAAAATGCTTTCTTAAGCTACTGCGACCTGCACTTCTCTTCCAAGGGGCATTTAAAGCGTCTTGTTAAGCTACTGCGACCTGCACGTCTATTTCAAGGGGCATTTAAAATGCTTTCTTAAACTACTGCGACCTGCACTTCTCTTCCAAGGGGCATTTAAACCGTCTTGTTAAGCTACTGCGACCTGCACGTCTCTTCCAAGGGGCATTTAAACCGTCTTGTTAAGCTTCTGCGACCTGCATGTCTCTACCAAGGGGCATTTAAACCGCCTTGTTAAGCTACTGCGACCTCCACCGCACTTCCAAGGGGCATTTAAACAGTCTTGTGAAGCTACTGCGAACTGCACGTCTCTTCCAAGGGGCATTTAAATCGTCTTGGTAAGCTACTGCGACCTGCACGTCTCTTCCAAGTGGCATTTAAACCGTCATGTTAAGCTGCTGCGACCTGCACGTCTCTTCTAAGGGGCATTTAAACTGTCTTGTTAAGCTACTGCGACCTCCACCTCACTTCCAAGGGGCATTTAAACCGTCTTATTAAGCTACTGCGACCTGCACATCTCTTCCAAGGGGCATTTAAACCGTCTTATTAATCTACTGCGACCTACACGTCTCTTCCAAGGGGCATTTAAACTGTCTTGTTAAGCTACTGCGACCTGCACGTCTCTTCCAAGGGGCATTTAAACCATCTTGTTAAGCTACTGCGACCTCCACCGCTTTACCAAGGGGCATTTAAACCGACTTGTTAAGCTACTGCGACCTGCACTTCTCTTCCAAGTGGCAATTAAACCGTCTTGTTAAGCTACTGCGACCTGCACATCTCTTCCAAGGGGCATTTAAACTGTTTTGTTAAGCTACTGCGACCTCCACCTCTCTTCCAAGGGGTATTTAAACCATCTTGTTAAGCTACTGCGACCTGCTCGCCTCTTCCAAGGGGCATGTAAACCGTCTTGTTAAGCTACTGCGACCTGCAAGTCTCTTCCAAGGCTTATTTAAACCGTCTTTTCAAGCTACTGTGACTTGAACGTCTCTTCCAAGGGGCATTTAAACCGTCTTCTTAAGCTACTGCGACCTGCACGTCTCTTCCAAGGGGCATTTAAACCATCTTGTTAAGCTACTGCGACCTCCACCGCTTTACCAAGGGGCATTTAAACCGAATTGTTAAGCTACTGCGACCTGCACTTCTCTTCCAAGTGGCATTTAAACCGTCTTGTTAAGCTACTGCGACCTGCACGTCTCTTCCCAGGGGCATTTAAACTGTCTTGTTAAGCTACTGCGACCTCCATTTCTCTTCCAAGGGGCATTTAAACCATCTTGTTAAGCTACTCCGACCTGCTCGTCTCTTCCAAGGGGCATTTAAACCGTCTTGTTAAGCTACTGCGACCTGCAAGTCTTTTCCAAGGCTTATTTAAACCGTCTTTTTAAGCTACTGCGACTTGAACGTCTCTTCCAAGGGGCATTTAAACCGTCTTCTTAAGCTACTGCGACCTGCACGTCTCTTCCAAGGGGCATTTAAACCGTCTTGTTAAGCTACTGCGAACTGCATGTCTCTTTCAAGGGGCATTTAAACTGTCTTGTTAAGCCACTGCGACCTGCACGTCTCTTCCAAGGGGCATTTAAGCCATCTTGCTAAGCTACTTCCATCTCCACCTCTCTTCCAAGGGGCATTTAAACCATCTTGTTAAGCTACTGCGACCTGCACGTCTCTTCCAAGGGGGATTTAAACTGTCTTGTTAAGCTACGGCGACCTGCACGTCTCTTCTAAGGGGCATTTAAACCGTCTTGTTGAGCTACTTTAACCTCCACCACTTTTCCAAGGGGCATTTAAACCGTCTTGTTAAGCTACTGCGACCTGCACGTCTCTTCCAAGAGGCATTTAAACCGTCTTGTTAAGCTACTGCGACCTGCATGTCTCTTTCAAGGGGTATTTAAACCGTCTTGTTAAGCCACTGCGACCTGCACGTCTCTTCCAAGGGGCATTTAAGCCATCTTGCTAAGCTACTTCCACCTCCACCTCTCTTCCAAGGGGCATTTAAACCATCTTGTTAAGCTACTGCGACCTGCACGTCTCTTCCAAGGGGGATTTAAACCGTCTTGTTAAGCTACTGCGACCTGCACCTCTCTTCCAAGATGCATTTAAACCATCTTGTTAAGCTACTGCGAACTGCACGTCTCGTCCAAGTGGCATTTAAACTGTCTCGTTAAGCTACTGCGACCTCCACCGCTCTTCCAAGTGGCATTTAAACCCTCTTGTTAAGCTACTGCGACCTGCATGTCTCTTCCAAGGGGCATTTAAACCGTCTTGTTAAGCTACTGCGACCTGCACGTCTCTTCCAAGGGGCATTTAAACTGTCTTGTTAAGCTACTGCTACCTGCACGTTTCTTCCAAGGGGCATTTAAACCGTCTTATTAAGCTACTGCGACCTGCACGTCTCTTCCAAGGGAGATTTAAACTGTCTTGTTAAGCTACTGCGACCTCCACCGCTCTTCCAAGGGGCATTTAAACCGTCTTGTTAAGCTACTGCGACGTCCACCGCTCTTCCAAGGGGCATTTAAACCGTCTTGTTAAGCTACTGCAACTTGCACGTCTCTTCCAAGGAGCATTTAAACCGTCTTGTTAAGCTACTGTAACCACCACCACTTTTCCAAGGGGCATTTAAACCGTCTTGTTAAGCTACTGCGACCTGCACGTCTCTTCCATGGGGCATTTAAACCGTCTTGTTGAGCTACTGCGACCTGCATGTCTCTACCAAGGGACATTTAAACCGTCTTGTTAAGCTACTGCGACCTGCACGTCTCTTCCAAGGGGCATTTAAACAGTCTTGTTAAGCTGCTGCGACATGCATGTCTCTTCCAAGGGGCATTTAAACTGTCTTGTTAAGCTACTGCGACCTCCACCGCTCTTCCAATGGGCATTTATACTTTCTTGTTAAGCAACTGCGACCTGCACGTCTCTTCCAAGGGGCATTTAAATCGTCTTGGTAAGCTACTGCGACCTGAACGTCTCTTCCAAGGGGCATTTAAACTGTCTTGTTAAGCTACTGCGACATGCACTTCTCTTCCAAGGGGCATTTAAACTGTCTTTTTAAGCTACTGCGACCTGCACGTCTCTTCTAAGGGGCATTTAAACCATGCTGTTAAGCTACTGCGACCTGCACGTCTCTTCCAAGGGGCATTTAAACCGTCTTGTTGAGCTACTTTAACCTCCACCACTTTTCCAAGGGGCATTTAAACCGTCTTGTTAAGCTACTGCGACCTGCACGTCTCTTTCAAGGGGCATTTAAAATGCTTTCTTAAGCTACTGCGACCTGCACTTCTCTTTCAAGGGGCATTTAAACCGTCTTGTTAAGCTACTGCGACCTGCACGTCTATTTCAAGGGGCATTTAAAATGCTTTCTTAAGCTACTGCGACCTGCACGTCTCTTCCAAGGGGCATTTAAACCGTCTTGTTAAGCTACTGCGACCTGCACGTCTCTTCCAAGGGGCATTTAAACCGTCTTGTTAAGCTTCTGCGACCTGCATGTCTCTACCAAGGGGTATTTAAACCGCCTTGTTAAGCTACTGCGACCTCCACCGCACTTCCAAGGGGCATTTAAACAGTCTTGTGAAGCTACTGCGAACTGCCCGTCTCTTCCAAGGGGCATTTAAATCGTCTTGGTAAGCTACTGCGACCTGCACGTCTCTTCCAAGTGGCATTTAAACCGTCATGTTAAGCTACTGCTACCTGCACGTCTCTTCCAAGGGGCATTTAAACTGTCTTGTTAAGCTACTGCGACCTCCACCTCACTTCCAAGGGGCATTTAAACCGTCTTATTAAGCTACTGCGACCTGCACATCTCTTCCAAGGGGCATTTAAACCGTCTTATTAATCTACTGCGACCTACACGTCTCTTCCAAGGGGCATTTAAACTGTCTTGTTAAGCTACTGCGACCTGCACGTCTCTTCCAAGGGGCATTTAAACCATCTTGTTAAGCTACTGCGACCTCCACCGCTTTACCAAGGGGCATTTAAACCGACTTGTTAAGCTACTGCGACCTGCACTTCTCTTCCAAGTGGCATTTAAACCGTCTTGTTAAGCTACTGCGACCTGCACGTCTCTTCCAAGGGGCATTTAAACTGTTTTGTTAAGCTACTGCGACCTCCACCTCTCTTCCAAGGGGTATTTAAACCATCTTGTTAAGCTACTGCGACCTGCTCGCCTCTTCCAAGGGGCATTTAAACCGTCTTGTTAAGCTACTGCGACCTGCAAGTCTCTTCCAAGGCTTATTTAAACCGACTTTTCAAGCTACTGTGACTTGAACGTCTCTTCCAAGGGGCATTTAAACCGTCTTCTTAAGCTACTGCGACCTGCACGTCTCTTCCAAGGGGCATTTAAACCATCTTGTTAAGCTACTGCGACCTCCACCGCTTTACCAAGGGGCATTTAAACCGAATTGTTAAGCTACTGCGACCTGCACTTCTCTTCCAAGTGGCATTTAAACCGTCTTGTTAAGCTACTGCGACCTGCACGTCTCTTCCCAGGGGCATTTAAACTGTCTTGTTAAGCTACTGCGACCGCCATCTCTCTTCCAAGGGGCATTTAAACCATCTTGTTAAGCTACTCCGACCTGCTCGTGTCTTCCAAGGGGCATTTAAACCGTCTTGTTAAGCTACTGCGACCTGCAAGTCTCTTCCAAGGCTTATTTAAACCGTCTTTTTAAGCTACTGCGACTTGAACGTCTCTTCCAAGGGGCATTTAAACCGTCTTCTTAAGCTACTGCGACCTGCACGTCTCTTCCAAGGGGCATTTAATCCGTCTTGTTAAGCCACTGCGACCTGCACGTCTCTTCCAAGGGGCATTTAAGCCATCTTGCTAAGCTACTTCCACCTCCACCTCTCTTCCAAGGGGCATTTAAACCATCTTGTTAAGCTACTGCGACCTGCACGTCTCTTCCAAGGGGGATTTAAACTGTCTTGTTAAGCTACTGCGACCTGCACGTCTCTTCTAAGGGGCATTTAAACCGTCTTGTTGAGCTAATTTAACCTCCACCACTTTTTCAAGGGGCATTTAAACCGTCTTGTTAAGCTACTGCGACCTGCACGTCTCTTCCAAGAGGCATTTGAACCGTCTTGTTAAGCTACTGCGACCTGCATGTCTCTTTCAAGGGGCATTTAAACCGTCTTGTTAAGCCACTGCGACCTGCACGTCTCTTCCAAGGGGCATTTAAGCCATCTTGCTAAGCTACTTCCACCTCCACCTCTCTTCCAAGGGGCATTTAAACCATCTTGTTAAGCTACTGCGACCTGCACGTCTCTTCCAAGGGGGATTTAAACCGTCTTGTTAAGCTACTGCGACCTGCACCTCTCTTCCAAGATGCATTTAAACCATCTTGTTAAGCTACTGCGAACTGCACCTCTCGTCCAAGTGGCATTTAAACTGTCTCGTTAAGCTACTGCGACCTCCACCGCTCTTCCAAGTGGCATTTAAACCCTCTTGTTAAGCTACTGCGACCTGCACGTCTCTTCCAAGGGGCATTTAAACCGTCTTGTTAAGCTACTGCGACCTGCACGTCTCTTCCATGGGGCATTTAAACCGTCTTGTTGAGCTACTGCGACCTGCATGTCTCTACCAAGGGACATTTAAACCGTCTTGTTAAGCTACTGCGACCTGCACGTCTCTTCCAAGGGGCATTTAAACAGTCTTGTTAAGCTGCTGCGACATGCATGTCTCTTCCAAGGGGCATTTAAACTGTCTTGTTAAGCTACTGCGACCTCCACCGCTCTTCCAATGGGCATTTATACTTTCTTGTTAAGCAACTGCGACCTGCACGTCTCTTCCAAGGGGCATTTAAATCGTCTTGGTAAGCTACTGCGACCTGAACGTCTCTTCCAAGGGGCATTTAAACTGTCTTGTTAAGCTACTGCGACATGCACTTCTCTTCCAAGGGGCATTTAAACTGTCTTTTTAAGCTACTGCGACCTGCACGTCTCTTCTAAGGGGCATTTAAACCGTGCTGTTAAGCTACTGCGACCTGCACGTCTCTTCCAAGGGGCATTTAAACCGTCTTGTTGAGCTACTTTAACCTCCACCACTTTTCCAAGGGGCATTTAAACCGTCTTGTTAAGCTACTGCGACCTGCACGTCTATTTCAAGGGGCATTTAAAATGCTTTCTTAAGCTACTGCGACCTGCACGTCTCTTCCAAGGGGCATTTAAACCGTCTTGTTAAGCTACTGCGACCTGCACGTCTCTTCCAAGGGGCATTTAAACCGTCTTGTTAAGCTTCTGCGACCTGCATGTCTCTACCAAGGGGTATTTAAACCGCCTTGTTAAGCTACTGCGACCTCCACCGCACTTCCAAGGGGCATTTAAACAGTCTTGTGAAGCTACTGCGAACTGCCCGTCTCTTCCAAGGGGCATTTAAATCGTCTTGGTAAGCTACTGCGACCTGCACGTCTCTTCCAAGTGGCATTTAAACCGTCATGTTAAGCTACTGCTACCTGCACGTCTCTTCCAAGGGGCATTTAAACTGTCTTGTTAAGCTACTGCGACCTCCACCTCACTTCCAAGGGGCATTTAAACCGTCTTATTAAGCTACTGCGACCTGCACATCTCTTCCAAGGGGCATTTAAACCGTCTTATTAATCTACTGCGACCTACACGTCTCTTCCAAGGGGCATTTAAACTGTCTTGTTAAGCTACTGCGACCTGCACGTCTCTTCCAAGGGGCATTTAAACCATCTTGTTAAGCTACTGCGACCTCCACCGCTTTACCAAGGGGCATTTAAACCGACTTGTTAAGCTACTGCGACCTGCACTTCTCTTCCAAGTGGCATTTAAACCGTCTTGTTAAGCTACTGCGACCTGCACGTCTCTTCCAAGGGGCATTTAAACTGTTTTGTTAAGCTACTGCGACCTCCACCTCTCTTCCAAGGGGTATTTAAACCATCTTGTTAAGCTACTGCGACCTGCTCGCCTCTTCCAAGGGGCATTTAAACCGTCTTGTTAAGCTACTGCGACCTGCAAGTCTCTTCCAAGGCTTATTTAAACCGACTTTTCAAGCTACTGTGACTTGAACGTCTCTTCCAAGGGGCATTTAAACCGTCTTCTTAAGCTACTGCGACCTGCACGTCTCTTCCAAGGGGCATTTAAACCATCTTGTTAAGCTACTGCGACCTCCACCGCTTTACCAAGGGGCATTTAAACCGAATTGTTAAGCTACTGCGACCTGCACTTCTCTTCCAAGTGGCATTTAAACCGTCTTGTTAAGCTACTGCGACCTGCACGTCTCTTCCCAGGGGCATTTAAACTGTCTTGTTAAGCTACTGCGACCGCCATCTCTCTTCCAAGGGGCATTTAAACCATCTTGTTAAGCTACTCCGACCTGCTCGTGTCTTCCAAGGGGCATTTAAACCGTCTTGTTAAGCTACTGCGACCTGCAAGTCTCTTCCAAGGCTTATTTAAACCGTCTTTTTAAGCTACTGCGACTTGAACGTCTCTTCCAAGGGGCATTTAAACCGTCTTCTTAAGCTACTGCGACCTGCACGTCTCTTCCAAGGGGCATTTAATCCGTCTTGTTAAGCCACTGCGACCTGCACGTCTCTTCCAAGGGGCATTTAAGCCATCTTGCTAAGCTACTTCCACCTCCACCTCTCTTCCAAGGGGCATTTAAACCATCTTGTTAAGCTACTGCGACCTGCACGTCTCTTCCAAGGGGGATTTAAACTGTCTTGTTAAGCTACTGCGACCTGCACGTCTCTTCTAAGGGGCATTTAAACCGTCTTGTTGAGCTAATTTAACCTCCACCACTTTTTCAAGGGGCATTTAAACCGTCTTGTTAAGCTACTGCGACCTGCACGTCTCTTCCAAGAGGCATTTGAACCGTCTTGTTAAGCTACTGCGACCTGCATGTCTCTTTCAAGGGGCATTTAAACCGTCTTGTTAAGCCACTGCGACCTGCACGTCTCTTCCAAGGGGCATTTAATCCATCTTGCTAAGCTACTTCCACCTCCACCTCTCTTCCAAGGGGCATTTAAACCATCTTGTTAAGCTACTGCGACCTGCACGTCTCTTCCAAGGGGGATTTAAACCGTCTTGTTAAGCTACTGCGACCTGCACCTCTCTTCCAAGATGCATTTAAACCATCTTGTTAAGCTACTGCGAACTGCACCTCTCGTCCAAGTGGCATTTAAACTGTCTCGTTAAGCTACTGCGACCTCCACCGCTCTTCCAAGTGGCATTTAAACCCTCTTGTTAAGCTACTGCGACCTGCACGTCTCTTCCAAGGGGCATTTAAACCGTCTTGTTAAGCTACTGCGACCTGCACGTCTCTTCCAAGGGGCATTTAAACTGTCTTGTTAAGCTACTGCGACCTGCATGTCTCTTCCAAGGGGCATTTAAACCGTCTTATTAAGCTACTGCGACCTGCACGTCTCTTCCAAGGGAGATTTCAACTGTCTTGTTAAGGTACTGCGACCTCCACCGCTCTTCCAAGGGGCATTTAAACCGTCTTGTTAAGCTACTGCGATGTCCACCGCTCTTCCAAGGGGCATTTAAACCGTCTTGTTAAGCTACTGCAACTTGCACGTCTCTTCCAAGGGGCATTTAAACCGTCTTGTTAAGCTACTGTAACCACCACCACTTTTCCAAGGGGCATTTAAACCGTCTTCTTAAGCTACTGCGACCTGCACGTCTCTTCCATGGGGCATTTAAACCGTCTTTTTGAGCTACTGCGACCTGCATGTCTCTACCAAGGGACATTTAAACCGTCTTGTTAAGCTACTGCGACCTGCACGTCTCTTCCAAGGGGCATTTAAACAGTCTTGTTAAGCTGCTGCGACATGCATGTCTCTTCCAAGGGGCATTTAAACTGTCTTGTTAAGCTACTGCGACCTCCACCGCTCTTCCAATGGGCATTTAAACTTTCTTGTTAAGCAACTGCGACCTGCACGTCTCTTCCAAGGGGCATTTAAATCGTCTTGGTAAGCTACTGCGACCTGAACGTCTCTTCCAAGGGGCATTTAAACTGTCTTGTTAAGCTACTGCGACATGCACTTCTCTTCCAAGGGGCTTTTAAACTGTCTTGTTAAGCTACTGCGACCTGCACGTCTCTTCTAAGGGGCATTTAAACCGTGCTGTTAAGCTACTGCGACCTGCACGTCTCTTCCAAGGGGCATTTAAACCGTCTTGTTGAGCTACTTTAACCTCCACCTCTTTTCCAAGGGGCATTTAAACCGTCTTGTTAAGCTACTGCGACCTGCACGTCTCTTTCAAGAGGCATTTAAAATGCTTTCTTAAGCTACTGCGACCTGCACTTCTCCTCCAAGGGGCATTTAAACCGTCTTGTTAAGCTACTGCGACCTGCACGTCTATTTCAAGGGGCATTTAAAATGCTTTCTTAAGCTACTGCGACCTGCACGTCTCTTCCAAGGGGCATTTAAACCGTCTTGTTAAGCTACTGCGACCTGCACGTCTCTTCCAAGGGGCATTTAAACCGTCTTGTTAAGCTTCTGCGACCTGCATGTCTCTACCAAGGGGCATTTAAACCGCCTTGTTAAGCTACTGCGACCTCCACCGCACTTCCAAGGGGCATTTAAACAGTCTTGTGAAGCTACTGCGAACTGCACGTCTCTTCCAAGGGGCATTTAAATCGTCTTGGTAAGCTACTGCGACCTGCACGTCTCTTCCAAGTGGCATTTAAACCGTCAGGTTAAGCTTCTGCGACCTGCACGTCTCTTCCAAGGGGCATTTAAACTGTCTTGTAAAGCTACTGCGACCTCCACCTCACTTCCAAGGGGCATTTAAACCGTCTTGTTGAGCTACTTTAACCTCCACCACTTTTCCAAGGGGCATTTAAACCGTCTTGTTAAGCTACTGCGACCTGCACGTCTCTTCCAAGAGGCATTTAAACCGTCTTGTTAAGCTACTGCGACCTGCATGTCTCTTTCAAGGGGCATTTAAACCGTCTTGTTAAGCCACTGCGACCTGCACGTCTCTTCCAAGGGGCATTTAAGCCATCTTGCTAAGATACTTCCACCTCCACCTCTCTTCCAAGGGGCATTTAAACCATCTTGTTAAGCTACTGCGACCTGCATGTCTCTTCCAAGGGGGATTTAAACCGTTTTGTTAAGCTACTGCGACCTGCACCTCTCTTCCAAGATGCATTTAAACCATCTTGTTAAGCTACTGCGACCTGCACGTATCGTCCAAGTGGCATTTAAACTGTCTCGTTAAGCTACTGCGACTTCCATCGCTCTTCCAAGTGGCATTTAAACCATCTTGTTAAGCTACTGCGACCTGCATGTCTCTTCCAAGGGGTATTTAAACCGTCTTGTTAAGCTACTGCGACCTGCACGTCTCTTCCTAGGGGCATTTAAACTGTCTTGTTAAGCTACTGCGACCTGCACGTCTCTTCCAAGGGGCATTTAAACCGTCTTATTAAGCTACTGCAACCTGCACGTCTCTTCCAAGGGGAATTTAAACTGTCTTGTTAAGCTACTGCGACCTCCACCGCTCTTCCAAGGGGCATTTAAACTGTCTTGTTAAGCTACTGCGACCTCCACGTCTCTTCCAAGGGGCATTTAAACCATCTTGTTAAGCTACTGCGACCTGCACTTGTCTTCCAAGGGGCATTTAAACCGTCTTGTTAAGCTACTGCGACTTGCACGTCTCTTCCAAGGGGCATTTAAACCGTCTTGTTAAGCTACTGTAACCACCACCACTTTTCCAAGGGGCATTTAAACCGTCTTGTTAAGCTATTGCGACCTGCACGTCTCTTCCATGGGGCATTTAAACCGTCTTGTTGAGCTACTGCGACCTGCATGTCTCTACCAAGGAACATTTAAACCGTCTTGTTAAGCTACTGCGACCTGCACGTCTCTTCCAAGGGGCATTTAAACAGTCTTGTTAAGCTGCTGCGACATGCATGTCTCTTCCAAGGGGCATTTAAACTGTCTTGGTAAGCTACTGCGACCTCCACCGCTCTTTCAATGGGCATTTAAACCTTCTTGTTAAGCAACTGCGACCTGCACGTCTCTTCCAAGGGGCATTTAAATCGTCTTGGTAAGCTACTGCGACCTGAACGTCTCTTCCAAGGGGCATTTAAACTGTCTTGTTAAGCTACTGCGACATGCACTTCTCTTCCAAGGGGCTTTTAAACTGTCTTGTTAAGCTACTGCGACCTGCTCTTCTCTTCTAAGGGGCATTTAAACCGTGCTGTTAAGCTACTGCGACCTGCACGTTTCTTCCAAGGGGAATTTAAACTGTCTTGTTAAGCTACGGCGACCTCCACCGCTCTTCCAAGGGGCATTTAAACTGTCTTGTTAAGTTACTGCGACCTCCACGTCTCTTCCAAGGGGCATTTAAACCGTCTTGTTAAGCTACTGCGACCTGCACGTGTCTTCCAAGGGGCATTTAAACCATCTTGTTAAGCTACTGCGACTTGCACGTCTCTTCCAAGGGGCATTTAAACCGTCTTGTTAAGCTACTGTAACCACCACCACTTTTCCAAGGGGCATTTAAACCGTCTTGTTAAGCTACTGCGACCTGCATGTCTCTACCAAGGGACATTTAAACCGTCTTGTTAAGCTACTGCGACCTGCACGTCTCTTCCAAGGGGCATTTAAACAGTCTTGTTAAGCTGCTGCGACATGCATGTCTCTTCCAAGGGGCATTTAAGCTGTCTTGTTAAGCTACTGCGACCTCCACCGCTCTTCCAATGGGCATTTAAACTTTCTTGTTAAGCAACTGCGACCTGCACGTCTCTTCCAAGGGGCATTTAAATCGTCTTGGTAAGCTACTGCGACCTGAACGTCTCTTCCAAGGGGCATTTAAACTGTCTTGTTAAGCTACTGCGACCTGCACTTCTCTTCCAAGGGGCTTTTAAACTGTCTTGTTAAGCTACTGCGACCTGCAAGTCTCTTCTAAGGGGCATTTGAACCGTGCTGTTAAGCTACTGCGACATGCACGTCTCTTCCAAGGGGCATTTAAACCGTCTTTTTGAGCTACTTTAACCTCCACCACTTTTCCAAGGGGCATTTAAACCGTCTTGTTAAGCTACTGCGACCTGAACGTCTCTTTCAAGGGGCATTTAAAATGCTTTCTTAAGCTATTGCGACCTGCACTTCTCTTCCAAGGGGCATTTAAACCGTCTTGTTAAGCTACTGCGACCTGCACTTCTCTTCCAAGGGGCATTTAAACCGTCTTGTTAAGCTTCTGCGACCTGCATGTCTCCACCAAGGGGCATTTAAACAGTCTTGTGAAGCTACTGCGACATGCACGTCTCTTTCAAGGGGCATTTAAACTGTCTTGTTAAGCTACTGCTACCTCCATCGCTCTTCAAAGGGGCATTTAAACCGTCTTGTTAAGCTACTGCGAACTACACGTCTCTTCCAAGTGGCATTTAAACCGTCATGTTAAGCTACTGCGACCTGCACGTCTCTTCCAAGGGGCATTTAAGCTGTCTTGTTCAGCTACTGCGACCTCCACCTCTCTTCCAAGGGGCATTTAAACCGTCTTATTAAGCTACTGCGACCTGCACATCTCTTCCAAGGGGCATTTAAGCCGTCTTATTAAGCTACTGCGACCTGCACGTCCCTTCCAATGGGCATTTAAACTGTCTTGTTAAGCTACTGCAACCTGCACGTCTCTTCCAAGGGGCATTTAAACAGTCTTGTTAAGCTGCTGCGACATGCATGTCTCTTCCCAGGGGCATTTTAACTGTCTTGTTAAGCTACTGCGACCTCCACCGCTCTTCCAAGGGGCATTTAAACTTTCTTGTTAAGCAACTGAGACCTGCACGTCTCTACAAAGGGGCATATAAATCGTCTTGGTAAGCTACTGCGACCTGCACGTCTCTTACAAGGGGCATTTAAACTGTCTTGTTAAGTTAATGCAACCCGCACATCTCTTCCAAGGGGCATTTAACCCGTCTTGTTAAGCTGCTGCTACCTACACCTCACTTCCAAGGGGCATTTAAACCGTCTTATTAAGCTACTGCGACCTGCACGTCTCTTCCAAGGGGCATTTAAACAATCTTGTTAAGCTGCTGCGACATGCATGTCTCTTCCAAGGGGCATTTAAACTGTCTTGTTAAGCTACTGCGACCTCCACCGCTCTTCCAATGGGCATTTAAACTTTCTTGTTAAGCAACTGCGACCTGCACGTCTCTTCCAAGGGGCATTTAAACCATCTTGTTAAGCTACTGCGAACTGCTCGTCTCTTCCAAGGGGCATTTAAACTGTCTTGTTAAGCTACTGCGACCTGCAAGTCTCTTCCAAGGCTTATTTAAACCATCTTTTTAAGCTACTGTGACTTGAACGTCTCTTCCAAGGGGCATTTAAACCGTCTTCATAAGCTACTGCGACCTGCACGTCTCTTCCAAGGGGCATTTAAACCGTCTTGTTAAGCTACTGCGAACTGCATGTCTCTTCCAAGGGGCATTTAACCCGCCTTGTTAAGCTACTGCGACCTCCACCGCACTTCCAAGGGGCATTTAAACCGTCTTGTTAAGCTACTGCGACCTGCACTTCTCTTCCAAGGGGCATTTAAACCGTCTTGTTAAGCTACTGCGACCTGCACGTCTCTTCCAAGGGGCATTTAAACCGTCTTGTTAAGCTTCTGCGACCTGCATGTCTCTACCAAGGGGCATTTAAACCGCCTTGTTAAGCTACTGCGACCTCCACCGCACTTCCAAGGGTTTTTTAAACAGTCTTGTGAAGCTACTGCGACCTGCACGTCTCTTCCAAGTGGCATTTAAACCGTCATGTTAAGCTACTGTGACCTGCACGTCTCTTCCAAGGGGCATTTAAACTATCTTGTTAAGCTACTGCGACCTCCACCTCACTTACAAGGGGCATTTAAACCGTCTTATTAAGCTACTGCGACCTGCACATCTCTTCCAAGGGTCATTTAAACCGTCTTATTAAGCTACTGCGACCTACACGTCTCTTCCAAGGGGCATTTAAACTGTCTTGTTAAGCTATTGCGACCTGCACGTCTCTTCCAAAGGGCATTTAAACCATCTTGTTAAGCTACTGCGACCTCCACCGCTTTACCAAGGGGCATTTAAACCGACTTGTTAAGCTACTGCGACCTGCACTTCTCTTCCAAGTGGCATTTAAACCGTCTTGTTAAGCTACTGCGACCTGCACGTCTCTTCCAAAGGGGCACTTAAACTGTTTTGTTAAGCTACTGCGACCTCCACCTCTCTTCCAAGGGGCATTTAAACCATCTTGTTAAGCTACTGCGAACTGCTCGTCTCTTCCAAGGGGCATTTAAACTGTCTTGTTAAGCTACTGCGACCTGCAAGTCTCTTCCAAGGCTTATTTAAACCATCTTTTTAAGCTACTGTGACTTGAACGTCTCTTCCAAGGGGCATTTAAACCGTCTTCATAAGCTACTGCGACCTGCACGTCTCTTCCAAGGGGCATTTAAACCGTCTTGTTAAGCTACTGCGAACTGCATGTCTCTTCCAAGGGGCATTTAACCCGCCTTGTTAAGCTACTGCGACCTCCACCGCACTTCCAAGGGGCATTTAAACTGTCTTGTTAAGCTACTGCGACCTGCACGTCTCTTTCAAGGGGCATTTAAACTGTCTTGTTAAGCTACTGCGACCTGCACGTCTCTTCCAAGGGGCATTTAAACCATCTTGTTAAGCTACTGCGACCTCCACCGCTTTACCAAGGGGCATTTAAACCGACTTGTTAAGCTACTGCGACCTGCACTAATCTTCCAAGTGGCATTTAATCCGTCTTGTTAAGCTACTACGACCTGCACGTCTCTTCCCAGGGGCATTTAAACTGTCTTGTTAAGCTACTGCGACCTCCACCTCTCTTCCAAGGGGCATTTAAACCATCTTGTTAAGCTACTGCGACCTGCTCGTCTCTTCCAAGGGGCATTTAAACCGTCTTGTTAAGCTACTGCGACCTGCAACTTTCTTTCAAGGATTATTTAAACCGTCTTTTTAAGCTACTGCGACTTGAACGTCTCTTCCAAGGGGCATTTAAGCCGTCTTCTTAAGCTACTGCGACCTGCACGTCTCTTCCAAGGGGCATTTAAACCGTCTTCTTAAGCTACTGCGAACTGCATGTCTCTTCCAAGGGGCATTTAAACCGTCTTGTTAAGCCACTGCGACCTGCACGTCTCTTCCAAGGGGCATTTAAACCGTCTTGTTAAGCTGCTGCGACCTGCATGTCTCTTCCAAGGCGCATTTAAACCTTCTTTTTGAGCTACTGCGACTTGAACGTCTCCTCCAAGGGGCATTTAAACCGTCTTGTTAAGCTACCGTAACCTCCACCACTTTTCCAAGGGGCATCTAAACAGTGTTGTTAAGCTACTGCGACCTGCACGTCTCTTCCAAGGGTCATTTAAACCGTCTTCTTAAGCTACTGCGACCTGCATGTCTCTTCCAACGGGCATTTAAACCGTCTTGTTAAGCTTCTGCGACCTCCACCTCTCTTACAAGGGGCATTTATACCATCTTTTTAAGCTACTGCGACCTGCACGTCTCTTCCAAGGGGCATTTAAACCCTCTTGTTAAGCTCCTGCGACTTGCACGTCCCTTCAAAGGGGCATTTAAACCCTCTTGTTAAGCTACTGCGACCTGCACGTCTTTTCCAAGGGGGATTTAAACCATCTTGTTAAGATACTGCGACCTGCACGTCTCTTCCAAGGGGCATTTAAAACGTCTTGTTAAGCTCCTGCGACCTGCTCGTCTCTTCCAAGGGGCATTTAAACCGTCTTGTAAAGCTACTGCGACCTGCACGTCTCTTCCAAGGCGCATTTAAGCCGTCTTTTTAAGCTACTGCGACTTGCACGTCTCTTCCAAGGGGCGTTGAAACCATCTTGTTAAGCTACTGTAATCCCCACCACTTTTCCAAGGAGCATTTAAACTGTCATGTTAAGCTACTGCGACCTGCACGTCTCTTCCAAGGGGCATTTAAACCGTCTTGTTAAGCTACTGCGAACTGCATGTCTCTTCTAAGGGGCATTTAAACCGACTTTTTAAGCCACTGCGACCTGCACGTCTCTTCCAAGGGGCACTTAAACCGTCTTGTTAAGCTGCTGCGACCTGCATGTCTCTTCCAAGGGGCATTTAAATCGCCTTGTTAAGCTACTGCGACCTCCACGGCACTTCCAAGGGGCATTTAATCCGTCTTGTTAAGCTACTGCGACCTCCACCGCTCTTCCAAGGAGCATTTAAACCGTCTTGTTAAGCTAATGCGACCTGCACTTCTCTTCCAAAGGGCATTTAAACTGTCTTGTTAAGCTACTGCGACCTCCACCGCTCTTCCAAGGGGCATTTAAACCGTCTTGTTAAGCTACTGCGCCCTGCACGTCTCTTCCAAGGGGCATTTAAACCATCTTGGTAAGCTACTGTGACCTGCAAGGCTATTCCAAGGTACAGTTAAACACTCTTGTTAAGCTACTGCGACCTGCACGTCTTTTCCAAGTGGGATTTAAACCATCTTGTTAAGATACTGAGACCTGCACGTCTCTTCCAAGGGGCATTTAAAATGTCTTGTTAAGCTCCTGCGACCTGCTCGTCTCATCCAAGGGGCATTTAAACCGTCTTGTTAAGCTACTGCGACCTGCACGTCTCTTCCAAGGTGCATTTAAACCGTCTTTTTAAGCTACTGCAACTTGCACATCTCTTCCAAGGGGCATTTAAACCGTCTTGTTAAGCTACTGTCATCCCCACCACTTTTCCAAGGGGCATTTAAACCGTCTTGTTAAGCTACTGCGACCTGCACGTCTCTTCCAAGGGGCATTTAAACTGTCTTGTTAAGCTGCTGCGACCTGCATGTCTCTTCCAAGGGGCATTTAAATCGCCTTGTTGAGCTACTGCGACCTCCACGTCACTTCCAAGGGGCATTTAATCCGTCTTGTTAAGCTCCTGCGACCTGCACATCCCTTCAAAGGGGCATTTAAACCCTTTTGTTAAGCTACTGCGACCTGCACGTCTCTTCCAAGGGGCATTTAAACGGCCTTGTTAAGCTACTGCGACCTCCACCTCTCTTCCAAGGGGCATTTATACAGTCTTATTAAGCTACTGCGACCTGCACATCTCTTCCAAGGGGCATTTAAACCGTCTTATTAAGCTACTGCGACCTGCACGTCTCTTCCAAGGGGCATTTAAACTGTCTTTTTAAGCTACTGCGACCTCCACCGCTCTTCCAAGGGGCATTTAAACCGTCTTGTTAAGCTACTGCGACCTGCACGTCTCTTCCAAGGGGCATTTAAACCGTATTGGTAAGCTACTGCGACCTGCAAGCCTATTCCAAGGGGCATTTAAACCCTCTTCTTAAGCTACTGCGACCTGCACGTCTCTTCCAAGGGGGATTTAATCCGTCTTGTTAAGCTACTGCGATCTGCAAGTCTCTTCCAAGGGGCATTTAAACCATCTTGTTAAGCTACTGCGACCTGCTCGTTTCTTCCAAGGGGCATTTAAACCGTCTTGTTAAGCTACTGCGACCTCCACGGCACTTCCAAGGGGCATTTAATCCGTCTTGTTAAGCTACTGCGACCTGCACGTCTCTTTCAAGGGGCATTTAAACTGTCTTGTTAAGCTACTGCGACCTCCACCGCTCTTCCAAGGAGCATTTAAACCGTCTTGTTAAGCTAATGCGACCTGCATGTCTCTACCAAGTGTCATTTAAACCGTCTTGTTAAGCTACTGCGACCTGCACTTCTCTTCCAAAGGGCATTTAAACTGTCTTGTTAAGCTACTGCGACCTCCACCGCTCTTCCAAGGGGCATTTAAACCGTCTTGTTAAGCTACTGCGACCTGCACGTCTCTTCCAAGGGGCATTTAAACCCTCTTCTTAAGCTACTGCGACCTGCACGTCTCTTCCAAGGGGGATTTAATCCGTCTTGTTAAGCTACTGCGATCTGCAAGTCTCTTCCAAGGGGCATTTAAACCATCTTGTTAAGCTACTGCGACCTGCTCGTTTCTTCCAAGGGGCATTTAAACCGTCTTGTTAAGCTACTGCGACCTGCACGTCTCTTCCAAGGTGCATTTAAACCGTCTTTTTAATCTACTGCGACTTGCACGTCTCTTCCAAGGGGCATTTAAACCATCTTGTTAAGCTACTGCCACCTCCACCGCTCTTCCAAGGGGCATTTAAACCGTCTTGTTAAGCTACTGCGACCTGCACGTCTCCTCCAAGGGGCATTTAAACCGTCTTTTTAAGCAGCTGCGACCTGCACGGCTCTTCCCAGGGGCATTTAAACCATCTTGTTAAGCTACTGCCACCTCCACCGCTCTTCCAAGGGGCATTTAAACCATCTTGTTAAGATACTGCGACATGCACATCTCTTCCAAGGGGCATTTAAACCGTCTTGTTAAACTACTGTAATCCCCACCACTTTTTCAAGGGGCATTTAAACCGTCTTGTTAAGCTACTGCGACCTGCACGTCTCTTCCAAGGGGCATTTAAACTGTCTTGTTAAGCTGCTGCGACCTGCATGTCTCTTCCAAGGGGCATTTAAATCGCCTTGTTGAGCTACTGCGACCTCCACGTCACTTCCAAGGGGCATTTAATCCGTCTTGTTAAGCTCCTGCGACCTGCACGTCCCTTCAAAGGGGCATTTAAACCCTTTTGTTAAGCTAGTGCGACCTGCACGTCTCTTCCAAGGGGCATTTAAACGGCCTTGTTAAGCTACTGCGACCTCCACCTCTCTTCCAAGGGGCATTTATACAGTCTTATTAAGCTACTGCGACCTGCACATCTCTTCCAAGGGGCATTTAAACCATCTTATTAAGCTACTGCGACCTGCACGTCTCTTCCAAGGGGCATTTAAACTGTCTTTTTAAGCTACTGCGACCTCCACCGCTCTTCCAAGGGGCATTTAAACCGTCTTGTTAAGCTACTGCGACCTGCACGTCTCTTCCAAGGGGCATTTAAACCGTATTGGTAAGCTACTGCGACCTGCAAGCCTATTCCAAGGGGCATTTAAACCCTCTTCTTAAGCTACTGCGACCTGCACGTCTCTTCCAAGGGGGATTTAATCCGTCTTGTTAAGCTACTGCGATCTGCAAGTCTCTTCCAAGGGGCATTTAAACCATCTTGTTAAGCTACTGCGACCTGCTCGTTTCTTCCAAGGGGCATTTAAACCGTCTTGTTAAGCTACTGCGACCTGCACGTCTCTTCCAAGGTGCATTTAAACCGTCTTTTTAAGCTACTGCGACTTGCACGTCTCTTCCAAGGGGCATTTAAACCATCTTGTTAAGCTACTGCCACCTCCACCGCTCTTCCAAGGGGCATTTAAACCGTCTTGTTAAGCTACTGCGACCTGCACGTCTCCTCCAAGGGGCATTTAAACCGTCTTTTTAAGCAGCTGCGACCTGCACGGCTCTTCCCAGGGGCATTTAAACCATCTTGTTAAGCTACTGCCACCTCCACCGCTCTTCCAAGGGGCATTTAAACCATCTTGTTAAGATACTGCGACATGCACATCTCTTCCAAGGGGCATTTAAACCGTCTTTGTAAGCTACTGCGACTTGCAAGCCTATTCCAAGGGGCATTTAAACTGTCTTATTAAGCTACTGCGACCTGCACTTCCCTTCCAAGGGGCATTTAAACTGTCTCGTTAAGCTACTGCGAACTCCACCGCTCTTCCAAGTGGCATTTAAACCATATTGTTAAGCTACTGGGACCTGCACGTCTCTTCCAAGGGGCATTTAAACCATCTTGTTAAGCTACTGCGACCTCCACGTCTCTTCCAAGGGGCATTTAAACCGTTTTGTTAAGCTACTGCGACCTGCACGTGTCTTCCAAGGGTCATTTAAACCGTCTTGTTAAGCTACTGCCACTTGCACGTCTCTTCCAAGGGGCATTTAAACCGTCTTGTTAAACTTCTATAACCTCCACCAATTTTCCAAGGGGCATTTAAACCTTCTTGTTAAGCTACTGCGACCTGCACGTCTCTTCCATGGGGCATTTAAACCATCTTGTTAAGCTACTGCGACATGCATGTCTCTACCAAGGGGCATTTAAACCGTCTTGTTAAGCTACTGCGACCTGAACGTCTCTTCCAAGGGGCATTTAAACAGTCTTGTTAAGATGCTGCGACCTGCATGTCTCTTCCAAGGGGCATTTAAACTGTCTTGTTAAGCTACTGCGACCTCCACCGCTTTTCTAAGGGGCATTTAAACTGTCTTGTTTAGCAATTGCGACCTGCACGTCTCTTCCAAGGGGCATTTAAATCGTCTTGGTAAGCGACTACGACCTGCAAGCCTCTTCCAAGGGGCATTTAAACTGTCTTGTTAAGCTACTGCGACCTGCACGTCTCTTCCAAGGGGCATTTAAACTGTCTTGTTAAGCTACTGCGACCTCCACCGCTCTTCCAAGGGGCATTTAAACCATCTTGTTAAGCTACTGCGACGTGCACGTCTCTTCCAAGGGGCATTTACACTGTCTTGTTAAGCTACTGCGACCTGCACGGCTCTTCCCAGGGGCATTTAAACCATCTTGTTAAGCTACTGCGACCTCCACCGCTCTTCCAAGGGGCATTTAAACCATCTTGTTAAGCTACGGCGACATGCACATCTCTTCCAAGGGGCATTTAAACCGTCTTTGTAAGCTACTGCGACTTGCAAGCCTATTCCAAGGGGCATTTATACCCTCTTGTTAAGCTACTGTGACCTGCACGTCTCTTCCAAGGGGGATTTAAACCGTCTTGTTAAGCTACTGCGAACTGCACCTCTCTTCCAAGGTGCATTTAAGTCGTCTGGTTAAGCTACTGCGACCTGCACGTCTCTTCCAAGGGGCATTTAAACTGTCTTATTAAGCTACTGCGACCTGCACTTCCCTTCCAAGGGGCATTTAAACTGTCTCGTTAAGCTACTGCGAACTCCACCGCTCTTCCAAGTGGCATTTAAACCATCTTGTTAAGCTACTGGGACCTGCACGTCTCTTCCAAGGGCATTTAAACCATCTTGTTAAGCTACTGCGACCTCCACGTCTCTTCCAAGGGGCATTTAAACAGTTTTGTTAAGCTACTGCGACCTGCACGTGTCTTCCAAGGGTCATTTAAACCGTCTTGTTAAGCTACTGCCACTTGCACGTCTCTTCCAAGGGGCATTTAAACCGTCTTGTTAAACGTCTATAACCTCCACCAATTTTCCAAGGGGCATTTAAACCTTCTTGTTAAGCTACTGCGACCTGCACGTCTCTTCCATGGGGCATTTAAACCATCTTGTTAAGCTACTGCGACATGCATGTCTCTACCAAGGGGCATTTAAACCGTCTTGTTAAGCTACTGCGACCTGCACGTCTCTTCCAAGGGGCATTTAAACAGTCTTGTTAAGATGCTGCGACCTGCATGTCTCTTCCAAGGGGCATTTAAACTGTCTTGTTAAGCTACTGCGACCTCCACCGCTTTTCTAAGGGGCATTTAAACTGTCTTGTTTAGCAATTGCGACCTGCACGTCTCTTCCAAGGGGCATTTAAATCGTCTTGGTAAGCGACTACGACCTGCAAGCCTCTTCCTAGGGGCATTTAAACTGTCTTGTTAAGCTACTGCGACCTGCACGTCTCTTCCAAGGGGCATTTAAACTGTCTTGTTAAGCTACTGCGACCTCCACCGCTCTTCCAAGGGGCATTTAAACCATCTTGTTAAGCTACTGCGACGTGCACGTCTCTTCCAAGGGGCATTTACACTGTCTTGTTAAGCTACTGCGACCTGCACATCTCTTCTAAGGGGCATTTAAAGCGTCTTGTTAAGCTACTGTGACTTGCACGTCTCTTCCAAGGGGCATTTAAGCCGTCTTGTTAAGCTACTGTAACCTCCACCACTTTTCCAAGGGGCATTAAACCGTCTTGTTAAGCTACTGCGACCTGCACTTCTCTTCCAAGGGGCATTTAAAATGCTTTGTTAAGCTACTGCGACCTGCACATCTCTTCCAAGGGGCATTTAAACCGTCTTGTTAAGCTACTGCGACCTGCACGTCTCTTCCAAGGGGCATTTAAACCGTCTTGTTAAGCTACTGCGACCTGCATGTCTCTTCCAATTGGCATTTAAAGCGTGTTGTTAAGCTACTGCGACCTGCATGTCTCTTCCAATTGGCATTTAAACTGTCTTGTTAAGCTACTGCGACCTCCACCTCTCTTCCAAGGGGCATTTAAACCGTCTTATTAAGCTACTGCGACCTGCACATCTCTTCCAATGGGCATTTAAACCGTCTTATTAAGCTACTGCGTCCTGCACATCTCTTCCAAGGGGCATTTAAACTGTCTTGTTAAGCTACTGCGACCTCCACCGCTCTACCAAGGGGCATTTAAACCGTCTTGTTAAGCTACTGCGACCTGCACGTCTCTTCCAAGGGGCATTTAAACCGTCTTTTTAAACTACTGTGACCTGCAAGCCTATTCAAAGGTACATTTAAACCCTATTGTTAAGCTACTGCAACCTGCACTTCTTTTCCAATGGGGATTTAAACCATCTTGTTAAGATACTGCGACCTGCACGTCTCTTCCAAGGGGCATTTAAAACGTCTTGTTAAGCTCCTGGGACCTGCTCGTCTCTTCCAAGGGACATTTAAACCGTCTTGTTAAGCTACTGCGACCTGCACGTCTCTTCCAAGGCGCATTTAAGCCGTCTTTTTAAGCCACTGCGACTTGCACGTCTCTTCCAAGGGGCATTTAAACCGTCTTGTTAAGCTACTGTAATCCCAACCACTTTTCCAAGGGGCATTTAAACCGTCTTGTTAAGCTGCTGCGACCTGCATGTCTCTTCCAAGGGGCATTTAAATCGCCTTGTTAAGCTACTGCGACCTCCACGGCACTTCCAAGGGGCATTTAAACCGTCTTGTTAAGCTATTGCGACCTGCACTTCTCTTCCAAAGGGCATTTAAACTGTCTTGTTAAGCTACTGCGACATCCACCGCTCTTCCAAGGGGCATTTAAACCGTCTTGTTAAGCTACTGCGACCTGCACGTCTCTTCCAAGGGGCATTTAAACCGTCTTGGTAAGCTACTGTGACCTGCAAGCCTATTCCAAGGTACATTTAAACCCTCTTGTTAAGCTACTGCGACCTGCATGTCTTTTCCAAGGGGGATTTAAACCATCTTGTTAAGATACTGCGAACTGCACGTCTCTTCCAAGGGGCATTTAAAACGTCTTGTTAGGCTCCTGCGACCTCCTCGTCTCTTCCAAGGGGCATTTATACCGTCTTGTTAAGCTACTGCGACCTGCACGTCTCTTCCAAGGCGCATTTAAACCGTCTTATTAAGCTACTGCAACTTGCACGTCTCTTCCAAGGGGCATTTAAACCGTCTTGTTAAGCTACTGTAATCCCCACCACTTTTCCAAGGGGCATTTAAACCGTCTTGTTAAGCTACTGCGACCTGCACGTCTCTTCCAAGGGGCATTTAAACCGCCTTGTTAAGCCACTGCAACCTGCACGTCTCTTCCAAGGGTCATTTTAACTGTCTTGTTAAGCTGCTGCGACCTGCATGTCTCTTCCAAGGGGCATTTAAATCGCCTTGTTAAGCTACTGCGACCTCCACGGCACTTCCAAGGGGCATTTAATCCGTCTTGTTAAGCTACTGCGACCTGCACGTCTCTTTAAAGGGGCATTTAAACTGTCTTGTTAAGCTAATGCGACCTCCACCGCTCTTCCAAGGGGCATTTAAACCATCTTGTTAAGCTACTGCGACCTGCACGTCTCTACCAAGTGGCATTTAAACCGCCTTGTTAAAATACTGGGACCTGCACTTCTCTTCCAAAGTGCTTTTAAACTGTCTTGTTAAGCTACTGAGACTTCCACCGCTCTTCCAAGGGGCATTTAAACCATCTTATTAAGCCACTGCGACTTGCACATCTTTTCCAAGGGGCATTTAAACTGTTTTATTAAGCTACTGCGACCTGCACGTCTCTTCCAAGGGGCATTTAAACTGTCTTATTAAGCTACTGCGACCTCCACCGCTCTTCCAAGGGACATTTAAACCGTCTTGTTAAGCTACTGCGTCCTGCATGTCTCTTCCAAGGGGGATTTAAACCGTCTTGTTAAGCTACTGTGACCTGCACGACTCTTCCAAGGGGCATTTAAACAGTCTTGTTAAGCTACTGCGACCTGCATGTCTCTTCCAAGGGGGATTTAAACCGTCTTGTTAAGCTACTGCTACCTGCTCATCTCTACCAACGGGCATTTAAACCATTTTGTTAAGATACTGCGACTTGCACTTCTCTTCCAAGGGGCATTTAAACCGTCTTGTTAAGCTACTGTAACCTCCACCACTTTTCCAAGGGGCATTTAAATCGTCATGTTAAGCTACTGCGACCTGCACTTCTCTTATAAGGGGCATTTAAACCGTCTTGTTAAACTGCTGCGACATGCATGTCTCTTCCAAGGGGCATTTAATCCATCTTGTTAAGCTACTGCGACCTACACGTCTCTTCCAAGGGGCATTTAACCCGTCTTGGTAATCTACTGCGACCTGCAATCCTATTCCAAGGCACATTTAAACCGTCTTGTTAAGCCACTGCGACCTCCACTGCACTTCCAAGGGGCATTTAAACCGTCTTGTTAAGCTACTGCGACCTGCACGTCTCTTTCAAGGGGCATTTAAACTGTCTTGTTAAGCTACTGCGACCTCAACCGCTCTTCCAAGGGGCATTTAAACCATCTTGGAAAGCTACTGCGACCTGCACGTCTCTTCCAAGGGGCATTTAAACCGTCTTGTTAAGCTACTGCGACCTGCAAGTCTCTTCCAAGGGGCATTTAAACTGTCTTGTTAAGCTACTGCGACTTCCACCTCTCTTCCAAGAGGCATTTAAACGGTCTTGTTAAGCTACTGCGACCTGCAAGTCTCTTCCAAGGCGCATTTAAACCGTCTTTTTAAGCTACTGCCACTTGAATGTCTCTTCCAAGGGGCATTTAAACCGTCTTGTTAAGCTACTGTAACCTCCACCATTTTTCCAAGGAGCATCTAAACCGTCTTGTTAAGCTACTGCGACCTGCACGTCTCTTTCAAGGGGCATTTAAACCGTCTTTTTAAGATACTGCGCCCTACACGTCTCTTCCAAGGAGCATTTAAACCTTCTTGTTAAGCTACTGCGACCTGCATGTCTTCTCCAAGGGGCATTTAAACCATCTTGTTAAGCCACTGCGACCTGCACGTCTCCTCCAAGGGGCATTTAATCCGTCTTTTTAAGCAGCTGCGAGCTGCACGTCTCTTCCAAGGGGCATTTAAACCATCTTGTTAAGCTACTGCAACCTCCACCGCTCTTCCAAGGGGCATCTACACCATCTTGTTAAGCTCCTGCGACATGCATGTCTCTTCCAAGGGTCATTTAAACCATCTTGTTAAGCTTCTGCGACCTCCACCTCTCTTCCAAGGGGCATTTAAACGGTCTTGTTAAGCTACTGCGACCTGCAAGTCTCTTCCAAGGCGCATTTAAACCGTCTTTTTAAGCTACTGCCACTTGAATGTCTCTTCCAAGGGGCATTTAAACCGTCTTGTTAAGCTAATGTAACCTCCACCACTTTTCCAAGGAGCATCTAAACCGTCTTGTTAAGCTACTGCGACCTGCACGTCTCTTTCAAGGGGCATTTAAACCGTCTTGTTAAGCTACTGCGACCTACACGTCTCTTCCAAGGGGCATTTAAACCTTCTTGTTAAGCTACTGCGACCTGCATGTCTTCTCCAAGGGACATTTAAACCATCTTGTTAAGCCACTGCGACCTGCACGTCTCCTCCAAGGGGCATTTAATCCGTCTTTTTAAGCAGCTGCGAGCTGCACGTCTCTTCCAAGGGGCATTTAAACCATCTTGTTAAGCTACTGCAACTTCCACCGCTCTTCCAAGGGGCATCTACACCATCTTGTTAAGCTCCTGTGACATGCATGTCTCTTCCAAGGGTCATTTAAACCCTCTTGTTAAGCTCCTGCGACCTGCACGTCCCTTGAAAGGGGCATTTAAACCCTCTTGTTAAGCTACTGCGACCTGCACGTCTCTTCCAATGGGCATTTAAACTGTCTTGTTAAGCTATTGCGACCTCCACCTCTCTTCCAAGGAGCATTTATACAGTCTTATTAAGCTACTGCGACCTGCACTTCTCTTCCAAGGGGCATTTAAACCGTCTTATTAAGCTACTGCGACCTGCACGTCTCTTCCAAGGGGCATTGAAACTGTCTTGTTAAGCTACTGCGACCTCCACCGCTCTTCCAAGGGGCATTTAAACCGTCTTGTTAAGCTACTGCGACCTGCACTTCTCTTCCAAGGGGCATTTAAACCGTCTTGGTAAGCTACTGCGATCTGCAAGCCTATTCCAAGGGGCATTTAAACCCTCTTCTTAAGCTACTGCGAACTGCACGTCTCTTCCAAGGGGTATTTAAAGCGTCTTGTTAAGCTACTGCGATCTGCACGTTTCTTCCAAGGTGCATGTAAACCGTCTTTTTAAGCTACTGCGACCTGCACGTCTCTTCCAAGGGGCATTTAAACCGTCTTATTAAGCTTCTGTAACCTCCACCACTTTTCCAAGGGGCATTTAAACCGTCTTGTTAAGCTACTGCGACCTGCACGTCTCTTCCAAGGGGCATTTAAACCGTCTTGTTAAGCTACTTCGACCTGCATGTCTCTTCCAAGGGGCATTTAAACCGTCTTGTTAAGCCACTGCCACCTGCACGTCTCCTCCAAGGCACATTTAAACCGTCTTTTTAAGCAGCTGCGACCTGCACGTCTCTTCCAAGGGGCATTTAAACCATCTTGTTAAGCTACTGCGACCTCCACCGCTCTTCCAAGGGGCATTTAAACCATCTTGTTAAGCTATTGCGACATGCACGTCTCTTCCAAGGGGCATTTAAACCGTCTTGGTAAGCTACTGCGACTTGCAAGCCTTTTCCAAGGGGCATTTAAACCCTCTTGTTAAGCTACTGCGACCTGCACGTCTCTTCCAAGGGGGATTTAAACCGTCTTGTTAAGCTACTGCGACCTGCACCTCTCTTCCAAGGGGCATTTAAACAGTCTTGTTAAGATGCTGCGACCTGCATGTCTCTTCCAAGGGGCATTTAAACTGTCTTGTTAAGCTACTGCGACCTCCACCGCTTTTCTAAGGGGCATTTAAACTGTCTTGTTTAGCAATTGCGACCTGCACGTCTCTTCCAAGGGGCATTTAAATCGTCTTGGTAAGCGACTACGACCTGCAAGCCTCTTCCTAGGGGCATTTAAACTGTCTTGTTAAGCTACTGCGACCTGCACGTCTCTTCCAAGGGGCATTTAAACTGTCTTGTTAAGCTACTGCGACCTCCACCGCTCTTCCAAGGGGCATTTAAACCATCTTGTTAAGCTACTGCGACGTGCACGTCTCTTCCAAGGGGCATTTACACTGTCTTGTTAAGCTACTGCGACCTGCACATCTCTTCTAAGGGGCATTTAAAGCGTCTTGTTAAGCTACTGTGACTTGCACGTCTCTTCCAAGGGGCATTTAAGCCGTCTTGTTAAGCTACTGTAACCTCCACCACTTTTCCAAGGGGCATTAAACCGTCTTGTTAAGCTACTGCGACCTGCACTTCTCTTCCAAGGGGCATTTAAAATGCTTTGTTAAGCTACTGCGACCTGCACATCTCTTCCAAGGGGCATTTAAACCGTCTTGTTAAGCTACTGCGACCTGCACGTCTCTTCCAAGGGGCATTTAAACCGTCTTGTTAAGCTACTGCGACCTGCATGTCTCTTCCAATTGGCATTTAAAGCGTGTTGTTAAGCTACTGCGACCTGCATGTCTCTTCCAATTGGCATTTAAACTGTCTTGTTAAGCTACTGCGACCTCCACCTCTCTTCCAAGGGGCATTTAAACCGTCTTATTAAGCTACTGCGACCTGCACATCTCTTCCAATGGGCATTTAAACCGTCTTATTAAGCTACTGCGTCCTGCACATCTCTTCCAAGGGGCATTTAAACTGTCTTGTTAAGCTACTGCGACCTCCACCGCTCTACCAAGGGGCATTTAAACCGTCTTGTTAAGCTACTGCGACCTGCACGTCTCTTCCAAGGGGCATTTAAACCGTCTTTTTAAACTACTGTGACCTGCAAGCCTATTCAAAGGTACATTTAAACCCTATTGTTAAGCTACTGCAACCTGCACTTCTTTTCCAATGGGGATTTAAACCATCTTGTTAAGATACTGCGACCTGCACGTCTCTTCCAAGGGGCATTTAAAACGTCTTGTTAAGCTCCTGGGACCTGCTCGTCTCTTCCAAGGGACATTTAAACCGTCTTGTTAAGCTACTGCGACCTGCACGTCTCTTCCAAGGCGCATTTAAGCCGTCTTTTTAAGCCACTGCGACTTGCACGTCTCTTCCAAGGGGCATTTAAACCGTCTTGTTAAGCTACTGTAATCCCAACCACTTTTCCAAGGGGCATTTAAACCGTCTTGTTAAGCTGCTGCGACCTGCATGTCTCTTCCAAGGGGCATTTAAATCGCCTTGTTAAGCTACTGCGACCTCCACGGCACTTCCAAGGGGCATTTAAACCGTCTTTTTAAGCTATTGCGACCTGCACTTCTCTTCCAAAGGGCATTTAAACTGTCTTGTTAAGCTACTGCGACATCCACCGCTCTTCCAAGGGGCATTTAAACCGTCTTGTTAAGCTACTGCGACCTGCACGTCTCTTCCAAGGGGCATTTAAACCGTCTTGGTAAGCTACTGTGACCTGCAAGCCTATTCCAAGGTACATTTAAACCCTCTTGTTAAGCTACTGCGACCTGCATGTCTTTTCCAAGGGGGATTTAAACCATCTTGTTAAGATACTGCGAACTGCACGTCTCTTCCAAGGGGCATTTAAAACGTCTTGTTAGGCTCCTGCGACCTCCTCGTCTCTTCCAAGGGGCATTTATACCGTCTTGTTAAGCTACTGCGACCTGCACGTCTCTTCCAAGGCGCATTTAAACCGTCTTATTAAGCTACTGCAACTTGCACGTCTCTTCCAAGGGGCATTTAAACTGTCTTGTTAAGCTACTGTAATCCCCACCACTTTTCCAAGGGGCATTTAAACCGTCTTGTTAAGCTACTGCGACCTGCACGTCTCTTCCAAGGGGCATTTAAACCGCCTTGTTAAGCCACTGCAACCTGCACGTCTCTTCCAAGGGTCATTTTAACTGTCTTGTTAAGCTGCTGCGACCTGCATGTCTCTTCCAAGGGGCATTTAAATCGCCTTGTTAAGCTACTGCGACCTCCACGGCACTTCCAAGGGGCATTTAATCCGTCTTGTTAAGCTACTGCGACCTGCACGTCTCTTTAAAGGGGCATTTAAACTGTCTTGTTAAGCTAATGCGACCTCCACCGCTCTTCCAAGGGGCATTTAAACCATCTTGTTAAGCTACTGCGACCTGCACGTCTCTACCAAGTGGCATTTAAACCGCCTTGTTAAAATACTGGGACCTGCACTTCTCTTCCAAAGTGCTTTTAAACTGTCTTGTTAAGCTACTGAGACTTCCACCGCTCTTCCAAGGGGCATTTAAACCATCTTATTAAGCCACTGCGACTTGCACATCTTTTCCAAGGGGCATTTAAACTGTTTTATTAAGCTACTGCGACCTGCACGTCTCTTCCAAGGGGCATTTAAACTGTCTTATTAAGCTACTGCGACCTCCACCGCTCTTCCAAGGGACATTTAAACCGTCTTGTTAAGCTACTGCGTCCTGCATGTCTCTTCCAAGGGGGATTTAAACCGTCTTGTTAAGCTACTGTGACCTGCACGACTCTTCCAAGGGGCATTTAAACAGTCTTGTTAAGCTACTGCGACCTGCATGTCTCTTCCAAGGGGGATTTAAACCGTCTTGTTAAGCTACTGCTACCTGCTCATCTCTACCAACGGGCATTTAAACCATTTTGTTAAGATACTGCGACTTGCACTTCTCTTCCAAGGGGCATTTAAACCGTCTTGTTAAGCTACTGTAACCTCCACCACTTTTCCAAGGGGCATTTAAATCGTCATGTTAAGCTACTGCGACCTGCACTTCTCTTATAAGGGGCATTTAAACCGTCTTGTTAAACTACTGCGACATGCATGTCTCTTCCAAGGGGCATTTAATCCATCTTGTTAAGCTACTGCGACCTACACGTCTCTTCCAAGGGGCATTTAACCCGTCTTGGTAATCTACTGCGACCTGCAATCCTATTCCAAGGCACATTTAAACCGTCTTGTTAAGCCACTGCGACCTCCACTGCACTTCCAAGGGGCATTTAAACCGTCTTGTTAAGCTACTGCGACCTGCACGTCTCTTTCAAGGGGCATTTAAACTGTCTTGTTAAGCTACTGCGACCTCAACCGCTCTTCCAAGGGGCATTTAAACCATCTTGGAAAGCTACTGCGACCTGCACGTCTCTTCCAAGGGGCATTTAAACCGTCTTGTTAAGCTACTGCGACCTGCAAGTCTCTTCCAAGGGGCATTTAAACTGTCTTGTTAAGCTACTGCGACTTCCACCTCTCTTCCAAGAGGCATTTAAACGGTCTTGTTAAGCTACTGCGACCTGCAAGTCTCTTCCAAGGCGCATTTAAACCGTCTTTTTAAGCTACTGCCACTTGAATGTCTCTTCCAAGGGGCATTTAAACCGTCTTGTTAAGCTACTGTAACCTCCACCATTTTTCCAAGGAGCATCTAAACCGTCTTGTTAAGCTACTGCGACCTGCACGTCTCTTTCAAGGGGCATTTAAACCGTCTTTTTAAGATACTGCGCCCTACACGTCTCTTCCAAGGAGCATTTAAACCTTCTTGTTAAGCTACTGCGACCTGCATGTCTTCTCCAAGGGGCATTTAAACCATCTTGTTAAGCCACTGCGACCTGCACGTCTCCTCCAAGGGGCATTTAATCCGTCTTTTTAAGCAGCTGCGAGCTGCACGTCTCTTCCAAGGGGCATTTAAACCATCTTGTTAAGCTACTGCAACCTCCACCGCTCTTCCAAGGGGCATCTACACCATCTTGTTAAGCTCCTGCGACATGCATGTCTCTTCCAAGGGTCATTTAAACCATCTTGTTAAGCTTCTGCGACCTCCACCTCTCTTCCAAGGGGCATTTAAACGGTCTTGTTAAACTACTGCGACCTGCAAGTCTCTTCCAAGGCGCATTTAAACCGTCTTTTTAAGCTACTGCCACTTGAATGTCTCTTCCAAGGGGCATTTAAACCGTCTTGTTAAGCTAATGTAACCTCCACCACTTTTCCAAGGAGCATCTAAACCGTCTTGTTAAGCTACTGCGACCTGCACGTCTCTTTCAAGGGGCATTTAAACCGTCTTGTTAAGCTACTGCGACCTACACGTCTCTTCCAAGGGGCATTTAAACCTTCTTGTTAAGCTACTGCGACCTGCATGTCTTCTCCAAGGGACATTTAAACCATCTTGTTAAGCCACTGCGACCTGCACGTCTCCTCCAAGGGGCATTTAATCCGTCTTTTTAAGCAGCTGCGAGCTGCACGTCTCTTCCAAGGGGCATTTAAACCATCTTGTTAAGCTACTGCAACTTCCACCGCTCTTCCAAGGGGCATCTACACCATCTTGTTAAGCTCCTGTGACATGCATGTCTCTTCCAAGGGTCATTTAAACCCTCTTGTTAAGCTCCTGCGACCTGCACGTCCCTTGAAAGGGGCATTTAAACCCTCTTGTTAAGCTACTGCGACCTGCACGTCTCTTCCAATGGGCATTTAAACTGTCTTGTTAAGCTACTGCGACCTCCACCTCTCTTCCAAGGAGCATTTATACAGTCTTATTAAGCTACTGCGACCTGCACTTCTCTTCCAAGGGGCATTTAAACCGTCTTATTAAGCTACTGCGACCTGCACGTCTCTTCCAAGGGGCATTGAAACTGTCTTGTTAAGCTACTGCGACCTCCACCGCTCTTCCAAGGGGCATTTAAACCGTCTTGTTAAGCTACTGCGACCTGCACTTCTCTTCCAAGGGGCATTTAAACCGTCTTGGTAAGCTACTGCGATCTGCAAGCCTATTCCAAGGGGCATTTAAACCCTCTTCTTAAGCTACTGCGAACTGCACGTCTCTTCCAAGGGGTATTTAAAGCGTCTTGTTAAGCTACTGCGATCTGCACGTTTCTTCCAAGGTGCATGTAAACCGTCTTTTTAAGCTACTGCGACCTGCACGTCTCTTCCAAGGGGCATTTAAACCGTCTTATTAAGCTTCTGTAACCTCCACCACTTTTCCAAGGGGCATTTAAACCGTCTTGTTAAGCTACTGCGACCTGCACGTCTCTTCCAAGGGGCATTTAAACCGTCTTGTTAAGCTACTTCGACCTGCATGTCTCTTCCAAGGGGCATTTAAACCGTCTTGTTAAGCCACTGCCACCTGCACGTCTCCTCCAAGGCACATTTAAACCGTCTTTTTAAGCAGCTGCGACCTGCACGTCTCTTCCAAGGGGCATTTAAACCATCTTGTTAAGCTACTGCGACCTCCACCGCTCTTCCAAGGGGCATTTAAACCATCTTGTTAAGCTATTGCGACATGCACGTCTCTTCCAAGGGGCATTTAAACCGTCTTGGTAAGCTACTGCGACTTGCAAGCCTTTTCCAAGGGGCATTTAAACCCTCTTGTTAAGCTACTGCGACCTGCACGTCTCTTCCAAGGGGGATTTAAACCGTCTTGTTAAGCTACTGCGACCTGCACCTCTCTTCCAAGGTGCATTTAAACAGTCTTGTTAAGCTACTGCGACCTGCACGTCTCTTCCAAAGGGCATTTAAACTGTCTTATTAAGCAACTGCGACCTTCACGTCTCTTCCAAGGGGCATTTAAACTGTCTAGTTAAGCTACTGCGACCTCCACCGCTCTTCCAAGTGGCATTTAAACCACCTTGTTAAGCTACTGGGACCTGCACGTCTCTTCCAAGGGGCATTTAAACCATCTTGTTAAGCTACTGCGACCTCCACGTCTCTTCCAAGGGGCATTTAAACAATTTTGTTAAGCTACTGCGACCTGCACGTGCCTTCCAAGGGTCATTTAAACCGTTTTGTTAAGCTACTGCCACTTGCACGTCTCTTCCAAGGGGCATTTAAACCGTCTTGTTAAGCTTCTGTAACCTCCACCAATTTTCCAAGGGACATTTAAACCGTCTAGTTAAGCTACTGCGACCTGCACGTCTCTTCCAAGGGGCATTTAAATCGTCTTGGTAAGCGACTGCGACCTGCAAGCCTCTTCCAAGGGGCATTTAAACTGTCTTGTTAAGCTACTGCGACCTGCACGTCTCTTCCAAGGGGCATTTAAACTGTCTTGTTAAGCTACTGCGACCTGCACATCTCTTCTAAGGGGCATTTAAACCGTCTTGTTATGCTACTGCGACTTGCACGTCTCTTCCAAGAGGCATTTAAGCCGTATTGTTAAGCTACTGTAACCTCCACCACTTTTCCAAGGGGCATTTAAACCGTCTTGTTAAGCTACTGCGACCTGCACGTCTCTTCCAAGGGGCATTTAAAATGCTTTGTTAAGCTACTGCGACCTGCACGTCTCTTCCAAGGGGCATTTAAACAGTCTTGTTAAGCTACTGCGACCTGCACGTCTCTTCCAAGGGGCATTTAAACCTTCTTGTTAAGCTTCTGCGACCTGCACGTCTCTTCCAAGGGGCATTTAAACTGTCTTGTTAAGCTACTGCGACCTGCACATCTCTTCTAAGGGGCACTTAAACCGTCTTGTTATGCTACTGCGACTTGCACGTCTCTTCCAAGAGGCATTTAAGCCGTATTGTTAAGCTACTGTAACCTCCACCACTTTTCCAAGGGGCATTTAAACCGTCTTGTTAAGCTACTGCGACCTGCACGTCTCTTCCAAGGGGCATTTAAAATGCTTTGTTAAGCTACTGCGACCTGCACGTCTCTTCCAAGGGGCATTTAAACAGTCTTGTTAAGCTACTGCGACCTGCACGTCTCTTCCAAGGGGCATTTAAACCTTCTTGTTAAGCTTCTGCGACCTGCACGTCTCTTCCAAGGGGCATTTAAACAGTCTTTTTAAGCTACTGCGACCTCCACTGCACTTTCAAGGGGCATTTAAACAGGCTTGTGAAGCTACTGCGACTTGCACGTCTCTTTCAAGGGGCATTTAAACCATCTTGTTAAGCTACTGCGACCTCCACCGCTCTTCCAAGGGGCATTTAAACCATCTTGTTAAGCTACTGCGACATGCACGTCTCTTCCAAGGGGCATTTAAACCCTCTTGTTAAGCTACTGCGACCTGCACGTCTCTTCCAAGGGGGATTTAAACCGTCTTGTTAACCTACTGCGACCTGCACCTCTCTTCCAAGGTGCATTTAAACCGTCTTGTTAAGCTACTGCGACCTGCACGTCTCTTCCAAGGGGCATTTAAACTGTCTTATTAAGATACTGCGACCTGCACGTCTCTCCCAAGTGGCATTTAAACCATCTTGTTAAGCTACTGCGACCTGCACGTCCCTTCCAAGGGGTATTTAAAACGTCTTGTTAAGCTACTGCGACCTCCACGTCTCTTCCAAGGTGCATTTAAACCATTTTGTTAAGCTACTGTGACCTGCACGTGTCTTCCAAGGGTCATTTAAACCGTCTTGTTAAGCTACTGCCACTTGCACATCTCTTCCAAGGGGCATTTAAAATGCTTTGTTAAGCTACTGCGACCTGCACGTCTCTTCCAAGGGGCATTTAAACAGTCTTGTTAAGCTACTGCGACCTGCACGTCTCTTCCAAGGGGCATTTAAACCTTCTTGTTAAGCTTCTGCGACCTGCACGTCTCTTCCAAGGGGCATTTAAACAGTCTTTTTAAGCTACTGCGACCTCCACTGCACTTTCAAGGGGCATTTAAACAGGCTTGTGAAGCTTCTGCGACTTGCACGTCTCTTTCAAGGGGCATTTAAACCATCTTGTTAAGCTACTGCGACCTCCACCGCTCTTCCAAGGGGCATTTAAACCATCTTGTTAAGCTACTGCGACATGCACGTCTCTTCCAAGGGGCATTTAAACCCTCTTGTTAAGCTACTGCGACCTGCACATCTCTTCCAAGGGGGATTTAAACCGTCTTGTTAAGCTACTGCGACCTGCACCTCTCTTCCAAGGTGCATTTAAACCGTCTTGTTAAGCTACTGCGACCTGCATGTCTCTTCCAAGGGGCATTTAAACTGTCTTATTAAGATACTGCGACCTGCACGTCTCTCCCAAGTGGCATTTAAACCATCTTGTTAAGCTACTGCGACCTGCACGTCCCTTCCAAGGGGTATTTAAAACGTCTTGTTAAGCTACTGCGACCTCCATGTCTCTTCCAAGGTGCATTTAAACCATTTTGTTAAGCTACTGTGACCTGCACGTGTCTTCCAAGGGTCATTTAAACCGTCTTGTTAAGCTACTGCCACTTGCACATCTCTTCCAAGGGGCATTTAAACCTTCTTGTTAAGCTTCTGTAACCTCCACTAATTTTCCAAGGGGCATTTAAACCTTCTTGTTAAGCTACTGCGACCTGCACGTCTCTTCCATGGGGCATTTAAACCATCTTGTTAAGCTACTGCGACATGCATGTCTCTACCAAGGGACATTTAAACCGTCTTGTTAAGCTACTGCGACCTGCACGTCTCTTCCAAGGGGCATTTAAATCGTCTTGGTAAGCGACTTCGACCTGCAAGCCTCTTCCAAGGGGCATTTAAACTGTCCTGTTAAGCTACTGCGACCTGCACGTCTCTTCCAAGGGGCATTTAAACTGTCTTGTTAAGCTACTGCGACCTCCACCGGTCTTCCAAGGGGCATTTAAACCATCTTGTTAAGCTACTGTGACCTGCACGTCTCTTCCAAGGGACATTTAAACTGTCTTGTTAAGCTACTGCGACCTGCACATCTCTTCTAAGGGGCATTTAAACCGTCTTGTTAAGCTACTGCGACATGCACGTCTCTTCCAAGGGGCATTTAAGCCGTCTTGTTAAGCTACTGTAACCTCCACCACTTTTCCAAGGGGCATTTAAACCGTCTTGTTAAGCTACTGCGACCTGCACGTCTCTTCCAAGGGGCATTTAAAATGCTTTGTTAAGCTACTGCAACCTGCACGTCTCTTCCAAGGGGCATTTAAACCGTCTTGTTAAGCTACTGCGACCTGCACGTCTCTTCCAAGGGGCATTTAAACCATCTTGTTAAGCTTCTGCGACCTGCATGTCTCTTCCAAGGGGCATTTAACCCATCTTGGTAATCTACTGCGACCTGCAATCCGATTCAACGGCGCATTTAAACCGTCTTGTTAAGCCACTGCGACCTCCACCGCACTTCCAAGGGGCATTTAAACCGTCTTGTTAAGCTACTGCGAGCTGCACGTCTCTTTCAAGGGGCATTTAAACTGTCTTGTTAAGCTACTGCGACCTCAACTGCTCTTCCAAGGGGCATTTAAACCGTCTTGGAAAGCTACTGCGACATGCACGTCTCTTCCAAGTGTCATTTAAACCATCTTGTTAAGCTACTGCGACCTGCAAGTCTCTTCCAAGGGGCATTTAAACTGTCTTGTTAAGCTACTGCGACCTCCACCTCTCCTCCAAGGGGCATTTAAATGGTCTTGTTAAGCTACTGCGACCTGCAAGTCTCTTCCAAGGCGCATTTAAACCGTCTTTTTAAGCTACTGCGACTTGAACGTCTCTTCCAAGTGGCATTTAAACCATCTTGTTAAGCTACTGTGACCTGCACGTCTCTTCCAAGGGGCATTTAAACTGTCTTGTTAAGCTACTGCGACCTCCACCTTTCTTCCAAGGGGCATTAAAACCGTCTTGTTAAGCTACTGTGACCTGCACGTCTTTTCCAAGGGGCATTTAAACCGTGTTGGTAAGCTACTGTGACCTGCAAGCCTATTCCAAGGGACATTTAAACCCTCTTGTTAAGCTACTGCGACATGCACGTCTTTTCCAAGGGGGAATTAAACCATCTTGTTAAGATACTGCGACCTGCCTGTCTCTTCCAAGGGGCATTTAAAACGTCTTGTTAAGCTCCTGCGACCTGCTCGTCTCTTCCAAGGGGCATTTAAACCGCCTTGTTAAGCTACTGCGACTTGCACGTCTCTTCCAAGGGGCATTTAAACCGTCTTGTTAAGCTACTGCGAACTGCATGTGTCTTCCAAGGGGCATTTAAACCGTCTTGTTAAGCCACTGCGACCTGCACATCTCTTCCAAGGGGCATTTAAACCGTCTTGTTAAGCTGCTGCGACCTGCATGTCTCTTCCAAGGGGCATTTAAATCGCCGTGTTAAGCCACTGCGACCTCCACGGCACTTCCAAGGTGCATTTAAACCGACTTGTTAAGCTACTGCGACCTGCACGTCTCTACCAAGTGGCATTTAAACCGTCTTGTTAAGCTACTGCGACCTGCACTTCTCTTCCAACGGGCATTTAAACTGTCTTTTTAAGCTACTGAGACTTCCACCTCTCTTCCAAGGGGCATTTAAAACGTCATGTTAAGCTACTGCGACCTGCCCGTCTCTTATAAGGGGCATTTAAACCGTCTTGTTAAACTACTGCGGCCTGCATGTCTCTTCCAAGGGGCATTTAAACCATCTTGTTAAGCTACTGCGACCTGCACGTCTCTTCCAAGGGGCATTTAACCCGTCTTGTTAAGCCACTGCGAACTCCACCGCACTTCAAAGGGGCATTTAAACCGTCTTGTTAAGCTACTGCGACCTGCACGTCTCTTTCAAGCGCCATTTAAACTGTCTTGTTAAGCTACTGCGACCTCAACCGCTCTTCCAAGGGGCATTTAGACCGTCTTGGAAAGCTACTGCGACCTGCATGTCTCTTCCAAGGGGCATTTAAACTGTCTTATTAAGATACTGCGACCTGCACGTCTCTCCCAAGTGGCATTTAAACCATCTTGTTAAGCTACTGCGACCTGCACGTCCCTTCCAAGGGGTATTTAAAACGTCTTGTTAAGCTACTGCGACCTCCACGTCTCTTCCAAGGTGCATTTAAACCATTTTGTTAAGCTACTGTGACCTGCACGTGTCTTCCAAGGGTCATTTAAACCGTCTTGTTAAGCTACTGCCACTTGCACATCTCTTCCAAGGGGCATTTAAAATGCTTTGTTAAGCTACTGCGACCTGCACGTCTCTTCCAAGGGGCATTTAAACAGTCTTGTTAAGCTACTGCGACCTGCACGTCTCTTCCAAGGGGCATTTAAACCTTCTTGTTAAGCTTCTGCGACCTGCACGTCTCTTCCAAGGGGCATTTAAACAGTCTTTTTAAGCTACTGCGACCTCCACTGCACTTTCAAGGGGCATTTAAACAGGCTTGTGAAGCTTCTGCGACTTGCACGTCTCTTTCAAGGGGCATTTAAACCATCTTGTTAAGCTACTGCGACCTCCACCGCTCTTCCAAGGGGCATTTAAACCATCTTGTTAAGCTACTGCGACATGCACGTCTCTTCCAAGGGGCATTTAAACCCTCTTGTTAAGCTACTGCGACCTGCACATCTCTTCCAAGGGGGATTTAAACCGTCTTGTTAAGCTACTGCGACCTGCACCTCTCTTCCAAGGTGCATTTAAACCGTCTTGTTAAGCTACTGCGACCTGCATGTCTCTTCCAAGGGGCATTTAAACTGTCTTATTAAGATACTGCGACCTGCATGTCTCTCCCAAGTGGCATTTAAACCATCTTGTTAAGCTACTGCGACCTGCACGTCCCTTCCAAGGGGTATTTAAAACGTCTTGTTAAGCTACTGCGACCTCCACGTCTCTTCCAAGGTGCATTTAAACCATTTTGTTAAGCTACTGTGACCTGCACGTGTCTTCCAAGGGTCATTTAAACCTTCTTGTTAAGCTACTGCCACTTGCACATCTCTTCCAAGGGGCATTTAAACCTTCTTGTTAAGCTTCTGTAACCTCCACTAATTTTCCAAGGGGCATTTAAACCTTCTTGTTAAGCTACTGCGACCTGCACGTCTCTTCCATGGGGCATTTAAACCATCTTGTTAAGCTACTGCGACATGCATGTCTCTACCAAGGGACATTTAAACCGTCTTGTTAAGCTACTGCGACCTGCACGTCTCTTCCAAGGGGCATTTAAATCGTCTTGGTAAGCGACTTCGACCTGCAAGCCTCTTCCAAGGGGCATTTAAACTGTCCTGTTAAGCTACTGCGACCTGCACGTCTCTTCCAAGGGGCATTTAAACTGTCTTGTTAAGCTACTGCGACCTCCACCGGTCTTCCAAGGGGCATTTAAACCATCTTGTTAAGCTACTGTGACCTGCACGTCTCTTCCAAGGGACATTTAAACTGTCTTGTTAAGCTACTGCGACCTGCACATCTCTTCTAAGGGGCATTTAAACCGTCTTGTTAAGCTACTGCGACATGCACGTCTCTTCCAAGGGGCATTTAAGCCGTCTTGTTAAGCTACTGTAACCTCCACCACTTTTCCAAGGGGCATTTAAACCGTCTTGTTAAGCTACTGCGACCTGCACGTCTCTTCCAAGGGGCATTTAAAATGCTTTGTTAAGCTACTGCAACCTGCACGTCTCTTCCAAGGGGCATTTAAACCGTCTTGTTAAGCTACTGCGACCTGCACGTCTCTTCCAAGGGGCATTTAAACCATCTTGTTAAGCTTCTGCGACCTGCATGTCTCTTCCAAGGGGCATTTAACCCATCTTGGTAATCTACTGCGACCTGCAATCCGATTCAACGGCGCATTTAAACCGTCTTGTTAAGCCACTGCGACCTCCACCGCACTTCCAAGGGGCATTTAAACCGTCTTGTTAAGCTACTGCGAGCTGCACGTCTCTTTCAAGGGGCATTTAAACTGTCTTGTTAAGCTACTGCGACCTCAACTGCTCTTCCAAGGGGCATTTAAACCGTCTTGGAAAGCTACTGCGACATGCACGTCTCTTCCAAGTGTCATTTAAACCATCTTGTTAAGCTACTGCGACCTGCAAGTCTCTTCCAAGGGGCATTTAAACTGTCTTGTTAAGCTACTGCGACCTCCACCTCTCCTCCAAGGGGCATTTAAATGGTCTTGTTAAGCTACTGCGACCTGCAAGTCTCTTCCAAGGCGCATTTAAACCGTCTTTTTAAGCTACTGCGACTTGAACGTCTCTTCCAAGTGGCATTTAAACCATCTTGTTAAGCTACTGTGACCTGCACGTCTCTTCCAAGGGGCATTTAAACTGTCTTGTTAAGCTACTGCGACCTCCACCTTTCTTCCAAGGGGCATTAAAACCGTCTTGTTAAGCTACTGTGACCTGCACGTCTTTTCCAAGGGGCATTTAAACCGTGTTGGTAAGCTACTGTGACCTGCAAGCCTATTCCAAGGGACATTTAAACCCTCTTGTTAAGCTACTGCGACATGCACGTCTTTTCCAAGGGGGAATTAAACCATCTTGTTAAGATACTGCGACCTGCCTGTCTCTTCCAAGGGGCATTTAAAACGTCTTGTTAAGCTCCTGCGACCTGCTCGTCTCTTCCAAGGGGCATTTAAACCGTCTTGTTAAGCTGCTGCGACTTGCACGTCTCTTCCAAGGGGCATTTAAACCGTCTTGTTAAGCTACTGCGAACTGCATGTGTCTTCCAAGGGGCATTTAAACCGTCTTGTTAAGCCACTGCGACCTGCACATCTCTTCCAAGGGGCATTTAAACCGTCTTGTTAAGCTGCTGCGACCTGCATGTCTCTTCCAAGGGGCATTTAAATCGCCGTGTTAAGCCACTGCGACCTCCACGGCACTTCCAAGGTGCATTTAAACCGACTTGTTAAGCTACTGCGACCTGCACGTCTCTACCAAGTGGCATTTAAACCGTCTTGTTAAGCTACTGCGACCTGCACTTCTCTTCCAACGGGCATTTAAACTGTCTTTTTAAGCTACTGAGACTTCCACCTCTCTTCCAAGGGGCATTTAAAACGTCATGTTAAGCTACTGCGACCTGCCCGTCTCTTATAAGGGGCATTTAAACCGTCTTGTTAAACTACTGCGGCCTGCATGTCTCTTCCAAGGGGCATTTAAACCATCTTGTTAAGCTACTGCGACCTGCACGTCTCTTCCAAGGGGCATTTAACCCGTCTTGTTAAGCCACTGCGAACTCCACCGCACTTCAAAGGGGCATTTAAACCGTCTTGTTAAGCTACTGCGACCTGCACGTCTCTTTCAAGCGCCATTTAAACTGTCTTGTTAAGCTACTGCGACCTCAACCGCTCTTCCAAGGGGCATTTAGACCGTCTTGGAAAGCTACTGCGACCTGCATGTCTCTTCCAAGGGGCATTTAAACCGTCTTGAAAAGCTACTGCGACCTGCACGTCTCTTCCAAGGGGCATTTAAACCGTCTTGTTAAGCTGCTGTGACCTGCAAGTCTTTTCCAAGGGGCATTTAAACTTTCTTGTTAAGCTACTGCGACCTCCACCTCTCTTCCAACGGGCATTTAAACGGTCTTGTTAAGCTACTGCGACCTGCAAGTCTCTTCCAAGGCGCATTTAAACCGTCTTTTTAAGCTACTGCGACTTGAACGTCTCTTCCAAGTGGCATTTAAACCATCTTGTTAAGCTACTGTGACCTGCACGTCTCTTCCAAGGGGCATTTAAACTGTCTTGTTAAGCTACTGCGACCTCCACCTTTCTTCCAAGGGGCATTAAAACCGTCTTGTTAAGCTACTGTGACCTGCACGTCTTTTCCAAGGGGCATTTAAACCGTGTTGGTAAGCTACTGTGACCTGCAAGCCTATTCCAAGGGACATTTAAACCCTCTTGTTAAGCTACTGCGACATGCACGTCTTTTCCAAGGGGGAATTAAACCATCTTGTTAAGATACTGCGACCTGCCTGTCTCTTCCAAGGGGCATTTAAAACGTCTTGTTAAGCTCCTGCGACCTGCTCGTCTCTTCCAAGGGGCATTTAAACCGCCTTGTTAAGCTACTGCGACTTGCACGTCTCTTCCAAGGGGCATTTAAACCGTCTTGTTAAGCTACTGCGAACTGCATGTGTCTTCCAAGGGGCATTTAAACCGTCTTGTTAAGCCACTGCGACCTGCACATCTCTTCCAAGGGGCATTTAAACCGTCTTGTTAAGCTGCTGCGACCTGCATGTCTCTTCCAAGGGGCATTTAAATCGCCGTGTTAAGCCACTGCGACCTCCACGGCACTTCCAAGGTGCATTTAAACCGACTTGTTAAGCTACTGCGACCTGCACGTCTCTACCAAGTGGCATTTAAACCGTCTTGTTAAGCTACTGCGACCTGCACTTCTCTTCCAACGGGCATTTAAACTGTCTTTTTAAGCTACTGAGACTTCCACCTCTCTTCCAAGGGGCATTTAAAACGTCATGTTAAGCTACTGCGACCTGCCCGTCTCTTATAAGGGGCATTTAAACCGTCTTGTTAAACTACTACGGCCTGCATGTCTCTTCCAAGGGGCATTTAAACCATCTTGTTAAGCTACTGCGACCTGCACGTCTCTTCCAAGGGGCATTTAACCCGTCTTGTTAAGCCACTGCGAACTCCACCGCACTTCAAAGGGGCATTTAAACCGTCTTGTTAAGCTACTGCGACCTGCACGTCTCTTTCAAGCGCCATTTAAACTGTCTTGTTAAGCTACTGCGACCTCAACCGCTCTTCCAAGGGGCATTTAGACCGTCTTGGAAAGCTACTGCGACCTGCATGTCTCTTCCAAGGGGCATTTAAACCGTCTTGAAAAGCTACTGCGACCTGCACGTCTCTTCCAAGGGGCATTTAAACCGTCTTGTTAAGCTGCTGTGACCTGCAAGTCTTTTCCAAGGGGCATTTAAACTTTCTTGTTAAGCTACTGCGACCTCCACCTCTCTTCCAACGGGCATTTAAACGGTCTTGTTAAGCTACTGTGACCTGCAAGTCTCTTCCAATGCGCATTTAAACTGTCTTTTTAAGCTACTGCGACTTGAACGTCTCTTCCAAGGGGCATTTAAACCGTCTTGTTAAGCTACTGCGACCTACACGTCTCTTTCAAGGGGCATTTAAACCATCTTTTTAAGCTGCTGCGACCTGCATGTCTCTTCCAAGGGGCATTTAAACCGCCTTGTTAAGCTACTGACACCTGCACGTCTCTTTCAAGGGGCTTTTAAACTGTCTTGTTAAGCTACTGCGACCTCAACTGCTCTTCCAAGGGGCATTTAAACTGTCTTGTTAAGCTAATGCGACCTGCACGTAACTTCCAAGTGGCATTTAAACCGTCTTGTTAGGCTACTGTGACCTGCAAGTCTCATCCAAGGGGCATTTAAACTGTCTTGTTAAGCTACTGCGACCTCCACCTCTCTTCCAAGGGGCATTTAAACCATCTTGTTAAGCTACTGCGACCTGCAAGTCTCTTCCAAGGCGCATTTAAACCGTCTTTTTAAGCTACTGCGCCTTGAACTTCTCTTCCAAGGGGCATTTAAACCGTCTTGTTAAGCTACTGCGACCTGCACGTCTCTTCCAAGGGTCATTTAAACCGTCTTTTTAAGCTACTGCGACCTCCAACTCTCTTCCAAGGGGGATTTAAACCATCTTGTTAAGCTACTGCGACCTGCATGTCTCTTCCAAGGGGCATTTAAACCCTCTTGTTAAGCTCCTGCGACCTGCACGTCTCTTCCAAGGGGCATTTAAACTGTCTTATTAAGCGACTGCGACCTGCACATCTCTTCCAAGGGGCATTTAAACCGTCTTATTAAGCTACTGCGACCTGCACGTCTCTTCCAAGGGGCATTTAAGCTGTCTAGTTAAGCTACTGCAACCTCCATCGCTCTTCCAAGGGGCATTTAAACCGTCTTGGTAAGCTACTGCGACCTGCACGTCTCTTCCAAGGTGCATTTAAACCGTCTTTTTAAGCTACTGCGACTTGCATGTCTCTTCCAAGGGGCATTTAAACCGTCTTATTAAGCTACTGTAACCTCCACCACTTTTCCAAGGGGCATTTAATACGTCTTGTTAAGCTACTGCGACCTGCACGTCTCTTCCAAGGGGCATTTAAACCATCTTGTTAAGCTACTGCGACCTGCATGTCTCTTCCAAGGGGCATTTAAACCGTCTTGTTAAGCCACTGCGACCTGTACGTCTCTTCCAAGGGGCATTTAAACCGTCTTTTTAAGCAGCTGCGACCTGCACTTCTCTTCCAAGGGGCATTTAAACCTTCTTGTTAAGCTTCTGTAACCTCCACTAATTTTCCAAGGGGCATTTAAACCTTCTTGTTAAGCTACTGCGACCTGCACGTCTCTTCCATGGGGCATTTAAACCATCTTGTTAAGCTACTGCGACATGCATGTCTCTACCAAGGGACATTTAAACCGTCTTGTTAAGCTACTGCGACCTGCACGTCTCTTCCAAGGGGCATTTAAATCGTCTTGGTAAGCGACTTCGACCTGCAACCCTCTTCCAAGGGGCATTTAAACTGTCCTGTTAAGCTACTGCGACCTGCACGTCTCTTCCAAGGGGCATTTAAACTGTCTTGTTAAGCTACTGCGACCTCCACCGGTCTTCCAAGGGGCATTTAAACCATCTTGTTAAGCTACTGTGACCTGCACGTCTCTTCCAAGGGACATTTAAACTGTCTTGTTAAGCTACTGCGACCTGCACATCTCTTCTAAGGGGCATTTAAACCGTCCTGTTAAGCTACTGCGACATGCACGTCTCTTCCAAGGGGCATTTAAGCCGTCTTGTTAAGCTACTGTAACCTCCACCACTTTTCCAAGGGGCATTTAAACCGTCTTGTTAAGCTACTGCGACCTGCACGTCTCTTCCAAGGGGCATTTAAAATGCTTTGTTAAGCTACTGCAACCTGCACGTCTCTTCCAAGGGGCATTTAAACCGTCTTGTTAAGCTACTGCGACCTGCACGTCTCTTCCAAGGGGCATTTAAACCATCTTGTTAAGCTTCTGCGACCTGCATGTCTCTTCCAAGGGGCATTTAACCCATCTTGGTAATCTACTGCGACCTGCAATCCGATTCAACGGCGCATTTAAACCGTCTTGTTAAGCCACTGCGACCTCCACCGCACTTCCAAGGGGCATTTAAACCGTCTTGTTAAGCTACTGCGAGCTGCACGTCTCTTTCAAGGGGCATTTAAACTGTCTTGTTAAGCTACTGCGACCTCAACTGCTCTTCCAAGGGGCATTTAAACCGTCTTGGAAAGCTACTGCGACATGCACGTCTCTTCCAAGTGTCATTTAAACCATCTTGTTAAGCTACTGCGACCTGCAAGTCTCTTCCAAGGGGCATTTAAACTGTCTTGTTAAGCTACTGCGACCTCCACCTCTCCTCCAAGGGGCATTTAAATGGTCTTGTTAAGCTACTGCGACCTGCAAGTCTCTTCCAAGGCGCATTTAAACCGTCTTTTTAAGCTACTGCGACTTGAACGTCTCTTCCAAGTGGCATTTAAACCATCTTGTTAAGCTACTGTGACCTGCACGTCTCTTCCAAGGGGCATTTAAACTGTCTTGTTAAGCTACTGCGACCTCCACCTTTCTTCCAAGGGGCATTAAAACCGTCTTGTTAAGCTACTGTGACCTGCACGTCTTTTCCAAGGGGCATTTAAACCGTGTTGGTAAGCTACTGTGACCTGCAAGCCTATTCCAAGGGACATTTAAACCCTCTTGTTAAGCTACTGCGACATGCACGTCTTTTCCAAGGGGGAATTAAACCATCTTGTTAAGATACTGCGACCTGCCTGTCTCTTCCAAGGGGCATTTAAAACGTCTTGTTAAGCTCCTGCGACCTGCTCGTCTCTTCCAAGGGGCATTTAAACCGCCTTGTTAAGCTACTGCGACTTGCACGTCTCTTCCAAGGGGCATTTAAACCGTCTTGTTAAGCTACTGCGAACTGCATGTGTCTTCCAAGGGGCATTTAAACCGTCTTGTTAAGCCACTGCGACCTGCACATCTCTTCCAAGGGGCATTTAAACCGTCTTGTTAAGCTGCTGCGACCTGCATGTCTCTTCCAAGGGGCATTTAAATCGCCGTGTTAAGCCACTGCGACCTCCACGGCACTTCCAAGGTGCATTTAAACCGACTTGTTAAGCTACTGCGACCTGCACGTCTCTACCAAGTGGCATTTAAACCGTCTTGTTAAGCTACTGCGACCTGCACTTCTCTTCCAACGGGCATTTAAACTGTCTTTTTAAGCTACTGAGACTTCCACCTCTCTTCCAAGGGGCATTTAAAACGTCATGTTAAGCTACTGCGACCTGCCCGTCTCTTATAAGGGGCATTTAAACCGTCTTGTTAAACTACTGCGGCCTGCATGTCTCTTCCAAGGGGCATTTAAACCATCTTGTTAAGCTACTGCGACCTGCACGTCTCTTCCAAGGGGCATTTAACCCGTCTTGTTAAGCCACTGCGAACTCCACCGCACTTCAAAGGGGCATTTAAACCATCTTGTTAAGCTACTGCGACCTGCACGTCTCTTTCAAGCGCCATTTAAACTGTCTTGTTAAGCTACTGCGACCTCAACCGCTCTTCCAAGGGGCATTTAGACCGTCTTGGAAAGCTACTGCGACCTGCATGTCTCTTCCAAGGGGCATTTAAACCGTCTTGAAAAGCTACTGCGACCTGCACGTCTCTTCCAAGGGGCATTTAAACCGTCTTGTTAAGCTGCTGTGACCTGCAAGTCTTTTCCAAGGGGCATTTAAACTTTCTTGTTAAGCTACTGCGACCTCCACCTCTCTTCCAACGGGCATTTAAACGGTCTTGTTAAGCTACTGCGACCTGCAAGTCTCTTCCAAGGCGCATTTAAACCGTCTTTTTAAGCTACTGCGACTTGAACGTCTCTTCCAAGTGGCATTTAAACCATCTTGTTAAGCTACTGTGACCTGCACGTCTCTTCCAAGGGGCATTTAAACTGTCTTGTTAAGCTACTGCGACCTCCACCTTTCTTCCAAGGGGCATTAAAACCGTCTTGTTAAGCTACTGTGACCTGCACGTCTTTTCCAAGGGGCATTTAAACCGTGTTGGTAAGCTACTGTGACCTGCAAGCCTATTCCAAGGGACATTTAAACCCTCTTGTTAAGCTACTGCGACATGCACGTCTTTTCCAAGGGGGAATTAAACCATCTTGTTAAGATACTGCGACCTGCCTGTCTCTTCCAAGGGGCATTTAAAACGTCTTGTTAAGCTCCTGCGACCTGCTCGTCTCTTCCAAGGGGCATTTAAACCGCCTTGTTAAGCTACTGCGACTTGCACGTCTCTTCCAAGGGGCATTTAAACCGTCTTGTTAAGCTACTGCGAACTGCATGTGTCTTCCAAGGGGCATTTAAACCGTCTTGTTAAGCCACTGCGACCTGCACATCTCTTCCAAGGGGCATTTAAACCGTCTTGTTAAGCTGCTGCGACCTGCATGTCTCTTCCAAGGGGCATTTAAATCGCCGTGTTAAGCCACTGCGACCTCCACGGCACTTCCAAGGTGCATTTAAACCGACTTGTTAAGCTACTGCGACCTGCACGTCTCTACCAAGTGGCATTTAAACCGTCTTGTTAAGCTACTGCGACCTGCACTTCTCTTCCAACGGGCATTTAAACTGTCTTTTTAAGCTACTGAGACTTCCACCTCTCTTCCAAGGGGCATTTAAAACGTCATGTTAAGCTACTGCGACCTGCCCGTCTCTTATAAGGGGCATTTAAACCGTCTTGTTAAACTACTACGGCCTGCATGTCTCTTCCAAGGGGCATTTAAACCATCTTGTTAAGCTACTGCGACCTGCACGTCTCTTCCAAGGGGCATTTAACCCGTCTTGTTAAGCCACTGCGAACTCCACCGCACTTCAAAGGGGCATTTAAACCGTCTTGTTAAGCTACTGCGACCTGCACGTCTCTTTCAAGCGCCATTTAAACTGTCTTGTTAAGCTACTGCGACCTCAACCGCTCTTCCAAGGGGCATTTAGACCGTCTTGGAAAGCTACTGCGACCTGCATGTCTCTTCCAAGGGGCATTTAAACCGTCTTGAAAAGCTACTGCGACCTGCACGTCTCTTCCAAGGGGCATTTAAACCGTCTTGTTAAGCTGCTGTGACCTGCAAGTCTTTTCCAAGGGGCATTTAAACTTTCTTGTTAAGCTACTGCGACCTCCACCTCTCTTCCAACGGGCATTTAAACGGTCTTGTTAAGCTACTGTGACCTGCAAGTCTCTTCCAATGCGCATTTAAACTGTCTTTTTAAGCTACTGCGACTTGAACGTCTCTTCCAAGGGGCATTTAAACCGTCTTGTTAAGCTACTGCGACCTACACGTCTCTTTCAAGGGGCATTTAAACCATCTTTTTAAGCTGCTGCGACCTGCATGTCTCTTCCAAGGGGCATTTAAACCGCCTTGTTAAGCTACTGACACCTGCACGTCTCTTTCAAGGGGCTTTTAAACTGTCTTGTTAAGCTACTGCGACCTCAACTGCTCTTCCAAGGGGCATTTAAACTGTCTTGTTAAGCTAATGCGACCTGCACGTAACTTCCAAGTGGCATTTAAACCGTCTTGTTAGGCTACTGTGACCTGCAAGTCTCATCCAAGGGGCATTTAAACTGTCTTGTTAAGCTACTGCGACCTCCACCTCTCTTCCAAGGGGCATTTAAACCATCTTGTTAAGCTACTGCGACCTGCAAGTCTCTTCCAAGGCGCATTTAAACCGTCTTTTTAAGCTACTGCGCCTTGAACTTCTCTTCCAAGGGGCATTTAAACCGTCTTGTTAAGCTACTGCGACCTGCACGTCTCTTCCAAGGGTCATTTAAACCGTCTTTTTAAGCTACTGCGACCTCCAACTCTCTTCCAAGGGGGATTTAAACCATCTTGTTAAGCTACTGCGACCTGCATGTCTCTTCCAAGGGGCATTTAAACCCTCTTGTTAAGCTCCTGCGACCTGCACGTCTCTTCCAAGGGGCATTTAAACTGTCTTATTAAGCGACTGCGACCTGCACATCTCTTCCAAGGGGCATTTAAACCGTCTTATTAAGCTACTGCGACCTGCACGTCTCTTCCAAGGGGCATTTAAGCTGTCTAGTTAAGCTACTGCAACCTCCATCGCTCTTCCAAGGGGCATTTAAACCGTCTTGGTAAGCTACTGCGACCTGCACGTCTCTTCCAAGGTGCATTTAAACCGTCTTTTTAAGCTACTGCGACTTGCATGTCTCTTCCAAGGGGCATTTAAACCGTCTTATTAAGCTACTGTAACCTCCACCACTTTTCCAAGGGGCATTTAATACGTCTTGTTAAGCTACTGCGACCTGCACGTCTCTTCCAAGGGGCATTTAAACCATCTTGTTAAGCTACTGCGACCTGCATGTCTCTTCCAAGGGGCATTTAAACCGTCTTGTTAAGCCACTGCGACCTGTACGTCTCTTCCAAGGGGCATTTAAACCGTCTTTTTAAGCAGCTGCGACCTGCACTTCTCTTCCAAGGGGCATTTAAACCTTCTTGTTAAGCTACTGCGACCTCCACCGCTCTTCCAAAGGGCATTTAAACTATCTTGTTAAGCTACTGCGACCTGCACGTCTCTTCCAAGTGGCATTTAAACCGTCTTGGTAAGCTACTGCGACTTGCAAGCCCATTCCAAGGGGCATTTAAACCCTCTTCTTAAGCTACTGCGACTTGCACGTCTCTTCCAAGGGGCATTTAAACCGTCTTGTTAAGTTACTGTAACCTCCACCACTTTTCCAAGGGGCATTTAAACCGTCTTTTTAAGCTACTGCGACCTGCACGTCTCTTCCAAGAGCAATTTAAAATGCTTTGTTAAGCTATTGCGACCTGCACGTCTCTTCCATGGGGCATTTAAACCGTCTTGTTAAGCTACTGCGACCTGCACGTCTCTTCCAAGGGGCACTTAAACCGTCTTGTTAAGCTTCTGCGACCTGCATATCTCTTCCAAGGGGCATTTAAACCGTCTTGTTAAGCTACTGCGACCTCCACCGCACTTTCAAGGGGCATTTAAACAGTCTTGTGAAGCTACTGCGTCCTGCACGTCTCTTTCATGGGGCATTTAAACTGTCTTGTTAAGCTACTGTGACCTCCACCGCTCTTCCAAAGGGGATTTAAAAAGTCTTGTTAAGCTACTGCGACCTGCACGTCTTTTCCAATGGGCATTTACCCCATCTTGTTAAGCTACTGCGACCTGCTCGTCTCTTCCAAGGGGCATTTAAACCGTTTTGTTAAGCTACTGCGACCTGCACGTCTCTTCTAAGGCGCATTTAAACCGTCTTTTGAAGCTACTGCAACTTGCACGTCTCTTCGAAGGGGCATTTAAACCATCGTGTTAAGCTACTGTAACTTCCACCAATCTTCCAAGGGGCATATAAACCGTCTTGTTAAGCTAGTGCGACCTGCATGTCTGTTCCAAGGTGTCATTTTTAACCGTCTTGTTAAGCTACTGCGACCTGCCTGTCTCTTCCAAGGGGCATTAAAACCATCTTGTTAAGCCACTGCGACCTGCATGTCTCTTCCAAGGGGCATTTAAAACGTCTTGTAAAGCTACTGCGACCTCCTCCGCTCTACCAAGGGGCATTTAAACCATCTTTTTAAGCTACTGCGACATGCACCTCTCTTCCAAGGGGCATTTAAACCGTCTTGGTAAGCTACTGCGACCTCCACGTCTCCTCCAAGGGGCATTTAAACCGTTTTGTTAAGCTACTGTGACCTGCACGTGTCTTCCAAGGGTCATTTAAACAGTCTTGTTAAGCTACTGCCACTTGCACGTCTCTTCCAAGGGGCATTTAAACCGTCTTGTTAAGCTTCTGTAACCTCCACCAATTTTCCAAGGGGTATTTAAATCTTCTTGTTAAGCTAGTGCGACCTGTACGTCTCTTCCATGGGGCATTTAAACCATATTGTTAAGCTACTGCGACATGCATGTCTCTACCAAGGGACCTTTAAACCATCTTGTTAAGCTACTGCGACCTGCACGTCTCTTCCAAGGGGCAATTAAACAGTCTTGTTAAGCTGCTGCGACCTGCATGTCTCTTCCAAGGGGCATTTAAACTGTCTTGTTAAGCTACTGCGACCTCCACCGCTTTTCCAAGGGGCATTTAAACTGTCTTGTTTAGCAACTGTGACCTGCACGTCTCCTCCAAGGGGCATTTAAATCGTCTTGGTAAGCGACTGCGACCTGCAAGCCTCTTCCAAGGGGCATTTAAACTGTTTGGTAAGCTACTGCGACCTGCACGTCTCTTCCAAGGGGCATTTAAACTGTCTTGTTAAGCTACTGCGACCTCCACCGCTTTTCCAAGGGGCATTTAAACTGTCTTGTTTAGCAACTGCGTCCTGCACGTCTCTTCCAAGGGGCATTTAAATCGTCTTGGTAAGCGACTGCGACCTGCAAGCCTCTTCCAAGGGGCATTTAAACTGTCTTGTTAAGCTACTGCGACCTGCACGTCTCTTCCATGGGGCATTTAAACCATCTTGTTAAGCTACTGCGACCTGCACGTCTCTTCCAAGGGGCATTTAAACTGTCTTGTTAAGCTACTGCGACCTGCACATCTCTTCTAAGGGGAATTTAAACGTCTTGTTAAGCTACTGCGACTTGCACGTCTCTTTCAAGGGGCATTTAAGCCGTCTTGTTAAGCTACTGTAACCCCCATCACTTTTCCAAGGGGCATTTAAACCGTCTTGTTAAGCTACTGCGACCTGCACGTCTCTTCCAAGGGGCATTTAAAATGCTTTGTTAAGCTACTGCGACCAGCACGTCTCTTCCAAGGGGCATTTAAACCATCTTGTTAAGCTACTGCGACCTGCAGATCTCTTCCAAGGGGCATTTAAACCGTCTGGTTAAGCTACTGCGACCTCCACTGCACTTTCAAGGGGCATTTAAACAGTCTTGTGAAGCTACTGCGACTTGCACGTCTCTTTCAAGGGGCATTTAAACTGTCTTGTTAAGCTACTGCGACCTCCACCGCTCTTCCAAGGGGCATTTAAACCGTCTTGTTAAGCTACTGCGACCTGCACGTCTCTTCCAAGGGGCATTTAAAAAATGTTGTTAAACTACTGCGACCTGCACGTCTCTTCCAAGGGGCATTTAAACTGTCTTGTTAAGCTACTGCGACCTCTACCGCTTTTCCAAGGGGCATTTAAACTGTCTTGTTTAGCAACTGCGACCGGCACGTCTCTTCCAAGGGGTATTTAAATCGTCTTGGTAAACGACTGCGACCTGCAAGCCTCTTCCAAGGGGCATTTAAACTGTCTTGTTAAGCTACTGCGACCTGTACTTCTCTTCCATGGGGCATTTAAACCATCTTGTTAAGCTACTGCGACCTGCACGTCTCTTCCAAGGGGCATTTAAAATGTCTTGTTAAGCTACTGCGACCTGCACATCTCTTCTAAGGGGCATTTAAACCATCTTGTTAAGCTACTGCAACTTGCACGTCTCTTCCAAGGGGCATTTAAGCCGTCTTGTTAAGCTACTGTACCCTCCACCACTTTTCCAAGGGGCATTTAAACCGTCTTGTTAAGCTACTGCAACCTGCACGTCTCTTCCAAGGGGCATTTAAAATGCTTTGTTAAGCTACTGCGACCTGCACGTCTCTTCCAAGGGGCATTTAAACCGTCTTGTTAAGCTACTGCGACCTGCGCCTCTCTTCCAAGGGGCATTTAAACCGTCTTGTTAAGCTACTGCGACCTCCACTGCACTCTCAAGGGGCATTTAAACAGTCTTGTCAAGCTACTGCGACTTGCACGTCTCTTTCAAGGGTCATTTAAACTGTCTTGTTAAGCTACTGCGACCTCCACCGCTCTTCCAATGGGCATTTAAACCGTCTTGTTAAGCTACGGCGACCTGCACGTCTCTTCCAAGTGGCATTTAAACCATGTTGTTAAGCTACTACGACCTGCACGTCTCTTCCAAGGGGCATTTAAACTGTCTTGTTAAGCTACTGCGACCTCCACCTCTCTTAAAAGGGGCATTTAAACCATCTTATTAAGCTACTGCGACCTGCACATCTCTTCCAAGGGGCATTTAAACCGTCTTATTAAGCTACTGCGACCTGCACGTCTGTTCCAAGGGGCATTTAAACTTTCTTGTTAAGCTACTGCGACCTCCACCGTTCTTCCAAGGGGCATTAAAACCGTCTTGTTAAGCTACTGCGACCTGCACGTCTCTTCCAAGGGGTCATTTAAACCATCTTGGTAAGCTGCTGTGACCTGCAAGCCTATTCCAAGGGACATTTAAACCCTCTTATTAAGCTACTGCGACCTGCACGTCTTTTCCAAGGGGGATTTAAACCATCTTGTTAAGATACTGCGACCTGCACGTCTCTTCCAAGGGGCATTTAAAACGTCTTGTTAAGCTCCTGCGACCTGCTCGTCTCTTCCAAGGGGCATTTAAACCGCCTTGTTAAGCTACTGCGACTTGCACGTCTCTTCCAAGGGGCATTTAAACCGTCTTGTTAAGCTACTGTAATCCTCACCACTTTTCCAAGGGGCATTTAAACCGTCTTTTTAAGCTACTGCGACCTGCACGTCTCTTCCAAGGGGCATTAAAACCGTCTTCTTAAGCTGCTGCGAACTGCATGTCTCTTCCAAGGGGCATTTAAATCGCCTTGTTAAGCTACTGCGACCTTCACGGCACTTCCAAGGGGCATTTAAACAGACTTGTTAAGATACTGCGACCTGCACGTCTCTACCAAGTGGCATTTAAACTGTCTTGTTAAGCTTCTGAGACTTCCACCTCTCTTCCAAGGGGCATTTAAAACATCATGTTAAGCTACTGCGACCTGCACGTCTCTTATAAGGGGCATTTAAACCGTCTTGTTAAACTACTGCAACCTCCACCGCACTTCCAAGGGGCATTTAAACCGTCTTGTTAAGCTACTGCGACCTGCACGTCTCTTTCAAGGGGCATTTAAACTGTCTTGTTAAGCTACTGCGACCTCAACCGCTCTTCCAAGGGGCATTTTAACCGTCTTGGAAAGCTACTGCGACCTGCATGTCTCTTCCAAGGGGCATTTAAACCGTCTTGAAAAGCTACTGCGACCTGCACGTCTCTTCCAAGGGGCATTTAAACCGTCTTGTTAAGCTGCTGTGACCTGCAAGTCTCTTCCAAGGGGCATTTAAACTGTCTTGTTAAGCTAATGCGACCTCCACCTCTCTTCCAACGGGCATTTAAACGGTCTTGTTAAGCTACTGCGACCTGCAAGTCTCTTCCAATGCGCATTTAAACTGTCTTTTTAAGCTACAGCGACTTGAGCGTCTCTTCCAAGGGGCATTTAAACCGTCTTGTTAAGCTACTGCGACCTACACGTCTCTTTCAAGGGGCATTTAAACCGTCTTGTTAAGCTACTGCGACCTACACGTCTCTTCCAAGGGGCATTTAAACCGTCTTGTTAAGCTGCTGCGACCTGCATGTCTCTTCCAAGGGGCATTCAAACCGTCTTGTTAAGCTACTGCGACCTCTACCGCACTTCCAAGGGGCATTTAAACCGCCTTGTTAAGCTTCTGACACCTGCACGTCTCTTTCAAGGGGCATTTGAACTGTCTTGTTAAGCTACTGCGACCTCAACTGCTCTTCCAAGGGGCATTTAAACTGTATTGTTAAGCTAATGCGACCTGCACGTCTCTTCCAAGTGGCATTTAAACCGTCTTGTTAGGCTACTGTGACCTGCAAGTCTCTTCCAAGGGGCATTTAAACTGTCTTGTTAAGCTACTGCGACCTCCACCTCTCTTCCGAGGGGAATTTAAACAATCTTGTTAAGCTACTGCGACCTGCAAGTCTCTTCCAAGGTGCATTTAACCCGTCTTTTTAAGCTACTGCGACTTGAACGTCTCTTCCAAGGGGCATTTAAACAGTCTTGTGAAGCTACTGCGACCTGCACCTCTCTTCCAAGGGTCATTTAAACCGTCTTTTTAAGCTACTGCGACCTCCAACTCTCTTCCAAGGGGGATTTAAACCATCTTGTTAAGCTACTGCGACCTGCACGTCTCTTCCAAGGGGCATTTAAACCCTCTTGTTAAGCTCCTGCGACCTGCACGTCTCTTCCAAGGGGCATTTAAACTGTCTTATTAAGCGACTGCGACCTGCACATCTCTTCCAAGGGGCATTTAAACCGTCTTATTAAGCTACTGCGACCTGCACGTCTCTTCCAAGGGGCATTTAAACTGTCTTGTTAAGCTACTGCGACCTCCACCGCTCTTCCAAGGGGCATTTAAACCATCTTGGTAAGCTACTGCGACCGGCACGTCTCTTCCAAGGTGCATTTAAACCGTCTTTTTAAGCTACTGCGACTTGCACGTCTCTTCCAAGGGGCATTTAATCCGTCTTTTTAAGCTACTGCGACCTGCACGTCTCTTCCAAGTGGCATTTAAACCGTCTTGTTAAGCTACTGCGACCTGCACGTCTCTTCCAAGGGGCATTTAAACCGTCTTGTTAATCCACTGCGACCTGCACGTCTCTTCCAAGGGGCATTTAAACCGTCTTTTTAAGCAGCTGCGAAATGCACTTCTCTTCCAAGGGGCAGTTAAACCATCTTATTAAGCTACTGCGACCTCCACCGCTCTTCCAAGGGGCATTTAAACCATCTTGTTAAGCTACTGCGACCTACACGTCTCTTCCAAGGGGCATTTAAACCGTCTTGGTAAGCTACTGCGACTTGCAAGCCTATTCCAAGGGGCATTTAAACCCTCTTGTTAAGCTACTGCGATTTGCACGTCTCTTCCAAGGGGCATTTAAACAGTCTTGTTAAGCTACTGTAACCTCCACCACTTTTCCAAGGGGCATTTAAAACGTCTTTTTAAGCTACTGCAACCTGCACGTCTCTTCCAAGGGCCATTTAAAATGCTTTGTTAAGCTACTGTAACCTCCACCACTTTTCCAAGGGGCATTTAAAACGTCTTGTTAAGCTACTGCGACCTGCATGTTTCTTTCAAGGGGCATTTAAAATGCTTTGTTAAGCTACTGCAACCTGCACGTCTCTTCCAAGGGGCATTTAAACCGTCTTGTTAAGCTACTGCGACCTGCACGTCTCTTCCAAGGGGCATGTAAACCGTCTTGTTAAGCTTCTGCGACCTGCATGTCTCTTCCAAAGGGCATTTAAACCGTCTTGTTAAGCTACTGCGTCCTGCACGTCTCTTTCATGGGGCATTTAAACTGTCTTGTTAAGCTACTGTGACGTCCACCGCTCTTCCAAGAGGGATTTAAATAGTCTTGTTAAGCTACTGCGACTTGCACGTCTCTTCCAATGGGCATTTAACCCATCTTGTTAAGCTACTGCGAACTGCTCGTCTCTTCCAAGGGGCATTTAAACCGTTTTGTTAAGCTACTGCGACCTGCACGTCTCTTCTAAGGCGCATTTAAACCGTCTTTTGAAGCTACTGCAACTTGCACGTCTCTTCGTAGGGGCATTTAAACCGTCTTGTTAAGCTACTGTAACCTCCACCAATTTTCCAAGGGGCATATAAACCGTCTTGTTAAGCTAGTGCGACCTGCATGTCTCTTTCAAGGTGTCATTTTTAGCAGTCTTGTTAAGCTACTGCAACCTGCATGTCTCTTCCAAGGGGCATTAAAACCATCTTGTTAAGCCACTGCGACCTGCACGTCTCTTCCAAGGGGCATTTAAACCGTCTTTTTAAGCTGCTGCGACCTGCATGTCTCTTCCAAGGGGCATTTAAACCGTCTTGTTAAGCTACTGCGACCTCCTCCGCTCTATCAAGGGGCATTTCAACCATCTTGTTAAGCTACTGCGACCTGCACGTCTCTTCCAAGGGGCATTTAAACCGTCTTGGTAAGCTACTGAACCTGCAAGCCTATTCCAAGGGGCTTTTAAACCCTCTTGTTAAGCTACTGCGACCTGCACGTCTCTTCCAAGGCGGATTTAAACAGTCTTGTTAAGCTACTGCGACCTGCACGTCTCTTCCAAGGGGCATTTAAACCATCTTGTTAAGCTACTGCGACCTGCAAGTCTCTTCCAAGGGGCATTTAAACCGTCTTATTAAGCTACTGCGACCTGCACGTCTTTTCCAAGGGGCATTTAAACTATCTTGTTAAGCTACTGCGACCTCCACCGCTCTTCCAAGGGGCATTTAAACCGTATTGTTAAGGTACTGCGACCTGCACTTCTCTTCCAAGGGGCATTTAAATCGTCTTGTTAAGATACTGCGATCTGCACGTCTCTTCCAAGGGGCATTTAAACCGTCTTTTTAAGCTACTGTTACCTGCACGTCTCTTCCATGGGGCATTTAAACAGTCTAGTTAAGCTGCTGCGACCTGCATGTCTCTTCCAAGGGGCATTTAAACTGTCTTGTTAAGCTACTGCGTCCTCCACCGCTCTTCCAAGGGGCATTTAAACTGTCTTGTCAAGCTACTGCGACCTTCACGTCTCTTCCAAGGGGCATTTAAATCGTCTTGGTAAGCTACTGCCACCTGCAAGCCTCTTCCAAGGGGCATTTAAACCGTCTTGTTAAGCTACTGCGACATGCACGTCTCTTCCAAGGGGCATTTAAACTGTCTTGTCAAGCTACTGCGACCTCCACCGTTCTTCCAAGGGGTATTTAAACCATCTTGTTAAGCCACGGCGACCTGCACGTCTCTTCCAAGGGGCATTTAAACCATCTTGTTAAGCTACAGTGACCTGCATGTCTCTTCCAAGGGGCATTTAAACTGTGTTGTTAAGCTACTGCGACCTGCACGTCTCTTCTAAGGGGCATTTAAACCATCTTGTTAAGCTACTGCGACTTGCACGTCTCTTCCAAGGGGCATTTAAACCGTCTTGTTAAGCTACTGTAACCTCCACTACTTTTCCAAGAGGCATTTAAACGGTCTTGTTAAGCTGCTGCGACCTGCATGGCTCTTCCAAGGGGCATTTAAAACGCTTTGTTAAGCTACTGCGACCTGTACGTCTCTTCCAAGGGGCATTTAAACCGTCTTGTTAAGCTGCTGCGACCTGCATGTCTCTTCCAAGGGGCATTTAAACTGTCTTGTTAAGCAACTGCGACCTGCTCGTCTCTTCCAAGGGGCATTTAAACCGTCTTGTTAAGCTACTGAGACCTTCAAGTCTCTTCCAAGGCTTATTTAAACCGTCTTTATAAGCTACTGCGACTTGAACGTCTCTTCCAAGGGGCATTTAAACAGTCTTGTTAAGCTACTGTAACCTCCACCACTTTTCCCATTGGCATCTAAACCGTCTTGAAAAGCTACTGCGACCTGCACGTCTCTTCCAAAGGGCATTTAAACCGTCTTTTTAAGCTGCTGTGACCTGCATGTCTCTTCCAAGGGGCATTTAAACCGTCTTGTTAAGCTACTGTAACCGCCACTACTTTTCCAAGAGGCATTTAAACCGTCTTGTTAAGCTACTGTAACCGCCACTACTTTTCCAAGAGGCATTTAAACCGTCTTGTTAAGCTACTGCGACTTGCACGTCTCTTCCAAGGGGCATTTAAACTGTCTTGTTAAGCTACTGTAACCGCCACTACTTTTCCAAGAGGCATTTAAACCGTCTTGTTAAGCTACTGCGACCTGCATGGCTCTTCTAAGGGGCATTTAAAACGCTTTGTTAAGCTACTGCGACCTGCGCGTCTCTTCCAAGGGGCATTTAAACCATCTTGGTAAGCTACTGCGACTTGCAAGCCTATTCCAAGGGACATTTAAACCCTCTTGTTAAGCTACTGCGACCTGCACGTCTCTTCCAAGGGGGATTTAAACTGTCTTGTTAAGCTACTGCGACCTGCACGTCTCTTCCAAGGGGCATTTAAACTGTCTTATTAAGCTACTGCGACCTGCACGTCTCTTCCAAGGGGCATTTAAACTGTCTCGTTAAGCTACTGTGACCTCCACCGCTCTTCCAAGTGGCATTTAAACCATCTTGTTAAGCTACTGCGAACTGCACGTCTCTTCCAAGGGACATTTAAACCATCTTGTTAAGCTACTGCGACCTGCACGTCCCTTCCAAGGGGCATTTAAACCGTCTTGTTTAGCTACTGCGACCTGCACGTCTCTTCCAAGGGACATTTAAGCCGTCTTATTAAGCTACTGCGACCTGCACGTCTCTTGCAAGGGGAATTTAAACTGTCTTGTTAAGCTACTGCGACCTCCACCGCTCTTCCAAGGGGCATTTAAATCGTCTTGTTAAGCTACTGCGACCTCCACGTCTCTTCCAAGGGGCATTTAAACTGTCTTGTTAAGCTACTGCGACCTGTACGTGTCTTCCAAGTGGCATTTAAACCGTCTTGTTAAGCTACTGCGACTTGCACGTCTCTTCCAAGGGACATATAAACCATCTTGTTAAGCTGCTGTAACCTCCACCACTTTTCCAAGGGGCATTTAAACTGTCTTGTTAAGCTACTGCGACCTGCACGTCTCTTCCATGGGTCATTTAAACCGTTTTATTAAACTACTGCGACCTGCATGTCTCTACCAAGGGACATTTAAACCGTCTTGTTAAGCTACTGCGACCTGCATGTCTCTTCCAAGGGACATTTAAACTGTCTTGTTAAGCTACTGCGACCTCCACCGCTCTTCCAAGGGGCATTTAAACTGTCTTGTTTAGCAACTGCGACCTGCACGTCTCTTCCAAGTGGAATTTAAATCGTCTTGGTAAGCGACTGCGACCTGTAAGCCTCTTCCAAGGGGCATTTAAACTGTCTTGTTAAGCTACTGCGACCTGCACGTCTCTTCCAAGGGGCATTTAAACTGTCTTGTTAAGCTACTGCGACCTGCACGTCTCTTCTAAGGTGCATTTAAACAGTCTTGTTAAGCTACTGCGACCTGCACGTCTCTTCTAAGGTGCATTTAAACCGTCTTATTAAGCTACTGCGACCTGCTCTTCTCTTCCAAGGAGCATTTAAACCGTCTTGTTAAGCTATTGCGACCTGCATGTCTCTTCCAAGGCGCATTTAATCCGTCTTTTTATGCTACTGCGACTTGCACGTCTTTTCCAAAGGGCATTTAAACCGTCTTTTTAAGCTACTGTAACCTCCACCTCTTTTTCAAGGGGCATTTAAACCGTCATGTTAAGCTACAGCGACCTGCACGTCTCTTCCAAGGGGCATTTAAACCGTCTTTTTAAGCTACTGCGACCTGCATGTCTCTTCCAATCGGTATTTAAACCGTCTTGTTAAGCTGCTGCGAACTGCATGTCTCTTCCAAGTGGCATTTAAACCGTCTTTTTAAGCTACTGCGACTTGCACGTCTTTTCCAAGGGGCATTTAAACCGTCTTGTTATGCTACTGTAACCTCCACCAATTTTCCAAGGGGCATTTAAACCGTCTTGTTAAGCTACTGCGACCTGCATGTCTCTTCCAAGGGGCATTTTTAACCGTCTTGTTAAGCTACTGTGACCTGCATGTCTCTTCCAAGGGGCATTTAAACCATCTTGTTAAGCCACTGCGACCTGCACGTCTCTTCTAAGGGGCATTTAAACTGTCTATTCAAGCTGCTGCGACCTGCATGTCCCCTCCAAGGGGCATTTAAACCGTCTTGTTAAACTACTGCAACCTCCTCCGCTCTTCCAAGGGGCATTTAAACCATCTTGTTAAGCTACTGCGACCTGCACGTCTCTTCCAAGGGGCATTTAAACCGTCTTGGTAAGCTACTGCGACCAGCACGTCTCTTCCTAGGGGCATTTAAACCATCTTGTTAAGCTACTGTAACCTCCACCACTTTTCCAAGGGGCATTTAAACCGTCTTGTTAAGCTACTTCTACCTGCATGTCTCTTCCAAGGGGCATTTAAACCGTCTTGTTAAGCTACTGCGACCTGCAAGCCTATTCCCAGGGGCTTTTAAACCCTCGTGTTAAGCTACAGCGACCTGTACGTCTCTTCCAAGGGGGATTTAAACCGTCTTGTTAAGCTACTGCGACCTGCACGTCTCTTCCAAGGGGCATTTAAACCGTCTTGTTAAGCTACTGCGACCTGCACGTCTCTTCCAAGGGGCATTTAAACTGTCTTATTAAGCTACTGCGACCTGCATGTCTCTTCCAAGGGGCATTTAAACTGTCTTGTTAAGCTACTGCGACCTCCACCGCTCTTCCAAGGGGCATTTAAACCGTCTTGTTAAGCTACTGTGACCTGCATGTCTCATCCAAGGGGCATTTAAACTGTCTTGTTAAGCTACTGCGACCTGCACATCTCTTCCAAGGGGCATTTAAACTGTCTTGTTAAGCTACTGCGTCTTGCAAGTCTCTTCCAAGGGGTATTTAAACGGTCTTTTTAAGCTACTGTAACCTTCACCACTTTTCCAAGGGGCATTTAAACCGTCTTGTTAAGCTGCTTCGACCTGCATCTCTCTTCCATGGGGCATTTAAACCGTCTTGTTAAGATACTGCGACCTGCATGTCTCCACCAAGGGACATTTAAACCGTCTTGTTAAGCTACTGCGTCCTGCACGTCTCTTCCAAGGGGCATTTAAAAAGTCTTGTTAAGCTGCTGCGACCTGCACGTGTCTTCCAAGGGGCATTTAAACTGTCTTGTTAAGCTACTGCGACCTCCACCGCTTTTCCAAGGGGCATTTAAACCGTCTTTTTAAGCTACTTCGACCTGCACGTCTCTTCCAAGGGGCATGTAATTGTCTTGTTAAGCTACTGCGACCTCCACCGCTTTTCCAAGGGGCATTTAAACTGTCTTGTTAAGCTACTGCGACATGCACGTCTCTTCCAAGGGGCATTTAAACCGTCTTGGTAAGCTACTGCGACCAGCATGTCTCTTCCAAGGGGCATTTAAACCATCTTGTTAAGCTACTGTAACCTCCACCACTTTTCCAAGGGGCATTTAAACCGTCTTGTAAAGCTACTTCTACCTGCATGTCTCTTCCAAGGGGCATTTAAACCGTCTTGTTAAGCTACTGCGACCTGCAAGCCTATTCCCAGGGGCTTTTAAACCCTCGTGTTAAGCTACTGCGACCTGCACGTCTCTTCCAAGGGGGATTTAAACCGTCTTGTTAAGCTACTGCGACCTGCACGTCTCTTCCAAGGGGCATTTAAACCGTCTTGTTAAGCTACTGCGACCTGCACGTCTCTTCCAAGGGGCATTTAAACTGTCTTATTAAGCTACTGCGACCTGCATATCTCTTCCAAGGGGCATTTAAACTGTCTTGTTAAGCTACTGCGACCTCCACCGCTCTTCCAAGGGGCATTTAAACCGTCTTGTTAAGCTACTGTGACCTGCATGTCTCATCCAAGGGGCATTTAAACCGTCTTGTTAAGCTTCTGCGACCTGCACATCTCTTCCAAGGGGCATTTAAACCGTCTTGTTAAGCTACTGCGTCTTGCAAGTCTCTTCCAAGGGGCATTTAAACGGTCTTTTTAAGCTACTGTAACCTCCACCACTTTTCCAAGGGGCATGTAAACCGTCTTGTTAAGCTGCTTCGACCTGCATCTCTCTTCCATGGGGCATTTAAACCGTCTTGTTAAGATACTGCGACCTGCATGTCTCCACCAAGGGACATTTAAACCGTCTTGTTAAGCTACTGCGTCCTGCACATCTCTTCCAAGGGGCATTTAAAAAGTCTTGTTAAGCTACTGCGACATGCACGTCTCTTCCAAGGGGCATTTATATCGTCTTGGTAATCTACTGCGACCTGCAAGCCTCTTCCAAGGGGCATTTAAACCGTCTTTTTAAGCTACTGCGACCTGCACGTCTCTTCCAAGGGGAATTTAAACTGTATTGTTAAGCTACTGCGACCTCCACCGCTATTCCAAGGAGCATTTGAACCATCTTTTTAAGCTACTGCGACCTGCACATCTCTTCCAACGGGCATTTAAACTGTCTTATTAAGCTACTGTGACCTGCACGTCTCTTATAAGGGGCATTTAAACCGTCTTGTTAAGCTACTGCGACTTGCATGGCTCTTCCAAGGGGTATTTAAACCGTCTTGTTAAGCTCCTGTAACCTCCACCACTTTTCCAAGAGGTATTTAAACCGTCTTGTTAAGCTACAGCGACCTGCACTTCTCTTCCAAAGGGCATTTAAAACCCTTTGTTAAGCTACTGCGATCTGCATGTCTCTTCCAATGGGCATTTAAACCCTCTTGTTAAGCTACTGTGACCTGCACGTCTCTTCCAAGGGGGATTTAAAAAGTCTTGTTAAGCTACTGCGACCTGCACGTCTCTTCCAAGGGGCATTTAAACGATCTTGTTAAGCTACTGCGACCTGCTCGTCTCTTCCAAGGGGCATTTAAACTGTCTTTTTAAGCTACTGCTACTTGCACGTCTCTTCCAAGGGGCATTTAAACCGTCTTGTTAAGCTACTGCGACCTGCATGTCTCTTCCAAGGGGCATATAAACCATCTTGTTAAGCCACTGCGACCTGCACGTCTCTTCCAAGGGGCATTTAAACCATCTTGTTAAGCTGCTGCGACCTGCACGTCTCTTCCAAGTGGCATTTAAACCGTCTTGTTAAGCTACTGCGACCTCCTCCGCTCTTCCAAGGGGCATTTAAACCATCTTGTTAAGTTACTGCGACCTGCACGTCTCTTCCAATGGGCATTTAAACCGTCTTGGTAAGCTACTGCCACTTGCACGTCTCTTCCAAGGGGCATTTAAACCATCTTGTTAAGCTACTGAAACCTCCACCACTTTTCCAAGGGGCATTTAAACCGTCTTGTTAAGCTACTTCTGCCTGCATGTCTCTTCCAAGGGGCATCTAAACCGTCTTCTTAAGCTACTGCGACCTGCAAGCCTATTCCCAGGGGCTTTTAAACGCTCGTGTTAAGCTACTGCGACCTGCACGTCTCTTCCAAGGGGGATTTAAACCGTCTTGTTAAGCTACTGCGACCTGCACGTCTCTTCCAAGGGGCATTTAAACCGTCTTGTTAAGCTACTGCGACCTGCATGTCTCTTCCAAGGGGCATTTAAACTGTCTTATTAAGCTACTGCGATCTGCATGTCTCTTCCAAGGGGCATTTAAACCGTCTTGTTAAGCTACTGCGACCTCCACCGCTCTTCCAAGGGGCATTTAAACCGTCTTGTTAAGCTTCTGCGACCTGCATGTCTCTTCCAAGGGGCATTTAAACCGTCTTGTTAAGCTACTGCGACCTCCACCGCTCTTTCAAGGGGCATTTAAACTGTCTTGTTAAGCTGCAGCGACCTGCATGTCTCTTCCAAGGGGCATTTAAACTGTCTTGTTAAGCTACTGCGACCTCCACCGCTCTTCCAAGGGGCATTTAAACTGTCTTGTTAAGCTACTGCGACATGCACGTCTCTTCCAAGGGGCATTTAAATCGTCTTGGTAAGCTACTGCGACCTGCAAGCCTCTTCCAAGGGGCATTTAAACCATCTTGTTAAGCTACTGTGACCTGCACGTCTCTTCAAAGGGGCATTTAAACTGTCTTATTAAGCTACTGCGACCTGCAAGTCTCTTCTAAGGGGCATTTAAACCGTCTTGTTAAGCTACTGCGACTTCCACGTCTCCTCCAAAGGGGCATTTAAACCGTCGTGTTAAGTTCCTGTAACCTCCACCACTTTTCCAAGAGGTATTTACACCATCTTGTTAAGCTACTGCGACCTGCACATCTCTTCCAAGGGGCATTTAAAACCCTTTGTTAAGCTACTGCTACCTGCATGTCTCATCCAAGGGGCATTTAAATCATCTTGTTAAGCTACTGCGACCTCCACCGCACTTCCAAGGGGCATTTAAACCGTCTTGTTAAGCTACTGCGACCTGCACGTCTCTTCCAAGTGGCATTTAAACCGTCTTGTTAAGCTACTGCGACTTGCAAGTTTCTTCCAATGGGCATTTAAACTGTCTTGTTAAGCTACTGCGACCTCCACCTCTCTTTCAAAGGGCATTTAAACCGTCTTATTACGCTACTGCGACTTGAACGTCTCTTCCAAGGGGCATTTAAACCGTCTTGTTAAGCTAACGTAACCTCCACCACTTTTCCAAGGGACATCTAAATAGTCTTGTTAAGCTACTGCGACCTGAACGTTTCTTCCAAGGGTCATTTAAATAGTCTTGTTAAGCTACTGAGACCTCCACCTCTCTTCCAAGGTGCATTTAAACCATCTTGTTAAGCTACTGCGACCTGCACGTCTCTTCCAAGGGGCATTTAAACCCTCTTGTTAAGCTCCTGCGACCTGCATGTCCCTAGAAAGGGGCATTTAAACCCTCTTGTTAAGCTACTGCGACCTGCAAGTCTCTTCCAAGGGGCATTTAAACTGTCTTGTTAAGCTACTGCGACCTCCACCTCTCTTGCAAGGGGCATTTAAACCGTCTTATTAAGCTACTGCGACCTGCACGTCTCTTCCAAGGGGCATTTAAACTCTCTTGTTAAGCTACTGCGACCTCCACCGCTCTTCCAAGGGGCATTGAAACCGTCTTGTTAAGCTACTGCGATCTGCACGTCTCTTCCAAGGGGCATTTAAACCATCTTGTTAAGCTACTGTAACCTCCACCACTTTTCCAAGGGGCATTTAAACCGTCTTGTTAAGCTACTTCTGCCTGCATGTCTCTTCCAAGGGGCATCTAAACCGTCTTCTTAAGCTACTGCGACCTGCAAGCCTATTCCCAGGGGCTTTTAAACGCTCGTGATAAGCTACTGCGACCAGCCCGTCTCTTCCAAGGGTGATTTAAACCGTCTTGTTAAGCTACTGCGACCTGCACGTCTCTTCCAAGGGACATTTAAACCGTCTTGTTAAGCTACTGCGACCTGCACGTCTCTTCCAAGGGGCATTTAAACTGTCTTATTAAGCTACTGCGATCTGCATGTCTCTTCCAAGGGGCATTTAAACAGTCTTGTTAAGCTACTGCGACCTCCACCGCTCTTCCAAGGGGCATTTAAACCGTCTTGTTAAGCTACTGCGACCTGCATGTCTCTTCCAAGGGGCATTTAAACCGTCTTGTTTAGCTACTGCGACCTGCACGTCTCTTCCAAGGGGCATTTAAACCGTCTTGTTAAGCTACTGCGTCTTGCAAGTCTCTTCCAAGGGGCCTTTAAACAGTCTTTTTAAGCTACTGTAACCTCCACCACTTTTCCAAGGGGCATTTAAACCGTCTTGTTAAGCTGCTGCGACCTGCATGTCTCTTCCATGGGGCATTTAAAATGTCTTGTTAAGACACTGCGACCTGCATGTCTCTTCCAAGGGGCATTTAAACAGTCTTGTTAAGCTGCTGCGACCTGCATGTCTCTTCCAAGGGGCATTTAAACTGTCTTGTTAAGCGACTGCGACCTCCACCGCTCTTCCAAGGGGCATTTAAACTGTCTTGTTAAGCTACTGCGACATGCACGTCTCTTCCAAGGGGCATTTAAATCGTCTTGGTAAGCTACTGCGACCTGCAAGCCTCTTCCAAGGGGCATTTAAACCATCTTGTTAAGCTACTGTGACCTGCACGTCTCTTCAAAGGGGCATTTAAACTGTCTTATTAAGCTACTGCGACCTGCAAGTCTCTTCTAAGGGGCATTTAAACCGTCTTGTTAAGCTACTGCGACTTGCACGTCTCCTCCAAGGGGCATTTAAACCGTCGTGTTAAGCTCCTGTAACCTCCACCACTTTTCCAAGAGGTATTTACACCATCTTGTTAAGCTACTGCGACCTGCACGTCTCTTCCAAGGGGCATTTAAACCATCTTGTTAAGCTACTGCGACCTCTACCGCACCTCCAAGGGGCATTTAAACCGTCTTGTTAAGCTACTGCGACCTCAACCGCTCTTCCAAGGGGCATTTTAACCGTCTTGTTAAGATACTGCGACCTGCACGTCTCTTCCAAGGGGCATTTAAACCGACTTATTAAGCTACTGCGACATGAACGTCTCTTCCAAGGGGCATTTAAACGGTCTTGTTAAGCTAACGTAACCTCCACCAATTTTCCAAGGGGCATCTAAATAGTCTTGTTAAGCTACTGCGACCTGCACGTCTCTTCCAAGGGTCATTTAAACAGTCTTGTTAAGCTACTGCGACCTCCACCTCTCTTCCAAGGTGCATTTAAACCATCTTGTTAAGCTACTGCGACCTGCACGTCTCTTCCAAGGGGCATTTAAACCCTCTTGTTAAGCTACTGCGACCTGCAAGTCTCTTCCAAGGGGCATTTAAACTGTCTTGTTAAGCTACTGCGACCTCCACCTCTCTTCCAAGGGGCATTTAAACAGTCTTATTAAGCGACTGCGACCTGCACATCTCTTCCAAGGGGCATTTAAACCGTCCTATTAAGCTACTGCGACCTGCACGTCTCTTCCAAGGGGCATTTAAACTCTCTTGTTAAGCTACTGCGACCTCCACCGCTCTTCCAAGGGGCATTGAAACCATCTTGTTAAGCTACTGCGATCTGCACGTCTCTTCCAAGGGTCATTTAAACCGTCTTGTTAAGCTACTGCGACCTGCTCTTCTCTTCCAAGGGGCATTTAAATCGTCTTGTTAAGCTACTACGACCTGCACGTCTCTTCCAAGGTGCATTTAAACTGTCTTTTTAAGCTACTGCGACCTGCACGTCTCTTCCAAGGGGCATTTAATCCATCTTGTAAAGCTACTGCGACCTCCACCGCTCTTCCAAGGGGCAATTAAATCTTCTTGTTAAGCTACTGCGACCTGCACGTCTCTTCCAAGGGGCAATTAAACCGTCTTGGTAAGCTACTGCGACCTGCATGTCTCTACCTAGGGACATTTAAACCGTCTTGTTAAGCTACTGCAACCCGCACGTCTCTTCCAAGGGGCATTTAAACAGTCTTGTTAAGCTGCTGCAACCTGCATGTCTCTTCCAAGGAGCATTTAAACTGTCTTGTTAAGCTACTGCGACCTCCACCGCTCTTCCAAGGGGCATTTAAACCGTCTTGTTAAGCTACTGCGACTTGCACGTCTCTACCAAGGGGCATTTAAAACGTCTTGTTAAGCTACTGTAACCTCCACCACTTTTCCAAGGGGCATTTAAACCGTCTTGTTAAGCTACTGCGACCTGCACGTCTCTTCCATGGGGCATTTAAACCGTCTTGTTAAGCTTTTGCGACCTGCATGTCTCTACCAAGGGACATTTAAACCATCTTGTTAAGCGACTGCGATCTGCAAGCCTCTTCCAAGGGGCATTTAAACCATCTTGTTAAGCTACTGCGACCTGCACGTCTCTTCCAAGGGGCATTTAAACTGTCTTGTTAAGCTACTGCGACCTCCACCGCTCTTCCAAGGGGCATTTAAACCACCTTGTTAAGCTACTGCGACCTGCAAGTCTCTTTCAAGGGGCATTTAAACTGTCTATTTAAGCTGCTGCGACCTGTATGTCTCCTCCAAGGGGCATTTAAACCGTCTTGTTAAGCTACTGCGACCTACTCCGCTCTTCCAAGGGGCATTTAAACCGTCTTGTTAAGCTACTGTAACCTCCACCACTTTTCCAAGAGGCATTTAAACTGTCTTGTTAAGCTACTGCGACCTGCATGGCTCTTCCAAGGTGCATTTAAAACGCTTTGTTAAGCTACTGCGACCTGCACGTCTCTTCCAAGGGGCATTTAAACCGTCTTGGTAAGCTACTGCGACCAGCACGTCTCTTCCAAGGGGGATTTAAACCGTCTTGTTAAGCTACTGCGACCTGCATTTCTCTTCCAAGGAGCATTTAAACCGTCTTGTTAAGCTACTGCGACCTGCACGTCTCTTCCAAGGGGCATTTAAGCTGTCTTATTAAGCTACTGCGACCTGCACATCTTTTCCAAGGGGCATTTAAACTGTCTCGTTAAGCTACCACGACCTCCACCGCTCTTCCAAGTGGCATTTAAACCATCTTGTTACGCTACTGCGACCTGCACGTCTCTTCCAATGGGCATTTAAACCGTCTTGTTAAGCTACTGCGACCTGCACGTCCTTTCCAAGGGGCATTTAAATCGTCTTGTTTAGCTACTGCGACCTGCACGTCTCTTCCAAGGGGCATTTAAGCCGTCTTATTAAGCTACTGCGACCTGCACGTCTCTTGCAAGGGGCATTTAAACTGTCTTGTTAAGCTACTGCGACCTCCACCGCTCTTCCAAGGGGCATTTAAACCATCTTGTTAAGCTACTGTAACCTCCACCACTTTTCCAAGGGGCATTTAAACCGTCTTGTTAAACTACTGCGACCTGCACGTCTCTTCCATGGGGCATTTAAACCGTCTTGCTAAGCTACTGCGACCTGCATTTCTCTACCAAGGGACATTTAAACCGTCTTGTTAAGCTACTGCGACCTGCACGTCTCTTCCAAGGGGCATTTAAACAGTCTTGTTAAGCTGCTGCAACCTGCATGTCTCTTCCAAGGAGCATTTAAACTGTCTTGTTAAGCTACTGCGACCTCCACCGCTCTTCCAAGGGGCATTTAAACCGTCTTGTTAAGCTACTGCGACTTGCACGTCTGTACCAAGGGGCATTTAAAACGTCTTGTTAAGCTACTGTAACCTCCACCACTTTTCCAAGGGGCATTTAAACCGTCTTGCTAAGCTACTGTGACCTGCATGTCTCTTCCATGGGGCATTTAAACCGTCTTGTTAAGCTTCTGCGACCTGCATGTCTCTACCAAGGGACATTTAGACCGTCTTGTTAAGCGACTGCGACCTGCAAGCCTCTTCCAAGGGGCATTTAAAACATCTTGTTAATCTACTGCGACCTGCACGTCTCTTCCAAGGGGCATTTAAACTGTCTTGTTAAGCTACTGCGACCTCCACCGCTCTTCCAAGGGGCATTTAAACCATCTTGTTAAGCTACTGCGACCTGCACGTCTCTTCCAAGGGGCATTTAAACTGTCTATTTAAGCTGCTGCGACCTGCATGTCTCCTCCAAGGGGCATTTAAACCATCTTGTTAAGCTACTGCGACCTCCTCCACTCTTCCAAGGGGCATTTAAACCATCTTGTTAAGCTACTGCGACCTGCACGTCTCTTCCAAGGGGCATTTAAACCGTCTTGGTAAGCTACTGCGACCTGCACGTCTCTTCCAAGGGGCATTTAAACCATCTTGTTTAGCTACTGTTACCCCCACCACTTTTCCAAGGGGCATTTATACCGTCTTGTTAAGCTACTTCTACCTGCATGTCTCTTCCAAGGGTCACTTAAACCGTCTTGTTAAGCTACTGCGACCTGGAAGCCTATTCCCAGGGACTATTAAACCCTCTTGTTAAGCTACTGCGACCTGCACGTCTCTTCCAAGGGGGATTTAAACCGTCTTGTTAAGCTACTGCGACCTGCATGTCTCTTCCAAGGGGCATTTAAACTGTTTTGTTAAGCTACTGCGACCTCCACCGATCTTCCAAGGGGCATTTAAACCGTCTTGTTAAGCTACTGCGACCTGCACGTCTCTTCCAAGGGGCATTTAAACCGTCTTGTTAAGCTACTGCGACCTGCACGTCTCTTCCAAGGGGCATTTAAACCGTCTTGTTAAGCTACTGCGTCTTGCAAGTCTCTTCCAAGGGGCATTTAAACAGTCTTTTTAAGCTACTGTAACCTCCACCACTTTTCCAAGGGGCATTTAAACCGTTTTGTTAAGCTCCTGCGACCTGCATGTCTCTTCCAATGGGCATTTTTAACTGTCTTGTTAAGCTACTGCGACCTCCACCGCTCTTCCAAGGGGCATTTAAACTGTCTTGTTAAGCTACTGCGACATGCACGTCTCTTCCAAGGGGCATTTAAATCGTCTTGGTAAGCTACTGCGACCTGCAAGACTCTTCGAAGGGGCATTTAAACCGTCTTTTTAAGCTACTGCGACCTGCACGTCTCTTCCAAGGGGCATTTAAACTGTCTTGTTAAGCTACTGCGACCTCCACCGCTCTTCCAAGGAGCATTTGAACCATTTTTTAAGCTACTGCGACCTGCACATCTCTTCCAAGGGGCATTTAAACTGTCTTGTTAAGCTAATGCGACCTCCACAGCTCTTCCAAGGGGCATTTAAACCATCTTGTTAAGCTACTGTGACCTGCACGTCTCTTCCAAGGGGCATTTAAACCGTGTTGTTATGCTACTGCGACTTGCACGTCTCTTCCAAGGGGTATTTAAACCGTCTTGTTAAGCTCCTGTAACCTCCACCACTTCTCCAAGAGGTATTTAAACCTTCTTGTTAAGCTACTGCGACCTGCTCGTCTCTTCCAAGGGGCATTTAAAACCCTTTGTTAAGCTACTGCGACCTGCATGTCTCTTCCAAGGGGCATTTAAACCGCCTTGTTAAGCTACTGCGACCTCCACCGCTCTTCCAAGGTGCATTTAAACCGTCTTGTTAAGCTACTGCGACCTGCACGTCTCTTCCAAGTGGCATTTAAACCGTCTTGTTAAGCTACTGCGACCTGCAAGTCTCTTCCAATGGGCATTTAAACTGTCTTGTTAAGCTACTGCGACCTCCACCTCTCTTCCAAGGGGCATTTAAAGCGTCCTTTTAAGCTACTGCGACCTGCAAGTCTCTTCCAAGGTGCATTTAAACCGTCTTTTTAAGCTACTTCGACCTGCACGTCTCTTCCAAGTAGCATTTAAACCGTCTTGTTAAGCTACTGCGACCTGCAAGTCTCTTCCAATGGGCATTTAAACTGTCTTCTTAAGCTACTGCGACCTCCACCTCTCTTCCAAGAGGTATTTAAACCGTCTTTTTAAGCTACTGCGACCTGCAAGTCTCTTCCAAGGCGCATTTAAGCTGTCTTTTTAAGCTACTGCGACTTGAACGTCTCTTCCAAGGGGCATTTAAACCGTCTTGTTAAGCTACCGTAACCTCCACCACTTTTTCAAGGGGCATCTAAACAGTCTTGTTAAGCTACTGCGACCTGCACGTCTCTTCCAAGGGTCATTTAAACCATCTTGTTAAGCTACTGCGACCTCCACCTCTCTTGCAAGGGGCATTTAAACCCTCTTGTTAAGCTCCTGCGACCTGCACGTCCCTTGAAAGGGGCACTTAAACCCTCTTGTTAAGCTACTGCGACCTCCACCTCTCTTCCAAGGGGCAATTAAACAGTCTTATTAAGCGACTGTGACCTGCATATCTCTTCCAAGGGGCATTTAAACCGTCTCATTAAGCTACAGCGACCTCCACCGCTCTTCCAAGGTGCATTTAAACCATCTTGTTAAGCTACTGCGACCTGCTCGTCTCTTCCAAGGTGCATTTAAACCGCCTTGTTAAGCTACTGCGACCTGCACGTCTCTTCCAAGGTGCATTTAAACTGTCTTTTTTAGCTACTGCGACTTGCACGTCTCTTCCAAGGGGCATTTAAACCGTCTTGTTAAGCTACTGCGACCTGCACGTCTCTTCCAAGGGGCATTTAAACCGTCTTGTTAAGCTACTGCGTCTTGCAAGTCTCTTCCAAGGGGCATTTAAACAGTCTTTTTAAGCTACTGTAACCTCCACCACTTTTCCAAGGGGCATTTAAACCGTTTTGTTAAGCTCCTGCGACCTGCATGTCTCTTCCAATGGGCATTTTTAACTGTCTTGTTAAGCTACTGCGACCTCCACCGCTCTTCCAAGGGGCATTTAAACTGTCTTGTTAAGCTACTGCGACATGCACGTCTCTTCCAAGGGGCATTTAAATCGTCTTGGTAAGCTACTGCGACCTGCAAGACTCTTCGAAGGGGCATTTAAACCGTGTTTTTAAGCTACTGCGACCTGCACGTCTCTTCCAAGGGGCATTTAAACTGTCTTGTTAAGCTACTGCGACCTCCACCGCTCTTCCAAGGAGCATTTGAACCATTTTTTAAGCTACTGCGACCTGCACATCTCTTCCAAGGGGCATTTAAACTGTCTTGTTAAGCTAATGCGACCTCCACAGCTCTTCCAAGGGGCATTTAAACCATCTTGTTAAGCTACTGTGACCTGCACGTCTCTTCCAAGGGGCATTTAAACCGTGTTGTTATGCTACTGCGACTTGCACGTCTCTTCCAAGGGGTATTTAAACCGTCTTGTTAAGCTCCTGTAACCTCCACCACTTTTCCAAGAGGTATTTAAACCTTCTTGTTAAGCTACTGCGACCTGCTCGTCTCTTCCAAGGGGCATTTAAAACCCTTTGTTAAGCTACTGCGACCTGCATGTCTCTTCCAAGGGGCATTTAAACCGCCTTGTTAAGCTACTGCGACCTCCACCGCTCTTCCAAGGTGCATTTAAACCGTCTTGTTAAGCTACTGCGACCTGCACGTCTCTTCCAAGTGGCATTTAAACCGTCTTGTTAAGCTACTGCGACCTGCAAGTCTCTTCCAATGGGCATTTAAACTGTCTTGTTAAGCTACTGCGACCTCCACCTCTCTTCCAAGGGGCATTTAAAGCGTCCTTTTAAGCTACTGCGACCTGCAAGTCTCTTCCAAGGTGCATTTAAACCGTCTTTTTAAGCTACTTCGACCTGCACGTCTCTTCCAAGTAGCATTTAAACCGTCTTGTTAAGCTACTGCGACCTGCAAGTCTCTTCCAATGGGCATTTAAACTGTCTTCTTAAGCTACTGCGACCTCCACCTCTCTTCCAAGAGGTATTTAAACCGTCTTTTTAAGCTACTGCGACCTGCAAGTCTCTTCCAAGGCGCATTTAAGCTGTCTTTTTAAGCTACTGCGACTTGAACGTCTCTTCCAAGGGGCATTTAAACCGTCTTGTTAAGCTACCGTAACCTCCACCACTTTTTCAAGGGGCATCTAAACAGTCTTGTTAAGCTACTGCGACCTGCACGTCTCTTCCAAGGGTCATTTAAACCATCTTGTTAAGCTACTGCGACCTCCACCTCTCTTGCAAGGGGCATTTAAACCCTCTTGTTAAGCTCCTGCGACCTGCACGTCCCTTGAAAGGGGCACTTAAACCCTCTTGTTAAGCTACTGCGACCTGCACGTCTCTGCCAAGGGGCATTTAAACTGTCTTGTTAAGCTACTGCGACCTCCACCTCTCTTCCAAGGGGCATTTAAACAGTCTTATTAAGCGACTGTGACCTGCATATCTCTTCCAAGGGGCATTTAAACCGTCTCATTAAGCTACAGCGACCTCCACCGCTCTTCCAAGGTGCATTTAAACCATCATGTTAAGCTACTGCGACCTGCTCGTCTCTTCCAAGGTGCATTTAAACCGCCTTGTTAAGCTACTGCGACCTGCACGTCTCTTCCAAGGTGCATTTAAACTGTCTTTTTTAGCTACTGCGACTTGCACGTCTCATCCAAGGGGCATTTAAACCATCTTATTAAGCTACTTTAACCTCCACCACTTTTCCAAGGGGCATTTAATCCGTCTTGTTAAGCTATTGCGATCTGCACGTCTCTTCCACGGTGCATTTAAACCGTCTTGTTAAGCTACTGCGACCTGCATGTCTCTTCCAAGGGGCATTTAAACCATCTTGTTAAGCCACTGCGACCTGCACGTCTCTACCAAGGGGCATTTAAACCGTCTTTTTAAGCAGCTGCGACCTGCAAGTCTCTTCCAAGGGGCATTTAATCCATCTTGTTAAGCTACTGCGACCTCCACCGCTCTTCCAAGGCGCATTTAAATCATCTTGTTAAGCTACTGCGACCTGCAAGTCTCTTCCAAGGGGCATTTAAACTGTCTTGGTAAGCTATTGCGACCTGCACGTCTCTTCTAAGGGGCATTTAAACCATCTTGTTAAGCTACTGCGACTTGCACTTTTCTTCCAAAGGGCATTTAAACCGTCTTGTTAAGCTACTGTAACCTCCACCACTTTTCCAAGAGACATTTAAACCATCTTGTTAAGCTACTGCGACCTGCACGTCTCTTCCAAGGGGGATTTAAACCGTCTTGTTAAGCTACTGCGACCTGCACCTCTCTTCCAAGGTTCATTTAAATCGTCTTGTTAAGCTACTGCGGCCTGCACGTCTCTTCCAAGGGGCATTGAAACTGTCTCATTAAGCTACTGCGACCTGCAAGTCTCTTCCAAGGGGCATGTAAACTGTCTCGTTAAGCTACTGCGACCTCCACTGCTCTTCCAAGTGGCATTTAAACCATCTTGTTAATCTACTGCGACCTGCACGTCTCTTCCAAGGGGCATTTAAACCGTCTTGTTTAGCTACTGCGAGCTTGACGTCTCTTCTAAGGGGCATTTAAGCCGTCTTATTAAGCTACTGCGACCTGAACGTCTCTTGCAAGGGGCATTTAAACTGTCTTGTTAAGCTACTGCGACCTCCACCGCTCTTCCAAGGGGCATTTAAACCGTCTTGTTAAGCTACTGCGACCTGCACGTGTCTTCCAAGGGGCATTTAAACCGTCTTGTTAAGCAACTGCGACTTGCACGTCTCTTCCAAGGGGCATTTAAACCGTCTTGTTAAGCTACTGTAACCTCCACCACTTTTCCAAGGGGCATTTAAACCGTCTTGTTAAGCTGATGCGACCTGCATGACTCTTCCATGGGGCATTTAAACCGTCTTGTTAAGCTACTGCGACCTTCATTTCTCTACCAAGAGACATTTAAACCATCTTGTTAAGCTACTGCGACCTGCACGCCTCTTCCAAGGGGCATTTAAACAGTCTTGTTAAGCTGCTGCGACCTGCATGTCTCTTCCAAGGAGCATTTATACTGTCTTGTTAAGCTACTGTGACCTCCACCGCTCTTCCAAGGGGCATTTAAACTGTCTTGCTAAGCTACTGCGACATGCACGTCTCTTCCAAGGGGCATTTAAATCGTCTTGTTAAGCTACTGCGACCTGCAAGCCTCTTCCAAGGGGCATTTAAGCTGTCTTTTTAAGCTACTGCGACCTGCAAGTTTCTTCCAAGGGGCATTTAAACTGTCTTGTTAAGCTACTGCGACCTCCACCGCTCTTCAAGGGGCATTTATAACATCTTGTTAAGCTACTGCGACCTGTACTTCTCTTCCTAGGGGCATTTAAAGTGTCTTGTAGGGCTATTGCGACCTGCACGTCTCTTCCAAGGCGCATTTAATCCGTCTTTTTAAGCTACTGCATCTTGCACATCTCTTCCAAGGCGCATTTAATCCGTCTTTTTAGGCTACTGCGACTTGCACGTCTCTTCCAAGGGGCATTTAAAGCGTCTTGTTAAGCTACTGCGACCTGCACGTCTCTTCCAAGCGGCATTTAAACCGTCTTATTAAGCTATTGCGACCTGCACGTCTCTTCCAAGGGGCATTTATACCGTCTTTTTAACCTACTGCGACCTGTATGTCTCTTCCAAGCGGCATTTAAACCGTCTTGTTAAGCTGCTGCGACCTGCATGTCTCTTTCAAGGGGCATTTAAACCATCTTGTTAAGCTACTGCGACCTGCACGTCTCTTCCAAGGGGCATTTAAACCGTCTTGGTAATCTACTGTGACCTGCAATCCTATTCCAAGGGGCATGTAAACCCTCTTTTTAAGCTACTGCGACCTGCAAGTCTCTTCTAAGGGGGATTTAATAAGTCTTGTTAAGATACTGCGACCTGCTCGTCTCTTCCAAGGGGCTTTTAAACCTTCGTGTTAAGCTACTGCGACCTGCACGTCTCTTCCAAGGCGCATTTAAACCGTGTTTTTAAGCTACTGCGACCTGCACGTCTCTTCCAAGGGGCATTTAAACAGTCTATTTAAGCTGCTGCGACCTGCACGTCTCCTCCAAGGGGCATTTAAAGAGTCTTGTTAAGCTACTGCGTCCTCCTCCACTCTTCCAAGGGGCATTTAAATCATCTTGTTAAGCTACTGCGACCTGCACTTCTCTTCCAAGGGGCATTTAAACCGTCTTGGTAAGCTACTGCGACCTGCAAGCCTATTCCAAGGGGCTTTTATACACTTTTGTTAAGCTACTGCGACCTGCACGTCTCTTCCAAGGGGCATTTAAACCGTCTTGTTAAGCTACTGCGACCTACATGTCTCTTCCAAGGGGCATTTAAACTGTCTTGTTAAGCTACTGCGACCTCCACCTCTCTTCCAAGGGGCATTTAAACCGTCTTATTATGCTACTGCGACCTGCACATCTCTTCCAAGGGGTATTTAAACCGTCTTATTAAGCTACTGCGACCTGCACTTCTCTTCCAAGGGGCATTTAAACTGTCTTTTTAAGCTACTGCGACCTCCACCGCTCTTCCAAAGGGCATTCAAACAGTCTTGTTAAGCTACTACGACCTGCACGTCTCTTCCAAGGGGCATTTAAACCGTCTTGGTAAGCTACTGTTACCTGCAAGCCGATTCCAAGGGACATTTAAACACTATTGTTAAGCTACTGCGACCTGCCCGTCTCTTCCAAGGGGGATTTAAACCATCTTGTTAAGCTACTGTGACCTGTATGTCTCTTCCAAGCGGCATTTAAACCGTCTTGTTAAGCTGCTGCGACCTGCATGTCTCTTTCAAGGGGCATTTAAACCATCTTGTTAAGCTACTGCGACCTGCACGTCTCTTCCAAGGGGCTTTTAAACCGTCTTGGTAATCTACTGTGACCTGCAATCCTATTCCAAGGGGCATTTAAACCCTCTTGTTAAGCTACTGCGACCTGCACGTCTCTTCCAAGGGGGATTTAAAAAGTCTTGTTAAGCTACTGCGACCTGCTCGTCTCTTCCAAGGGGCATTTAAACCATCTTGTTAAGCTACTGCGACCTGCTCATCTCTTCAATGGGGCATTTAAACTGTCTTGTTAAGCTACTGCGACCTGCACGTCTCTTCCAAGGCGCATTTAAACCGTCTTTTTAAGCTACTGCGACTTGCACGTCTCTTCCAAGGTCCATTTAAACGTCTTGTTAAGCTACTGAGACCTGCACGTCTCTTCCAAGGGGCATTTAAACAGTCTACTTAAGCTGCTGCGACATGCACGTCTCCTCCAAGGGGCATTTAAAGAGTCTTGTTAAGCTACTGCGTCCTCCTCCGCTCTTCCAAGCGGCATTTAAACCATCTAGTTAAGCTACTGCGACCTGCACGTCTCTTCCAAGGGGCATTTAAACCGTCTTGGTAAGCTACTGCGACCTGCAAGCCTTTTCCAAGGGGCTTTTATACCCTTTTGTTAAGCTACTGCGACCTGCACGTCTCTTCCAAGGGGCATTTAAACCGTCTTGTTAAGCTACTGCGACCTGCACGTCTCTTCCAAGGGTCATTTAAACTGTCTCATTAAGCTACTGCGATCTGCATGTCTCTTCCAAGTGGCATTTAAACTGTCTTGTTAAGCTACTGCGACCTCCACCGCTCTTCCAAGGGGCATTTAAGCCGTCTTGTTAAGCTACTGCGACCTGAACGTCTCTTCCAAGGGGCATTTAAACCGTTTTGTTAAGCTACTGTGACCTGCACGTCTCTTCCAAGGGGCATTTAAACTGTCCTGTTAAGCTACTGCGACCTCCACCGCTCTTCCAAGGGGCATTTAAACCATCTTGTTAAGCTACTGCAACCTGCACGTCTCTTCCAAGGGGCATTTAAACTGTCTATTTAAGCTGCTGCGACCTGCATGTCTCCTCCAAGGGGCATTTAAACCATCTTGTTAAGCTGCTGCGACCTCCTCCGCTCTTCCAAGGGGCATTTAAACCGTCTTGTTAAGCTACTGCGACCTGCACGTCTCTTCCAAGGGGCATTTAAACCGTCTTGGTAAGCTACTGCGACCTGCACGTCTCTTCCAAGGGGCATTTAAACCAACTTGTTAAGCTACTGTTACCTCCACCACTTTTCCAAGGGGCATTTAAACCATCTTGTTAAGCTACTGCGACCTGCACGTCTCTTACATGGGGAATTTAAACCGTCTTGCTAAGCTACTGCGACCTGCACATCTCTTCCAAGGGGCATTTAAATTGTCTTGGTAAGCGACTGCGACCTGCAAGCCTCTTCCAAGGGGCATTTAAACTGTCTATTTAAGCTGCTGCGACCTGCATGTCTCCTCCAAGGGGCATTTAAACCGTCTTGTTAAGCTACTGCGACCTCCTCCGCTCTTCCAAGGGGCATTTAAACCGTCTTGTTAAGCTACTGCGACCTGCATGTCTCTACCAAGAGACATTTAAACCGTCTTGTTAAGCTACTGCGACCTGCACGCCTCTTCCAAGGGGCATTTAAACAGTCTTGTTAAGCTGCTGCGACCTGCATGTCTCTTCCAATGAGCATTTAAACTGTCTTTTTAATCTACTCCGACCTCCACCGCTCTTCCAAGGGGCATTTAAACTGTCTTGCTAAGCTACTGCGACCTGCACATCTCTTCCAAGGGGCATTTAAATCGTCTTGGTAAGCGACTGCGACCTGCAAGCCTCTTCCAAGGGGCATTTAAACTGTCTTGTTAAGCTACTGCGACCTGCAAGTTTCATCCAAGGGGCATTTAAACTGTCTTGTTAAGCTACTGCGACCTCCACCGCTCTTCCAAGGGGCATTTATACCATCTTGTTAAGCTACTGAGACCTGCACGTCTCTTCGTAGGGGCATTTATACTGTCTTGTAGGGCTATTGCGACCTGCACGTCTCTTCCAAGGCGCATTTAATCCGTCTTTTTAAGCTACTGCGTCTTGCACATCTCTTCCAAGGCGCATTTAATCCGTCTTTTTAAGCTACTGCGACTTGCACGTCTCTTCCAAGGGACATTTAAAGCGTCTTTTTAAGCTACTGCGTCTTGCACGTCTCTTCCAATGGGCATTTAAACCGTCTTGTTAAGCTACTGTAACCTCCACCTCTTTTCCAAGGGGCATTTAAACCGTCATGTTAAGCTACTGCGACCTGCACGTCTCTTCCAAGGGGCATTTAAACCGTCTTGTTAAGCTACTGCGACCTGTATGTCTCTTCCAAGCGGCATTTAACCCGTCTTGTTAAGCTGCTGCGACCTGCATGTCTCTTCCAAGGGGCATTTAAACCATCTTGCTAAGCTACTGCGACCTGCTCGTCTCTTCCAAGGGGCATTTACACCGTCTTGGTAATCTACTGTGACCTGCAATCCTATTCCAAGGGGCATTTAAACCGTCTTGTTAAGCTACTGCGACCTGCACGTCTCTTCCAAGGCGCATTTAAACCGTCTTTTTAAGCTACTGCCACTTGCACGTCACATCCAAGGTCCATTTAAACCATGTTTTTAAGCTACTGCGTCCTGCACGTCTCTTCCAAGGGGCATTTAAACAGTCTATTTAAGCTGCTGCGACCTGCACGTCTCCTCCAAGGGGCATTTAAAGAGTCTTGTTAAGCTACTGCGTCCTCCTCCACTCTTCCAAGGGGCATTTAAATCATCTTGTTAAGCTACTGCGACCTGCACTTCTCTTCCAAGGGGCATTTAAACCGTCTTGGTAAGCTACTGCGACCTGCAAGCCTATTCCAAGGGGCTTTTATACACTTTTGTTAAGCTACTGCGACCTGCACGTCTCTTCCAAGGGGCATTTAAACCGTCTTGTTAAGCTACTGCGACCTACATGTCTCTTCCAAGGGGCATTTAAACTGTCTTGTTAAGCTACTGCGACCTCCACCTCTCTTCCAAGGGGCATTTAAACCGTCTTATTATGCTACTGCGACCTGCACATCTCTTCCAAGGGGTATTTAAACCGTCTTATTAAGCTACTGCGACCTGCACTTCTCTTCCAAGGGGCATTTAAACTGTCTTTTTAAGCTACTGCGACCTCCACCGCTCTTCCAAAGGGCATTCAAACAGTCTTGTTAAGCTACTACGACCTGCACGTCTCTTCCAAGGGGCATTTAAACCGTCTTGGTAAGCTACTGTTACCTGCAAGCCGATTCCAAGGGACATTTAAACACTATTGTTAAGCTACTGCGACCTGCCCGTCTCTTCCAAGGGGGATTTAAACCATCTTGTTAAGCTACTGTGACCTGTATGTCTCTTCCAAGCGGCATTTAAACCGTCTTGTTAAGCTGCTGCGACCTGCATGTCTCTTTCAAGGGGCATTTAAACCATCTTGTTAAGCTACTGCGACCTGCACGTCTCTTCCAAGGGGCTTTTAAACCGTCTTGGTAATCTACTGTGACCTGCAATCCTATTCCAAGGGGCATTTAAACCCTCTTGTTAAGCTACTGCGACCTGCACGTCTCTTCCAAGGGGGATTTAAAAAGTCTTGTTAAGCTACTGCGACCTGCTCGTCTCTTCCAAGGGGCATTTAAACCATCTTGTTAAGCTACTGCGACCTGCTCATCTCTTCAATGGGGCATTTAAACCGTCTTGTTAAGCTACTGCGACCTGCACGTCTCTTCCAAGGCGCATTTAAACCGTCTTTTTAAGCTACTGCGACTTGCACGTCTCTTCCAAGGTCCATTTAAACGTCTTGTTAAGCTACTGCGACCTGCACGTCTCTTCCAAGGGGCATTTAAACAGTCTACTTAAGCTGCTGCGACATGCACGTCTCCTCCAAGGGGCATTTAAAGAGTCTTGTTAAGCTACTGCGTCCTCCTCCGCTCTTCCAAGGGGCATTTAAACCATCTAGTTAAGCTACTGCGACCTGCACGTCTCTTCCAAGGGGCATTTAAACCGTCTTGGTAAGCTACTGCGACCTGCAAGCCTTTTCCAAGGGGCTTTTATACCCTTTTGTTAAGCTACTGCGACCTGCACGTCTCTTCCAAGGGGCATTTAAACCGTCTTGTTAAGCTACTGCGACCTGCACGTCTCTTCCTAGGGTCATTTAAACTGTCTCATTAAGCTACTGCGATCTGCATGTCTCTTCCAAGTGGCATTTAAACTGTCTTGTTAAGCTACTGCGACCTCCACCGCTCTTCCAAGGGGCATTTAAGCCGTCTTGTTAAGCTACTGCGACCTGAACGTCTCTTCCAAGGGGCATTTAAACCGTTTTGTTAAGCTACTGTGACCTGCACGTCTCTTCCAAGGGGCATTTAAACTGTCCTGTTAAGCTACTGCGACCTCCACCGCTCTTCCAAGGGGCATTTAAACCATCTTGTTAAGCTACTGCAACCTGCACGTCTCTTCCAAGGGGCATTTAAACTGTCTATTTAAGCTGCTGCGACCTGCATGTCTCCTCCAAGGGGCATTTAAACCATCTTGTTAAGCTGCTGCGACCTCCTCCGCTCTTCCAAGGGGCATTTAAACCGTCTTGTTAAGCTACTGCGACCTGCACGTCTCTTCCAAGGGGCATTTAAACCGTCTTGGTAAGCTACTGCGACCTGCACGTCTCTTCCAAGGGGCATTTAAACCAACTTGTTAAGCTACTGTTACCTCCACCACTTTTCCAAGGGGCATTTAAACCATCTTGTTAAGCTACTGCGACCTGCACGTCTCTTACATGGGGAATTTAAACCGTCTTGCTAAGCTACTGCGACCTGCACATCTCTTCCAAGGCGCATTTAAATCGTCTTGGTAAGCGACTGCGACCTGCAAGCCTCTTCCAAGGGGCATTTAAACTGTCTATTTAAGCTGCTGCGACCTGCATGTCTCCTCCAAGGGGCATTTAAACCGTCTTGTTAAACTACTGCGACCTCCTCCGCTCTTCCAAGGGGCATTTAAACCGTCTTGTTAAGCTACTGCGACCTGCATGTCTCTACCAAGAGACATTTAAACCGTCTTGTTAAGCTACTGCGACCTGCACGCCTCTTCCAAGGGGCATTTAAACAGTCTTGTTAAGCTGCTGCGACCTGCATGTCTCTTCCAATGAGCATTTAAACTGTCTTTTTAATCTACTCCGACCTCCACCGCTCTTCCAAGGGGCATTTAAACTGTCTTGCTAAGCTACTGCGACCTGCACATCTCTTCCAAGGGGCATTTAAATCGTCTTGGTAAGCGACTGCGACCTGCAAGCCTCTTCCAAGGGGCATTTAAACTGTCTTGTTAAGCTACTGCGACCTGCAAGTTTCATCCAAGGGGCATTTAAACTGTCTTGTTAAGCTACTGCGACCTCCACCGCTCTTCCAAGGGGCATTTATACCATCTTGTTAAGCTACTGAGACCTGCACGTCTCTTCGTAGGGGCATTTATACTGTCTTGTAGGGCTATTGCGACCTGCACGTCTCTTCCAAGGCGCATTTAATCCGTCTTTTTAAGCTACTGCGTCTTGCACATCTCTTCCAAGGCGCATTTAATCCGTCTTTTTAAGCTACTGCGACTTGCACGTCTCTTCCAAGGGACATTTAAAGCGTCTTTTTAAGCTACTGCGTCTTGCACGTCTCTTCCAAGGGGCATTTAAACCGTCTTGTTAAGCTACTGTAACCTCCACCTCTTTTCCAAGGGGCATTTAAACCGTCATGTTAAGCTACTGCGACCTGCACGTCTCTTCCAAGGGGCATTTAAACCGTCTTGTTAAGTTACTGCGACCTGTATGTCTCTTCCAAGCGGCATTTAACCCGTCTTGTTAAGCTGCTGCGACCTGCATGTCTCTTCCAAGGGGCATTTAAACCATCTTGTTAAGCTACTGCGACCTGCTCGTCTCTTCCAAGGGGCATTTACACCGTCTTGGTAATCTACTGTGACCTGCAATCCTATTCCAAGGGGCATTTAAACCGTCTTGTTAAGCTACTGCGACCTGCACGTCTCTTCCAAGGCGCATTTAAACCGTCTTTTTAAGCTACTGCCACTTGCACGTCACATCCAAGGTCCATTTAAACCATGTTTTTAAGCTACTGCGTCCTGCACGTCTCTTCCAAGGGGCATTTAAACAGTCTATTTAAGCTGCTGCGACCTGCACGTCTCCTCCAAGGGGCATTTAAAGAGTCTTGTTAAGCTACTGCGTCCTCCTCCGCTCTTCCAAGGGACATTTAAACCATCTTGTTAAGCTACTGCGACCTGCACGTCTCTTCCAAGGGGCATTTAAACCGTTTTGGTAAGCTACTGCGACCTGCAAGCCTATTCCAAGGGGCTTTTAAACCCTATTGTTAAGCTACAGCGACCTGCACGTCTCTTTCAAGGGGCATGTAAACCGTCTTGTTAAGCTACTGCGACCTGCACGTTTCTTCCAAGGGGGATTTAAACTGTCTTATTAAGCTACTGCGATCTGCATGTCTCTTCCAAGGGGCATTTAAACTGTCTTGTTAAGCTACTGCGACCTCCACCGCTCTTCCAAGGGGCATTTAAGCCGTCTTGTTAAGCTACTGCGACCTGAACGTCTCTTCCAAGGGGCATTTAAACCGTCTTGTTAAGCTACTGCGACCTTCATGTCTCTTCCAAGGGGCATTTAAACGGTCTTGTTAAGCTACTGCGACCTCCACCGCTCTTCCAAGGGTCATTTAAACCATTTTGATAAGCTACTGCGACCTGCACGTCTCTTCCAAGCGGCATTTAAACCCGCTTGTTAAGCTCCTGCGACCTGCACATCCCTTGAAAGGGGCATTTAAACCCTCTTGTTAAGCTACTGCGACCTGCACGTCTCTTCCAATGGGCATTTAAACTGTCTTGTTAAGCTACTGCGACCTCCACATCTCTTCCAAGGGGCATTTAAACCATCTTGTTAAGCTACTGCGACCTGCACGTCTCTTCCAAGGGGCATTTAAATCCTCTTGGTAAGCTACTGCGACCTGCAAGCCTATTCCAAGGGGCATTTAAACCCTCTTCTTAAGCTACTGCGACCTGCACGTCTCTTCAAAGGGGGATTTAATCCATCTTGTTAAGCTACTGCAACCTGCATGTCTCTTCCAAAGGGCATTTAAAGCGCCTTGTTAAGCTACTGCGACCTGCTCTTCTCTTCCAAGGGCCATTTAAACAGTCTTGTTAAGCTACTGCGACCTGCACGTCTCTTCCAAGGTGCATTTAAACCGTCTTTTTAAGCTACTGCGACTTGCACGTCTGTTCCAAGGGGCATTTAAACCGTCTTGTTAAGCTACTGTAACTTCCACCACTTTTCCAAGGGGCATTTAAAGCGTCTTGTTAAGCTACTGCGACCTACACGTCTCTTCCAAGGGGCATTTAAACTGTCTTGTTAAGCTACTGCGACCTCCACCGCTCTTACAAGGGGCATTTAAACCATCTTGGTAAGCTACTGCAACCTGCACGTCTCTTCCAAGGGGCATTTAAACTGTCTTGTTAAGCTACTGCGACCTGCACGTCTCTTCTAAGGGGTATTTAAACCGTCTTGTTAAGCTACTGCGACTTGCACGTCTCTTCCAAGTGACATTTATACCATCTTGTTAAGCTACTGTAACCTCCACCACTTTTCCAAGGGGCATTTAAACCGTCTTGTTAAGCTACTGCGACATGCACGTCTCTTCCAAGGGGCATTTAAAATGCTTTGTTAAGCTACTGCGACCTGCACGTCTCTTCCAAGGGGCATTTAGACCTTCTTGTTAAGCTACTGCGACCTGCACGTCTCTTCCAAGGGGCATTTAAACTGTCTTGTTAAGTTTCTGCGACCTGCATGTCTCTTCCAAGGGGCATTTAAACCGTTTTGTTAAACTACTGCGACATCCACCGCTCTTTCAAGGGGCATTTAAACAGTCTTGTGAAGCTACTGCGACCTGCACGTCTCTTCCAAGGGGCATTTAAACTGTCTTGTTAAGCTACTGCGACCTGCACGTCTCTTCCAAGGGGCATTTAAACCGTCTTATTAAGCTACTGCGACCTGCACATCTCTTCCAAGGGGCATTTAAACCGTCTTATTAAGCTACTGCGACCTGCGTGTCTCTTCCAAGGGGCATTTAAACTGTCTTTTTAAGCTACTGCGTCCTCCACCGCTCTTCCAAAGTCCATTTAAACAGTCTTGTTAAGCTACTACGACCTGCACGTCTCTTCCAATGGGCATTTAAACCGTCTTGGTAAGCTACTGTGACCTGCAAGCCTATTCCAAGGGACATTTAAACCCTCTTGTTAAGCTACTGCGACCTGCACGTCTCTTCCAAGGGGGATTTAAACCATCTTGTTAAGCTACTGCAACCTGCATGTCTCTTCCAAGGGGCATTTAAACCGTCTTATTAAGCTACTGCGACCTGCACGTCTCTTCCAAGGGGCATTTAAACTGTCTTTTTAAGCTACTGCGTCCTCCACCGCTCTTCCAAAGTGCATTTAAACAGTCTTATTAAGCTACTACGACCTGCACGTCTCTTCCAATGGGCATTTAAACCGTCTTGGTAAGCTACTGTTACCTGCAATCCTATTCCAAGGGACATTTAAACCCTCTTGTTAAGCTACTGCGACCTGCACGTCTTTTCCAAGGGGGATTTAAACCATCTTGTTAAGCTACTTCGACCTGCATGTCTCTTCCAAGGGGCATTTAAACCGTCTTGTTAAGCTACTGCAACCTGCTCGTCTCTTCCAAGGGGCATTTAAACCGTCTTGTTAAGCTACTGCGACCTGCACGCCTCTTCCAAGGCGCATTTAAACGGTCTTTTTTAGCTACTGCGACTTGCATGTCTCTTCCAAGGGGCATTTAAACAGTCTTTTTAAGTTACTGTAACCTCCACCTCTTTTCCAAGGGGCATTTAAACCGTCTTGTTAAGCTACTGCGACCTGCACGTCTCTTCCGAGGGGCATTTACACCGTCTTGTTAAGCTACTGCGAACTGCATGCCTGTTCCAAGGGGCATTTAAACCGTCTAGTTAAGCCACTGCAACCTGCACGTCTCTTCCAAGGGGCATTTAAACCGTATTGTTAAGCAGCTGCGACCTGCATGTCTCTTCCAAGGGGCATTTAAACCATCTTGTTAAGCTACTGCGACCTCCACCGCTCTTCCAAGAGGCATTTAAACCATCTTGTTAAGCTACTGCGATCTGCACGTCTCTTCCAAGTGGCATTTAAACCGTCTAGTTAAGCTACTGCGACCTGCACTTCTCTTCCAAAGAGCATTTAAACTGCCTTGTTAAGCTACTGAGACTTCCACCGCTCTTCCAAGGGTCATTTAAAATGTCTTATTAAGCTACTGCGACTTGCACATCTCTTCCAAGGGGCATTTAAACCATCTTATTAAGCTACTGCGACCTGCACGTCTCTTCCAAGGGGCATTTAAACTGTCTTTTTAAGCTACTGCGTCCTCCACCGCTCTTCCAAAGTGCATTTAAACAGTCTTGTTAAGCTACTACGACCTGCACGTCTCTTCCAATGGGCATTTAAACCGTCTTGGTAAGCTACTGTGACCTGCAAGCCTATTCCAAGGGACATTTAAACCCTCTTGTTAAGCTACTGCGACCTGCACGTCTCTTCCAAGGGGGATTTAAACCATCTTGTTAAGCTACTGCGACCTGCATGTCTCTTCCAAGGGGCATTTAAACCGTCTTGTTAAGCTACTGCGACCTGCTTGTCTCTTCCAAGGGGCATTTAAACTGTCTTGTTAAGCTACTGCGACCTCCACCGATCTTCCAAGGGGCATTTAAACCGTCTTGTTAAGCTACTGCGACCTGCACGTCTCTTCCAAGGGGCATTTAAACCGTCTTGTTAAGCTACTGCGTCTTGCAAGTCTTTTCCAAGGGCCATTTAAACAGTCTTTTTAAGCTACTGTAACCTCCACCACTTTTCCAAGGGGCATTTAAACCGTCTTGTTAAGCTGCTGCGACCTGCATGTCTCTTCCAAGGTGCATTTAAACCGCCTTGTTAAGCTACTGCGACATGCACGTCTCTTCCAAGGTGCATTTAAACCGCCTTGTTAAGCTACTGCGACCTGCACGTCTCTTCCAAGGTGCATTTAAACTGACTTTTTTACCTACTGCGACTTGCATGTCTCATCCAAGGGGCATTTAAAACATCTTATTAAGCTACTTTAACCTCCACCACTTTTCCAAGGGGCATTTAATCCGTCTTGTTAAGCTATTGCGATCTGCACGTCTCTTCCAAGGGGCATTTAAACCGTCTTGTTAAGCTACTGCGACCTGCATGTCTCTTCCAAGGGGCATTTAAACCATCTTGTTAAGCCACTGCGACCTGCATGTCTCTTCCAAGGGGCATTTAAACCGTCTTTTTAAGCAGCTGCGACCTGCACGTCTCTTCCAAGGGGCATTTAATCCATCTTGTTAAGCTACTGCGACCTCCACCGCTCTTCCAAGGCGCATTTAAATCATCTTGTTTAGCTACTGCGACCTGCAAGTCTCTTCCAAGGGGCATTGAAACCGTCTTGGTAAGCTAATGCGACCTCCACCGCTCTTACAAGGGGAATTTAAACCGTCTTGTTAAGCTACTGCGACCTGCACGTCTCTTCTAAGGGGCATTTAAACCATCTTGTTAAGCTACTGCGACTTGCACTTCTCTTCCAAGGGGCATTTAAACCGTCTTGTTAAGCTACTGTAACCTCCACCACTTTTCCAAGAGGCATTTAAACCGTCTTGTTAAGATAGTGCGACCTGCATGGCTCTTCCAAGGGGCATTTAAAACGCTTTGTTAAGCTACTGCGACCTGCATGTCTCTTCCAAGGGGCATTTAAACCATCTTGGTAAGCTACTTTGACTTGCAAGCCTATTCCAAGGGGCATTTAAACCCTCTTGTTAAGCTACTGCGACCTGCACGTCTCTTCCAATGGGGATTTAAACCGTCTTGTTAAGCTACTGCGACCTGCACCTCTCTTCCAAGGTACATTTAAACCGTCTTGTTAAGCTCCTGCGGCCTGCACGTCTCTTCCAAGGGGCATTTAAACTGTTTTATTAAGCTACTGCGACCTGCAAGTCTCTTCCAAGGGGCATTTAAACTGTCTCGTTAAGGTACTGCGACCCCCACTGCTCTTCCAAGTGGCATTTAAACCATCTTGTTAAGCTACTGAGACCTGCACGTCTCTTCCAAGGGGCATTTAAACCGTCTTGTTAAGCTACTGCGACCTGCACGTCCCTTCCAAGGGGCATTTAAACCGTCTTGTTAAGCTACTGCGACCTTCATGTCTCTTCCAAGGGGCATTTAAACGGTCTTGTTAAGCTACTGCGACCTCCACCACTCTTCCAAGGGTCATTTAAACCATTTTGATAAGCTACTGCGACCTGCACTTCTCTTCCAAGGGGCATTTAAACCCGCTTGTTAAGCTCCTGCGACCTGCACATCCCTTGAAAGGGGCATTTAAACCCTCTTGTTAAGCTACTGCGACCTGCACGTCTCTTCCAATGGGCATTTAAACTGTCTTGTTAAGCTACTGCGACCTCCACATCTCTTCCAAGGGGCATTTAAACCATCTTGTTAAGCTACTGCGACCTGCACATCTCTTCCAAGGAGCATTTAAATCCTCTTGGTAAGCTACTGCGACCTGCAAGCCTATTCCAAGGGGCATTTAAACCCTCTTCTTAAGCTACTGCGACCTGCACGTCTCTTCAAAGGGGGGATTTAATCCATCTTGTTAAGCTACTGCAACCTGCATGTCTCTTCCAAAGGGCATTTAAAGCGCCTTGTTAAGCTACTGCGACCTGCTCTTCTCTTCCAAGGGCCATTTAAACAGTCTTGTTAAGCTACTGCGACCTGCACGTCTCTTCCAAGGTGCATTTAAACCGTCTTTTTAAGCTACTGCGACTTGCACGTCTGTTCCAAGGGGCATTTAAACCGTCTTGTTAAGCTACTGTAACTTCCACCACTTTTCCAAGGGGCATTTAAACCATCTTGTTAAGCTACTGCGACCTGCACGTCTCTTCCATGGGGCATTTAAACCGTCTTGTTAAGCTACTGCGACCTGCATGTCTCTACCAAGAGACATTTAAACCGTCTTGTTAAGCTACTGCGACCTGCACGCCTCTTCCAAGGGGCATTTAAACAGTCTTGTTAAGCTGCTGCGACCTGCATGTCTCTTCCAAGGAGCATTTAAACTGTCTTGTTAAGCTACTCCGACCTCCACCGCTCTTCCAAGGGGCACTTAAACTGTCTTGCTAAGCTACTGCGACCTGCACATCTCTTCCAAGGGGCATTTAAATCGTCTTGGTAAGCGACTGCGACCTGCAAGCCTCTTCCAAGGGGCATTTAAACTGTCTTGTTAAGCTACTGCGACCTGCAAGTTTCATCCAAGGGGCATTTAAACTGTCTTGTTAAGCTACTGCGACCTCCACCGCTCTTCCAAGGGGCATTTATACCATCTTGTTAAGCTACTGAGACCTGCACGTCTATTCCTAGGGGCATTTAAACTGTCTTGTAGGGCTATTGCGACCTGCACGTCTCTTCCAAGGCGCATTTAATCCGTCTTTTTAAGCTACTGCGTCTTGCACATCTCTTCCAAGGCGCATTTAATCCGTCTTTTTAAGCTACTGCGACTTGCACGTTTCTTCCAAGGGGCATTTAAAGCGTCTTTTTAAGCTACTGCGTCTTGCACGTCTCTTCCAAGGGGCATTTAAACCGTCTTGTTAAGCTACTGTAACCTCCACCTCTTTTCCAAGGGGCATTTAAACAGTCATGTTAAGCTACTGCGACCTGCACGTCTCTTCCAAGGGGCATTTAAACCGTCTTGTTAAGCTACTGCGACCTGTATGTCTCTTCCAAGCGGCATTTAACCCGTCTTGTTAAGCTGCTGCGACCTGCATGTCTCTTCCAAGGGGCATTTAAACCATCTTGTTAAGCTACTGCGACCTGCACGTCTCTTCCAAGGGGCATTTACACCGTCTTGGTAATCTACTGTGACCTGCAATCCTATTCCAAGGGGCATTTAAACCTTCTTGGTAAGCTACTGCGACCTGCACGTCTCTTCCAAGGCGCATTTAAACCGTCTTTTTAAGCTACTGCCACTTGCACGTCTCTTCCAAGGTCCATTTAAACCATCTTGTTAAGCTACTGCGTCCTGCACGTCTCTTCCAAGGGGCATTTAAACAGTCTATTTAAGCTGCTGCGACCTGCACGTCTCCTCCAAGGGGCATTTAAAGAGTCTTGTTAAGCTACTGCGTCCTCCTCCGCTCTTCCAAGGGACATTTAAACCATCTTGTTAAGCTACTGCGACCTGTACGTCTCTTCCAAGGGGCATTTAAACCGTTTTGGTAAGCTACTGCGACCTGCAAGCCTATTCCAAGGGGCTTTTAAACCCTATTGTTAAGCTACTGCGACCTGCACGTCTCTTTCAGGGGGCATGTAAACCGTCTTGTAAAGCTACTGCGACCTGCACGTCTCTTCCAAGGGGCATTTAAACTGTCTTATTAAGCTACTGCGATCTGCATGTCTCTTCCAAGGGGCATTTAAACTGTCTTGTTAAGCTACTGCGACCTCCACCGCTCTTCCAAGGGGCATTTAAGCCGTCTTGTTAAGCTACTGCGACCTGAACGTCTCTTCCAAGGGGCATTTAAACCGTCTTGTTAAGCTACTGCGACCTTCATGTCTCTTCCAAGGGGCATTTAAACGGTCTTGTTAAGCTACTGCGACCTCCACCTCTCTTCCAAGGGTCATTTAAACCATTTTGATAAGCTACTGCGAACAGCACTTCTCTTCCAAGGGGCATTTAAACCCGCTTGTTAAGCTCCTGCGACCTGCACATCCCTTGAAACGGGCATTTAAACCCTCTTGTTAAGCTACTGCGACCTGCACGTGTCTTCCAAGGGGCATTTAAACCCTCTTGGTAAGCTACTGCGACCTGCAAGCCTATTCCAAGGGGCATTTAAACCCTCTTCTTAAGCTACTGCGACCTGCACGTCTCTTCCATGGGGGATTTAATCCATCTTGTTAAGCTACTGCAACCTGCATGTCTGTTCCAAAGGGCATTTAAACCGCCTTGTTAAGCTACTGCGACCTGCTCTTCTCTTCCAAGGGCCATTTAAACAGTCTTGTTAAGCTACTGCGACCTGCACGTCTCTTCCAAGGTGTATTTAAACCGTCTTTTTAAGCTACTGCGACTTGCACGTCTGTTCCAAGGGGCATTTAAACCGTCTTGTTAAGCTACTGTAACTTCCACCACTTTTCCAAGGGGCATTTAAACCGTCTTGTTAAGCTACTGCGACCTACACGTCTCTTCCAAGGGGCATTTATACTGTCTTGTTAAGCTACTGCAACCTCCACCGCTCTTACAAGGGGCATTTAAACCATCTTGGTAAGCTACTGCAACCTGCACGTCTCTTCCAAGGGGCATTTAAACTGTCTTGTTAAGCTACTGCGACCTGCACGTCTCTTCTAAGGGGTATTTAAACCGTCTTGTTAAGCTACTGCGACTTGCACGTCTCTTCCAAGTGGCATTTATACCGTCTTGTTAAGCTACTGTAACCTCCACCACTTTTCCAAGGGGCATTTAAACCGTCTTGTTAAGCTACTGCGATATGCACGTCTCTTCCAAGGGGCATTTAAAATGCTTTGTTAAGCTACTGCGACCTGCACGTCTCTTCCAATGGGCATTTAAACCGTCTTGTTAAGCTACTGCGACCTGCACGTCTCTTCCAAGGGGCATTTAAACTGTCTTGTTAAGTTTCTGCGACCTGCATGTCTCTTCCAAGGGGCATTTAAACCGTTTTGTTAAACTACTGCGACATCCACCGCTCTTTCAAGGGGCATTAAAACAGTCTTTTGAAGCTACTGCGACCTGCACGTCTCTTCCAAGGGGCATTTAAACCGTCTTATTAAGCTACTGCGACCTGCACATCTCTTCCAAGGGGCATTTAAACCGTCTTATTAAGCTACTGCGACCTGCACGTCTCTTCCAAGGGGCATTTAAACTGTCTTTTTAAGCTACTGCGTCCTCCACCGCTCTTCCAAAGTGCATTTAAACAGTCTTGCTAAGCTACTACGACCTGCAAGTCTCTTCCAATGGGCATTTAAACCGTCTTGGTAAGCTACTTTGACCTGCAAGCCTATTCCAAGGGACATTTAAACCCTCTTGTTAAGCTACTGCGACCAGCACGTCTCTTCCAAGGGGGATTTAAACCATCTTCTTAAGCTACTGCGACCTGCATGTTTCTTCCAAGGGGCATTTAAACCGTCTTATTAAGCTACTGCGACCTGCACGTCTCTTCCAAGGGGCATTTAAACTGTCTTTTTAAGCTACTGCGTCCTCCACCGCTCTTCCAAAGTGCATTTAAACAGTCTTGTTAAGCTACTACGACCTGCACGTCTCTTCCAATGGGCATTTGAACCGTCTTGGTAAGCTACTGTGACCTGCAAGCCTTTTCCAAGGGACATTTAAACCCTCTTGTTAAGCTACTGCGACCTGCACGTCTCTTCCAAGGGGGATTTAAACCATCTTGTTAAGCTACTGCGACCTGCATGTCTCTTCCAAGGGGCATTTAAACCGTCTTGTTAAGCTACTGCGACCTGCTCGTCTCTTCCAAGGGGCATTTAAACCGTCTTGTTAAGCTACCGCGACCTGCACGCCTCTTCCAAGGCGCATTTAAACGGTCTTTTTTAGCTACTGCGACTTGCACGTCTCTTCCAAGGGGCATTTAAACAGTCTTTTTAAGTTACTGTAACCTCCACCTCTTTACCAAGGGGCATTTAAACCGTCTTGTTAAGCTACTGCGACCTGCATGTCTCTTCCAAGGGGCATTTAAACTGCCTTGTTAAGCTACTGAGACTTCCACCGCTCTTCCAAGGGTTATTTAAAACGTCTTATTAAGCTACTGCGACTTGCACATCTCTTCCAAGGGGCATTTAAACCGTCTTATTAAGCTACTGCGACCTGCACGTCTCTTCCAAGGGGCATTTAAACTGTCTTTTTAAGCTACTGCGTCCTCCACCGCTCTTCCAAAGTGCATTTAGACAGTCTTGTTAAGCTACTACGACCTGCACGTCTCTTCCAATGGGCATTTAAACCGTCTTGGTAAGCTACTGTGACCTGCAAGCCTATTCCAAGGGACATTTAAACCCTCTTGTTAAGCTACTGCGACCTGCACGTCTCTTCCAAGGGGGATTTAAACCATCTTGTTAAGCTACTGCGACCTGCATGTTTCTTCCAAGGGGCATTTAAACCGTCTTATTAAGCTACTGCGACCTGCACGTCTCTTCCAAGGGGCATTTAAACTGTCTTTTTAAGCTACTGCGTCCTCCACCGCTCTTCCAAAGTGCATTTAAACAGTCTTGTTAAGCTACTACGACCTGCACGTCTCTTCCAACGGGCATTTAAACCGTCTTGTTAAGCTACTGCGACCTGCACGCCTCTTCCAAGGCGCATTTAAACGGTCTTTTTTAGCTACTGCGACTTGCACGTCTCTTCCAAGGGGCATTTAAACAGTCTTTTTAAGTTACTGTAACCTCCACCTCTTTTCCAAGGGGCATTTAAACCGTCTTGTTAAGCTACTGCGACTTGCACGTCTCTTCCAAGGGGCATTTAAACCGTCTTGTTAAGCTACTGCGAACTGCATGTCTCTTCCAAGGGGCATTTAATCCGTCTAGTTAAGCCACTGCAACCTGCACGTCTCTTCCAAGGGGCATTTAAACCGTCTTGTTAAGCTGCTGCGACCTGCATGTCTCTTCCAAGGAGCATTTAAACCGTCTTGTTAAGCTACTGCGACCTCCACCGCTCTTCCAAGAGGCATTTAAACCATCTTGTTAAGCTACTGCGATCTGCACGTCTCTTCCAAGTGGCATTTAAACCGTCTAATTAAGCTACTGCGACCTGCACTTCTCTTCCAAAGAGCATTTAAACTGCCTTGTTAAGCTACTGAGACTTCCACCGCTCTTCCAAGGGTCATTTAAAACATCTTATTAAGCTACTGCGACTTGCACATCTCTTCCAAGGGGCATTTAAACCGTCTTATTAAGCTACTGCGACCTCCACCACCCTTCCAAGGGGCATTTAAACCGTCTTGTTAAGCTACTGCGACCTGTACGTCTCTTCCAAGTTGCATTTAAACTGTCTTATTAAGCTACTGCGACCTCCACCGCTCTTCCAAGGACCATTTGAACCATCATTTTAAGCTACTGCGACCTGCACGTCTCTTCCAAGGGGCATTTAAACTGTGTTGTTAAGCTACTGCGACCTACACGTCTCTTCAAGGGGCATTCAAACTGTCTTGTTAAGCTACTGCGACCTGCACGTCTCTTCCAAGGGGCATTTAAACTGTCTTGTTAAGCTACTGCAACCTCCACCTCTCTTCCAAGGGGCATTTAAACCACCTTGTTAAGCTACTGTGACCTGCACGTCTCTTCCAAGGGGCATTTAAACTGTCTTGGTAAGCTACTGCGACCTGCAAGCCTCTTCCAAGGGGCATTTAAACCGTCTTGTTAAGCTACTGCGACCTGCACGTCTCTTCCAAGGGGCATTTAAACTGTCTTGTTAAGCTACTGCGACCTCCACCGCTCTTCCAAGCAGCATTTGAACCATCATTTTAAGCTACTGAGACCTGCACGTTTCTTCCAAGGGGCATTTAAACTGTGTTGTTAAGCTACTGCGACCTGCACGTCTCTTCCAAGTGGCATTTAAACTGTCTTGTTAAGCTACTGCGACCTGCACGTCTCTTCCAAGGGGCATTTTAACCGTCTTGGTAAGCTACTGCGACCTGCAAGCCTCTTTCAAGGGGCATTTAAACCGTCTTGTTAAGCTACTGCGACCTGAACGTCTCTTCCAAGGGGCATTTAAACCGTCTTGTTAAGCTACTGCGACCTTCATGTCTCTTCCAAGGGGCATTTAAACGGTCTTGTTAAGCTACTGCGACCTCCACCGCTCTTCCAAGGGTCATTTAAACCATTTTGATAAGCTACTGCGACCTGCACGTCTCTTCCAAGGGGCATTTAAACCCGCTTGTTAAGCTCCTGCGACCTGCACATCCCTTGAAAGGGGCATTTAAACCCTCTTGTTAAGCTACTGCGACCTGCACGTCTCTTCCAATGGGCATTTAAACTGTCTTGTTAAGCTACTGCGACCTCCACATCTCTTCCAAGGGGCATTTAAACCATCTTGTTAAGCTACTGCGACCTGCACGTCTCTTCCAAGGGGCATTTAAATCCTCTTGGTAAGCTACTGCGACCTGCAAGCCTATTCCAAGGGGCATTTAAATCCTCTTCTTAAGCTACTGCGACCTGCACGTCTCTTCAAAGGGGGATTTAATCCATCTCGTTAAGCTACTGCAACCTGCATGTCTCTTCCAAAGGGCATTTAAAGCGCCTTGTTAAGCTACTGCGACCTGCTCTTCTCTTCCAAGGGCCATTTAAACAATCTTGTTAAGCTACTGCGACCTGCACGTCTCTTCCAAGGTGCATTTAAACCGTCTTTTTAAGCTACTGCGACTTGCACGTCTGTTCCAAGGGGCATTTAAACCGTTTTGTTAAGCTACTGTAACTTCCACCACTTTTCCAAGGGGCATTTAAACCGTCTTGTTAAGCTACTGCGACCTACACGTCTCTTCCAAGGGGCATTTAAACTGTCTTGTTAAGCTACTGCGACCTCCACCGCTCTTACAAGGGGCATTTAAACCATCTTGGTAAGCTACTGCAACCTGCACGTCTCTTCCAAGGGGCATTTAAACTGTCTTGTTAAGCTACTGCGAGCTGCACGTCTCTTCTAAGGGGTATTTAAACCGTCTTGTTAAGCTACTGCGACTTGCACGTCTCTTCCAAGTGGCATTTATACCGTCTTGTTAAGCTACTGTAACCTCCACCACTTTTCCAAGGGGCATTTAAACCGTCTTGTTAAGCTACTGCGACATGCACGTCTCTTCCAAGGGGCATTTAAAATGCTTTGTTAAGCTACTGCGACCTGCACGTCTCTTCCAAGGGGCATTTAGACCGTCTTGTTAAGCTACTGCGACCTGCACGTCTCTTCCAAGGGGCATTTAAACTGTCTTGTTAAGTTTCTGCGACCTGCATGTCTCTTCCAAGGGGCATTTAAACCGTTTTGTTAAACTACTGCGACATCCACCGCTCTTTCAAGGGGCATTTAAACAGTCTTGTGAAGCTACTGCGACCTGCACGTCTCTTCCAAGGGGCATTTAAACTGTCTTGTTAAGCTACTGCGACCTGCACGTCTCTTCCAAGGGGCATTTAAACCGTCTTATTAAGCTACTGCGACCTGCACATCTCTTCCAAGGGGCATTTAAACCGTCTTATTAAGCTACTGCGACCTGCACGTCTCTTCCAAGGGGCATTTAAACTGTCTTTTTAAGCTACTGCGTCCTCCACCGCTCTTCCAAAGTCCATTTAAACAGTCTTGTTAAGCTACTACGACCTGCACGTCTCTTCCAATGGGCATTTAAACCGTCTTGGTAAGCTACTGTGACCTGCAAGCGTATTCCAAGGGACATTTAAACCCTCTTGTTAAGCTACTGCGACCTGCTTGTCTCTTCCAAGGGGGATTTAAACCATCTTGTTAAGCTACTGCGACCTGCATGTCTCTTCCAAGGGGCATTTAAACCGTCTTATTAAGCTACTGCGACCTGCACGTCTCTTCCAAGGGGCATTTAAACTGTCTTTTTAAGCTACTGCGTCCTCCACCGCTCTTCCAAAGTGCATTTAAACAGTCTTGTTAAGCTACTACCACCTGCACGTCTCTTCCAATGGGCATTTAAACCGTCTTGGTAAGCTACTGTGACCTGCAAGCCTTTTCCAAGGGACATTTAAACCCTCTTGTTAAGCTACTGCGACCTGCACGTCTTTTCCAAGGGGGATTTAAACCATCTTGTTAAGCTACTGCGACCTGCATGTCTCTTCCAAGGGACATTTAAACCGTCTTGTTAAGCTACTGCGACCTGCTCGTCTCTTCCAAGGGGCATTTAAACCGTCTTGTTAAGCTACTGCGACCTGCACGCCTCTTCCAAGGCGCATTTAAACGGTCTTTTTTAGCTACTGCGACTTGCATGTCTCTTCCAAGGGGCATTTAAACAGTCTTTTTAAGTTACTGTAACCTCCACCTCTTTTCCAAGTGGCATTTAAACCGTCTTGTTAAGCTACTGCGACCTGCACGTCTCTTCCAAGGGGCATTTAAACCGTCTTGTTAAGCTACTGCGAACTGCATGCCTCTTCCAAGGGGCATTTAAACCGTCTAGTTAAGCCACTGCAACCTGCACGTCTCTTCCAAGGGGCATTTAAACCGTCTTGTTAAGCTGCTGCGACCTGCATGTCTCTTCCAAGGGGCATTTAAACCGTCTTGTTAAGCTACTGCGACCTCCACCGCTCTTCCAAGAGGCATTTAAACCATCTTGTTAAGCTACTGCGATCTGCACGTCTCTTCCAAGTGGCATTTAAACCGTCTAGATAAGCTACTGCGACCTGCACTTCTCTTCCAAAGAGCATTTAAACTGCCTTGTTAAGCTACTGAGACTTCCACCGCTCTTCCAAGGGTCATTTAAAATGTCTTATTAAGCTACTGCGACTTGCACATCTCTTCCAATGGGCATTTAAACCGTCTTATTAAGCTACTGCGACCTGCACGTCTCTTCCAAGGGGCATTTAAACTGTCTTTTTAAGCTACTGCGTCCTCCACCGCTCTTCCAAAGTGCATTTAAACAGTCTTGTTAAGCTACTACGACCTGCACGTCTCTTCCAATGGGCATTTAAACCGTCTTGGTAAGCTACTGTGACCTGCAAGAATATTCCAAGGGACATTTAAACCCTCTTGTTAAGCTACTGCGACCTGCACGTCTCTTCCAAGGGGGATTTAAACCATCTTGTTAAGCTACTGCGACCTGCATGTCTCTTCCAAGGGGAATTTAAACCGTCTTATTAAGCTACTGCGACCTGCACGTCTCTTCCAAGGGGCATTTAAACTGTCTTTTTAAGCTACTGCGTCCTCCACCGCTCTTCCAAAGTGCATTTAAACAGTCTTGTTAAGCTACTACGACATGCACGTCTCTTCCAATGGGCATTTAAACCGTCTTGGTAAGCTACTGTGACCTGCAAGCCTTTTCCAAGGGACATTTAAACCCTCTTGTTAAGCTACTGCGAAATGCACGTCTCTTCCAAGGGGGATTTAAACCATCTTGTTAAGCTACTGCGACCTGCATGTCTCTTCCAAGGGGCATTTAAACCGTCTTGTTAAGCTACTGCGACCTGCTTGTCTCTTCCAAGGGGTATTTAAACTGTCTTGTTAAGCTACTGCGACCTCCACTGATCTTCCAAGGGGCATTTAAACCGTCTTGTTAAGCTACTGCGACCTGCACGTCTCTTCCAAGGGGAATTTAAACCGTCTTGTTAAGCTACTGCGACCTGCACGTCTCTTCCAAGGGGCATTTAAACCGTCTTGTTAAGCTACTGCGTCTTGCAAGTCTTTTCCAAGGGCCATTTAAACAGTCTTTTTAAGCTACTGTAACCTCCACCACTTTTCCAAGGGGCATTTAAACCGTCTTGTTAAGCTGCTGCGACCTGCATGTCTCTTCCAAGGTGCATTTAAACCGCCTTGTTAAGCTACTGCGACCTGCACGTCTCTTCCAAGGTGCATTTAAACCGCCTTGTTAAGCTACTGCGACCTGCACGTCTCTTCCAAGGTGCATTTAAACTGACTTTTTTAGCTACTGCGACTTGCACGTCTCATCCAAGGGGCATTTAAAACATCTTGTTAAGCCACTGCGACCTGCATGTCTCTTCCAAGGGGCATTTAAACCATCTTGTTAAGCCACTGCGACCTGCATGTCTCTTCCAAGGGGCATTTAAACCGTCTTTTTAAGCAGCTGCGACCTGCACGTCTCTTCCAAGGGGCATTCAATCCATCTTGTTAAGCTACTGCGACCTCCACCGCTCTTCCAAGTCGCATTTAAATCATCTTGTTAAGCTACTGCGACCTGCAAGTCTCTTCCAAGGGGCATTGAAACCGTCTTGGTAAGCTAATGCGACCTCCACCGCTCTTACAAGGGGAATTTAAACCGTCTTGTTAAGCTACTGCGACCTGCACGTCTCTTCTAAGGGGCATTTAAACCATCTTGTTAAGCTACTGCGACTTGCACTTCTCTTCCAAGGGGCATTTAAACCGTCTTGTTAAGCTACTGTAACCTCCACCACTTTTCCAAGAGGCATTTAAACCGTCTTGTTAAGATAGTGCGACCTGCATGGCTCTTCCAAGGGGCATTTAAAACGCTTTGTTAAGCTACTGCGACCTGCATGTCTCTTCCAAGGGGCATTTAAACCATCTTGGTAAGCTACTTTGACTTGCAAGCCTATTCCAAGGGGCATTTAAACCCTCTTGTTAAGCTACTGCGACCTGCACGTCTCTTCCAAGGGGGATTTAAACCGTCTTGTTAAGCTACTGCGACCTGCACCTCTCTTCCAAGGTTCATTTAAACCGTCTTGTTAAGCTACTGCGACCTGCAAGTCTCTTCCAAGGTGCATTTAAACTGTCTCGTTAAGCTACTGCGACCTCCACTGCTCTTCCAAGTGGCATTTAAACCATCTTGTTAAGCTACTGAGACCTGCACGTCTCTTCCAAGGGGCATTTAAACCGTCTTGTTAAGCTACTGCGACCTGCACGTCCCTTCCAAGGGGCATTTAAACCGTCTTGTTTAGCTACTGCGACCTTGACGTCTCTTCTAAGGGGCATTTAAGCCGTCTTATTAAGCTACTGCGACCTGCACGTCTCTTGCAAGGGGCATTTAAACTGTCTTGTTAAGCTACTGCGAACTCCACCGCTCTTCCAAGGGGCATTTAAACCGTCTTGTTAAGGTACTGCGACCTCCACGTCTCTTCCAAGGGGCATTTAAACTGTCTTGTTAAGCTACTGCTACCTGCACGTCTCTTCCAAGGGGCATTTAAACCGTCTTGTTAAGCTACTGCAAACTCCACCACTTTTCCAAGGGGCATTTAAACCATCTTGTTAAGCTACTGCGACCTGCACGTCTCTTCCATGGGGCATTTAAACCGTCTTGTTAAGCTACTGCGACCTGCATGTCTCTACCAAGAGACATTTAAACCGTCTTGTTAAGCTACTGCGACCTGCACGCCTCTTCCAAGGGGCATTTAAACAGTCTTGTTAAGCTGCTGCGACCTGCATGTCTCTTCCAAGGAGCATTTAAACTGTCTTGTTAAGCTACTCCGACCTCCACCGCTCTTCCAAGGGGCATTTAAACTGTCTTGCTAAGCTACTGCGACCTGCACATCTCTTCCAAGGGGCATTTAAATCGTCTTGGTAAGCGACTGCGACCTGCAAGCCTCTTCCAAGGGGCATTTAAACTGTCTTGTTAAGCTACTGCGACCTGCAAGTTTCATCCAAGGGGCATTTAAACTGTCTTATTAAGCTACTGCGACCTCCACCGCTTTTCCAAGGGGCATTTATACCATCTTGTTAAGCTACTGAGACCTGCACGTCTATTCCTAGGGGCATTTAAACTGTCTTGTAGGGCTATTGCGACCTGCACGTCTCTTCCAAGGCGCATTTAATCCGTCTTTTTAAGCTACTGCGTCTTGCACATCTCTTCCAAGGCGCATTTAATCCGTCTTTTTAAGCTACTGCGACTTGCACGTTTCTTCCAAGGGGCATTTAAAGCGTCTTTTTAAGCTACTGCGTCTTGCACGTCTCTTCCAAGGGGCATTTAAACCGTCTTGTTAAGCTACTGTAACCTCCACCTCTTTTCCAAGGGGCATTTAAACCGTCATGTTAAGCTACTGCGACCAGCACGTCTCTTCCAAGGGGCATTTAAACCGTCTTGTTAAGCTACTGCGACCTGTATGTCTCTTCCAAGCGGCATTTAACCCGTCTTGTTAAGCTGCTGCGACCTGCATGTCTCTTCCAGGGGGCATTTAAACCATCTTGTTAAGCTACTGCGACCTGCACGTCTCTTCCAAGGGGCATTTACACCGTCTTGGTAATCTACTGTGACCTGCAATCCTATTCCAAGGTGCATTTAAACCGTCTTTTTAAGCTACTGCCACTTGCACGTCTCTTCCAAGGTCCATTTAAACCATCTTGTTAAGCTACTGCGTCCTGCACGTCTCTTCCAAGGGGCATTTAAACAGTCTATTTAAGCTGCTGCGACCTGCACGTCTCCTCCAAGGGGCATTTAAAGAGTCTTGTTTAGCTACTGCGTCCTCCTCCGCTCTTCCAAGGGACATTTAAACCATCTTGTTAAGCTACTGCGACCTGCACGTCTCTTCCAAGGGGCATTTAAACCGTTTTGGTAAGCTACTGCGACCTGCAAGCCTGTTCCAAGGGGCTTTTAAACCCTATTGTTAAGCTACTGCGACCTGCACGTCTCTTTCAGGGGGCATGTAAACCGTCTTGTTAAGCTACTGCGACCTGCACGTCTCTTCCAAGGGGCATTTAAACTGTCTTATTAAGCTACTGCGATCTGCATGTCTCTTCCAAGGGGCATTTAAACTGTCTTGTTAAGCTACTGCGACCTCCACCGCTCTTCCAATGGGCATTTAAGCCGTCTTGTTAAGCTACTGCGACCTGAACGTCTCTTCCAAGGGGCATTTAAACCGTCTTGTTAAGCTACTGCGACCTTCATGTCTCTTCCAAGGGGCATTTAAACGGTCTTGTTAAGCTACTGCGACCTCCACCGCTCTTCCAAGGGTCATTTAAACCATTTTGATAAGCTACTGCGACCAGCACGTCTCTTCCAAGGGGCATTTAAACCCGCTTGTTAAGCTCCTGCGACCTGCACATCCCTTGAAAGGGGCATTTAAACCCTCTTGTTAAGCGACTGCGACCTGCACGTCTCTTCCAATGGGCATTTAAACTGTCTTGTTAAGCTACTGCGACCTCCACATCTCTTCCAAGGGGCATTTAAAGCATCTTGTTAAGCTACTGCGACCTGCACGTCTCTTCCAAGGGGCATTTAAACCCTCTTGGTAAGCTACTGCGACCTGCAAGCCTATTCCAAGTGGCATTTAAACCCTCTTCTTAAGCTACTGCGACCTGCACGTCTCTTCCAAGGGGGATTTAATCCATCTTGCTAAGCTACTGCAACCTGCATGTCTGTTCCAAAGGGCATTTAAACCGCCTTGTTAAGCTACTGCGACCTGCTCTTCTCTTCCAAGGGCCATTTAAACAGTCTTGTTAAGCTACTGCGACCTGCACGTCTCTTCCAAGGTGTATTTAAACCGTCTTTTTAAGCTACTGCGACTTGCACGTCTGTTCCAAGGGGCATTTAAACCGTCTTGTTAAGCTACTGTAACTTCCACCACTTTTCCAAGGGGCATTTAAACCGTCTTTTTAAGCTACTGCGACCTACACGTCTCTTCCAAGGGGCATTTAAACTGTCTTGTTAAGCTACTGCGACCTCCACCGCTCTTACAAGGGGCATTTAAACCATCTTGGTAAGCTACTGCAACCTGCACGTCTCTTCCAAGGGGCATTTAAACTGTCTTGTTAAGCTACTGCGACCTGCACGTCTCTTCTAAGGGGTATTTAAACCGTCTTGTTAAGCTACTGCGACTTGCACGTCTCTTCCAAGTGGCATTTATACCGTCTTGTTAAGCTACTGTAACCTCCACCACTTTTCCAAGGGGCATTTAGTCCGTCTTGTTAAGCTACTGCGACATGCACGTCTCTTCCAAGGGGCATTTAAAATGCTTTGTTAAGCTACTGCGACCTGCACGTCTCTTCCAATGGGCATTTAGACCGTCTTGTTAAGCTACTGCGACCTGCACGTCTCTTCCAAGGGGCATTTAAACTGTCTTGTTAAGTTTCTGCGACCTGCATGTCTCTTCCAAGGGGCATTTAAACCGTTTTGTTAAACTACTGCGACATCCACCGCTCTTTCAAGGGGCATTTAAACAGTCTTGTGAAGCTACTGCGACCTGCACGTCTCTTCCAAGGGGCATTTAAACCGTCTTATTAAGCTACTGCGACCTGCACATCTCTTCCAAGGGGCATTTAAACCGTCTTATTAAGCTACTGCGACCTGCACGTCTCTTCCAAGGGGCATTTAAACTGTCTTTTTAAGCCACTGCGTCCTCCACCGCTCTTCCAAAGTGCATTTAAACAGTCTTGCTAAGCTACTACGACCTGCACGTCTCTTCCAATGGGCATTTAAACCGTCTTGGTAAGCTACTTTGACCTGCAAGCCTATTCCAAGGGACATTTAAACCCTCTTGTTAAGCTACTGCGACCAGCACGTCTCTTCCAAGGGGGATTTAAACCATCTTCTTAAGCTACTGCGACCTGCATGTTTCTTCCAAGGGGCATTTAAACCGTCTTATTAAGCTACTGCGACCTGCACGTCTCTTCCAAGGGGCATTTAAACTGTCTTTTTAAGCTACTGCGTCCTCCACCGCTCTTCCAAAGTGCATTTAAACAGTCTTGTTAAGCTACTACGACCTGCACGTCTCTTCCAATGGGCATTTAAACCGTCTTGGTAAGCTACTGTGACCTGCAAGCCTATTCCAAGGGACATTTAAACCCTCTTGTTAAGCTACTGCGACCTGCACGTCTCTTCCAAGGGGGATTTAAACCATCTTGTTAAGCTACTGCGACCTGCATGTCTCTTCCAAGGGGCATTTAAACCGTCTTGTTAAGCTACTGCGACCTGCTCGTCTCTTCCAAGGGGCATTTAAACCATCTTGTTAAGCTACTGCGACCTGCACGCCTCTTCCAAGGCGCATTTAAACGGTCTTTTTTAGCTACTGCGACTTGCACGTCTCTTCCAAGGGGCATTTAAACAGTCTAGTTAAGCCACTGCAACCTGCACGTCTCTTCCAAGGGGCATTTAAACCGTCTTGTTAAGCTGCTGCGACCTGCATGTCTCTTCCAAGGGGCATTTAAACCATCTTGTTAAGCTACTGCGAACTGCATGTCTCTTCCAAGGGGCATTTAAACCGTCTAGTTAAGCCACTGCAACCTGCACGTCTCTTCCAAGGGGCATTTAAACCGTCTTGTTAAGCTGCTGCGACCTGCATGTCTCTTCCAAGGGGCATTTAAACCGTCTTGTTAAGCTACTGCGACCTCAACCGCTCTTCCAAGAGGCATTTAAACCATCTTGTTAAGCTACTGCGATCTGCACGTCTCATCCAAGTGGCATTTAAACCGTCTAGTTAAGCTACTGCGACCTGCACTTCTCTTCCAAAGAGCATTTAAACTGCCTTGTTAAGCTACTGAGACTTCCACCGCTCTTCCAAGGGTCATTTAAAACGTCTTATTAAGCTACTGCGACTTGCACATCTCTTCCAAGGGGCATTTAAACCGTCTTATTAAGCTACTGCGACCTGCACGTCTCTTCCAAGGGGCATTTAAACTGTCTTTTTAAGCTACTGCGTCCTCCACCGCTCTTCCAAAGTGCATTTAAACAGTCTTGTTAAGCTACTACGACCTGCACGTCTCTTCCAATGGGCATTTAAACCGTCTTGGTAAGCTACTGTGACCTGCAAGCCTATTCCAAGGGACATTTAAACCCTCTTGTTAAGCTACTGCGACCTGCACGTCTCTTCCAAGGGGGATTTAAACCATCTTGTTAAGCTACTGCGACCTGCATGTCTCTTCCAAGGGGCATTTAAACTGTCTTATTAAGCTACTGCGACCTGCACGTCTCTTCCAAGGGGCATTTAAACAGTCTTTTTAAGCTACTGCGTCCTCCACCGCTCTTCCAAAGTGCATTTAAACAGACTTGTTAAGCTACTACGACCTGCACGTCTCTTCCAATGGGCATTTAAACCGTCTTGGTAAGCTACTGTGACCTGCAAGCCTATTCCAAGGGACATTTAAACCCTCTTGTTAAGCTACTGCGACCTGCACGTCTCTTCCAAGGGGGATTTAAACCATCTTGTTAAACTACTGCGACCTGCATGTCTCTTCCAAGGGGCATTTAAACCGTCTTGTTAAGCTACTGCGACCTGCTTGTCTATTCCAAGGGGCATTTAAACCGTCTTGTTAAGCTACTGCGACCTGAACGCCTCTTCCAAGGCGCATTTAAACGGTCTTTTTTAGCTACTGCGACTTGCACGTCTCTTCCAAGGGGCATTTAAACAGTCTTTTTAAGTTACTGTAACCTCCACCTCTTTTCCAAGAGGCATTTAAACCGTCTTGTTAAGCTACTGCGACTTGCACGTCTCTTCCAAGGGGCATTTAAACCGTCTTGTTAAGCTACTGCGAACTGCATGTCTCTTTCAAGGGGCATTTAAACCGTCTAGTTAAGCCACTGCAACCTGCACGACTCTTCCAAGGGGCATTTAAACCGTCTTGTTAAGCTGCTGCGACCTGCATGTCTCTTCCAAGGGGCATTTAAACCGTCTTTTTAAGCTACTGCGACCTCCACCGCTCTTCCAAGTGGCATTTAAACCGTCTAGTTAAGCTACTGCGACCTGCACTTCTCTTCCAAAGAGCATTTAAACTGCCTTGTTAAGCTACTGAGACTTCCACCGCTCTTCCAAGGGTCATTTAAAACGTCTTATTAAGCTACTGCGACTTGCACATCTCTTCCAAGGGGCATTTAAACGTCTTATTAAGCTACTGCGACCTCCACCGCCCTTCCAAGGGGCATTTAAACCGTCTTGTTAAGCGACTGCGACCTGTACGTCTCTTCCAAATTGCATTTAAACTGTCTTATTAAGCTACTGCGACCTCCACCGCTCTTCCAAGGACCATTTGAACCATCATTTTAAGCTACTGCGATCTGCACGTCTCTTCCAAGGGGCATTTAAACTGTCTTGTTAAGCTACTGCGACCTACACGTCTCTTCAAGGGGCATTCAAACTGTCTTGTTAAGCTACTGCGACCTGCACGTCTCTTCCAAGGGGCATTTAAACTGTCTTGTTAAGCTACTGTGACCTGCACGTCTCTTCCAAGGGGCATTTAAACTGTCTTGGTAAGCTACTGCGACCTGCAAGCCTCTTCCAAGGGGCATTTAAACCATCTTGTTAAGCTACTGCGACCTGCACGTCTCTTCCAAGGGGCATTTAAACTGTCTTGTTAAGCTACTGCGACCTCCACCGCTCTTCCAAGCAGCATTTGAACCATCATTTTAAGCTACTGAGACCTGCACGTTTCTTCCAAGGGGCATTTAAACTGTGTTGTTAAGCTACTGCGACCTGCACGTCTCTTCCAAGTGGCATTTAAACTGTCTTGTTAAGCTACTGCGACCTGCACGTCTCTTCCAAGGGGCATTTTAACCGTCTTGGTAAGCTACTGCGACCTGCAAGCCTCTTTCAAGGGGCATTTAAACCGTCTTGTTAAGCTACTGCGACCTGCACGTCTCTTCCAAGGGGCATTTATACTGTATTGTTAAGCTACTGCGACCTCCAGCGCTCTTCCAAGGAGCATTTGAACCATCATTTTAAGCTACTGCGAACTGCACGTCTCTTCCAAGGGGCATTTAAACTGTCTTGTTAAGCTACTGCAACCTCCAACGCTCTTCCAAGCGGCATTGAAACCATCTTGTTAAGCCACTGTGACCTGCACGTCTCTTCCAAGGGGCATTTAAACTGTCTTGTTAAGCTACTGCGACCTTCACGTCCCTTCTAAGGGGCATTTAAACCGTCTTGTTAAGCTACTGCGACTTGCACGTCTCTTCCAAGGGGCATTTAAACTGTATTGTTAAGCTCTTGTAACCTCCACCACTTTTATAAGAGGCATTTAAACCATCTTGTTAAGCTACTGCGACCTGCCAGTCTCTTCCAAGGCGCATTTAAAACCCTTTGTTAAGCTACTTCGACCTGCATGTCTCTTCCAAGGGGCATTTAAACCGTCTTGTTAAGCTACTGCGACCTGCATGTCTCTTCCAAGTGGCATTTAAACCGTCTTGTTAAGCTACTGCGACCTGCACGTCTCTTCCAAGGGGCATTTAAACTGTCTTGTTAAGCTACTGCGACCTCCACCTCTATTCCAAGGGGCATTTAAACCGTCTTGTAAAGCTACTGCAACCTGCTCGTATCTTCCAAGGGGCTTTTAAACCGTCTTGTTAAGCTACTGCGACCTGCAAGTCTCTTCCAAGGCTTATTTAAACTGTCTTTTTAAGCTACTGCGACTTGAAGGTCTCTTCCAAGGGGCCTTTAAACCGTCTTGTTAAGCTACTGTAAACTCCACCACTTTTCCAAGGGGCATCTAAACCATCTTGTTAAGCTACTGCGACCTGCACGTCTCTTCCAAGGGGCGTTTAAACCGTCTTGTTAAGCTACTGCGACCTGCATGTCTCTTCCAAGGGGCATTTAAACCGTCTTGTTAAGCTACTGCGACCTGCACGTCTCTTCCAAGGGGCATTTAAACCGTCTTGTTTAGCTACTGCGACCTCCACCGCACTTCCAAGAGGCATTTAAACCGTCTTGTTAAGCTACTGCGACCTGCACGTCTCTTTTAAGGGGCATTTAAACTGTCTTGTTAAGCTACAGCGACCTCAACCGCTCTTTCAAGGGGCATTTAATCCGTCTTGTTAAGCTACTGTGACCTGCACGTCTCTTCCAAGTGGCAGTTAAACCGTCTTGTTAAGCTACTGCGACCTGCAAGTCTCTTCCAAGTGGCATTTAAACTATGTTGTTAAGTTATTGCGATCTCCACCTCTCTTCCAAGTGGCATTTAAAACGTCTTGTTAAGCTACTGCGACCTGCTCGTCACTTCCAAGGGGCATTTAAACTGTCTTGTTAAGCTACTGCGACCTGCAAGTCTCTTCCAAGGCGCATTTAAACCATCTTTTTAAGCTACTGCGACTTGAACGTCTCTTCCAAGGGGCATTTAAACTGTCTTGTTAAGCTACCGTTACCTCCACCAATTTTCCAAGGGGCATCTAAACAGTCTTGTTAAGCTACTGCGACCTGCACGTCTCTTCCAAGGGGCATTTAAACCATCTTGTTAAGCTACTGCGACCTTCATGTCTCTTACAAGGGGCATTTAAACGGTCTTGTTAAGCTACTGCGACTTCCACCGCTCTTCCAAGGGTCATTTAAACCATTTTGATAAGCTACTGCGACCTGCACGTCTCTTCCAAGGGGCATTTAAACCCGCTTGTTAAGCTCCTGCGACCTGCACGTCCCTTCCAAGGGGCATTTAAACTGTATTGTTAAGCTCTTGTAACCTCCACCACTTTTACAAGAGGCATTTAAACCGTCTTGTTAAGCTACTGCGACCTGCCAGTCTCTTCCAAGGCGCATTTAAAACCCTTTGTTAAGCTACTTCGACTTGCATGTCTCTTCCAAGGGGCATTTAAACCGTCTTGTTAAGCTACTGCGACCTGCATGTCTCTTCCAAATGGCATTTAAACCGTCTTGTTAAGCTACTGCGACCTGCACGTCTCTTCCAAGGGGCATTTAAACTGTCTTGTTAAGCTACTGCGACCTCCACCTCTATTCCAAGGGGCATTTAAACCGTCTTGTTAAGCTACTGCAACCTGCTCGTATCTTCCAAGGGGCTTTTAAACCGTCTTGTTAAGCTACTGCGACCTGCAAGTCTCTTCCAAGGCGTATTTAAACTGTCTTTTTAAGCTACTGCGACTTGAAGGTCTCTTCCAAGGGGCCTTTAAACCGTCTTGTTAAGCTACTGTAAACTCCACCACTTTTCCAAGGGGCATCTAAACCATCTTGTTAAGCTACTGCGACCTGCACGTCTCTTCCAAGGGGCATTTAAACCGTCTTGTTAAGCTACTGCGACCTGCATGTCTCTTCCAAGGGGCATTTAAACCGTCTTGTTAAGCTACTGCGACCTGCACGTCTCTTCCAAGGGGCATTTAAACCGTCTTGTTTAGCTACTGCGACCTCAACCGCTCTTCCAAGAGGCATTTAAACCATCTTGTTAAGCTACTGCGATCTGCACGTCTCATCCAAGTGGCATTTAAACCGTCTAGTTAAGCTACTGCGACCTGCACTTCTCTTCCAAAGAGCATTTAAACTGCCTTGTTAAGCTACTGAGACTTCCACCGCTCTTCCAAGGGTCATTTAAAACGTCTTATTAAGCTACTGCGACTTGCACATCTATTCCAAGGGGCATTTAAACCGTCTTATTAAGCTACTGCGACCTGCACGTCTCTTCCAAGGGGCATTTAAACTGTCTTTTTAAGCTACTGCGTCCTCCACCGCTCTTCCAAAGTGCATTTAAACAGTCTTGTTAAGCTACTACGACCTGCACGTCTCTTCCAATGGGCATTTAAACCGTCTTGGTAAGCTACTGTGACCTGCAAGCCTATTCCAAGGGACATTTAAACCCTCTTGTTAAGCTACTGCGACCTGCACGTCTCTTCCAAGGGGGATTTAAACCATCTTGTTAAGCTACTGCGACCTGCATGTCTCTTCCAAGGGGCATTTAAACCGTCTTATTAAGCTACTGCGACCTGCACGTCTCTTCCAAGGGGCATTTAAACAGTCTTTTTAAGCTACTGCGTCCTCCACCGCTCTTCCAAAGTGCATTTAAACAGTCTTGTTAAGCTACTACTACCTGCACGTCTCTTCCAATGGGCATTTAAACCGTCTTGGTAAGCTACTGTGACCTGCAAGCCTATTCCAAGGGACATTTAAACCCTCTTGTTAAGCTACTGCGACCTGCACGTCTCTTCCAAGGGGGATTTAAACCATCTTGTTAAACTACTGCGACCTGCATGTCTCTTCCAAGGGGCATTTAAACCGTCTTGTTAAGCTACTGCGACCTGCTTGTCTCTTCCAAGGGGCATTTAAACCGTCTTGTTAAGCTACTGCGACCTGCACGCCTCTTCCAAGGCGCATTTAAACGGTCTTTTTTAGCTACTGCGACTTGCACGTCTCTTCCAAGGGGCATTTAAACAGTCTTTTTAAGTTACTGTAACCTCCACCTCTTTTCCAAGGGGCATTTAAACCGTCTTGTTAAGCTACTGCGACTTGCACGTCTCTTCCAAGGGGCATTTAAACCGTCTTGTTAAGCTACTGCGAACTGCATGTCTCTTCCAAGGGGCATTTAAACCGTCTAGTTAAGCCACTGCAACCTGCACGTCTCTTCCAAGGGGCATTTAAACCGTCTTGTTAAGCTGCTGCGACCTGCATGTCTCTTCCAAGGGGCATTTAAACCGTCTTGTTAAGCTACTGCGACCTCCACCGCTCTTCCAAGAGGCATTTAAACCATCTTGTTAAGCTACTGCGATCTGCACGTCTCTTCCAAGTGGCATTTAAACCGTCTAGTTAAGCTACTGCGACCTGCACTTCTCTTCCAAAGAGCATTTAAACTGCCTTGTTAAGCTACTGAGACTTCCACCGCTCTTCCAAGGGTCATTTAAAACGTCTTATTAAGCTACTGCGACTTGCACATCTCTTCCAAGGGGCATTTAAACCGTCTTATTAAGCTACTGCGACCTCCACCACCCTTCCAAGGGGCATTTAAACCGTCTTGTTAAGCTACTGCGACCTGTACGTCTCTTCCAAGTTGCATTTAAACTGTCTTATTAAGCTACTGCGACCTCCACCGCTCTTCCAAGGACCATTTGAACCATCATTTTAAGCTACTGCGACCTGCACGTCTCTTCCAAGGGGCATTTAAACTGTCTTGTTAAGCTACTGCGACCTACACGTCTCTTCAAGGGGCATTCAAACTGTCTTGTTAAGCTACTGCGACCTGCACGTCTCTTCCAAGGGGCATTTAAACTGTCTTGTTAAGCTACTGTGACCTGCACGTCTCTTCCAAGGGGCATTTAAACTGTCTTGTTAAGCTACTGCGACCTCCACCGCTCTTCCAAGCAGCATTTGAGCCATCATTTTAAGCTACTGAGACCTGCACGTTTCTTCCAAGGGGCATTTAAACTGTGTTGTTAAGCTACTGTGACCTGCACGTCTCTTCCAAGTGGCATTTAAACTGTCTTGTTAAGCTACTGCGACCTGCACGTCTCTTCCAAGGGGCATTTTAACCGTCTTGGTAAGCTACTGCGACCTGCAAGCCTCTTTCAAGGGGCATTTAAACCGTCTTGTTAAGCTACTGCGACCTGCACGTCTCTTCCAAGGGGCATTTATACTGTATTGTTAAGCTACTGCGACCTCCACCGCTCTTCCAAGGAGCATTTGAACCATCATTTTAAGCTACTGCGACCTGCACGTCTCTTCCAAGGGGCATTTAAACTGTCTTGTTAAGCTACTGCAACCTCCAACGCTCTTCCAAGCGGCATTGAAACCATCTTGTTAAGCTACTGTGACCTGCACGTCTCTTCCAAGGGGCATTTAAACTGTCTTGTTAAGCTACTGCGACCTTCACGTCCCTTCTAAGGGGCATTTAAACCGTCTTGTTAAGCTACTGCGACTTGCACGTCTCTTCCAAGGGGCATTTAAACTGTATTGTTAAGCTCTTGTAACCTCCACCACTTTTACAAGAGGCATTTAAACCGTCTTGTTAAGCTACTGCGACCTGCCAGTCTCTTCCAAGGCGCATTTAAAACCCTTTGTTAAGCTACTTCGACCTGCATGTCTCTTCCAAGGGGCATTTAAACCGTCTTGTTAAGCTACTGCGACCTGCATGTCTCTTCCAAGTGGCATTTAAACCGTCTTGTTAAGCTACTGCGACCTGCACGTCTCTTCCAAGGGGCATTTAAACTGTCTTGTTAAGCTACTGCGACCTCCACCTCTATTCCAAGGGGCATTTAAACCGTCTTGTTAAGCTACTGCAACCTGCTCGTATCTTCCAAGGGGCTTTTAAACCGTCTTGTTAAGCTACTGCGACCTGCAAGTCTCTTCCAAGGCGTATTTAAACTGTCTTTTTAAGCTACTGCGACTTGAAGGTCTCTTCCAAGGGGCCTTTAAACCGTCTTGTTAAGCTACTGTAAACTCCACCACTTTTCCAAGGGGCATCTAAACCATCTTGTTAAGCTACTGCGACCTGCACGTCTCTTCCAAGGGGCGTTTAAACCGTCTTGTTAAGCTACTGCGACCTGCATGTCTCTTCCAAGGGGCATTTAAACCGTCTTGTTAAGCTACTGCGACCTGCATGTCTCTTCCAAGTGGCATTTAAACCATCTTGTTAAGCTACTGCGACCTGCACGTCTCTTCCAAGGGGCATTTAAACTGTCTTGTTAAGCTACTGCGACCTCCACTTCTATTCCAAGGGGCATTTAAACCGTCTTGTTAAGCTACTGCAACCTGCTCGTATCTTCCAAGGGGCTTTTAAACCGTCTTGTTAAGCTACTGCGACCTGCAAGTCTCTTCCAAGGCGTATTTAAACTGTCTTTTTAAGCTACTGCGACTTGAAGGTCTCTTCCAAGGGGCCTTTAAACCGTCTTGTTAAGCTACTGTAAACTCCACCACTTTTCCAAGGGGCATCTAAACCATCTTGTTAAGCTACTGCGACCTGCACGTCTCTTCCAAGGGGCGTTTAAACCGTCTTGTTAAGCTACTGCGACCTGCATGTCTCTTCCAAGGGGCATTTAAACCGTCTTGTTAAGCTACTGCGACCTGCACGTCTCTTCCAAGGGGCATTTAAACCGTCTTGTTTAGCTACTGCGACCTCCACCGCACTTCCAAGAGGCATTTAAACCGTCTTGTTAAGCTACTGCGACCTGCACGTCTCTTTTAAGGGGCATTTAAACTGTCTTGTTAAGCTACAGCGACCTCAACCGCTCTTTCAAGGGGCATTTAATCCGTCTTGTTAAGCTACTGTGACCTGCACGTCTCTTCCAAGTGGCAGTTAAACCGTCTTGTTAAGCTACTGCGACCTGCAAGTCTCTTCCAAGTGGCATTTAAACTATGTTGTTAAGTTATTGCGATCTCCACCTCTCTTCCAAGTGCCATTTAAAACGTCTTGTTAAGCTACTGCGACCTGCTCGTCACTTCCAAGGGGCATTTAAACCGTCTTGTTAAGCTACTGCGACCTGCAAGTCTCTTCCAAGGCGCATTTAAACCATCTTTTTAAGCTACTGCGACTTGAACGTCTCTTCCAAGGGGCATTTAAACTGTCTTGTTAAGCTACCGTTACCTCCACCAATTTTCCAAGGGGCATCTAAACAGTCTTGTTAAGCTACTGCGACCTGCACGTCTCTTCCAAGGGGCATTTAAACCATCTTTTTAAGCTACTGCGACCTTCATGTCTCTTACAAGGGGCATTTAAACGGTCTTGTTAAGCTACTGCGACCTCCACCGCTCTTCCAAGGGTCATTTAAACCATTTTGGTAAGCTACTGCGACCTGCACGTCTCTTCCAAGGGGCATTTAAACCCGCTTGTTAAGCTCCTGCGACCTGCACGTCCCTTCCAAGGGGCATTTAAACTGTATTGTTAAGCTCTTGTAACCTCCACCACTTTTACAAGAGGCATTTAAACCGTCTTGTTAAGCTACTGCGACCTGCCAGTCTCTTCCAAGGCGCATTTAAAACCCTTTGTTAAGCTACTTCGACCTGCATGTCTCTTCCAAGGGGCATTTAAACCGTCTTGTTAAGCTACTGCGACCTGCATGTCTCTTCCAAGTGGCATTTAAACCGTCTTGTTAAGCTACTGCGACCTGCACGTCTCTTCCAAGGGGCATTTAAACTGTCTTGTTAAGCTACTGCGACCTCCACCTCTATTCCAAGGGGCATTTAAACCGTCTTGTTAAGCTACTGCAACCTGCTCGTATCTTCCAAGGGGCTTTTAAACCGTCTTGTTAAGCTACTGCGACCTGCAAGTCTCTTCCAAGGCGTATTTAAACTGTCTTTTTAAGCTACTGCGACTTGAAGGTCTCTTCCAAGGGGCCTTTAAACCGTCTTGTTAAGCTACTGTAAACTCCACCACTTTTCCAAGGGGCATCTAAACCATCTTGTTAAGCTACTGCGACCTGCACGTCTCTTCCAAGGGGCGTTTAAACCGTCTTGTTAAGCTACTGCGACCTGCATGTCTCTTCCAAGGGGCATTTAAACCGTCTTGTTAAGCTACTGCGACCTGCACGTCTCTTCCAAGGGGCATTTAAACCGTCTTGTTTAGCTACTGCGACCTCCACCGCACTTCCAAGGGGCATTTAAACCGTCTTGTTAAGCTACTGCGACCTGCACGTCTCTTTTAAGGGGCATTTAAACTGTCTTGTTAAGCTACAGCGACCTCAACCGCTCTTTCAAGGGGCATTTAATCCGTCTTGTTAAGCTACTGTGACCTGCACGTCTCTTCCAAGTGGCAGTTAAACCGTCTTGTTAAGCTACTGCGACCTGCAAGTCTCTTCCAAGTGGCATTTAAACTATGTTGTTAAGTTATTGCGATCTCCACCTCTCTTCCAAGTGGCATTTAAAACGTCTTGTTAAGCTACTGCGACCTGCTCGTCACTTCCAAGGGGCATTTAAACCGTCTTGTTAAGTTACTGCGACCTGCAAGTCTCTTCCAAGGCGCATTTAAACCATCTTTTTAAGCTACTGCGACTTGAACGTCTCTTCCAAGGGGCATTTAAACTGTCTTGTTAAGCTACCGTTACCTCCACCAATTTTCCAAGGGGCATCTAAACAGTCTTGTTAAGCTACTGCGACCTGAACGTCTCTTCCAAGGGGCATTTAAACCATCTTGTTAAGCTACTGCGACCTTCATGTCTCTTACAAGGGGCATTTAAACGGTATTGTTAAGCTACTGCGACCTCCACCGCTCTTCCAAGGGTCATTTAAACCATTTTGATAAGCTACTGCGACCCGCACGTCTCTTCCAAGGGGCATTTAAACCCTCTTGTTAAGCTCCTGCGACCTGCACGTCCCTTGAAAGGGGCACTTAAACCCTCTTGTTAAGCTACTGCGACCTGCACGTCTCTTCCAATATGCATTTAAACTGTCTTGTTAAGCTACTGCGACCTCCACATCTCTTCCAAGGGGCATTTAAACCATCTTATTAAGTTACTGCGACCTGCACATCTCTTCCAAGGGGCATTTAAACCATTTTATTAAGCTACTGCGACATGCACGTCTCTTCCAAGGGGCATTTAAACTGTCTTGTTAAGCTACTGCGCCATCCACAGCTCTTCCAAGGGGCATTTAAACCATCTTGTTAAGCTACTGCGACCTGCACGTCTCTTCCAAGGGGCATTTAAACCCTCTTGGTAAGCTACTGCGACCTGCAAGCCTATTCCAAGGGGCATTTAAACCCTCTTCTTAAGCTACTGCGACCTGCACGTCTCTTCCAAGGGGGATTTAATCCATCTTGTTAAGCTACTGCAACCTGCATGTCTCTTCCAAAGGGCATTTAAACCGTCTTGTTAAGCTACTGCGACCTGCTCTTCTCTTCCAAGGGCCATTTAAACAGTCTTGTTAAGCTACTGCGACCTGCACGTCTCTTCCAAGGTGCATTTAAACCATCTTTTTAAGCTACTGCGACTTGCACGTCTGTTCCAAGGGGCATTTAAACCGTCTTGTTAAGCTACTGCGACCTACACGTCTCTTCCAAGGGGCATTTAAACTGTCTTGTTAAGCTACTGCGACCTCCACCGCTCTTACAAGGGGCATTTAAACCATCTTGGTAAGCTACTGCGACCTGCACGTCTCTTCCAAGGGATATTTAAACTGCCTTGTTAAGCTACTGCGACCTGCACGTCTCTTCTAAGGGGTATTTAAACCGTCTTGTTATGCTACTGCGACTTGCACGTCTCTTCCAAGTGGCATTTATGCCGTCTTGTTAAGCTCCTGTAACCTCCACCACTTTTCCAAGGGGCATTTAAACCGTCTTGTTAAGCTACTGCGACCTGCACGTCTCTTCCAAGGGGCATTTAAAATGCTTTGTTAAGCTACTGCGACCTGCACGTCTCTTCCAAGGGGCATTTAGACCATCTTGTTAAGCTACTGCGACCTGCACGTCTCTTCCAAGGGGCATTTAAACTGTCTTGTTAAGCTTCTGCGACCTGCATGTTTCTTCCAAGGGGCATTTAAACCGTTTTGTTAAACTACTGCGACATCCACCGCTCTTTCAAGGGGCAATTAAACAGTCTTGTGAAGCTACTGCAACATGCACGTCCCTTTCAAGGGGCATTTAAACTGTCTTGTTAAGCTACTGTGACCTCCACCGCTCCTCCAAGGGGCATTTAAACCATCTTGTTAAGCTGCTGCGACCTGCACGTCTCTTCCAAGTGGCATTTAAACCATCTTGTTAAGCTACTGCGACCTGCACGTCTCTTCCAAGGGGCATTTAAACTGTCTTGTTAAGCTACTGCGACCTCCACCTCTCTTCCAAGGGGCATTTAAACCGTCTTATTAAGCTACTGCGACCTGCACATCTCTTCCAAAGGGCATTTAAACCGTCTTATTAAGCTACTGCGACCTGCACGTCTCTTCCAAGGGGCATTTAAACCGTCTTGTTAAGTTACTGCGAACTCCACCGCTCTCCCAATGGGCATTTTAACGGTCTTGTTAAGCTAATGCGACCTGCACGTCTCTTCCAAGGTGCATTTAAACCATCTTGTTAATCTACTGCGACCTCCACCGCTTTTCCAAGGGGCATTTAAACGGTCTTGTTAAGCTAATGCGACCTGCACGTCTCTTCCAAGGAGCATTTAAACCGTCTTGTTAAGCTACTGCGACCTCCACCGCTCTTCCAAGGGGCATTTAAACCGTCTTGTTAAGCTACTGCGACCTGCACGTCTCTTCCATGGGGCATTTAAACCGTCTTGTTAAGCTACTGCGACCTGCACGTCTCTTCCAAGGGGCATTTAAACCGTCTTGTAAAGCTACTGCGACCTGCACGTCTCTTCCATGGGGCATTTAAACCGTCTTGTTAAGCTACTGCGACCTGCACGTCTCTTCCAAGGGGCATTTAAACCGTCTTGTTAAGCTACTGCAAACTCCACCACTCTTCCAAGGGGCATTTAAACCGTCTTGTTAAGCTACTGCGACCTGCACTTCTCTACCAAAGGGCATTTAAATCGTCTTGTTAAGCTACTGCGACCTGCCAGTCCCTTCCAAGGAGCATTTAAACTGTCTTGTTAAACTACTGCGACCTCCACCGCTCTTCCAAGGGGCATTTAAACCGTCTTGTTAAGCTACTCTGACCTGCACGTCTTTTCCAAGCGGCATTTAAACCGTCTTGTTAAGCTACTGCGACCTGCACGTCTCTTCTAAGGGGTATTTAAACCGTCTTGCTAAGCTACTGCGACTTGCACGTCTCTTCCAAGGGGCATTTAAACCGTCTTGTTAAGCTACTGTAACCTCCACCCCTTTTCCAAGGGGCATTTAAACCGTCTTGTTAAGCTACTGCGACCTGCACATCTCTTCCAAGGGGCATTTAAACCGCTGTGTTAAGCTACTGCGACCTGCATGTCTCTTCCAAGGGGCATTTAAACCTTCTTGTTAAGCTACTGCGACCTGCAAGTCTCTTCCAAGTGGCATATTTACCGTCTTGTTAAGCTACAGTAACCTCCAACACTTTTCCAGGGGGCATTTAAACCGTCTTGTTAAGCTACTGCGAGCTGCACTTATCTTCCAAGGGGCATTTAAACCGCTGTGTTAAGCTACTGCGACCTGCATGTCTCTTCCAATGGGCATTTAAACCTTCTTGTTAAGCTACTGCGACCTCCACCTCTCTTCCAAGGGGCATTTAAACAGTCTTGTTAAACTACTGCGACCTGCTCTTCTCTTCCAAGGGGCATTTAAACCATCTTGTTAAGCTACTGCGATCTGCACGTCTCATCCAAGTGGCATTTAAACCGTCTAGTTAAGCTACTGCGACCTGCACTTCTCTTCCAAAGAGCATTTAAACTGCCTTGTTAAGCTACTGAGACTTCCACCGCTCTTCCAAGGGTCATTTAAAACGTCTTATTAAGCTACTGCGACTTGCACATCTATTCCAAGGGGCATTTAAACCGTCTTATTAAGCTACTGCGACCTGCACGTCTCTTCCAAGGGGCATTTAAACTGTCTTTTTAAGCTACTGCGTCCTCCACCGCTCTTCCAAAGTGCATTTAAACAGTCTTGTTAAGCTACTACGACCTGCACGTCTCTTCCAATGGGCATTTAAACCGTCTTGGTAAGCTACTGTGACCTGCAAGCCTATTCCAAGGGACATTTAAACCCTCTTGTTAAGCTACTGCGACCTGCACGTCTCTTCCAAGGGGGATTTAAACCATCTTGTTAAGCTACTGCGACCTGCATGTCTCTTCCAAGGGGCATTTAAACCGTCTTATTAAGCTACTGCGACCTGCACGTCTCTTCCAAGGGGCATTTAAACAGTCTTTTTAAGCTACTGCGTCCTCCACCGCTCTTCCAAAGTGCATTTAAACAGTCTTGTTAAGCTACTACTACCTGCACGTCTCTTCCAATGGGCATTTAAACCGTCTTGGTAAGCTACTGTGACCTGCAAGCCTATTCCAAGGGACATTTAAACCCTCTTGTTAAGCTACTGCGACCTGCACGTCTCTTCCAAGGGGGATTTAAACCATCTTGTTAAACTACTGCGACCTGCATGTCTCTTCCAAGGGGCATTTAAACCGTCTTGTTAAGCTACTGCGACCTGCTTGTCTCTTCCAAGGGGCATTTAAACCGTCTTGTTAAGCTACTGCGACCTGCACGCCTCTTCCAAGGCGCATTTAAACGGTCTTTTTTAGCTACTGCGACTTGCACGTCTCTTCCAAGGGGCATTTAAACAGTCTTTTTAAGTTACTGTAACCTCCACCTCTTTTCCAAGGGGCATTTAAACCGTCTTGTTAAGCTACTGCGACTTGCACGTCTCTTCCAAGGGGCATTTAAACCGTCTTGTTAAGCTACTGCGAACTGCATGTCTCTTCCAAGGGGCATTTAAACCGTCTAGTTAAGCCACTGCAACCTGCACGTCTCTTCCAAGGGGCATTTAAACCGTCTTGTTAAGCTGCTGCGACCTGCATGTCTCTTCCAAGGGGCATTTAAACCGTCTTGTTAAGCTACTGCGACCTCCACCGCTCTTCCAAGAGGCATTTAAACCATCTTGTTAAGCTACTGCGATCTGCACGTCTCTTCCAAGTGGCATTTAAACCGTCTAGTTAAGCTACTGCGACCTGCACTTCTCTTCCAAAGAGCATTTAAACTGCCTTGTTAAGCTACTGAGACTTCCACCGCTCTTCCAAGGGTCATTTAAAACGTCTTATTAAGCTACTGCGACTTGCACATCTCTTCCAAGGGGCATTTAAACCGTCTTATTAAGCTACTGCGACCTCCACCACCCTTCCAAGGGGCATTTAAACCGTCTTGTTAAGCTACTGCGACCTGTACGTCTCTTCCAAGTTGCATTTAAACTGTCTTATTAAGCTACTGCGACCTCCACCGCTCTTCCAAGGACCATTTGAACCATCATTTTAAGCTACTGCGACCTGCACGTCTCTTCCAAGGGGCATTTAAACTGTCTTGTTAAGCTACTGCGACCTACACGTCTCTTCAAGGGGCATTCAAACTGTCTTGTTAAGCTACTGCGACCTGCACGTCTCTTCCAAGGGGCATTTAAACTGTCTTGTTAAGCTACTGTGACCTGCACGTCTCTTCCAAGGGGCATTTAAACTGTCTTGTTAAGCTACTGCGACCTCCACCGCTCTTCCAAGCAGCATTTGAACCATCATTTTAAGCTACTGAGACCTGCACGTTTCTTCCAAGGGGCATTTAAACTGTGTTGTTAAGCTACTGTGACCTGCACGTCTCTTCCAAGTGGCATTTAAACTGTCTTGTTAAGCTACTGCGACCTGCACGTCTCTTCCAAGGGGCATTTTAACCGTCTTGGTAAGCTACTGCGACCTGCAAGCCTCTTTCAAGGGGCATTTAAACCGTCTTGTTAAGCTACTGCGACCTGCACGTCTCTTCCAAGGGGCATTTATACTGTATTGTTAAGCTACTGCGACCTCCACCGCTCTTCCAAGGAGCATTTGAACCATCATTTTAAGCTACTGCGACCTGCACGTCTCTTCCAAGGGGCATTTAAACTGTCTTGTTAAGCTACTGCAACCTCCAACGCTCTTCCAAGCGGCATTGAAACCATCTTGTTAAGCTACTGTGACCTGCACGTCTCTTCCAAGGGGCATTTAAACTGTCTTGTTAAGCTACTGCGACCTTCACGTCCCTTCTAAGGGGCATTTAAACCGTCTTGTTAAGCTACTGCGACTTGCACGTCTCTTCCAAGGGGCATTTAAACTGTATTGTTAAGCTCTTGTAACCTCCACCACTTTTACAAGAGGCATTTAAACTGTCTTGTTAAGCTACTGCGACCTGCCAGTCTCTTCCAAGGCGCATTTAAAACCCTTTGTTAAGCTACTTCGACCTGCATGTCTCTTCCAAGGGGCATTTAAACCGTCTTGTTAAGCTACTGCGACCTGCATGTCTCTTCCAAGTGGCATTTAAACCGTCTTGTTAAGCTACTGCGACCTGCACGTCTCTTCCAAGGGGCATTTAAACTGTCTTGTTAAGCTACTGCGACCTCCACCTCTATTCCAAGGGGCATTTAAACCGTCTTGTTAAGCTACTGCAACCTGCTCGTATCTTCCAAGGGGCTTTTAAACCGTCTTGTTAAGCTACTGCGACCTGCAAGTCTCTTCCAAGGCGTATTTAAACTGTCTTTTTAAGCTACTGCGACTTGAAGGTCTCTTCCAAGGGGCCTTTAAACCGTCTTGTTAAGCTACTGTAAACTCCACCACTTTTCCAAGGGGCATCTAAACCATCTTGTTAAGCTACTGCGACCTGCACGTCTCTTCCAAGGGGCGTTTAAACCGTCTTGTTAAGCTACTGTGACCTGCATGTCTCTTCCAAGGGGCATTTAAACCGTCTTGTTAAGCTACTGCGACCTGCATGTCTCTTCCAAGTGGCATTTAAACCATCTTGTTAAGCTACTGCGACCTGCACGTCTCTTCCAAGGGGCATTTAAACTGTCTTGTTAAGCTACTGCGACCTCCACTTCTATTCCAAGGGGCATTTAAACCGTCTTGTTAAGCTACTGCAACCTGCTCGTATCTTCCAAGGGGCTTTTAAACCGTCTTGTTAAGCTACTGCGACCTGCAAGTCTCTTCCAAGGCGTATTTAAACTGTCTTTTTAAGCTACTGCGACTTGAAGGTCTCTTCCAAGGGGCCTTTAAACCGTCTTGTTAAGCTACTGTAAACTCCACCACTTTTCCAAGGGGCATCTAAACCATCTTGTTAAGCTACTGCGACCTGCACGTCTCTTCCAAGGGGCGTTTAAACCGTCTTGTTAAGCTACTGCGACCTGCATGTCTCTTCCAAGGGGCATTTAAACCGTCTTGTTAAGCTACTGCGACCTGCACGTCTCTTCCAAGGGGCATTTAAACCGTCTTGTTTAGCTACTGCGACCTCCACCGCACTTCCAAGAGGCATTTAAACCGTCTTGTTAAGCTACTGCGACCTGCACGTCTCTTTTAAGGGGCATTTAAACTGTCTTGTTAAGCTACAGCGACCTCAACCGCTCTTTCAAGGGGCATTTAATCCGTCTTGTTAAGCTACTGTGACCTGCACGTCTCTTCCAAGTGGCAGTTAAACCGTCTTGTTAAGCTACTGCGACCTGCAAGTCTCTTCCAAGTGGCATTTAAACTATGTTGTTAAGTTATTGCGATCTCCACCTCTCTTCCAAGTGCCATTTAAAACGTCTTGTTAAGCTACTGCGACCTGCTCGTCACTTCCAAGGGGCATTTAAACCGTCTTGTTAAGCTACTGCGACCTGCAAGTCTCTTCCAAGGCGCATTTAAACCATCTTTTTAAGCTACTGCGACTTGAACGTCTCTTCCAAGGGGCATTTAAACTGTCTTGTTAAGCTACCGTTACCTCCACCAATTTTCCAAGGGGCATCTAAACAGTCTTGTTAAGCTACTGCGACCTGCACGTCTCTTCCAAGGGGCATTTAAACCATCTTTTTAAGCTACTGCGACCTTCATGTCTCTTACAAGGGGCATTTAAACGGTCTTGTTAAGCTACTGCGACCTCCACCGCTCTTCCAAGGGTCATTTAAACCATTTTGGTAAGCTACTGCGACCTGCACGTCTCTTCCAAGGGGCATTTAAACCCGCTTGTTAAGCTCCTGCGACCTGCACGTCCCTTCCAAGGGGCATTTAAACTGTATTGTTAAGCTCTTGTAACCTCCACCACTTTTACAAGAGGCATTTAAACCGTCTTGTTAAGCTACTGCGACCTGCCAGTCTCTTCCAAGGCGCATTTAAAACCCTTTGTTAAGCTACTTCGACCTGCATGTCTCTTCCAAGGGGCATTTAAACCGTCTTGTTAAGCTACTGCGACCTGCATGTCTCTTCCAAGTGGCATTTAAACCGTCTTGTTAAGCTACTGCGACCTGCACGTCTCTTCCAAGGGGCATTTAAACTGTCTTGTTAAGCTACTGCGACCTCCACCTCTATTCCAAGGGGCATTTAAACCGTCTTGTTAAGCTACTGCAACCTGCTCGTATCTTCCAAGGGGCTTTTAAACCGTCTTGTTAAGCTACTGCGACCTGCAAGTCTCTTCCAAGGCGTATTTAAACTGTCTTTTTAAGCTACTGCGACTTGAAGGTCTCTTCCAAGGGGCCTTTAAACCGTCTTGTTAAGCTACTGTAAACTCCACCACTTTTCCAAGGGGCATCTAAACCATCTTGTTAAGCTACTGCGACCTGCACGTCTCTTCCAAGGGGCGTTTAAACCGTCTTGTTAAGCTACTGCGACCTGCATGTCTCTTCCAAGGGGCATTTAAACCGTCTTGTTAAGCTACTGCGACCTGCACGTCTCTTCCAAGGGGCATTTAAACCGTCTTGTTTAGCTACTGCGACCTCCACCGCACTTCCAAGGGGCATTTAAACCGTCTTGTTAAGCTACTGCGACCTGCACGTCTCTTTTAAGGGGCATTTAAACTGTCTTGTTAAGCTACAGCGACCTCAACCGCTCTTTCAAGGGGCATTTAATCCGTCTTGTTAAGCTACTGTGACCTGCACGTCTCTTCCAAGTGGCAGTTAAACCGTCTTGTTAAGCTACTGCGACCTGCAAGTCTCTTCCAAGTGGCATTTAAACTATGTTGTTAAGTTATTGCGATCTCCACCTCTCTTCCAAGTGGCATTTAAAACGTCTTGTTAAGCTACTGCGACCTGCTCGTCACTTCCAAGGGGCATTTAAACCGTCTTGTTAAGCTACTGCGACCTGCAAGTCTCTTCCAAGGCGCATTTAAACCATCTTTTTAAGCTACTGCGACTTGAACGTCTCTTCCAAGGGGCATTTAAACTGTCTTGTTAAGCTACCGTTACCTCCACCAATTTTCCAAGGGGCATCTAAACAGTCTTGTTAAGCTACTGCGACCTGCACGTCTCTTCCAAGGGGCATTTAAACCATCTTGTTAAGCTACTGCGACCTTCATGTCTCTTACAAGGGGCATTTAAACGGTCTTGTTAAGCTACTGCGACCTCCACCGCTCTTCCAAGGGTCATTTAAACCATTTTGATAAGCTACTGCGACCTGCACGTCTCTTCCAAGGGGCATTTAAACCCGCTTGTTAAGCTCCTGCCACCTGCACGTCCCTTGAAAGGGGCATTTAAACCCTCTTGTTAAGCTACTGCGACCTGCACGTCTCTTCCAATATGCATTTAAACTGTCTTGTTAAGCTACTGCGACCTCCACATCTCTTCCAAGGGGCATTTAAACCATCTTATTAAGTTACTGCGACCTGCACATCTCTTCCAAGGGGCATTTAAACCATTTTATTAAGCTACTGCGACATGCACGTCTCTTCCAAGGGGCATTTAAACTGTCTTGTTAAGCTACTGCGACATCCACAGCTCTTCCAAGGGGCATTTAAACCATCTTGTTAAGCTACTGCGACCTGCACGTCTCTTCCAAGGGGCATTTAAACCCTCTTGGTAAGCTACTGCGACCTGCAAGCCTATTCCAAGGGGCATTTAAACCCTCTTCTTAAGCTACTGCGACCTGCACGTCTCTTCCAAGGGGGATTTAATCCATCTTGTTAAGCTACTGCAACCTGCATGTCTCTTCCAAAGGGCATTTAAACCGTCTTGTTAAGCTACTGCGACCTGCTCTTCTCTTCCAAGGGCCATTTAAACAGTCTTGTTAAGCTACTGCGACCTGCACGTCTCTTCCAAGGTGCATTTAAACCATCTTTTTAAGCTACTGCGACTTGCACGTCTGTTCCAAGGGGCATTTAAACCGTCTTGTTAAGCTACTGCGACCTACACGTCTCTTCCAAGGGGCATTTAAACTGTCTTGTTAAGCTACTGCGACCTCCACCGCTCTTACAAGGGGCATTTAAACCATCTTGGTAAGCTACTGCGACCTGCACGTCTCTTCCAAGGGGCATTTAAACTGCCTTGTTAAGCTACTGCGACCTGCACGTCTCTTCTAAGGGGTATTTAAACCGTCTTGTTAAGCTACTGCGACTTGCACGTCTCTTCCAAGTGGCATTTATACCGTCTTGTTAAGCTACTGTAACCTCCACCACTTTTCCAAGGGGCATTTAAACCGTCTTGTTAAGCTACTGCGACCTGCACGTCTCTTCCAAGGGGCATTTAAAATGCTTTGTTAAGCTACTGCGACCTGCACGTCTCTTCCAAGGGGCATTTAGACCGTCTTGTTAAGCTACTGCTACCTGCACGTCTCTTCCAAGGGGCATTTAAACTGTCTTGTTAAGCTTCTGCGACCTGCATGTTTCTTCCAAGGGGCATTTAAACCGTTTTGTTAAACTACTGCGACATCCACCGCTCTTTCAAGGGGCATTTAAACAGTCTTGTGAAGCTACTGCAACATGCACGTCCCTTTCAAGGGGCATTTAAACTGTCTTGTTAAGCTACTGTGACCTCCACCGCTCCTCCAAGGGGCATTTAAACCATCTTGTTAAGCTGCTGCGACCTGCACGTCTCTTTTAAGGGGCATTTAAACTGTCTTGTTAAGCTACAGCGACCTCAACCGCTCTTTCAAGGGGCATTTAATCCGTCTTGTTAAGCTACTGTGACCTGCACGTCTCTTCCAAGTGGCAGTTAAACCGTCTTGTTAAGCTACTGCGACCTGCAAGTCTCTTCCAAGTGGCATTTAAACTATGTTGTTAAGTTATTGCGATCTCCACCTCTCTTCCAAGTGGCATTTAAAACGTCTTGTTAAGCTACTGCGACCTGCTCGTCACTTCCAAGGGGCATTTAAACCGTCTTGTTAAGTTACTGCGACCTGCAAGTCTCTTCCAAGGCGCATTTAAACCATCTTTTTAAGCTACTGCGACTTGAACGTCTCTTCCAAGGGGCATTTAAACTGTCTTGTTAAGCTACCGTTACCTCCACCAATTTTCCAAGGGGCATCTAAACAGTCTTGTTAAGCTACTGCGACCTGAACGTCTCTTCCAAGGGGCATTTAAACCATCTTGTTAAGCTACTGCGACCTTCATGTCTCTTACAAGGGGCATTTAAACGGTATTGTTAAGCTACTGCGACCTCCACCGCTCTTCCAAGGGTCATTTAAACCATTTTGATAAGCTACTGCGACCCGCACGTCTCTTCCAAGGGGCATTTAAACCCTCTTGTTAAGCTCCTGCGACCTGCATGTCCCTTGAAAGGGGCACTTAAACCCTCTTGTTAAGCTACTGCGACCTGCACGTCTCTTCCAATATGCATTTAAACTGTCTTGTTAAGCTACTGCGACCTCCACATCTCTTCCAAGGGGCATTTAAACCATCTTATTAAGTTACTGCGACCTGCACATCTCTTCCAAGGGGCATTTAAACCATTTTATTAAGCTACTGCGACATGCACGTCTCTTCCAAGGGGCATTTAAACTGTCTTGTTAAGCTACTGCGCCATCCACAGCTCTTCCAAGGGGCATTTAAACCATCTTGTTAAGCTACTGCGACCTGCACGTCTCTTCCAAGGGGCATTTAAACCTTCTTGGTAAGCTACTGCGACCTGCAAGCCTATTCCAAGGGGCATTTAAACCCTCTTCTTAAGCTACTGCGACCTGCACGTCTCTTCCAAGGGGGATTTAATCCATCTTGTTAAGCTACTGCAACCTGCATGTCTCTTCCAAAGGGCATTTAAACCGTCTTGTTAAGCTACTGCGACCTGCTCTTCTCTTCCAAGGGCCATTTAAACAGTCTTGTTAAGCTACTGCGACCTGCACGTCTCTTCCAAGGTGCATTTAAACCATCTTTTTAAGCTACTGCGACTTGCACGTCTGTTCCAAGGGGCATTTAAACCGTCTTGTTAAGCTACTGCGACCTACACGTCTCTTCCAAGGGGCATTTAAACTGTCTTGTTAAGCTACTGCGACCTCCACCGCTCTTACAAGGGGCATTTAAACCATCTTGGTAAGCTACTGCGACCTGCACGTCTCTTCCAAGGGATATTTAAACTGCCTTGTTAAGCTACTGCGACCTGCACGTCTCTTCTAAGGGGTATTTAAACCGTCTTGTTATGCTACTGCGACTTGCACGTCTCTTCCAAGTGGCATTTATGCCGTCTTGTTAAGCTCCTGTAACCTCCACCACTTTTCCAAGGGGCATTTAAACCGTCTTGTTAAGCTACTGCGACCTGCACGTCTCTTCCAAGGGGCATTTAAAATGCTTTGTTAAGCTACTGCGACCTGCACGTCTCTTCCAAGGGGCATTTAGACCATCTTGTTAAGCTACTGCGACCTGCACGTCTCTTCCAAGGGGCATTTAAACTGTCTTGTTAAGCTTCTGCGACCTGCATGTTTCTTCCAAGGGGCATTTAAACCGTTTTGTTAAACTACTGCGACATCCACCGCTCTTTCAAGGGGCAATTAAACAGTCTTGTGAAGCTACTGCAACATGCACGTCCCTTTCAAGGGGCATTTAAACTGTCTTGTTAAGCTACTGTGACCTCCACCGCTCCTCCAAGGGGCATTTAAACCATCTTGTTAAGCTGCTGCGACCTGCACGTCTCTTCCAAGTGGCATTTAAACCATCTTGTTAAGCTACTGCGACCTGCACGTCTCTTCCAAGGGGCATTTAAACTGTCTTGTTAAGCTACTGCGACCTCCACCTCTCTTCCAAGGGGCATTTAAACCGTCTTATTAAGCTACTGCGACCTGCACATCTCTTCCAAAGGGCATTTAAACCGTCTTATTAAGCTACTGCGACCTGCACGTCTCTTCCAAGGGGCATTTAAACCGTCTTGTTAAGTTACTGCGAACTCCACCGCTCTCCCAATGGGCATTTTAACGGTCTTGTTAAGCTAATGCGACCTGCACGTCTCTTCCAAGGTGCATTTAAACCATCTTGTTAATCTACTGCGACCTCCACCGCTTTTCCAAGGGGCATTTAAACGGTCTTGTTAAGCTAATGCGACCTGCACGTCTCTTCCAAGGAGCATTTAAACCGTCTTGTTAAGCTACTGCGACCTCCACCGCTCTTCCAAGGGGCATTTAAACCGTCTTGTTAAGCTACTGCGACCTGCACGTCTCTTCCATGGGGCATTTAAACCGTCTTGTTAAGCTACTGCGACCTGCACGTCTCTTCCAAGGGGCATTTAAACCGTCTTGTAAAGCTACTGCGACCTGCACGTCTCTTCCATGGGGCATTTAAACCGTCTTGTTAAGCTACTGCGACCTGCACGTCTCTTCCAAGGGGCATTTAAACCGTCTTGTTAAGCTACTGCAAACTCCACCACTCTTCCAAGGGGCATTTAAACCGTCTTGTTAAGCTACTGCGACCTGCACTTCTCTACCAAAGGGCATTTAAATCGTCTTGTTAAGCTACTGCGACCTGCCAGTCCCTTCCAAGGAGCATTTAAACTGTCTTGTTAAACTACTGCGACCTCCACCGCTCTTCCAAGGGGCATTTAAACCGTCTTGTTAAGCTACTCTGACCTGCACGTCTTTTCCAAGCGGCATTTAAACCGTCTTGTTAAGCTACTGCGACCTGCACGTCTCTTCTAAGGGGTATTTAAACCGTCTTGCTAAGCTACTGCGACTTGCACGTCTCTTCCAAGGGGCATTTAAACCGTCTTGTTAAGCTACTGTAACCTCCACCCCTTTTCCAAGGGGCATTTAAACCGTCTTGTTAAGCTACTGCGACCTGCACATCTCTTCCAAGGGGCATTTAAACCGCTGTGTTAAGCTACTGCGACCTGCATGTCTCTTCCAAGGGGCATTTAAACCTTCTTGTTAAGCTACTGCGACCTGCAAGTCTCTTCCAAGTGGCATATTTACCGTCTTGTTAAGCTACAGTAACCTCCAACACTTTTCCAGGGGGCATTTAAACCGTCTTGTTAAGCTACTGCGAGCTGCACTTATCTTCCAAGGGGCATTTAAACCGCTGTGTTAAGCTGCTGCGACCTGCATGTCTCTTCCAATGGGCATTTAAACCTTCTTGTTAAGCTACTGCGACCTCCACCTCTCTTCCAAGGGGCATTTAAACAGTCTTGTTAAGCTACTGCGACCTGCTCTTCTCTTCCAAGGGGCATTTAAACCGTCTTGTTAAGCTACTGTGAACTGCACGCCTCTTCGAAGGAGCATTTAAACTGTCTTGTTAAGCTACTGCGACCTGCACGTCTCTTCCAAAGGGCATTTAAACCGTCTTGTTAAGCTACTGCGACCTGCTCTTCTCTTCCAAGGGCCATTTAAACAGTCTTGTTAAGCTACTGCGACCTGCACGTCTCTTCCAAGGTGCATTTAAACCATCTTTTTAAGCTACTGCGACTTGCACGTCTGTTCCAAGGGGCATTTAAACCGTCTTGTTAAGCTACTGCGACCTACACGTCTCTTCCAAGGGGCATTTAAACTGTCTTGTTAAGCTACTGCGACCTCCACCGCTCTTACAAGGGGCATTTAAACCATCTTGGTAAGCTACTGCGACCTGCACGTCTCTTCCAAGGGGCATTTAAACTGCCTTGTTAAGCTACTGCGACCTGCACGTCTCTTCTAAGGGGTATTTAAACCGTCTTGTTAAGCTACTGCGACTTGCACGTCTCTTCCAAGTGGCATTTATACCGTCTTGTTAAGCTACTGTAACCTCCACCACTTTTCCAAGGGGCATTTAAACCGTCTTGTTAAGCTACTGCGACCTGCACGTCTCTTCCAAGGGGCATTTAAAATGCTTTGTTAAGCTACTGCGACCTGCACGTCTCTTCCAAAGGGCATTTAGACCATCTTGTTAAGCTACTGCGACCTGCACGTCTCTTCCAAGGGGCATTTAAACTGTCTTGTTAAGCTTCTGCGACCTGCATGTTTCTTCCAAGGGGCATTTAAACCGTTTTGTTAAACTACTGCGACATCCACCGCTCTTTCAAGGGGCATTTAAACAGTCTTGTGAAGCTACTGCAACATGCACGTCCCTTTCAAGGGGCATTTAAACTGTCTTGTTAAGCTACTGTGACCTCCACCGCTCCTCCAAGGGGCATTTAAACCATCTTGTTAAGCTGCTGCGACCTGCACGTCTCTTCCAAGTGGCATTTAAACCATCTTGTTAAGCTACTGCGACCTGCACGTCTCTTCCAAGGGGCATTTAAACTGTCTTGTTAAGCTACTGCGACCTCCACCTCTCTTCCAAGGGGCATTTAAACCGTCTTATTAAGCTACTGCGACCTGCACATCTCTTCCAAGGGGCATTTAAACCGTCTTATTAAGCTACTGCGACCTGCACGTCTCTTCCAAGGGGCATTTAAACCGTCTTGTTAAGTTACTGCGAACTCCACCGCTCTCCCAATGGGCATTTTAACGGTCTTGTTAAGCTAATGCGACCTGCACGTCTCTTCCAAGGTGCATTTAAACCATCTTGTTAATCTACTGCGACCTCCACCGCTTTTCCAAGGGGCATTTAAACGGTCTTGTTAAGCTAATGCGACCTGCACGTCTCTTCCAAGGAGCATTTAAACCGTCTTGTTAAGCTACTGTGACCTCCACCGCTCTTCCAAGGGGCATTTAAACCGTCTTGTTAAGATACTGCGACCTGCACGTCTCTTCCATGGGGCATTTAAACCGTCTTGTTAAGCTACTGCGACCTGCACGTCTCTTCCAAGGGGCATTTAAACCGTCTTGTAAAGCTACTGCGACCTGCACGTCTCTTCCATGGGGCATTTAAACCGTCTTGTTAAGCTACTGCGACCTGCACGTCTCTTCCATGGGGCATTTAAACCGTCTTGTTAAGCTACTGCGACCTGCACTTCTCTTCCAAAGGGCATTTAAACCGTCTTGTTAAGCTACTGCGACCTGCACGTCTCTTCCATGGGGCATTTAAACCGTCTTGTTAAGCTACTGCGACCTGCACATCTCTTCCAAGGGGCATTTAAACCGTCTTGTTAAGCTACTGCGACCTGCAAGTCTCCTCCAAGGGGCATTTATACCGTCTTGTTAAGCTACTGTAACCTCCAACACTTTTCCAGGGGGCATTTAGACCATCTTGTTAAGCTACTGCGACCTGCACTTATCTTCCAAGGGGCATTTAAACCGCTGTGTTAAGCTACTGCGACCTGCATGTCTCTTCCAATGAGCATTTAAACCTTCTTGTTAAGCTACTGCGACCTCCACCTCCCTTCCAAGGGGCATTTAAACAGTCTTGTTAAGCTACTGCGACCTGAAGTTGACGCGCCCCCTGGGCCATGTTCAGGGGAAACCCGGAGCCGGATAGGGGTAGTAGTCCTTGTGGCGGTGACCCGGTCCGTGCCCAGGGTGTCAAACTAAGTGGCAGTCTGTGGCAGTAGATGTTAACTTGATCGACTACGCCACCCGTTGAGTGCGGCTTTGAAGCCGCCGCTGCAGAACAGTCCACTGAGGCCAGGTGTATAGGTATGTGCAGCGTGGTGGTATAACCCCCAACGGGAGGGGTATGGCCTCAGGGCAGCAGATGTGGATGATGGGGGTAGCAGGAACCACTCAGAGACGATGCGGTGTAGTTCAGGGTCTTTACTGGTAACAAAGATAGACCCTCCCGGAGTACTTGCTAGCGATCGTGGCCTGGTCAGTCCTTGAGCAGATGGGATCTCCCCTGGCTAGGTGGAGTTGTAGGCCTCCCAAACTAACGATACTCTTCTGGCTACCTTGCTAGAGGCGGATATAAGTAGCCCACGTCCCTGAGTGTACCGTGTGGTGCTCACCCGTATGGCCGGTGACTCGGGGCCTTCTAATGGCTTCCGCTCCACGACGGCGGTGCTGGTCCCACGCGTGTGACCGTGCCTTCGGGTTTCTGGGCCAGAGGACCTGAAATCCCCTGCCGGTCGGTTTCTGCTGCTGGGTAAGGATTAGTCCCCACAGCCTCGGACTCCGGGTCCGGTGATAACTTCTCAGTCAGGGCGAGCTCTGCAGCTGCCAGCCCCTGACTCCTTGTAGCACTGCTCCCACAGAGCTCCTGTTGTTTCTTCCTATGCTGCTTCTCTTCTCTACTCCAGGCATGGCCCAGGAGCTGGGCCCAGCCGGAGCCACAGCTCCCTGTCAGCCCCTCCTGGCCGAACTCTCCCTCAGAACTCTCTAACCCTGCCTCAGCCCCAGGTTTATATAGGGGAAGTCCTTCCCCTCCCAGGACTGGGCAGGAGGTGTGGCATGCATAGGATTCCTGACCAAGAGACCTCCCACCTGCTCTCAGACATAACATTGCTGTTACTGTGGAAACCAGACCCCTGGGGTGCCACATTCCCCCCTAGTGAAATTTAGTACTCCGGGACTAAACATATTTTTAGAAAAACAGAACAGGGTACCAACAATAATAATACAATAAGAAAAGCACATAAAGGTGGTCACGGCATGTCCGTAACCGGGTGCAGTCTTTGAAGAAAAGCAAGGTGTCCATTTCACCAAAACAGGGAGACGTAACCAGGTAGGGGTCTGTCCTGCCCCAAGTCCTTAACAGTCTTTAGTCCATCCTGGGTTACGCTCCACTAACTGTACAAGGTGGCCGCTCTCAGTCCTCGGCCAGTGGGGAAAAAGGGATGGCTGTTCACAGTCCTCAGCCTGGTAAGGGATAGGGGATGGCTGCTCACAGTCCTCAGCCTGGTAAGGGATAGGGAATGGCTGCTCACAGTCCTCAGCCTGTGGGAATTGGGGCACACGGGAACAGTTCACACTTGTCCCAACGGGGACCATATTTTACTTAGCAGCAGTCCTTGTACCCTAACGGGTAACTATGTACAGCTCTTTATTCACGCTACTTCCCTTCAGCAGCTATGTCCTCTTTGTGCTCCCCCCTAAGGGTAGTCCTCAGACCCGTCCGGGTCCTTTTGGCTTTCCTCATATTGGTAGTATGTGTCTGGACGATACCGCAGCTCCTCCTCAGTCAGACGGTGTACATGGAGGGCGTACAGTCCTTTGGCACCCGGGGAGTTCAGGCCTTGCGACCGGGCCTGGAGAGGGTCGCCGTTGATGACGCCCGGGGTCAGAGGGTGCGAATTTGGGCCTGGGCGCGGGCTGGTGGTGGCAGTGCCCAGGGCTGGAGGTATCGGCCGCAGGTCTTGTTGCGGGGGCTGGAGCAGATCGGTGTCTACAGCGCCCGGGGTCAGCGGCTCCACCAGGGGGCCCGGGAGCAGGCTGACGCTGGCAGCGTCCGGGACAGGGAGACTCCTCTTACCTGCTCCCGCGACAGCTCCTGCGTCACGCGTCTTCTCCTGGTGCTGGTCGGGGCCCGCGACGGCTGGGGCGCTGCCGATGCTGGGCAGCTTAGTCTGCTGCCGGTCCGCCATCTTGCTGTCCGTTCCTGGTGTCCTCCTCCCCCCTAGTGGACCGTGGCCTACCTTGCGATGATCCTCTTCCGTAGGCCGCGGCTCCGCAGTGGATCGTCAGGGTTGAGGACCTTCCGTCGTGCTCCTGTGACGTCGGCGTCTGCTGGGCTCCTTCCAGGACCTTACGCAACGTCCGGACGTGAGGCGGGGCTTCAGTTCTCGCGCTCTTTCGAAGTCCACGCCCCTCTTCTTCCCGCGCGGCGTCTTCAAGATGGCGTCCAACGGCGGGAAAACTCCACGGATGGCGGGAATCTTCACCACTGGTAAGTTTTGAACAGTTTTTTTCAGGCACGCAGTACCCGGTGGTTACGGGCACGAAATCCTGCCGACTACGCCAAAAGTTGACGCGCCCCCTGGGCCATGTTCAGGGGAAACCCGGAGCCGGATCTGGATAGGGGTAGTAGTCCTTGTGGCGGTGACCTGGTCCGTGCCCAGGGTGTCAAACTAAGTGGCAGTCTGTGGCAGTAGATGTTAACTTGATCGACTACGCCACCCGTTGAGTGCGGCTTTGAAGCCGCCGCTGCAGAACAGTCCACTGAGGCCAGGTGTATAGGTATGTGCAGCGTGGTGGTATAACCCCCAACGGGAGGGGTATGGCCTCAGGGCAGCAGATGTGGATGATGGGGGTAGCAGGAACCACTCAGAGACGATGCGGTGTAGTTCAGGGTCTTTACTGGTAACAAAGATAGACCCTCCCGGAGTACTTGCTAGCGATCGGGGCCTGGTCAGTCCTTGAGCAGATGGGATCTCCCCTGGCCAGGTGGAGTTGTAGGCCTCCCAAACTAACGATACTCTTCTGGCTACCTTGCTAGAGGCGGATATAAGTAGCCCACGTCCCTGAGTGTACCGTGTGGTGCTCACCCGTATGGCCGGTGACTCGGGGCCTTCTAATGGCTTCCGCTCCACGACGGCGGTGCTGGTCCCACGCGTGTGACCGTGCCTTCGGGTTTCTGGGCCAGAGGACCTGAAATCCCCTGCCGGTCGGTTTCTGCTGCTGGGTAAGGATTAGTCCCCACAGCCTCGGACTCCGGGTCCGGTGATAACTTCTCAGTCAGGGCGAGCTCTGCAGCTGCCAGCCCCTGACTCCTTGTAGCACTGCTCCCACAGAGCTCCTGTTGTTTCTTCCTATGCTGCTTCTCTTCTCTACTCCAGGCATGGCCCAGGAGCTGGGCCCAGCCGGAACCACAGCTCCCTGTCAGCCCCTCCTGGCCGAACTCTCCCTCAGAACTCTCTAACCCTGCCTCAGCCCCAGGTTTATATAGGAGAAGTCCTTCCCCTCCCAGGACTGGGCAGGAGGTGTGGCATGCATAGGATTCCTGACCAAGAGACCTCCCACCTGCTCTCAGACATATCATTGCTGTTACTGTGGAAACCAGACCCCTGGGGTGCCACACTCTTCTTTTCCAAGGGGCATTTAAACCGTCTTTTTAAGCTACTGCGACCTGCACGTCTCTTCCATATGCACGTCTCTTTGCATATTCCCACTGCATTTTGGGGTAAGTGAAGAGTCTCCGCGAGCTCAAAGAACACTGGATTTTGGCTGTTGGAGCTGAAAAGAGGACATCGGTAAACCGCGCGCCGGTAGGCGCGCGCATTTTGAGGCTTTTTTTTTAAGCTTTTTTCACTGTTTTCAGAACATTAACAATAAGAACATGGAAGAGTCCAGGAGCCATTTGGTGAGCTGCATATCCTGCTACATGTTCACAGACTTGCCAGTGGAAAAGCCAAACTTCACATGCCAGAAATGCAAGCTTTTGTCCCTGTTGGAGGAAAAGTTGCAAAATCTAGAAGAGAGGTTAACTACCTTGAAAATCATTAAGGAAGGTGAAGAGTTCTTAGACAGAGCAGAATTATCTCTTCATGATTCAGAAAGAGAAGAAATTCGAACTGCACCTGACGAAACAGAGGAATGGAAGCATGTGACCCACAGAAGCAGGAGGATCGAGAGGCAGTCAGCACCCATACTGCTCAGGAACCAGTACCAGGCTCTCATGCAGGAGAACCACGAAGAAATACAGCAAAATAAGACTTTGCCAGCAATGAATAACCTTGTAAGCCCTCAGAATCCTCCTGGATGGAGAAAGAAGAATGTTGTGAAGAAAAAACGGAGAGTGGTGGTCATGGGGGATTCCCTGTTAAGAGGAACAGAGGCCGCTATCTGCAGACCAGACATAACCTCAAGAGAAATGTGCTGTCTTCCAGGAGCAAAAATTAAAGATGTGTCTGACAGGATATCAAGACTCTTCAGACCTACAGATCACTACCCATTCCTGCTAATACATGTGGGGACAAATGACACCGCAAGAAAGGACCTGGAAACCATCTGCAGTGACTTTGAAGACTTAGGCAAGAAAGTGAAAGAATTGGGAGCGCAGGTGGTCTTCTCATCCATCCTCCCAGTGGATGGCCATGGAACAATGAGGTGGAATAAGATTCTACAGGTGAACAACTGGCTACGTCGATGGTGCCGTCAACAAGAATTTGAATTTCTGGATCACGGAATGAATTACCTATATGATGGACTACTTGCTAGAGATGGGGTGCACCTAACGAAGACTGGAAAACATGTATTTGGAAGTCGCCTTGCTACACTCATCAGAAGAGCTTTAAACTAGAACAATGTGGGAAGGGAAGCAAAAGGCCAGAAAAAGCCATACAGCTGACAAATACTATTGAGATCTGTGCTACTGGAAGTGGAAAGGAAGAACAAAGACAAAACAATTTAAATAATAAAAATATGGGAGGAAGAGAAACCAATCACAAACTAAAATGTTTTTATACAAATGCACAAAGCATGGGCATAAACAAGGAGAATTGGAACTACTAATGCAAGAAAAGAAATATGATGTCATTGGAATCACTGAAACTTGGTGGGACGATACACATGATTGGAATAAAAGGCTAAAAGGATACAACTTATTTGCAAGAAACAGACTTGATAAACGAGGAGGAGGTGTTGCATTGTATGTTAGAAAAGCGTATATCTGCACAGAGATTCAAGCTTCAGAGACTGGGAGTTCTGTGGAAACTGTTTGGGTAAGAATACAAGGAGAGAACAACGGAAAGGACACCATTGTAGGCATTTACTACAGGCCACCTGGGCAAGCTGAAGATATGGATGAACTCTTTATGTATCAAATGACCAAGTTCTCCAAAAAATATGACGTAGTGGTCATGGGAGATTTCAACTATCCAGACATTTGTTGGGAATCTCTCTCAAGTAAAACTAACAGGTCGAGCAAATTCTTATCCTCTCTTGCTGACAACTTTATCTTCCAAAAGGTAGGGGAGAAAACAAGGGGATCTGCTACTTTGGATCTAATCCTTATAAACAGGGAGGAAATGGTTGAGGAGGTAAAGGTGGCTGGGACCCTAGGAGGCAGCGATCATGCTATTATAGAATTTTGGATAACTAGAGGAGGAAGACATGTGAAGACTCAAACTTCAAGGTTAGATTTTAGAAAGGCAGATTTTAAGAGACTCAGAAAGAGAATAGGAGGGATCCAATGGCTGGATGTCCTTAAGGACAAAAATGTCCAGGAAGGATGGGAAATTTTTAAAAATGAGATTCTCAAAGCACAATCGTTAACAATCCCGAAAAGTAGGAAGAATGGGAAGCATTTAAGGAAACCAGGATGGATGAACACAGAACTTAAACACATGCTAAAAGGAAAGAAAGAAATGTTTATTAAATGGAAAGAGGGAGGCATATCTAAAGAAGATTATAATGCAGTCTGCAGATCCTGCAGGGCACGTATCAGGTTAGCTAAAGCTGACAATGAATTAAGGCTTGCAAGAGATGTCAAAAGCAATAAAAAAGGATTTTGGGGGTATGTCAAAAGTAAAAGAAAAGTCAAAGATGCTATAGGATTTTTACAGGATGAAAATGGAGAAAAGGTAAGAGAGGATGTTGAGAAGGCCGAACTTTTTAATTCCTATTTTGCATCTGTTTTCTCTCAGAAAGAAAATGTAACATCAACTGATCTTCACTGTCCTTTTAAAGGAATAGAGGAATCCAAGTTATCTGTAAACAGAAAGATTGTGAGGGAATATTTAGCTAACATAAATAAGTTCAAGTCTCCAGGTCCAGATGAATTACACCCCAGAGTACTGAAGGAGATCGTAGAAGAAATTTTAGAACCACTCTCCATAATCTTTGAAAATTCTTGGAGAACAGGAGAAGTCCCAGAAGACTGGAGAAGAGCAAATGTTGTTCCTATCTTCAAAAAGGGGAAGAAGGTGGACCCTGGGAACTATAGGCCGGTGAGTCTGACTTCTATACCAGGAAAGATCTTTGAACAAATTATTAAACAACATGTATGTAAGTACATGGATACGAATGAAGTGATTAACCAGAGTCAGCATGGGTTTGTAACTAACAAGTCATGTCAGACTAACTTAATTTCCTTCTATGACAGAATCACTGACTGGGTGGATCAGGGAAATGCTGTAGATATAGTATATCTTGACTTCAGCAAAGCATTTGACAAAGTATCTCACACCATCCTTATTGAAAAAATGACCAAGTATGCAATGGACCAGGCAACTGTTAGGTGGATTCATAACTGGCTTAGTGATCGGACTCAAAGGGTGGTTGTAAATGGCTTCACATCCAGCTGGATGAATGTCTCAAGTGGGGTACCACAGGGCTCCGTCCTGGGACCTGTATTGTTCAACATCTTTATCAATGATTTAGATGAAGGAATTGAGAGTAAACTGATTAAATTTGCTGATGACACAAAGCTAGGAGGGATAGCTAATACTAGAGAAGAGAGAGAGAGGTTTCAAAAAGACCTAAATAAACTGGAGCAGTGGGCAGCAACCAACAGAATGGTTTTTAACAGGGAAAAATGCAAAGTACTACATCTGGGCAATAAAAATGAAAAAAGCATATACAGAATGGGAGGAATAGAGCTAAGCAACAGTACATGTGAAAAAGACTTAGGTATACTAATAGATAATAGACTGAACATGAGTCAACAGTGTGATGCAGCAGCAAAAAAGGCAAATACAATTCTGGGATGTATTAACAGAAGCATACAGTCTAGATCACGTGAAGTCATTATCGGTCTTTACTACTCTTTGGTCAGACCTCATCTGGAATACTGTGTACAGTTTTGGGCACCACATTTTAAAAAAGACATAGACAAACTGGAGCAAGTTCAGAGAAGAGCGACCAGAATGGTGACTGGTCTGCAAACCATGTCCTATGAGGAACGGTTGCAGGATTTGGGAATATTTAGCTTGCAAAAAAGAAGACTGAGAGGAGACTTAATAGCTGTCTACAAATATGTCAAGGGCTGTCACATTGTAGAAGGATCATCTTTATTCTCATTTGCACAAGGAAAGACTAGAAGCAATGGGATGAAACTAAATGGGAGGAGACACAGATTAGATATTAGAAAAAACTTTTTGACAGTTAGGGTGATTAATGAGTGGAACAGGCTGCCACGAAAGGTGGTGAGTTCCCCTTCAATGGACGTCTTCAAACAGAGGCTGGACAGACATCTGTCTGAGATGATCTAGTGAATCCTGCTTTGAGCAGGGGGTTGGACCAGATGACCCAGGAGGTCCCTTCCAACTCTACCATTCTATGATTCTATGATTCTATGATTCCATGGGGCATTTAAACCGTCTTGTGAAGCTACTGCGACCTGCACGTCTCTTCCAAGGGGCATTTAAACCGTCTTGTTAAGCTACTGCAAACTCCACCGCTCTTCCAAGGGGCATTTAAACCGTCTTGTTAAGCTACTGCGACCTGCACTTCTCTACCAAAGGGCATTTAAACCGTCTTGTTAAGCTACTGCGACCTGCCAGTCTCTTCCAAGGGGCATTTAAACTGTCTTGTTAAACTACTGCGACCTCCACCGCTGTTCCAAGGGGCATTTAAACTGTCTTGTTAAGCTACTGTGACCTGCACGTCTTTTCCAAGCGGCATTTAAACTGTCTTGTTAAGCTACTGCGACTTGCACGTCTCTTCCAAGGGGCATTTAAACCGTCTTGTTAAACTACTGTAACCTCCACCCCTTTTCCAAGGGGCATTTAAACCGTCTTGTTAAGCTACTGCGACCTGCACATCTCTTCCAAGGGGCATTTAAAACGCTGTGTTAAGCTCCTGCGACCTGCATGTCTCTTCCAAGGGGCATTTAAACCTTCTTGTTAAGCTACTGCGACCTGCAAGTCTCTTCCAAGGGGCATTTATACCGTCTTGTTAAGCTACTGTAACTTCCAACACTTTTCCAGGGGGCATTTAGACCGTCTTGTTAAGCTACTGCGACCTGCACTTATCTTCCAAGGGGCATTTAAACCACTGTGTTAAGCTACTGCGACCTGCATGTCTCTTCCAATGGGCATTTAAACCTTCTTGTTAAGCTACTGCGACCTCCACCTCTCTTCCAAAGGGCATTTAAACAGTCTTGTTAAGCTACTGCGACCTGCTCTTCTCTTCCAAGGGGCATTTAAACCGTCTTTTTAAGCTACTGTGACCTGCACGCCTCTTCCAAGGAGCATTTAAACCGTTTTGTTAAGCTACTGCGACCTGCACGTATATTCCAAGGGGCATTTAAACCGTCTTGTTAAGCTACTGCGACTTGCACGTCTCTTCCAAGGGGCATTTAAACCTTCTTGTTTAGGTATTGTAACCTCCACCACTTTTCCAAGGGGCATTTAAACCGTCTTGTTAAGCTACTGGGACCTGCATGTCTCTTCCAAGGGGCATTTAAACCGTCTTGTTAGGCTACTGGGACCTGCATGTCTCTTCCAAGGGGCATTTAAACCGTCTTGTTAAGCTGCTGCAACCTGCATGTCTCTTCCAAGGGGCATTTAAACCGTCTTATTAAGCTACTGCGACCTGCACTTCTCTACCAAAGGGCATTTAAACGGTCTTGTTAAGCTACTGTGACCTGCACGCCTCTTCCAAGGAGCATTTAAACCATCTTGTTAAGGTACTGCGACCTCCACCGCTCTTCCAATGGCATTTTAACCGTCTTGTTAAGCTACTGCGACCTGCACGTCTCTTCTAAGGGGCATTTAAACTATCTTGTTAATCTACTGCGACTTCCACCACTTTTCCAAGGGGCATTTAAAGCGTTTTGTTAAGCTACTGCAACCTGCACGTCTCTTCCAAGGAGTATTTAAACCGTCTTGTTAAGCTACTGCGACCTCCACCGCTCTTCCAAGGAGCATTTAAACCGTCTTGTTAAGCTACTGCGACGTGCACGTCTCTTCCATGGGGCATTTAAACTGTCTTGTTAAGCTACTGCGAACTACACGTCTCTTCCAAGGGTCATTTAAACCAACTTGTTAAGCTACTGCGACCTGCACGTCTCTTCCAACGGGCATTTAAACCATCTTGTTAATCAACTGCATCCTCCACCGCTATTCCAAGGGGCATTTAAACCGTCTTGGTAAGCTGCTGCGATCAGCACGTCTCTACCAAGGGGCATTTAATCCATCTTGTTAAGCTACTACGACCTACACCGCTCTTCCAAGGGGCATTTAAACCGTCTTGATAAGCTACTGCGACCTGCACGTCTCTTCCAAGGGGCATTTAAACCGTCTTGTTAAGCTACTGTGACCTGCATGTCTCTTCCAAGGGGCATGTAAACCTTCTTGTTAAGCTACTGCGACCTGTATGTCTCTTCCAAGGGGCATTTAAACCGTTTTGTTAAGCTACTGTGACCTGCACGTCTCTTCCAATGGGCATTTAAACCGTCTTGCTAAGCTGCTGCGACCTGCATGTCTCTTCCAAGGGGCATTTAAACCGTGTTGTTAAGCTACTGCGACCTGCACTTCTCTACCAAAGGGCATTTAAACCGTCTCGTTAAGCTGCTGCCACGTGCACGTATCTTCCAAGGTTCATTTAAACCGTCTTGTTAAGCTACTGCGACCTCCTCCGCTCTTCCAAGGGGCATTTTAACCGTCTTGTTAAGCTACTGCGACCTGCACGTCTCTTCCAAGGGGTCATTTAAACCATCTTGTTAATCTACTGCGACCTCCACCGCTTTTCCAAGGCGCATTTAAACCGTCTTGTTAAGCTACTGCGACCTGCACGTCTCTTCCAAGGGGTATTTAAACCGTCTTGTTAAGCTACTGCGACCTCCACCGCTTTTCCAAGGGGCATTTAAACCGTCTTGTTAAGCTACTGCAACCTGCACATCTCTTCCAAGGGGCATTTAAACCATCTTGTTAAGCTACTGTGACCTGCACCGCTCTTCCAAGGGGCATTTAATCCATCTTGTTAAGCTACTACGACCTCCACCGCTCTTCCAAAGGGCATTTAAATCGTCTTGTTAAGCTACTGCGACCTGCATGTCTCTTCCAAGGGGCATTTAAACCATCTTTTTAAGCTACTGCGACCTGCACGTCTCTCCCAAGGGGCATTTAAACCGTCTTGTTAAGCTACTGCGACCTGCACGTCTCTTCCATGGGGCATTTAAACCGTCTTGTTAAGCTACTGCGACTTGCACGTCTCTTCCAAGGGGCATTTAAACCTTCTTGTTTAGCTACTGCGACCTGCATGTCTCTTCCAAGGGGCACTTAAACCGTCTTGTTAAGCTACTGCGACCTCCACCGCTCTTCCAAGGGGCATTTAATCCGTCTTGTTAAGCTACTGCGACCTGCACTTCTCTACCAAAGGGCATTTAAACCGTCTTGTTAGGCTACTGCGACCTGCACGTCTCTTCCAAGGGGCATTTAAACCGTCTTTTTAAGCTACTGCGACCTCCACCGCTCTTCCAAGGGACATTTTAACCGTCTTGTCAAGCTACTGCGACCTGAACGTCTCTTCCAAGGGGCATTTAAACCGTCTTGTTAATCTACTGCGACCTCCACCTCTTTTCCAAGGGGCATTTAAATTGTCTTGTTAAGCTACTGCGACCTGCACGTCTCTTCCAAGGGGCATTTAAACCGTCTTGTTAAGCTACTGCGACCTGCACGTTTCTTCCAAGGGGCATTTAAACCGTCTTGTTAAGCTACTGCCACCTGCACGTCTCTTGCAAAGGGTATTTAAAACGTTCTGTTAAGCTACTGCGACCTGCACGTCTCTTCCAAGGGGCATTTAAATCATCTTGTTAAGCTACTGCGACCTGCACGTCTCTTACAAGGGGCAATTAAATCGTCTTGTTAAGCTACTGCGATCTCCACCGCTCTTCAAAAGGGGCATTTAAACCGTCTTGTGTAGCTACTGCGCCATGCACGTCTCTTCCAAGGGGCATTTAAACCGCCTTGTTAAGCTACTGCTACCTCCACCGCTCTTCCAAAGGGCATTTTAACCGTCTTGTTAAGCTACTGTGACAAGCACGTCTCTACCAACGGGCATTTAAACCGTCTTGTTAAGCTACTGCGACCTCCACTGCTCTTCCAAGGGGCATTTAATCCGTCTTGTTAAGCTACTGCGACCTGCACGTCTCTTCGAAGTGGCATTTAAAACGTCTTGTTAAGCTACTGCGAACTGCACGTCTCTTCCAAGGGGCATTTAAACCGTCTTGTTAAGCTTCTCCGAACTGCACGTCTCTTCCAAGGGGCATTTAAACCATCTTGTTAAGCTACTGTGACCTGCATTTCTCTTCCAAGGGGCATTTAAACTGTCTTGTTAAGCTACTGCGACCACCACCGCTTTGCCAAGGGGCATTTAAACCATCTTGTTAAGCTACTGTAACCTCCACCACTTTTCCAAGGTGCATTTAAACCGTCTTGTTAAGCTACTGCGACCTCCACCGCTCTTCCAAAGGGCATTTTAACTGTCTTGTTAAGCTACTGTGACCTGCACGTCTCTACCAAGGGGCATTTAAACCGTCTTGTTAAGCTACTGCGACCTCCACTGCTCTTCCAAGGGGCATTTAATCCATCTTGTTAAGCTACTGCGACCTGCACGTCTCTTCGAAGGGGCATTTACAGCGTCTTGTTAAGCTTCTGCGAACTGCACGTCTCTTCCAAGGGGCATTTAAAACATCTTGTTAAGATTCTCCGACCTGCACGTCTCTTACAAGGGGCATTTAAACCGTCTTGTTAAGCTACTGTGACCTGCATGTCTCTTCCAAGGGGCATTTAAAGTGTCTTGTTAAGCTACTGCGACCTCCACCGCTCTGCCAAGGGGCATTTAAACCATCTTGTTAAGCTACTGTAACCTCCACCACTTTTCCAAGGTGCATTTAAAGCGGCTTGTTAAGCTACTGCGACCTGCATATCCCTACCAAGGGGCATTTAACCGTCTTGGTAAGCAACTGCGACCTGCACGTCTCTTCCAACGGGCATTTAAACCATCTTGTTGATCAACTGCGTCCTCCACCGCTTTTCCAAGGGGCATTTAAACCGTCTTGGTAAGCTGCTGCGATCTGCACGTCTCTACCAACTGGCATTTAATTCATCTTGTTAAGCTACTACGACCTACACCGCTCTTCCAAGGGGCATTTAAACCGTCTTGTTAAGCTACTGCGACCTGCATGTCTCTTCCAAGGTGCATTTAAACCTTCTTGTTAAGCTACTGCGACCTGCATGTCTCTTCCAGGGGGCATTTAAACCTTCTTGTTAAGCTACTGCGACCTGCAAGTCTCTTCCAAGGGGAATTTAAACCGTCTTGTTAAGCTACTGCGACCTCCTCCGCTCTTCCAAGGGGCATTTAAACCGTCTTGTTAAGCTACTGCGACGTGCTCGACTCTTCCAAGGGGCATTTAAACCGTCTTTTTAAGCTACTGCGACCTGCACGTCTCTTCCAAGGGGCATTTAAACCGTCTTGTTAAGCTACTGCGACCTGCACGTCTCTTCCAAGGGGCATTTAAACCGTCTTGTTAAGCTACTGCGACTTGCACGTCTCTTCCAACGGGCATTTAAACCTTCTTGTTTAGCTACTGTAACCTCCACCACTTTTGCAAGGGGCATTTAAACCATCTTGTTAAGCTACTGCGACCTGTATGTCTCTTCCAAGGGGAATTTAAACCGTCTTGTTAATCTACTGCGACCTGCACGTCTCTTCCAAGGGGCATTTAAACCGTCTTGCTAAGCTGCTGCGACCTGCATGTCTCTTCCAAGGGGCATTTAAACCGTCTTGTTAAGCTACTGCGACCTGCACTTCTCTACCAAAGGGCATTTAATCCGTCTCGTTACGCTACTACGACCTGCACGTATCTTCCAAGGGGCATTTAAACCATCTTGTTAAGCTACTGCGATCTCCTCCGCTCTTCCAAGGGGCATTTTAACCGTCTTCTTAAGCTACTGCGACTTGCACGTCTCTTTCAAGGGGCATTTAAACCATCTTGTTAATCTACTGCGACCTCCACCTCTTTTCCAAGGGGCATTTAAACCGTCTGGTTAAGCTACTGCGACCTGCACGTTTCTTCCATGGGGCATTTAAAATGTCTTGTTAAGCTACTGCGACCTGCACGTCTCTTCCAACGGGCATTTAAAACATCTTGTTAATCTACTGCGACCTCCACCGCTTTCCCAAGGGGCATTTAAACCGTCTTGTTAAGCTACTGCGACCTGCACGTCTCTTCCAAGGGGCATTTAAACCATCTTGTTAAGCTACTGTGACCTGCACCTCTCTTCCAAGGGGCATTTAATCCATCTTGTTAAGCTACTACGACCTCCACCGCTTTTCCAAGGGGCATTTAAATCGTCTTGTTAAGCTACTGCGACCTGCATGTCTCTTCCAAGGGGCTTTTAAACCATCTTTTTAAGCTACTGCGACCTGCACGTCTCTCCCAAGGGGCATTTAAACCGTCTTGTTAAGCTACTGCGACCTGCACGTCTCTTCCAAGGGGCATTTAAACCGTATTGTTAAGCTACTGCGACCTACACGTCTCTCCCTTGGGGCATTTAAACCGCCTTGTTAAGCTACTGCAACCTGCACGTCTCTTCCAAGGGGCATTTAAACCATCTTTTTAAGCTACTGCGACCTGCACGTCTCTCCCAAGGGGCATTTAAACCGTCTTGTTAAGCTACTGCGACCTGCACGTCTCTTCCAAGGGGCATTTAAACCTTCTTGTTTAGCTACTGCGACCTGCACGTCTCTTCCAAGGGGCACTTAAACCGTCTTGTTAAGCTACTGCGACCTGCATGTCTCTTCCAAGGGGCACTTAAACCGTCTTGTTAAGCTACTGCGACCTTCATCGCTCTTCCAAGGGGCATTTAATCCGTCTTGTTAAGCTACTGCGACCTGCACTTCTCTACCAAAGGGCATTTAAACCGTCTTGTTAGGCTACTGCGACCTGCACGTCTCTTCCAAGGGGCATTTAAACCGTCTTTTTAAGCTACTGCGACCTGCACGTCTCTTCCAAGGGGCATTTAAACCGTCTTGTTAAGCTACTGCGACTTGCACGTCTCTTCCAAGGGGCATTTAAACCTTCTTGTTTAGCTACTGCGACCTGCATGTCTCTTCCAAGGGGCACTTAAACCGTCTAGTTAAGCTACTGCGACCTCCACCGCTCTTCCAAGGGGCATTTAATCCGTCTTGTTAAGCTACTGCTACCTGCAATTCTCTACCAAAGGGCATTTAAACCGTCTTGTTAGGCTACTGCGACCTGCACGTCTCTTCCAAGGGGCATTTAAACCGTCTTTTTAAGCTACTGCGACCTCCACCGCTCTTCCAAGGGACATTTTAACCATCTTGTTAAGCTACTGCGACCTGCACGTCTTTTCCAAGGGGCATTTAAACCGTCTTGTTTATCTACTGCGACCTCCACCGCTTTTCCAAGGGGCATTTAAATTGTCTTGTTAAGCTTCTGCAACCTGCACGTCTCTTCCAAGGGGCATTTAAACCGTCTTGTTAAGCTACTGCGACCTGCACGTCTCTTCCAAGGGGCATTTAAACCGTCTTGTTAAGCTCCTACTACTTGCACGTCTCTTCCAACGGGCATTTAAACCTTCTTGTTTAGCTACTGTAAGCTCCACCACTTTTGCAAGGGGCATTTAAACCATCTTGTTAAGCTACTGCGACCTGTATGTCTCTTCCAAGGGGCATTTAAACCGTCTTGTTAATCTACTGCGACCTGCACGTCTCTTCCAAGGGGCATTTAAACCGTCTTGCTAAGCTGCTGCGACCTGCATGTCTCTTCCAAGGGGCATTTAAACCGTCTTGTTAAGCTACTGCGACCTGCAGTTCTCTACCAAAGGGCATTTAAACCGTCTCGTTACGCTACTACGACCTGCACGTATCTTCCAAGGGGCATTTAAACCGTCTTGTTCAGCTACTGCGATCTCCTCCGCTCTTCCAAGGGGCATTTTAACCATCTTGTTAAGCTACTGCGACTTGCACGTCTCTTTCAAGGGGCATTTCAACCATCTTGCTAATCTACTGCGACCTCCACCTCTTTTCCAAGGGGCATTTAAACCGTCTGGTTAAGCTACTGCGACCTGCACGTCTCTTCCATGGGGCATTTAAAATGTCTTGTTAAGCTAATGTGACCTGCACGTCTCTTCCAACGGGCATTTAAAACATCTTGTTAATCTACTGCGACCTCCACCGCTTTCCCAAGGGGCATTTAAACCGTCTTGTTAAGCTACTGCGACCTGCACGTCTCTTCCAAGGGGCATTTAAACCATCTTGTTAAGCTACTGTGACCTGCACCTCTCTTCCAAGGGGCATTTAATCCATCTTGTTAAGCTACTACGACCTCCACCGCTTTTCCAAGGGGCATTTAAATCGTCTTGTTAAGCTACTGCGACCTGCACGTCTCTCCCAAGGGGCATTTAAACCGTCTTGTTAAGCTACTGCGACCTGCACGTCTCTTCCAAGGGGCATTTAAACCGTCTTGTTAAGCTACTGCGACCTACACGTCTCTCCCTAGGGGCATTTAAACCGCCTTGTTAAGCTACTGCGACCTGCACGTCTCTTCCAAGGGGCATTTAAACCATCTTTTTAAGCTACTGCGACCTGCACGTCTCTCCCAAGGGGCATTTAAACCGTCTTGTTAAGCTACTGCGACCTGCACGTCTCTTCCAAGGGGCATTTAAACCTTCTTGTTTAGCTACTGCGACCTGCATGTCTCTTCCAAGGGGCACTTAAACCGTCTTGTTAAGCTACTGCGACCTGCATGTCTCTTCCAAGGGGCACTTAAATCGTCTTGTTAAGCTACTGCGACCTCCACCGCTCTTCCAAGGGGCATTTAATCCGTCTTGTTAAGCTACTGCGACCTGCACTTCTCTACCAAAGGGCATTTAAACCGTCTTGTTAGGCTACTGCGACCTGCACGTCTCTTCCAAGGGGCATTTAAACCGTCTTTTTGAGCTACTGCGACCTCCACCTCTCTTCCAAGGGACATTTTAACCGTCTTGTTAAGCTACTGCGACCTGCACGTCTCTTCCAAGGGGCATTTAAACCGTCTTGTTAAGCTACTGCGACTTGCACGTCTCTCCCAAGGGGCATTTAAACCGTCTTGTTAAGCTACTGCGACCTGCACGTCTCTTCCAAGGGGCATTTAAACCTTCTTGTTTAGCTACTGCGACCTGCACGTCTCTTCCAAGGGGCACTTAAACCGTCTTGTTAAGCTACTGCGACCTGCATGTCTCTTCCAAGGGGCACTTAAACCGTCTTGTTAAGCTACTGCGACCTCCACCGCTCTTCCAAGCGGCATTTAATCCGTCTTGTTAAGCTACTGCGACCTGCACTTCTCTACCAAAGGGCATTTAAACCGTCTTGTTAGGCTACTGCGACCTGCACGTCTCTTCCAAGGGGCATTTAAACCGTCTTTTTAAGCTACTGCGACCTCCACCTCTCTTCCAAGGGACATTTTAACCGTCTTGTTAAGCTACTGCGACCTGCACGTCTCTTCCAAGGGGCATTTAAACCGTCTTGTTAAGCTACTGCGACCTGCACGTTTCTTCCAAGGGGCATTTAAACCGTCTTGTTAAGCTACTGCGACCTGCACGTCTCTTCCAAGGGGCATTTAAACCGTCTTGTTAAGCTACTGCGACTTGCACGTCTCTTCCAAGGGGCATTTAAACCTTCTTGTTTAGCTACTGCGACCTGCATGTCTCTTCCAAGGGGCACTTAAACCGTCTTGTTAAGCTACTGCGACCTCCACCGCTCTTCCAAATGGCATTTAATCCTTCTTGTTAAGCTACTGCGACCTGCAATTCTCTACCAAAGGGCATTTAAACCGTCTTGTTATGCTACTGCGACCTGCACGTCTCTTCCAAGGGGCATTTAAACCGTCTTTTTAAGCTACTGCGACCTCCACCGCTCTTCCAAGGGACATTTTAACCGTCTTGTTAAGCTACTGCGACCTGCACGTCTTTTCCAAGGGGCATTTAAACCGTCTTGTTTATCTACTGCGACCTCCACCGCTTTTCCAAGGGGCATTTAAATTGTCTTGTTAAGCTTCTGCAACCTGCACGTCTCTTCCAAGGGGCATTTAAACCGTCTTGTTAAGCTACTGCGACCTGCACGTTTCTTCCAAGGCGCATTTAAACCGTCTTGTTAAGCTACTGCCACCTGCATGTCTCTTGCAAAGGGTATTTAAAACGTTCTGTTAAGCTACTGTGACCTGCACGTCTCTTCCAAGGGGCATTTAAATCATCTTGTTAAGCTACTGCGACCTGCACGTCTCTTACAAAGGGCAATTAAATCGTCTTGTTAAGCTACTGCGATCTCCACCGCTCTTCAAAAGGGGCATTTAAATCGTCTTATTTAGCTACTGCGCCATGCACGTCTCTTCCAAGGGGCATTTAAACCGCCTTGTTAAGCTACTGCGACCTCCACCGCTCTTCCAAAGGGCATTTTAACCGTCTTGTTAAGCTACTGTGACTAGCACGTCTCTACCAAGGGGCATTTAAACCGTCTTGTTAAGCTACTGCGACCTCCACTGCTCTTCCAAGGGGCATTTAATCCGTCTTGTTAAGCTACTGCGACCTGCACGTCTCTTCGAAGCGGCATTTAAAACGTCTTGTTAAGCTACTGCGAACTGCACGTCTCTTCCAAGGGGCATTTAAACCGTCTTGTTAAGCTAGTGCGACCTCCACTGCTCTTCCAAGGGGCATTTAATCCGTCTTGTTAAGCTACTGCGACCTGCACGTCTCTTCGAAGCGGCATTTAAAACGTCTTGTTAAGCTACTGCGAACTGCACTTCTCTTCCAAGGGGCATTTAAATAGTGTTGAGCCACCCCCGTAGTGTTCGAGTTCGGTTCGGTTCGTCGAACAGCCGTGTGTTCGCCGAACTGTTCGTCGAACTGTTCGTCGAACACCTTCGAACACCGTTAAAACCAATGGCAGGCAAACAAAAACACATAGAAACACATAGAAAACACCTTCAAAGGTGTCCAAAAGCTGACAAACTGCTCAGAAGACATAACTAACACATGGAAAAGTGACAAATACATATAGTCATGCGAAAATAAAAGAGGTGGAGGAGTAAAAGGAGGGGGAGACACAGATATAGGCATGTCATGCCCTTCTAAAATCCAAAAAGTGAGAAGCCGACACGGCCAGTCCGCTCCTGCCCGTGCCACCTCCATGTCGCCGGGTTTGTGCCAGAGCCGCGGTGAACCCTAATGGCCAGCCCCCCTCTCCCAATACTGGTGCCTGTCCGCTGGTGGGTCGAGCGAGCCCCCCTGTGGTGGAGGCAGCTCTAAGCTTTTTAATTTAAATTGTCTCTCTAATTTGAATGAATACACTTTAAATCCATTTACAAGGATCTATTGGAGGGCAAGTCTCATGCCAGCAGCCGCGTAATTCCAGCTCCAGTAGCGTCCACTAAAGCTGCTGCAGTTAAAAAGCTTTTATAAGGATCGAGCTCGGCTGTCCACCGCAAGGCATCCTACTGCCAGTCCCAGCTCCTATGCCTTGGGGTGCCTCCTGATGCTCTTCACTAAGTATCCCATGGTCCCGAAGCATTTCCTTTGAAAAAATTAAGTGTCTAAACTACAGGTGGTGTAGCTTGCTTAACAGCCGGGATAATCCGCTGACTAGCAGACACTGCTACTAGGCACAAAGTATTTCCTGGGCTAGATGCAGTTAAAAATTTGTAATTAGATACTCTCGTTGGATGCTGAGAAAGCATTCCATAGAGTCTCCTGGCACGCCATATATGATTCTCTTAAAAAGCTTGGGGTAGGGGTCTAGGGGACCCTTTTATAGCCAAAATCACGGCCCTGTATCACAATACGTCACCTAGGCTGAAGATAAATGGAACTGTAGCACCCTGAGGGCTCGGTTGCTACAGACGTATTGCACCTCACCCAGAGGTGTGATATCTCACTCTCAGGTAAGGATGGAGTGTGGATCAGGACCCGAAACCTGCATGCATTACACCACATTGCCGTGGGGCAGGGCGACCAATATGCCCCTGAGATGGGCACGACAGTCCCTGTCCCTGGCTGGAGTGGGGGGAGGGAACACTGAGGAAGGGGAACCCTGTAGTACAGGAGCAGGGAGGAAGCAGTTCCTGGGTGCATTGAGAAGGGAGTATAAAAGGTGGGCACCATCTTAGTTCAGTGCAGAGAAGTCTGAGCAGAAGTGGCAGGGAGCAGGGGCTCTGCATGAGCTCTGCTCCGGAGGTGGGCCTAGTAACAGAGGCCCAGGCCTGGAAGAGGGAGAAGGAAGGAAGAGGAGCGGAGAAGGCTCCAGGAACGAGGAATGAAGGGATCCCAGGGGTGCGGACGGGCGAGTCGCCACCGCACGCCCGAATCCACCTGCGTGGAGGGGTCAGGCCAAAGGGGGAGACCGGTCCCCGAACTAGTGGAGGCAGGAAACGACCCTCAGCTAGAAACCGGAGGATCTGACATTTTATGTGGCGCAGCCCCTCGCTACACCCGCTAGGAAGGCACCACATAGGGTCAGGGAAACTGGCGCCAAGTTTACCAAGAGGAGGCCCGAGGCAGCCGGACAGAAGTGTTGGTAAGAAAGGCCAGACAAAGGACACACAAAGGGGGTCCTGTGAAGTGCTCCAAAGTTATCTGGGAGTTGTCTGAGCCCCTCACCTGGTGAGCACAGTACGACGTGGGCAGCCGTTACCTGCAGACGTGGTCTGGATAATAAGAACTGTGAGTAAAGGCCCTGAACTGCATCACTGACTCCGTGTCGTTACTGCTGCTGCCCTGCACCATCACCCCCATCCTCCGCATACACTGCCCTGAGGCTATACTCCTCCCGTGGGGAGTTATGCTACGCTCTGCTGCACCCACAACACCAGCCTCAGCGGTCTGCCCTGTAGCGGCGGTTCACTCTGACCGCAATCCACGGGTGGCGTAGTCGGACATTTAAACATCAAAACCACATAAATAGTTCCGCCACTGGTTTGACCGCCCTGAGCCACGGAACCGGGTCGCCGCCACGAAGACTACAACCACCAGCATCCACCAAAAAGGGTCCGGCTCCGGGTGTCCCAAGGCCCAGGGGGCGCGTCAGAACATTTTCATCACCTTTCACAATCACCAATGGGACAAGGCAGGGATGTTCTCTGTCCCCTCTCTTATACATCCTAGTGACGGAGCACCTGCTCTCATCAATTCGCCATAACCCCAATATTAGGTGGATTGAGGTGGGAGGCACCGAGTACAAGTGCTCTCTATTTGCTGATGATGTCCTAGTATATATCACTCAATCACATATATCCATCCATGCTGTTATGGCTGAAATAGATCACTTTGTTACATGGTAAAATTTTAAAATCAATGCAGCGAAGTCTGAGGCCCTCGATGTCTCCCTCCCCAAATCCATATAGGATTCCATCCAGTCCAACTTTCCCTTTGCCTGGCCCTCACAGGGTATCAAATACTTAGGAATTCCTATTCATAGAGACCTCTCCCATCTATGTTATCTTAATTTTGGGCCCTTTATTGAACAACTCCATACAGACCACGGTTGGCAAGTTAGAACTGTAAGATTCACTACGTGAACCACTGGTGTTTTGTGGAAAAGCACATGTACACTGCGTTCCAAATTATTATGCAAAAAGTGTTTAGGAGTGATAAGGGAAGAATTTGTTTGTTTGTCAGTTAAACTCATTGATGGTGATGTGTGTCAGGGCTCTTTATATTACTGTAAGCAATTGCAGACACCTGTGCTAATTGGTTTGGCAGGTGTGTCCAATGAAAGGCAAGACTACTTAAGAAGGCTCTCTCACATTATTAAGCAGCCTACATTTTCTGCCAAAATGGGAAAGAAAAAGGATGTGTCGGCTGCTGAGAAGCAACAAATTGTGGAGTGTTTAGGTCAAGGCATGACTACAATCAACATTGTGCGATGATCAGGATGAAGTGTCTTGGCAATCAAGAAGTATGTAGCTGATTCACAGTACACACGTGTGCGTGCTGATAAGGGCAAATTGAGGACTCTTTCCTACAGGCAATTATGTCAGGTTGAAAGAGCAGCGGCAAAAAAGCCTTGTCTTAGCAGCAGACAAGTTTTTGAAGCTGGTTGTGCCTCCAACGTCCCCCGAACAACAAGATGCAGGGTCCTTCAGAGGTTTGCAGCTGTGCATACGCCATCCTGTCGACCTCCTCTATCCACTTCACACAAGCAGAAACGGCTCCAGTGGGCCAAACATTACATGAAGACTGATTTCAAAACTGTTTTGTTCACGGATGAGTGCCGTGCAGCGCTCGATGGTCCAGATGGATGGAGTGGAGGATGGCTGGTTGATGGACACCCCGCGCAAACACGGCTACAGCGCCAACAAGGAGGAGGTGAAGTAATGTTTTGGGCTGGAATCATGGGGAGAGAGATTGTCGGCCCCTTTAGGATCCCTGAAGGCGCTAAAGATGAACTCCATAATGTATGTGGATTTTCTCAAACAGCACTTCCTGCCATGGTTCAAGAAGAAGAACCGTGTATTTCACAGCAAGATCATTTTTCTGCATGATAATGCACCATCTCATGCTGCACATAAAACATCTGCATCTCTGGCTGATATGGGCATAAAAGGGGACAAACTTATGGTGTGACCCCCATGCTCCCCTGACCTCTACCCCATTCAGAACCTTTGGAGCATCATTAAAAGGAGTGTCTATGATGGCGGGAGGCAGTTCACATCTAAGCAACAGCTCTGGGAGGGTATTCTGTCCTCATGCAAAACAATTGAAGCAGAAACCATCCAAAACCTGACAAATTCAATGGACGAGAGAGTTCAGAAGCTCCTTTCGAACAAGGGGTCCTATGTGAAAATGTAACATCACCTAGAATAAAGTTTTGAGTTGAAAACTGTTTGATTTCAGTTTCTAACAACCTGCTAATGCTTATAATTTCAAAAATGACCATTTTTTTGGTATTTATTAAAATGAAAAGGTTGATCGAAAAGTTTGGGGGATCTAAGAGTGTGGCAACCCAGTAGTCATGATTACTTCGAATTCTGACAATATGAGGGTCATGCTGCAGGTAGTGCAGCAAGAAAGCACTTATGTGTCTTGCGCATCTCGGAGCCCCAAAATTATTTTCCGGGCTAGATGCAGCTAAAAATTATTTTTAATTTTAAATCTGGTGAAGCTTTAGTATAGATGGCCTAATAGGATCAGTGCTGCACACTGCTACAAAGCCCAAATTATTTTCCAGTCAAGATACAGATAAACATGATTAGTAATTTGAAAGCTTAAAACGGTTGGTAGGGTAATTTTAACCAATCATCAAGCTTTTACTCTCCCCAGGATGACACAGGGGTAGAAAAGTCGTTTCGGATCCATGATTTGTTCATCTTTATGAACGTGAGTCTGTCTACATTATCAGTGGAGAGCCGCGTGCGCTTATCTGTCAGCACACCACCAGCAGCGCTGAACACACGTTCAGACAGAACGCTGGCTGCGGGGCATGACAAGATCTCCAAGGCGTAAGTGGCTAGCTCCGGCCATTTATCCAGATTGGAAGCCCAAAAAGAGCAAGGGTCCAGTGACACAGTCGTGGCTTCAATGTTTACTTGGAGATACTCCTGTACCATCGTCTCTAGGCGTTGACTATGTGTCAGACTTCTTGTCTCCTGTGGCCTTGCAAAGGATGGGCTAAAAAAGTGGTGAAATGATTCTGCAAAATTGATGTTACCAGCAGATACTGTGGTTCTGTTACGGTTTGAGTGCTGAACACTTGACGGTCCCACGGTTGGCAAGTTGGAACTGTGAGATTCACTACGTGTACCACTGGTATTTTGTGGAAAAGCACATGTAAGATTCTGCAACAGTCTTTGCTGATACTCCTGCATGCGTGCATCCCTTTCTATGGCAGGAATAATTTCTGCAAATTTACTTTTGTACCGGGGATCTAACAGTGTGGCAACCCAGTAGTCAGGATTATTTCTAATTCTCACAATTCAAGGGTCATGTTGCAGGTAGTGCAGCAAGAAGGCACCCATGTGTGTTGCGCATCCAGGAGCACCAAGTCCCTGTTGTGTTGGTGGCGAGGTAACAATCATGCTTCCTTCCTCTGTCCTCTCCCCCCAACCTCGCACAACAGAAATGTGATCAAGGTCTCCCTCATCTGATGAGTCTTCCATCAGTTCGTCCTCCACTTCTTCCTGGGCTCCTGCACCTTCCTCACTAGTTTGGCTGCTACCATGCGCCCTGGTAAAACCATCTCCCCCACCCTCACATGCCTGCCGCCTTGGTGCTGCCGACCGTCTGGACCTTGCAGATGTTAGCCCTTCCGCATACAACTCCTCCTCCTCTACTTCCTCCACCTCCTCTTGTGCCACCACCTGACTCCGAATTCTGTTTAACATGTGCTCCAGCATGTAAATCACCGGAATAGTCATGCTGATAATGGCATCGTCAGCACTAAACATCTTCGTCGCCATTTCAAAACTGTGCAGAAGGGTGCATAGGTCCCTGATCTGAGACCACTCCTCCAGCGTGATTTGCCCCACCTCTGAATCTCGTTGGCCCAGGCTATACGTCAGAACGTATTGCACCAGGGCTTGTCGGTGCTGCCACAGTCGCTGCAACATGTGCAGAGTTGAATTCCACCGGGTAGGCACATCGCATTTTAGCCGGTGAAGTGGCAGGCCCAACGACTTCTGTAGAGATGTAAGTCGCTGAGCTGCGGGATGCGAACGGCGGAAGTGAGCACACAGCGACCGTGCCCTCTGCAGAAGGCCATCTAGTCTGGGATAGTGGGCTAAAAATTGCTGGACAACCAGGTTCAACACGTGAGCCATACAAGGCACGTGTGTGACATTGCCCCGGCGAAGGGCCGCACCCAGGTTTGCAGCATTGTCGCACACGGCCTTCCCTGGTTTCAGGTCCAGTGGAGACAACCATTCATGAAATTGGTTCTCCAGAGCTGACCACAACTCCTCAGCTGTGTGACTCACATTTCCCAGACATTTCAATGTAAAAACCGCCTGATGACGTTGAGCCCTACTGCCAGCATAGTAAGGAGGTGTGCAGGATCCCTTCTGCGCAGTTAGAAAGCTTGTGGCATGACCAGACAGGCTTTGGGTGCAGGTGGAAGACCGAGAGGAGGTTGAGGAGGCAGAAGCAGTGGAGGAACTTTGACATAAAGAGGATTGACGCACAACTCGTGGGGACGGCAAGACTTGGACAGCAGCCCCTTGTCCTGCTGTCACCATAGTTACCCAGTGCCCAGTCAGCGACATGTAACGCCCCTGTCCATGCCTACTCGTTCAAGTGTCTGTGGTGAAATGCACCCTGTCACACACAGAGTTTCTCAAAGAAGCGGTGATGTTGTGTGCGACATGCTGGTGGAGCGCAGGCACACCTTTCTTTGAGAAGTAGTGCCGACTGGGCATCTGGTACTGGGGCACTGCGACGGACATAAGGTCTCGAAAATCCTCTGTGTCCACCAGGCGGAAAGGCAGCATTTCTGTAGCCAAGAGCTTGCAGATGGTGAAATTCAACCTCTTAGCTTTCTCATGGCTAGGAGGAAATGGTCTTTTACTTGTCCACATCTGAGGGACCGAGGGCTGGCTATTGTGCTTAGACAGGGTTGATAAGGGTGTCCCCGGCAAACTGCCGGTCTGTGAGGAAGATGCAGGCGGACATGTTAGGTTGCCTTGATCCAAAGGTGGTGCTATCGATGTCGGACAGCGCTCAACACCAGCTGGTGTTACCACCTCCAAAGAAAATGATGACCTGCCAATCACGCTGGCTGTTGCGGGTAAAGAGGTGGCAGGTCTGCGCCCCAAAACAGGTGTGACTGCTGTCCCCCCAGTCACAGAGGATGAAGAGGCCGCGGATGCACAAGATATGGCAGACGGTGGTTGGCCCGGCCGGCTAGGCCGCATTGTAGCACACTGAGCTTCCCACTGCAACTTATGCTTCATGTCCATGTGCCGGTTCATGCATGAAGTACTCAAACTATGTATTTTTTGGCCTCTACTTAGCTTTTGCTGACAAATGTTACAGATAACACGAGTTGGGTCATCTTTATCGATCTGAAAAAATGCCCAGGCTATGCAAGGCTTAGCACCCATGCAACCTGAAGAGCCACCACGACTTGTGGTGAGAGGCAGAGTTGTGTTTGAGGATGCAGTTGTTGACGTGCTTCCAGTACTACGTCTCTGTCCAGGAAGGCGCAACCTGACCTCGTCGTCACTAGCATCTTCCTCCACCTCCTCTGCTGACCTCATCACTTGGCTGACTGTGGGTTGACAGTAAGTGGGATCTCCAACCTCATCATCATCACCCTGTGCGTTATCACACCCGTCGTCCTCAGAGCCAACCTGTTCCTGCCCTGACAAAAAACTAAAGTTGTCGCTCCAATCAGGTATTTGAGTCTTATCATCGTCTTCCTCATTGTCTCCACCAACAGGAGTTACAGCTTGGGAATGAGGGTCTACATTATGGTCAGAACCTTCTGCGTCTGGTCCTGGATCCGACTCATAAAGATTCTGGGCATCAGTGCAGATCATTTCCTCGTCTGGATTCGCAGAAGCGCTGGAGTCGACGTCTGATTCCCAGGCTATAGTATGAGTAAACAGCTCCGCAGACTCAACCATCTGTTCTACCTCATACTCAGACGGGCAGCTGGAGATTTGGGAGCTGTGAGGAAGCAAGTGCGATTGGGGTGACACCTTTGAGGACTGGAGTATTTGTGATGTTGAAGTTGATGTGGAGGAGAGCCCACTTAAAGGAGAACTTGATATCCGTTGAAGCACCTGCTGTTTTTGTGCCTCATCTGGAATTTGTAGCGATTGGCGTGGCCGTAAGAAAGGGATCTTATCACATTGTCCGCTAAAAAAAGTAGACATTTTAGTTTGGCTGGAAGATGGTCTTTCTTCTGCAGATGTTACTGTTGCTTTAACACCTACCCCACGGACACAACCTTTTTTCCCCTTCCCAACACGCCTATTTCCCTTTCCACCAGCAGCAGGCCTTTTTCCACTCATTTTGGTGGTTAACTAATTCACAACTCTGGAGTTGTTTGCACAAAAAAACAATGGATGGTAACCGAGCAGAGCTGAGTGGCCAAACTGTGGTATTAGGCCAAAACTATTGGCTGGGTTAGATGCAGAAAAAAATTATATTCAATTTGCAACCTGATGGAGGTCAGTATAGATGGACTAATACAACAAGTCCCACACACAGCTAGAAGCCCAATATTTTTTCAGAGGTAGATGCAGAAAAAAATATATTCAGTTTGCAACCTGATGGAGGTCAGTATAGATGGACTAATACAACAAGTCCCACACACAGCTAGAAGCCCAATATTTTTTCAGAGGTAGATGCAGAAAAAAATATATTCAGTTTGCAACCTGATGGAGGTCAGTATAGATGGACTAATACAACAAGTCCCACACACAGCTAGAAGCCCAAATATTTTTTCAGAGGTACTGTAGATGCAGATAAAAATTATTTTTAATTTGCAACCTGATGGAGGTCAGTATAGATGGACTAATAGAGAAAGTCCCACACACTGCTAGAAGGCCAAATATTTTTTCAGAGCTAGATGCAGAAAAAAATTATATTCAGTTTGCAACCTGATGGAGGTCAGTATAGATGGACTAACAGAGAAAGTCCCACACACTACTAGAAGGCCAAATATTTTTTCAGAGCTAGATGCATACAAAAAATTATTTTGAATTTGCAACCTGATGGAGGTCAGTATAGGTGGACTAATAGAACAAGTCCCACACACTGCTAGAAGGCCAAATATTTTTTCAGAGCTAGATGCAGAAAAAAATTATATTCAGTTTGCAACCTGATGGAGGTCTGCATAGATGGATTAATAGAACAAGACCCACACACAGCTAGAAGCCCAATATTTTTTCAGAGGTAGATGCAGAAAAAAATATATTCAGTTTGCAACCTTATGGAGGTCAGTATAGATGGACTAATACAACAAGTCCCACACACAGCTAGAAGCCCAATATTTTTTCAGAGGTAGATGCAGAAAAAAATATATTCAGTTTGCAACCTGATGGAGGTCAGTATAGATGGACTAATACAACAAGTCCCACACACAGCTAGAAGCCCAATATTTTTTCAGAGGTAGATGCAGAAAAAAATATATTCAGTTTGCAACCTGATGGAGGTCAGTATAGATGGACTAATACAACAAGTCCCACACACAGCTAGAAGCCCAAATATTTTTTCAGAGGTACTGTAGATGCAGATGAAAATTATTTTTAATTTGCAACCTGATGGAGGTCAGTATAGATGGACTAATAGAGAAAGTCCGACACACTGCTAGAAGGCCAAATATTTTTTCAGAGCTAGATGCAGAAAAAAATTATATTCAGTTTGCAACCTGATGGAGGTCAGTATAGATGGACTAATAGAATGATGCTATGCCCAAAAGATTTTACTTCACTAGGTGCAGTAAAAAAATTGGTATTCTATACACAGGTGGTATATCTTGCAACACAGATAGGCTACTCCACTGACTAACACACTCTGCAATAGGCCAAAAAGGATTAGCTTTGCTAGATTCAGCCAAATGCTGTGAAAAAAACTTGCACAGCACTGGCACAGACCTGCCTGGCAAAAACTGATAGGAACTGATGTAACCTAGTCCTGAAAAGGACTCCAATTACAATTAGTCTTTACTCCCACAATCTATCTATTTAAGAGCACAGACCTCCCTGATAAAAGTCGTAGGAAATGCTGTAACCTAGTCCTTAAAAGGACTGCAATCACAACTATTCCCTACTCCCAAGCTATCTGTATATTTGTGCGAAAATTGGCTTGAAATTAACAAGGTATAGCGCACACAGCAACAGCGGTGCCGTCTAACACGCAGCTGCCGCAGTGAGAAAATGGTGGCGACGGGGAAAATGGCTTGGTCTTATAGGGCAAGGACATGTGACATACACTGCCAATGACACATGCCCTTGCTTGTGTGAAAAAAAGCACTTCGCTCCGTGTGTGCGCTGCTGATAGGCTGACAGATTGCACCTCCCCACTGCAAATGCGGGAAAGAGAAAAAAAAATGGAGATCTTCATTGTTCCTGCAGAGATCCATCCCCTGCCCCTCCCCCCACCCCGCTGTACACTAAAATTGCGTATTAACATTAATTTTCATCATTACTGAGAAAAAATCCAGTTATGATTTTGGTGCACGAACAGTTATCGAACATAACCTCGAACAGCCGAATTTTTCTCAAATTGTTCGTGTTCGCCGAACGGCTCGAACACCGCCCAAAACAGCTCGAATTTGAGATTGGCGAACAGTTCGAGTAGAACAACGCTCATCTCTACATTTAAACCGTCTTGTTAAGCTTCTCTGAACTGCACGTCTCTTCCAAGGGGCATTTAAACCGTCTTGTTAAGCTACTGTGACCTGCATTTCTCTTCCAAGGGGCATTTAAACCGCCTTGTGAAGCTACTGCGACCTCCACCGCTCTTCCAAAGGGCATTTAATCCGTCTTGTTAAGCTACTGCGACCTGCACGTCTCTTCGAAGCGGCATTTAAAACGTCTTGTTAAGCTACTGCGACCTGCACGTCTCTTCGAAGCGACATTTAAAACGTCTTGTTAAGCTACTGCGAACTGCACGTCTCTTCCAAGGGGCATTTAAACCGTCTTGTTAAGCTTCTCCGAACTGCACGTCTCTTCCAAGGGGCATTTAAACCGTCTTGTTAAGCTACTGTGACCTGCATTTCTCTTCCAAGGGGCATTTAAACTGTCTTGTTAAGGTACTGCGACCACCACCGCTTTGCCAAGGGGCATTTAAACCATCTTGTTAAGCTACTGTAACCTCCACCACTTTTCCAAGGTGCATTTAAACCGTCTTGTTAAGCTACTGCGACCTCCACCGCTCTTCCAAAGGGCATTTTAACTGTCTTGTTAAGCTACTGTGACCTGCACGTCTCTACCAAGGGGCATTTAAACCGTCTTGTTAAGCTACTGCGACCTCCACTGCTCTTCCAAGGGGCATTTAATCCATCTTGTTAAGCTACTGCGACCTGCACGTCTCTTCGAAGGGGCATTTAAACCGTCTTGTTAAGCTTCTGCGAACTGCACGTCTCTTCCAAGGGGCATTTAAAACATCTTGTTAAGCTTCTCCGACCTGCACGTCTCTTACAAGGGGCATTTAAACCGTCTTGTTAAGCTACTGTGACCTGCATGTCTCTTCCAAGGGGCATTTAAACTGTCTTGTTAAGCTACTGCGACCTCCACCGCTCTGCCAAGGGGCATTTAAACCATCTTGTTAAGCTACTGTAACCTCCACCACTTTTCCAAGGTGCATTTAAAGCGGCTTGTTAAGCTACTGCGACCTGCATATCTCTACCAAGGGGCATTTAACCATCTTGGTAAGCTACTGCGACCTGCACGTCTCTTCCAACGGGCATTTAAACCATCTTGTTGATCAACTGCGTCCTTCACCGCTTTTCCAAGGGGCATTTAAACCGTCTTGGTAAGCTGCTGCGATCTGCACGTCTCTACCAAGGGGCATTTAATTCATCTTGTTAAGCTACTACGACCTACACCGCTCTTCCAAGGGGCATTTAAAACCATCTTGTTAAGCTACTGCGACCTGCACGTCTCTTCCAAGGGGCATTTAAACCGTCTTGTTAAGCTACTGCGACCTGCATGTCTCTTCCAGGGGGCATTTAAACCTTCTTGTTAAGCTACTGCGACCTGCAAGTCTCTTCCAAGGGGCATTTAAACCGTCTTGTTAAGCTACTGCGACCTCCTCCGCTCTTCCAAGGGGCATTTAAACCGTCTTGTTAAGCTACTGCGACGTGCTCGACTCTTCCAAGGGGCATTTAAATCGTCTTTTTAAGCTACTGCGACCTGCACGCCTCTTCCAAGGGGCATTTAAACCGTCTTGTTAAGCTACTGCGACCTGCACGTCTCTTCCAAGGGGCATTTAAACCGTCTTGTTAAGCTACTGCGACTTGCACGTCTCTTCCAACGGGCATTTAAACCTTCTTGTTTTGATACTGTAACCTCCACCACTTTTGCAAGGGGCATTTAAACCATCTTGTTAAGCTACTGCGACCTGTATGTCTCTTCCAAGGGGCATTTAAACCGTCTTGTTAATCTACTGCGACCGGCACGTCTCTTCCAAGGGGCATTTAAACTGTCTTGCTAAGCTGCTGCGACCTGCATGTCTCTTCCAAGGGGCATTTAAACCGTCTTGTTAAGCTACTGCGACCTGCACTTCTCTACCAAAGGGCATTTAAACCGTCTCGTTACGCTACTACGACCTGCACGTATCTTCCAAGGGGCATTTAAACCGTCTTGTTAAGCTACTGCGATCTCCTTCGCTCTTCCAAGGGGCATTTTAACCGTCTTGTTAAGCTAATGTGACCTGCACGTCTCTTTCAAGGGGCATTTAAACCATCTTGATAATCTACTGCGACCTCCACCTCTTTTCCAAGGGGCATTTAAAACGTCTTGTTAAGCTACTGCGACCTGCACGTCTCTTCCAAGGGGCATTTAAACCGTCTTGTTATGCTATTGCGACCTGCACGTCTCTTCCAATGGGCATTTAAACCATCTTGTTAATCTACTGCGACCTCCACCGCTTTTCCAAGGGGCATTTAAACCGTCTGGTTAAGCTACTGCGACCTGCACGTCTCTTCCATGGGGCATTTAAACCGTCTTGTTAAGCTACTGCGACCTGCACGTCTCTTCCAACGGGCATTTAAACCATCTTGTTAATCTACTGCGACCTCCACCGCTTTTCCAAGGGGCATTTAAACCGTCTGGTTAAGCTACTGCGACCTGCACGTCTCTTCCAAGGGGCATTTAAACCATCTTGTTAAGCTACTGTGACCTGCACCTCTCTTCCAAGGGGCATTTAATCCATCTTGTTAAGCTGCTACGACCTCCACCGCTTTTCCAAGGGGCATTTAAATCGTCTTGTTAAGCTACTGCGACCTGCATGTCTCTTCCAAGGGGCTTTTAAACCATCTTGTTAAGCTACTGCGCCCTGCACGTCTCTTCCAAGGGGCATTTAAACCGTCTTGTTAAGCTACTGCGACCTGCACGTCTTTTCCAAGGGGCATTTAAACCGTCTTGTTAAGCTACTGCGACCTACACGTCTCTCCCTAGAGGCATTTAAACCGCCTTGTTAAGCTACTTCGACCTGCACGTCTCTTCCAAGGGGCATTTAAACCATCTTGTTAAGCTACTGCGACCTGCTCGTCTCTTCCAAGGGGCATTTAAACCGTCTTGTTAAGCTACTGCGACCTACACGTCTCTCCCTAGGGGCATTTAAACCGCCTTGTTAAGCTACTGCGACCTGCACGTCTCTTCCAAGGGGCATTTAAACCATCTTTTTAAGCTACTACGACCTGCACGTCTCTTCCAAGGGGCATTTAAATCGTCTTGTTAAGCTGCTGCGACTTGCACGTCTCTTCCAAGGGGCATTTAAACCATCTTGTTAAGCTACTGTGACCTGCACCTCTCTTCCAAGGGGCATTTAATCCATCTTGTTAAGCTGCTACGACCTCCACCGCTTTTCCAAGGGGCATTTAAATCGTCTTGTTAAGCTACTGCGACCTGCATGTCTCTTCCAAGGGGCTTTTAAACAATCTTGTTAAGCTACTGCGCCCTGCACGTCTCTTCCAAGGGGCATTTAAACCGTCTTGTTAAGCTACTGCGACCTACACGTCTCTCCCTAGGGGCATTTAAACCGCCTTGTTAAGCTACTTCGACCTGCACGTCTCTTCCAAGGGGCATTTAAACCATCTTGTTAAGCTACTGCGACCTGCACGTCTCTTCCAAGGGGCATTTAAACCGTCTTGTTAAGCTACTGCGACCTACACGTCTCTCCCTAGGGGCATTTAAACCGCCTTGTTAAGCTACTGCGACCTGCACGTCTCTTCCAAGGGGCATTTAAACCATCTTTTTAAGCTACTGCGACCTGCACATCTCTCCCAAGGGGCATTTAAACCATCTTTTTAAGCTACTACGACCTGCACGTCTCTTCCAAGGGGCTTTTAAATCGTCTTGTTAAGCTGCTGCGACTTGCACGTCTCTTCCAAGGGGCATTTAAACCGTCTTGTTTAGCTACTGTAACCTCCACCTCTTTTCCAAGGGGAATTTAAACCATCTTGTTAAGCTACTGCGACCTGCATGTCTCTTCCAAGGGGCATTTAAACCATCTTGTTAAGCTAATGGGACCTGCACGTCTCTTCCAAGGGGCATTTAAACCGTCTTGTTAAGCTGC